>NC_052152.1:200525565-201125565 GCF_902713615.1 Scyliorhinus canicula | reverse complement strand
TTTGTAGAGAATGTTTCAGACACACGTTTCATGTGCATCTACATTTATCCCACTTCGTTCAGCGAAACACCAATCGGATACAAGCGCTCTACCTACTGGCACATAAATAGCCTAAAATTTATCTTTAGGTTTAAAAGTTAGATGGATTACTTTTTGTAGGCTTACTCAGGTTGTATTATAAAATTTACTGGAGAACAGGCAACAAGAAGCCCAACTATCACAATACTAATTTATCGCTATGTTCCTTTGTCTTAATATCTTGAGCTGAGCCTGTATAACAATTCCTGAACAAGGAATAAATTTGCTCAGAATTTAACTATTTAAAGAATACAAAAACAAAAAGGTATTTCAACTACATTCTGCTTTACTAACAATAGGGATATACCCTCAGGAGTCTTTGCAGACCACCCAAAACTCCACAGTTAAGCTTCCAACTGCTACGACTGCAGCAAAGGCGTGACCAAAAGATTGGGAATCTCAATATAATTTATTGGAACAAATACATTAGCGTCTATCTTCTGGACAATGACTCTAGCCCATACTCTGGAATCTTTTATTTGAAATTATAAACTGCATAACTGAGATTCAATGGCCCACCACTTGGAACTCCCTACACCCAGCCTGCATGAGACTGCAAAACCAGCCATTTTGTAAACTTCCAATCACGAATCTTGATTTCTCTGTGTAAACAGGGCCGTGTTTTCTGTAGAATTTTATTCTATCAATAGTATAAATGCATTACATACAGTGAAAGTAAAATTTAACAGATCAATATAGTTTACGTTTAGGTTCTGTGAAACTTTTTTTGCATGCAGAATATTAGTTTCTCTTCTAAAACCTCTAAATAATGGATTTTTTTTGTTGTTGTTTACAATTCATCTACTCTTTGATACTACAATGCAATAAGTTTACTGTTTAAAACCGTACTTTCACCTTGTTGCTATACCAAAGAATAGGCCATCTTTTCTTGGGGTTTGGGTTTTTACCCAGGGTACCACAGAACAGCGATACTTCACGCAATTACTACCTTATTGTTTGATAGTTCAGACTGGAATCAAAGCTGTATTCATGGTAGTAGAGATGTGATATCACTAGGCAAGTCTACAAAAAGAGATAGATGGGCATTTATTCATCACTCTAATCGAAACTACTGCAAAAAAAGATCTCATTTCTAGTTGCAGAACCAGCTCAACAGTAAAGAAAAACTTTACTTAAATGTAGTGAAATATCTGTATTCTATATGCAGTAAATATTAAAATGAAAGGGTTATGGAACTGTGATAGTCAATGAGTATAGCACAGCAGTAGTTTCATAAATGGTGCTATATTGTTCTGTATTTTATGACCTGTGTGGGTGCCATTGCTCCTCACCTCCTTCCTGTAAGGTGCCTCGAGCAGTGCTTCAATATCCAAGTCATCTGCCATCTTTTCGGATTGCCACCTGAAAAACATACAACAGGAGCAGGGACAATTAAGAATACAGTAATAGTTTTGAATCAGAATGTCTTCTAAACAGGTTACAATGATTAATGTTTGGATATTCTTCCTAATTGTTTAGCAAGTCTACCCACTTCTCATCCCCAAACATTGTCATACTTCATGACAAACTGCACTTTTTTGCTTTAGGAGGGACTGGAGTAAAGACAAACCCTTAGTAACATTTCTGAAATACCCCAAAGATCTAACTGAAGCTTTCTTTCTTGTGGTCTATTTTAATATCTGGATGTGCAGAACACAAAATAAGCTGCTAAATCTTTTATAAAATACATCACGATAATCAGGCAAATTATTTAGCAGCTAATTTGGTAGAATTTCAAATCTTGCTATTTGTTTTGCCTGATGATTGAAAGAAAAAAGTCATTTACTACATGCCTCCACTAAAAAAATACAACGATGAGCAAAATCAAATTTGAGGAACAGATTGTTTTTAATATTTTGGTCACACTGAGCATATCCACTGACGATTCTACTTAAAGCAGCATTGGTAAAGTTTTCCCATGTGAAAACTTTAGTAGAATGTTTTAAGAAATCTCCTGTTTACACAGATGATTCCACTGGTATCCCTAGAGATCTCAGAAGTAGCTTTCAGACAAAAAAACTGTAAAAGTCACAAATAAAAGCATCACACAAAATTTAGACATGCTCAGCAATACCAGAACAGTCTAAGTGAAGAAATTATGTTTTAAGATAAATTACTTCATTTCCAACATAGTCCAGAAAAACCAGTTAAAAAACACAAATGATTTTCAACTATACTGAATACAATTATAATGATTTAAATAAGAGACTGCTTAGACCATTAAAAATTGAATATTCTGGTATAGAAAGCCTTCATTAGAGCTGCCCTTTTGGAAATATATATTTTGCTTTGTTGATTTTTTAATAGCACCACATTCTAAAAGGTTACTCAAACCAGCGAGTGCACTATGACAGATGTATGGAAGCCAAAACATCTACGGGAAAATGCATTGCATTTTCTGGTTCAGGTAACCATCAACCTGCAGCTTGGTACATCCAGATCATCAGAGTGTGGCGAGCACAAAATCATGGCTCCAGTAAGGTCACTGATTTCTCTTCCCCCCACCCCACTTAAATCAAAGATTTAAGTAGGAAAAGTAAATTAAGTCATAAGTAATCAGTTTCAGCATGGCAATAATTTAACACAGTCAGGTTTTCTCCAGGTTCAAGTTGTTCAAGCTAGATTCTGTATTTCATGAGGCTTGGAACTTAGCCACTTACCCTGATCATTTACTCATCATGTTTCATTGATATAACAAGCACTGACCAAAAGATATATCAAAGTTGATATTTTAGGATATTTTTATTTAATTACAGAAAAAATTACCCATTTCATGGATAGTCTTGGGATGATTTTACTTTGTGCTGAAATTTAAAAATTCAGCTTACAAAATGCTTTAAACAGTTATTCAGATGGACTTTTAGTCTGCCATTGTTTCTCTATGTGATATCACATTATTATTTTTTTCATTCTGTCTTCAACATAGCTCCTGTTTACTTGCGCATCAGGGAAACAATGCAATGTAGTGAGATGAAACCTGGCTGACTTGTGCAAAACTTAAGCACTGCAAGTGCCACTGACTGCTACTTAAAACAAAAAATGAATTTATTCCAAAGGAGGAACTATTTTTTGGAATAGTTTTACAATGTATGAAAAATACAACGCGGCTTAGTGGATAGAAATTGCAGAGAAATTTACATGAAATTTGATGGTTACAGAATTTCTACTGTCACAGATTTTGCAGTGAAGGCGTAGCAACAATTACGGCTCCATCCTTCAAATATAGGGATATATAATATTGTAGATTTTTTGAGGGGCTTGTTAGCAGTCCGTAGAAAATCAGCCCTCCTTTTTCAACAACACAGGAGAATCTGCAACACATAGGTACAAAATGATTCTTTTTACAATTGCACATGACATTCTTCTTCAGCAAAGTGGATAGTACTCTAACTGCCACCCCCACAACTATCTGACATCCCCTAGATAACAGTTTACTTCCATGGAACCTTCCTACTGAACCACTTGACAGAATTTGATTGCATCAGGATTTCAGTTGCATGAATATTTCATTTGCATATATACATTGCCGGATACATTTTTCTTCACAATTTAGATTTCTAAAAAACAGAAAAACCTTTCCTGAGGCCTTCAAAGAAAAATAGCCACGGTTTTATTCTCAGGATCCATTAACACTAGATAATTAAATCCCCAGAATGGTGATCTAAAACAAATATCATGGGAAAGTTACATACGTATTTGCGGACTTTCCCGCACAAAACTGGAAATTGTTTAAAAATTTGCATAATTGCTCCAGTTATGACACAGTGTTCAAAAAAAGTGATGGGAGGGATGACACTGGCAAATTCATAAAACCTTATAGGCATACAATCTTCAGGAAATGAGAGAGGCAATCCTGTTCCTAGAATTTGTCCAAACGTGCTGATACAGCATTGGTGCCTTGTTAAATATTCTTCAAAGACATCAGAAAGACTGTTCACATCACGGATTGGACAACTAATTTCTGAAGATAGAAAAATGGAAAGTCACATTTGACATAATAAATTAAGTACATTAATCTTTTTGGGCCCTATCTCTTAGAATTAGTTGTCCTGAAGTAGCCAGCCTCAATTGAAGTCAGAAATTATAAATGAACAGAAATAAAAGTAAAGTTTACCTGACCAATTTAATGGATCTATTGTGTTAGTTTTCCATCTGACAAGTTTGTTAATTTACCCAAAATCTATCAAAAAGAAAAGCCTATTAGCATTATCACATTTAGCAGGAGCAAACAGCAGCAAAACTGGTATTCAAAGAAGTATTTGGTATGATGCAAAACCAGTACACCTCCCCTAAAAGGCAATACTGCCACAACAATTGAGTTAAGAGACAGTATCAAGTTTAAAGAAAAGGTTTCCATAAAGGGAAAGAGAAGTGGAAATCCTAGACGGTGGCGAGACCTATTAAAGGTAACAAAGAAAGCAATAAGTGCAAAAAAGAAATATGAAAACTTGCAAGGGATATTAAACCTAACAGCAAATGCTTCTAGAAATATGTTGAGTGGAAAGGAGAAACATGGGCCTGGGATGCAGGCAATGCTACAAATTAAACAATGAGGAAACGGTAGACGTGTTAATCATGTCAGTTTTCACTGCTCAGGAAGAGGACAAAAATAGCAGTGTCACAAAAAGGCAAACAAGTAGAGAGAAACTTTATGGATTTAATTCCAAGTACAAACATATGTACAAAAATAATACTGGAGAAAATAACAGGTCTTAAGGTAGACAAATCTCCAGGATCTGATGGCTTTCATTTTTAAGCAATTAAGATTTAAGCAAAAAAGGAAAAAACCACCTATCCAAAAACCTTTCACCTATCAGCAAAGAAGTAACTGGAATCTAGAAGGTACGTAGATAGCCATAAGCCTATCAGTCAGCATAGATTTGCGATGGGTGAATCATAGACTAATTTAGTTGAACTTTTTATAAACTTCCAGAAATATGATAAAAGTTCCATACAGGAGATTAGCAAAAAGGCACATGGAGTTGAAAGGAGCCTTGGGGTGGCACATAAAATCCATGGGATGTTGGCATCACTTGCTGAGCCAGCATTTATTGCCCACCCGAGGCATTTAAAAAAAAGTCAACCACATTTGAAAATGAAATGAAAATCACTTATTGTCACGAGTAGGCTTCAATGAAGGTACTGTGAAAAGCCCCTAGTCGCCACATTCCGGCGCCTGTCCGGGGAGGCTGGTACGGGAATCGAACCGTGCTGCTGGCCTGCTTTAAAAGCCAGCGATTAGCCCAGTGAGCTAAACCAGCCCTGTGTGGGCCTGGAGTCACGTGCAAGCCAGACCAGGTAAGGATGGAAAATGTCCTTCCCTAAGGGACATTAGTGAACCAGGTGAGTTTTTACAACAATCGACAATGGTTCATGCACTCGACTTTTAATTCCAGATTTTTTATTGAATTAAAATGTGGGTAAGGATGGAATACGGTTCAAGTAGGGGGTCAGGACTGTGGGCTTTGGCCTCACTTCCATTCTCCCCAGGGAAATATTTGGGTGACCCAGTGGTGGCCGCCACATTGAAAATATGGAGACAATTTCAGCAGCACTTTAAATTAGGGGCGGTGTCGAAATTGGTGCAGATTTGTGCAAGCCATATGTTCGAACTGGCATGATTAGATGCTAAGTTTAGGGGTTGAGAGGATAAGGGGGTGGATGGAATGTCGCTTAAAGGGATGGAGGAGGGGAGTACTCCGGGAGTTTACAGGAGTATCTTGGAGAATGTTGCGTCACTGGAGGTGGTTACGGTTATGTGGGAGGAGGAATTGGAGGATAGGGTGTGGTGTGAAGTACTGCGAAGAGTGAATGCCACATCTTTCTGCGTAAGACTTGGGCTTATAGCATTAACGGTGGTATACAGAGTGCATCTAATGAGGTCTAGGATGAGTCAGCTGTTTACCGGAGTAGAGGACAAGTATAAGTGGTGTGGGAGGGGCCCGGCCAACTATGTACACATGTTCTGGTCATGTCCTGAGTTGCCGAGTTTTTGGGTCTTCAGCACCATGTCAGCGACTCTACAAATTGATTTGGAACATAGTCCCTTCGGGGAAATATCCAGGGTGCCAGATCTGTCGGAACTGCAGACGGGAGCGGATGTCTTAGCCTTCACCTCACTGATTGCTCGCATGCGGATTCTGTTGGGGTGGAGGTCAGCTTCTCCACCCAGTGCCTCTGTATGGCTGGGGAATCTTATGGAGTGTATTCACCTTGAGAAGTTCAGCAGGAAGGGTGCAATGGAGGGGTTCTAGAAAAGATCACAGCCGTTTATTTTGTACTTTAAAGAGCTGGTCACAGTCAGCTGTTAGGGAGAGTGGGGTAGGGTTTTGTTGGGGGCGGGAGGGCCACGGACACTTACTTCTCTCCTCCTCCCCCCCCCCCCCCCCCGTTTTATTATGTATTTATCAAATAGGTGAAATAGAAATATTTATTAAAAAGATTGATGTTTATTAGATAAGGGCAACCAGGTATAGTGAGCAAAGACAGGCAGCTGGAGCAGAGGCACAGAATACCTACCAATTGATTGACTGGTAGAAAAGCATGAAAGCTGAATATCACACTCCTGTTCCTTTGATCCCTGTTACAGGCATGATGCTGACAGGATAGCGTATGAAAGATGCCAATGTTTCATTTAAAATAATTATTAGCATTAATTGCATGATTGCAATATAGGAAAAGCTGTGGACCTTTCTAATGTGCTCTTGAAGTGAATATACCATAATTATAAAATGCCTGAGAACTTGTTTGGGAAATATGTCAAGCCCTGGCTTCTGTTTTAGTTTCTGGGGTTTCATTTGGGTTGGGACTGGTGTGCCCCATCATGGCTTTACATCAGAGGGCACCAGGCCAAGAAATATGATGGCTGAGTTGAGGTACAGGTCAGCCACAATCTAATAACCTAGTGGAACAGGTTTGAGGTATTGGATGGTCTAAGTTTGTTCTTATACTGCAAAACAAAAAGGCTTGAATTGTCACTTGCCATTCTACAATTTAGAAGCACTTGCATGCACCAAGTAAATTTTCCCATAAAAATTACTTTTCAAACTATACATGCCCCAACTCAGCTATTTTCAATAAAGACATACTTCAACTCATGGTGATTGTGAATGGTAATCTCCACCAATTTAAATACAATATGAATTTTAATGTAAAGCCAGGTGTTCAAAACTAATACATCATATTCAATCACCACAGAACTGTTTCTTCAAAATTAAAATAAACGTATTTAGTCGGACTTACGTACGACACCAGAAAAAGCTAAAACCCAAGTCCAAAATAAGCTTTCAATGAACTGAACCTTTCAGTATTATAACGAATGTTCAGAATTAAGACCTTGGAATTCGTGTCCAAGCCTTGAGAACATGAATAAACTGGGCTGACATAATGAAATGGTTCTTGCCTCCTCCACATAAAATGACAAGAGAGGCAACAACTGAAAATCGCTTATTGTCACAAGTAGGCTTCAATGAAGTTACTGTGAAACGCCCCTAGTCGCCACATTCCGGCGCCTGTTCGGGGAGGCTCCTACGGGAATTGCTGGCCTGCCTTGGCCTGCTTTCAAAGCCAGTGATTTAGCCCTACGCTAAACCAGCCCTATATGCAACCTTACGGGTCGCAACTCAGGTAGGTCACTTATTTTAATTTTAAACTGCATCCCTGCAAAAAAAAATTACCATTTAACAAAATCATTTGGGATTGGGAAGAGGAAAAATGCCTTCACCCAAAGAGGAGCCAACCTGTGGCATTCTCTACCACAGAAGGCTGTGAAGACCAAGTTACTGAATGCATCCAAGAGATAGATAATTCTCTGCGATTTTAATGGCATCAAGGGTTATGGGAAGGCTGGAAAATGTGGCATTGAGATAGAGGGTGAGCCACGATCACACTGAATGGTGGTGCAGGCTCCCGGGGGCCCACTCCTGCTCCTCGTCTCAGGCGGGTGTCTCCAGCGAGCTGTCTTAAAAATCAGAAACAAAAGTTGGGCCGGTCCAAGAATCAGTTGAGGGCCAATCTGATCTCCAAAAACACGCTCACACTTCTCAAACTGACCTGGGTTTGCCCGCAGTGTATTGGGAACAGATCCATGAAAATTCCTACAACTGAACATTCTGGGTAATAGCCTTGATCATCATCCCCCCAACACGCACATAGACAACAAAAATAAACTCGAAGCTTTCTTAAGTCTCCCCCCCCCCCCCCTGCAACGAGCTAGTCAACGCCATTCGAGGTCTTCCTAAGTTCACAGTGCAAGGCCCTGGCTTTACCCCCACACCCATCCCGCCTGCAAACAAATGCATTCCCCACCCCAGTGGGACACTGCAGACTGAAACCCTCTGCCCGGCAGCCAGTCTCTGTTGAGTGGCTCTGGGACTGGGGCACTGGCCAAAACGATTGGGGTCGATTTTTCCGTTATGCACCTTCATTTCCGTCCCCGGGTTAAACCTGAGGCAGGAGCAGTGCCCCGAAAGCTAGTGTTTGAAACAAACATGTTGGACTTTAACCTGGTGTTGTGAGACTTCTTAAAATGTCCACCGTCGACTTTTGGGGGGGGGGGGGGGAGGATTCAACTCATGGCGCATTAACCGGGAGGGTGGATTATTTATTCACTCCCACCCCAGCGTGTTGCTTAATCACTCGGGGAGAGCTGCCGACATTTGACCGCCCAAATCCTCCCTTCGGACACTTGCCGGCGCCGTCGATCGGTTTAAAATAAATAAATGTGACGAAAGCGGCCCGGCTGTTTGTTCCGAGGTTCAAACGGGGCCTGTTCCAACACCGCCCGAACAACACGCGGCCTAGGGAGGGAGGAAGGTCGGCAAATTAAAAAACAAACCTCCTGCGGAGGTGGGAAGGCCCGAAAATTACCTTAAAATTAAACAGTGCGCGAATCCGGTCGAATCTGCAGGTTGAGGGCCTTCCTCCGCCGGCTTGATGCTGACTCTTCGCCTCCTCAAGCCCCGGGTTTGAGGCCTTGCTGCTCGGCCTCGTCTTCCGCCCTTAGGCCTCGCTCACGCTTCTTTTTTTTTTAAGTGATATATGCGTGTACTTTTTTTTTTAAAGACGGATCTGCGAGGCAAAGAAGTTTTTTAAAATATTTTTCTTTAGAAAATCGAGGTTCTCTGAGTTAGGTGCGCAGTGTGTGTGTATGGTTTGTGCGGGTACGTGTACTTTTCCTTTGCTCTCACGGACACCTGAACAGACAAGCGACCTCGACCGCTGAAAGCCACAACAAAATGGCGCCCGTTCCGTCCCGGCCGCCAGCGCCGCACGGGGTTTACCAATGACGTGTCGCAGGGGCAGCGCGTCACGCTGCTCGCGTCCCGCCCGCGCGCCAGCCGCCCGCCGCCATGGCAACCAGGTCGCACTGGCAACCTCAGTGACGTTTCTCCCAACAAGGCTCAATAGGGAGGCCAACCTTCCCCCAACCATCCCTCAACCCTCCCCCAACCATCCCTCAACCCTCACTCAAACTCCCAACCTTCCTTCAACCCTCACTCAAACTCCCAAACCATCCCTCAACCCTCACTCAAACTCCCAACCTCCCTTCAACCCTCACTCAAACTCCCAAACCATCCCTCAACCCTCACTCAAACTCCTAAACCATCCCTCACTCAAACTCCCCCAACCTTCCCTCAAACTCCCAACCTTCCCTCAAACTCCCTCAATCCTCACTCAAACTCCCAACCATCCCTCAAACCCACCCAACCCTCAAACCCCTAACCTTCCCTCAAACTCCCAACCTTCCCTCAAACTCTCAACCCCATCCCTCAAAACCCTTCTTCCCATCCCTCCACCTTCCCTCAACCCCCCAGTCCTCAAACCTCCATCCCTCCACCTTCCCTAAAACCTCCCAACCCTCAAACTCCCCCAACTCTCCCTCAACCTTCCCTCAAACCCCCAACCGTCCCTCAACCTCATCCCTCAATTTTCCCAACCTTACCCAAACTCCCTACCCTCCCTCTAAACCCTCCAACCCCCATCCCTCAACCTTCCCTCAAACTCCCCCAACGCTCCCTCAACCTTGACCCAAACTTCCCTCAAACTCCCAACCTTCCCTCAAACTCCCTCAATCCTCACTCAAACTCCCAACCATCCCTCAAACCCACCCAACCCTCAAACCCCTAACCTTCCCTCTAACCCCTAATCTTTCCTTAAACTCCCAACCTTCCCTTAAACTCTCAACCCCATCCCTCAAAACCCTTCTCCCCATCCCTCCACCTTCCCTCAACCCCCCAGCCCTCAACCCCCCCAGCCCTCAAAACCCCCATCCCTCCACCTTCCCTAAAACCTCCCAACCCTCAAACTCCCCAGCTCCCCCTCAACCTTCCCTCAAACCCCCAACCATCCCTCAACCTCATCCCTCAATGTTCCCAAACTCCCTACCCTCCCTCTAAACCCTCCAACCCCCATCCCTCAACCTTCCCTCAAACTCCCTCAACCTTGACCCAAACTTCCCTCAACTTCCCAAACTTCCCTCAACCTCCCAACCCTCCCTCAACTCCGTCTCCATCAACCCCATATCTCAACCTTCCCTCAAACCCCCCAAGTCTCCCTCAGCCCCATCCCTCAACTTCCCAAACTTCCCTCAACCCCAACCCTCCATCAACTCCATCCCTCAACTCAACAACATTCCCTCAGCCTCCCAGCCCTATCCACCTCCCTCAAAATCCCATCCCTTGGCCATCCCTCAAACCCCAACACTCCTTCAAACTTACCTGAACCCCCTCAACCCGAACACCCAGCCCCATCCCTCAAATTCCTATTCTAAACCACCTCTCTCAACCTGAACCCTCTCCCTCAACCCAACCCCTTTCCTCCCATTTCTCAACCTCATCCCCCAACCCAATCCCTCTCTGCTCTCCCCATCTCCCTCTGCTCCAACTCTGCTCTACCCCACTGCTCTCACCCCTCTGCTCTCCCCAGCGCCCTCTGTTCTGCTTCCCCTCGCTCCTCTATTCTTCCCCAGGTCTCCTCTTCCCCCTTCTCTCCCTCCCTTGCTCTCTCCTCCCTCCCTCGCTCTCTCCTCTCCCTCCCCCGCTCTCTCCTCTCCCTCCCCCGCTCTCTCCTCTCCCTCCCCGCTCTCCTCTCCCTCCCCTGCTCTCTCCCCTCCCTCCCCCACTCTCTCCCTCTGTGCACTCACCCTCTCTCCTCTGTTCCCTCCCTCTATGTGCTCTCCCCCTCTCTCTGCTCTTCCCTCCCTCTCTGTTCATCCCCTCCCCATCAACTCCACCCCTCCGCCACTGTTCTCCCTGTCCCCCTCTGCTCTCCCGCTCTCATGTGCTCACCACTCCCCCTCTGTTTTCCCCCCTTCTTCCCACCCCCTCTCCTCTCTCCCCCTGTGCTCTCCTGCTCCCCCTGTGTTCCCCTCCTGCCCTCTGCTCTCCCCTCTCCGCTGTGCTCTCCCCCTCCCCCCTGTGCTCCCCCTCTCCCCTGCGCTCTCCCCCTCCCCCATTCCCCTCCCCCTCTGCGCTCTCTCCTCCCCGTCTGCCCTCTCCCCCTCCCACCCACTGTGCTCTTTCCCTCTGCGCTCTCTCTCCCTCCCCCCTCTGCACACTCCCCTCCCCCTCTGAACTCTCCCCCTCCCCCCCTCTGCACTCTCCCCCTCCCCCTCTGCACTCCCCCTCCCCCCTCCGCACTCTCCCCCTCCCCCCTCCGCACTCTCCCCCCTCCCCCGCACTCTCCCCCTCCGCACTCTCCCACTCTGCACTCTCCCCCTCCCCCTCTGCATTCTCCCCCCTCTGCACTCTCCCCCTCCCCCCTCTGCACTCTCCCCTCCCCCCTCTGCGCTCTCCCTCCTCTGCACTCTCCTGCTCCCCCTGCACTCTCCCCCTTCTGCACTCCCCCCTCCCCCCTCTACAGTCTCCCGCTCCCCCCCTCTGCACTCCCCCGCCTCCTCCCTCTGCGCTCTCCCCCCTCTGCGCTCTCCCCCTGCCCCCTCTGCACTCTCCTACTCCCCCCTCTGCGCTCTCCCCCCTCTGCGCTCTCCCCCCTCTGCGCTCTCCCCATCCCCCCCCCTGCACTCCACCTCCCACCTCTGTGCTCTCCCCCTCCCCCCTCTGCGCTCTCCCCCCACCCTCTGCGCTGCCTCCCTCTCCCCCTTCTGCGCTCTCCCCTCTCCGCGCTTCCCTTCCCCCCTCAGCGCTCTTCCCTCTCTCCCCACTGCACTTTCTCCGCCTACCCCCTCTGCGCTCTCCCCCTCCCCCCTCTGGGCTCTCCTGCTCCCCCCTCTGCACACTCCCCCTCCCCCCTCTGCGCTCACCCCTCCCCCACTGCACACTCCCCCTCCCCCCTCTGCGCTCACCCCTCCCCCACTGCACACTCCCCCTCCCCCCTCTGCGCTCACCCCCTCCCCTTTTGCGCTCTCCCCCTCCCCCCTCTGCACTCTCCCCTCCCCCCTCCGCGCACTCCCCTCCCCCTCTGCGCTCTCCCCCTCCCCCGCTGCGCTCTCCCCCTCCCCCTGTGCTCTCCCCTCCCCCCCTCTGCGCTCTCCCCTCACCCCCTCTGCGCTCTCCCCTCACCCCCTCTGCGCTCTCCCCCTCCCCCTCTGCGTTCTCCCCCTCCCTCCTCTGCACTGTCTCCCCTTCCCCTCTGTGCTCTCCCCTTCCCCCTCTGCGCACTCCCCTCACCCCCTCTGCGCTCCCCTCCTCCCCCCTGAGCTCTCCTCCTCTGAGCTCTCCCCTCCCACCTCTGCGCTCTCCCCCCTGCGCTCTCCCCCCTGCGCTCTCCCCCTCTGCGCTCTCCCCCGCCCCCTCTGCGCTCTCCCCCTCCCCCTCTGCACTGTCTCCCGCTCCCCCCTCTGCGCTGTCTCCCGCTCCCCCCTCTGCGCTGTCTCCCGCTCCCCCCCTCTGTGCTCTCCCCTCCCCCCTCTGCACTCTCCCGCTCCCTCCTCTACACTTTCCTCCTCTCAGCTCCCACTAATGCCACCCACCCCCCCCACCTTTGCTCTCTCCCTCCACCTCTGCCCTCCCCATCCCTTCATACCCTTCCCCCTATCCCTCTCTCTCTCCCCACCCGCTTTCTACTCTGCCCCCTCCCTCCTGGGAAGGGTCTTGGCAAGTTGGCAGTTTCAACTGTGAGCCTTCTGCTTAAAGGCACATCCCAATTACGAGTAATCGGATCAAAAAATAATTAAAATAAAACAAAATAAATGGGAACAAAGGAAATGACAGGAAGGACTCTTACACTTCTTCCAAATTGAAGGTGCTGCTATGGGAAACCGCTGAGTGATAATTACGCCCAGCCTTTTGTGGGATGTGTGGCACATTCCTTTCCCAATCCTATTCCCGGCCTCTCAATCACCTCTTTTTCCAGTACATTACATCGAACACTGTGTCTGTGCCATTTCCTGCTAACAATAAAACCGTGAAGGACACCCAAAGCTTTAATCAGGTTCAGCAGTCATCAGGTCCAATCAACAGACAGCAGGTTCACAAAACCAAACTGCAGAATGAAAATGCTAACTCACCGCGAAATATGTTCTCATTGTAGAGTTGCACAATATCAATGAGAATTTACAGCACGGAAACAGGCCATTCCAGATCGTTTTTAAAAAATTAACGTTCATGGGATGTGAGCGTCATTGGCAAGGTGACGTGGTGAGCGTGAGTACGTTGGACTCCATACGTTTTGAGTTGATTGTTGTGGAACCAACCAGTCTTGCCGTTAGGGTACGCTATCTTATAAACAGAAGGGTTTACTTTGTCTGAAATGATGTAGGGGCCGGCGAATTTAGGGGATAGGAAGGAGCTTGGGTTGTACAGCGAGATCATAACTTGCTGGCCGACTGTATATTCTATGGGGTGGACATTTTGGTCAAAGTAGGCTTTACTCTGCCTTTTTCTAGTGCCTAGTCGGACAGCAGCAGCCAGTTGTGCCTCTTTAATGTTCTCTGTAATCTGTTTTTCGTGGGTGAGGGCGGTTACTGCGGGGTTGGCCAAATCAAGTCCTAACAAGTACTCAATTCCTTTCATGGACCTACCAGTCATAAGTGTGTGAGGGGTGAAGCCTGCTGAGCTGGAAATCGTGTTCCTAATGAGCATGAGGGTGAAGGGAAGGACTATGTCCCAAGTGGTGTTTTGCTGCACCGTTTTTCTGATAATTGATTTTAGAGTTTGGTTCATTCGCTTGACAATGCCACTGGACTGGGGGTGGTATGCTATGTGGAAATTCAGTTTCATCCCAAAGATAGCCATTACATTTTGCATTACCCTGCCAGTGTAGTGGGTGCCTTGGTCTGACTCGACGCTGGGTGGAAGACCCCAGCGCGTGAATATTTGGAGGGTCAGAATTTTAGCTGTAGCTTTTGCTGTGTTGGAAAGGGTGGGAAAGGCTTCGGCCCATTTAGTAAAGGTGACGATGATGACCAGAACATTTTTTAAACCATTTCTGCAGGGTGGGAGGGGACCAATGTAATCGATTTGAAGATTTGTCCAGGGGCACTCTACAGGACTGGTGTGTCTTAATTGCCCCTTCTTTGCATAACGATCGAGATTATTTTGAGCACAAATGAAGCAGCTTGCAACATAATGGGTGACGTCGCTTTTCAATTCAGGCCACCAGCACAAAGTTTTTCAATGGGCAAATCGTAGTGTCTATTCCCTGATGTCCGTGTCCGTCATGGAACTGGTATATTAGTTGGTTTCTATCCTCAGTGGGGACCACATAAACTCCTTCCTTTAAAACAATGCCATCCTGTTTAGTAAGTATGTCCTTACATTTATCATAAGGGGCTGGGTAGGTGCCGTTTAAAAGTTGTTTGAGGGACTCGTCTGCATTCTGGATTTGGGACAGATCTTCGATGATTGTTTGGGACACCTGGATTGCTTGCGTTTGCTCACCTTCGGGTGGCAACAACACCTCCTCCACGATCATCCTCAACACCGGTGCCCCACAAGGCTGTGTCCTCAGCCCCCTACTATACTCCTTATACACCTATGACTGTGTGGCCAAATTCCCCTCCAACTCGATTTTCAAATTTGCTGATGACACCACCGTAGTGGGTCAGATCTCAAACAATGACGAGACAGAGAACAGGAACGAGATAGAGAATCTGGTGAATTGGTGCGATGACAATAATCTCTCCCTCAATGTCAGCAAAACAAAGGAGATTGTCATCGACTTCAGGAAGCGTAGTGGAGAACGTACCCCTGTCTACATCAATGGGAACGAAGTAGAAAGGGTCGAAAGCTTCAAGTTTGTAGGTGTACAGATCACCAACAACCTGTTCTGGTCCCCCCATGCCGACACTGTAGCCCACCAATGACTCTACTTTCTCAGAAGACTAAGGAAATTTGGCATGTCAGCTACGACCCTCACCAACTTCTACAGATGCACCATAGAAAACATTCTTTCTGGTTGTATCACAGCTTGGAATGGAGCCTGCTCTGCCCAAGACCGCAGGAATCTACAAAAGGTCGTGAATGTAGCCCAGTCCATCACGCAAACCAGCCTCCCATCCATCGACTCTGTCTATAATTCCCGCTGCCTCAGAATGGCAGCCAGCATGATTAAGGACCCCACGCACCCCGGACATACTCTCTTCCACCTCCTTCGTCAGGAAAAAGGCACCAAAGTTTGAGGTCACGTACCAACTGACTCAAGAACAGCTTCTTCCCTACTGCCATCAGACTTTTGAATGGACCTACCTCGTATTAAATTGATCTTTTCTCTACACCTTGCTGTAACTGTAACATTATATTCTGCAGTCTCGCCTTCCTTCCCTATGTACGGTATGCATTGTTTATACAGCATGCAAGAAACAATACTGTAAAGTAATACATGTGACAATAATAAATCAAATCAAATCAAAAAAAGACTCCAAGTGGGTGATTACACAAGCTATGGCTGCAGGTTCTGCTGCTTGGGCTCCTAAATATCCTGGCAATTTTAAAGCTACTTCTTCCAGTGAACGTCTCTGTGAATCCTCCATATATATACCACATCCAGTTATTCTAGCACCATCTTCAATAGTGGAGGAGCCATCTACTGGTTTAGCTCACAAGGCTGGCTTTTAAAGCAGACCAAGCAGGCCAGCAGCACGGTTCGATTCCCGTACCAGCCTCCCCGGACAGGCGCCGGAATGTGGCGACTAGGGGCTTTTCACAGTAACTTCATTGAAGCCTACTCGTGACAATAAGCGATTTTCATTTTTCATTTCATAGATTTTAAATTGTCCCCTGAATCTGGTTTCTTGCTGCCTGCTCGTGGCTGTAGTGACTTGGGAATAAAAGGCCCTGTCTGGTGTTTGGCTGTAATGATCTGGCATTCGTGTGGGGTACCTGCGTATTGGAAGTTGTCTGCTAAAAATGTTGGGACCTTGGTGTGCTTTACAGAGATGTCCCTGCCTTGCAGCAGTAGTGTCCAGCGCGCTGCTCTGACCTGGCTAACTGAACCACCCTTAAGTCTGCCGTCTAACAGGTGTTGAGTCGGGGTGTGCTCAGTGAGGATTGTGACTGGGTTGAGGCCCGTAATGTATGCAAAGTATTGAACTGCCCAAAAGACTGCAAGCAGGTGCCGTTCACATCCAGAAAATCCTTGTTCTACGGGGTCTAAAACTCTGGAGGCATACTGGTCCTAATCTGTCATGTCGTTCTTGTAGGAGCACTGCTGAAAGGGTTTGCTCCATGGCTGCTACCTCTGTGGCATATGGCAAGTCAGGGTCAGGAACTTGTAAAGCAGGGGCTGTTGCTAAGGTGCGCTTTAAATAGTTTCCTGCGTCTGTGTGCTGTGAAAGCCAATTCCAGGGGGTGTTCTTTTCTAAAAGTTCTGAGAGTGGGGTGGCTTTAGTGGCTAAACCATCAATATGATTCCTGCAGTATCCTATCAAACCTAGGAATAAACAGAGTGCACTTGCATTACGGGGCAGGGGCAATTTTACAATGGTGTCAATGCTCTTCTGCTCAATTTTCCTTTTGCCGTGGGTGATAATTGTCCCTAAATAGAGTACTTTATCCTACATTACTTGAGCTTTCTTGGGGTTTACCTTACATCCGATGGAATGTAGCAAGGCTCGCAGTTTGGCTTGCAGAGCCTTGTGTTCGTCCTTGGTGTCGGTTTGCAAGAGCAGATAGTCTACATACTGTACTAGGCATTCAGGGCGGGGGATTTTGGAGAGACCAGCAGCTAACTGTCTGTGGAAAATGGACGGAGAGTTGTGGAAACCTTGTGGGAGACACGTCCACGTGTACTGCTGACCTTGGAACGTAAACGCAAATTTATATTGGCAAGCTCGGTCTAGAGGAATGGACCAGAAACCATTGCTGATATCTAGCACGGAGAAATATTTTGCTTGCAGTCCCTGTTTAAGCATGGACGCAGGGGAAGGGCCTCATTGTATGCGGACAAGATGTTGGGCAATATCGGAGACATCGTGGGGATCCTGGAGGAAGTTGGCCAGTTCTCGGGACCCAAGTTGAATATGGGGAAGAGTGAGGTTTTTCTAATTGAGACAAGAGGGCAGGAAAACAGATTAGGGAGTTGCCACAGGGTGATGAGGGGTGAGTTTTAGGTACTTGGGTATCCAGGTGGTGCGGGACTGGGCGCAGTTACGCAAGCTGAACCTGGCTCGGTGAGTGGGGCAGATGAAAGGGGACTTTAAGAGGTGGGATGTGCTTCCGCTGTCTCTGGCAGGACGGGTGCAGACAGTAAAAATGAAAGTGCTGCCAAGGTTTCTGTTCACGTTTCAGAATCTCCCAATCTTCATCCCAAGTCACTTTTTAAGAAGGTCAATGCGCTGATATCTGGATTTGTGTGGGCAGGAAAGACCCTGCGAGTTAGGAGGGCTTTCTTGGAGTGGGGGTGGAGGGGAGCAGCTGCTGAATATGATGAATATACTACTGGTCAGCAAATATCGCATTATTTGGGAAGTGGGCCGTGGGGGAGGGGTTGGGGTGGGGGCGGATCGAGGCGGCCTCATGTAGAGGAACACGTTTAAGGGCTTTGTTGTTGGTGCCTCTACCGAACCCGCCGACCAGGTACCCCATGAGCCCAGTGGTGATGTTGGCCCTAAGGGTGTTGGGGCAGTGGAGGCAGTATTTGGGCTGAAGCATGCCTCATTGTGGGCATTGATCTGTAATAACCACAGGTTCACACCGGCTGGGCTGGACGCGATATTTCGGGGGTGGTGGTAGACAGGGATTGAGCGATTTGGCGATCTGTTTACAGGGGGCAAATGTGCGAAGTTGGAGGACCTGGGAGCGCAGGGGACAAGAGAGGCCGATGTTTTGGCCTTTGCCTCCCTGATAGCCTGGAGACGGATCTTGCTCGGGTGGAGGGACTCGGAGCCGCTGAAAGCGGGTGTGTGGGTGAGCGGCCTGGTGAAATTCCTGACGCTGGAGGTCAACTCTGAGGGGGTCGGCGGATGGGTTCATCCAGAGGTGGAAACCATTTATTGATTTCTTTAAGGAGGATTGAGGGCTGAGCAAATGGGGAAAGGGGGTTAAAATGGGGATGGTGGGATGTGAGAAGGGGTGGGTGTCAGGGGAGCGGGGGGGGGGGTTAGTGGGTGTTGGTTGTTTATTGAGTTGTTGATTGTTCTTTTGCTTTTGTTTGTATATACGAAAATGCCTTGAATAAAAATGTTTTTTTAAAAATCTGTGCCCGTGGCTATTGATCCCTCCACCAAGAGGAAATGTTTCTTCCTGTCTACTCTATCTATGCCACTCATAGAAGTCCTACAGCCTAGAAGGAGGCCATTCGGCCCATCGAGTCTGCGCCAACCCTCTGAAAGAGCACCCCACCCAGGCCCCGTAATCCTGTAACCCCACTTAACCTGCACATCTTTGGCCGAACCACCTAACCTGCGTATCTTTGAACTGTGGGACGAAACCCACGCAGACATGGGGGGAATGTGTAAACTCCACGCAGACAGTCAACTAAGGTTGGAATCGAACCTAGATCCCTGGCATTGTGAGGCAGCAGTGCTAACCACTGTGCCACCCTTTAATTCAGCCAGGAACAAGTCAACTTCTCAGTTGTCTGCTTTGAAGGTTCATAAGTAATGTGTCTCTGATGTCCAGCAGATCAAAAAGGGGAGAACTGAATTGATTTAGCCACTGCTTTGCGCGAGGCAGTACTGCTATTGGTTAAACAAGGCTATCACCATTACCTTGTCTCCTCCATTGGCAGCCCATGCCTTCAGCTGCATATGCCCTAAGCTTAGAACGTTCCTCTTTGAACAAGGCCTTAATGTATCTTTTTTCAGCCAGGCATTAGTTTGTTGTTCAGTCACACTTGCATAGCTTTTTGGGACTTTTTCATCAAGGTTGAAAACGCAAGTCATTGTTGTTGCTTGGGAGCTCTGGGGAATACCACAACCAGAGAAATATTTTTCTGTGCATTGCTGGGGGGGGGGGGGGGCAGAATCTTTTTTTCAAAATTTAGATTACCCAATTATTTTTTCCAATTAAGGGGCAATTTAGCGTGGCCAATCCACCTACTCTGCACATTTTTGGGTTGTGGGGGCGAAACCCACACAGACACGGGGAGAATGTGCAAACTCCACACGGACAGTGACCCAGAGCCGGGATCGAACCTGGGACCTCAGCGCCGTGAGACGGTTGTGCTAACCACTAGGCCACCGTGCTGCCCTGGGGGGGGGAGGGACCAGAATCTTGGCAACAGTGTCTCTACACAACTGCAACCAATAAATAATTTCTTCTGCTCATGTATGAAGCAGCAATGCAGTTTCTTGTTCCATGACCTGGACAGACAGTTTTGAATGGAGGTGCAAAAGCTTTTGAACTGGTTCCACTTTCCCAGAGCCCAGAGCCCAGAATCTAGAACTAAGGGTCACTGATTAATAATAAGGGGTTTCCCATTGCAAATGGAGCTGAGGTGAAATCTTTTCACTCAGAGGGTCGTGAAGCTTTAGAACGCTCTTCCTGAAAAGGCAGAGGAGGCAGGAGTATTTGAACATCTACAAGGCAAAGGTGGGTAGATTCCTGCTGAGCAAGCGGATGATAGGTTATCGGGTGTGGACAGGATGCAGATTTGAGATTACTATCAGATCAGCTATGATCTTGTTAAATGGTGGAGCAGGTCCAAGGGGCGGTGGCACAGTGGCACAGTGCTTAGCACTGCTGCCTCACAGCTCCAGGGTCCCAGGTTCAATTCCGGCCTTGGGTGACTGACTGTGTGGAGTTTGCACTTCCACCCCGTGTCTGCATGGGTTTCCTCCGGGTGCTCCGGTTTCCTCCCATAGCCCAAAAGATGTGCAGGTTAGGTGGATTGGCCAATGAAAAATTGCCCCTTTGTGTCCAAAGGTTAGGTGGGGTTACTGGGTTACGGGGATGCGGTAGAGGTGTGGGCTTAAGTAGGGTGCTCCTTCCAAGGACCGGTGCAGACTCGATGGGCTGAAATACCTTCTTCTGCACTGTAAGGTCTCTGATAATTCCATGAATGGCCTTCTCCTGCTCCTTGTTCATCTGTTTGTATGACACGTGAGCATGCTGTCATGGAACTGTCAAATCACTGTGATGAATTACCCTATGACCTTCCAAAGGCTCTCGCGACTGACTGTGTTGAAGGTCTTGGTCAGAGAGGCCCATGTTCTGTCCTTGCCATTTTTTCTGGAGTTGGAGTAGTAAATACCATAATCGTGGTTTCTCAACCTTGTTTTGGAACCGCGCGGACTCTTACGCAGCAGATCCAGGTTGAGATGTTGCACTAATCGGTTCAGAAGGATTCCGCCGCCAGCGAATGGGGCGCGCCTCCTCCCGTCACTGAGAAAGACGTGGCTGAGAGGCTGGAGAATCCCGCCCATGGACACTATGGGATTGTGAGAATCTGAGATGGGAATTACATCTAACACGCTCAATGGCGAGGTCACTTGAACTTGATTCACACAGTTAAAGGGCCGGTTTCCCGAAGTGTTATTTGTGAGTCATTGACGCAACTATTGGATGTTCAAAATCCAGGTATTGGAAAGAGCATCCTGATTGAAGACACTTTTCCCATTGGTTTCCCGGGATGCTAGAAAATCCCAAACAGCCCACAGGTCATCAGATTTCCTTCCTCCTGTTTCAGTGCCAGTTTCAGCTGTCACTCAGTCATGAATCAGAGGGTAATGTGCTCAAGTCGCACTCCAGTACAGAGTCCAGGCTTCAGTGCAATACATAGCTGAACTGTTGGAGGTGCTGTTGTTCATGGGATGTGGGCCTGCATTTATTGTCCATAGAGTCAACCACGTTGCTGTGGATCTGGAGTCACATGTAGGCCAGACCAGGTAGATTTAATTCCCTAAAGAGCATTAGTGAATCAGATGGCTTTTTATGACAATCGACAATGGTTTCATGGTTTATCATTAGACTATTCATTCCAGATTTTTATTTAAATTCAAATTCCACCAACTGCCATGGTGGGATTCGAACACAGGTCCCCAGAGCATTGCCCTGGGTCTCTGGATTACTAGCGATGTACCATCAATAACGACAGAGGATGAGTTGAGATGAAACTGTGGCTTTAATTAGCTTAAAGATACCTGCTGGCAGCCGGCCCCAGACTGAATGCAGGGCTGGACATTGGCCACCTTTATACTTGAGCCCAAGGGGAGGAGCCACAGGCGGAGCCAGCAGGGGCAAGCCCAGGCATGTTACATACAGCAGGTATAATACAATACAGTGGTTTACCACAACTAGTTCAGTGACAATATCACTACTCCATTGCCCCCCCCCCCCCCATGTAAATAATGCAATGGGGTTATTGTGAAGAGGAACAGGGGAATTTTCCCTGGTGACCTGGACAATATTTACCCATCAGCCAACATCACTAAAACAAATAGATGACTTGGTCATTATCACATCGGTGTTTCTGAGATTTGTTGCTGTATGTCTTACATTGCAACAGTGACTACACTCCAAAATACTTAATTCTCTGTAAAGAAATTTAGGGCGTGATCTAACAGCCTCACTGCGCCGTAATAAAGATTATTATTGAAAGAACCTGGCCACGGCGCAGCGTGACCGTTGAAAGTCGCAAATCTCCGCTCCCGGGATCCGGCCTGCAGCACCTCGCCAGATTCAGTGGAATCTCACGAGACGTTGCGAGGTGAATCCCGCCCACAGCACTGGTCCCCACAAATGGTATCGGAGGCACCCAGCTGCATGCCATTTGATCAGGGCAGTACCCTGGTACCACTGGTATCACCTCGGCACTGGCAGTGTAAGCCTGGTACCCTGGCAGTGCCACCTGGGTGCCAGCCTGGCACTGCAAAGGTGACACTGCCAGCTGGCATAGGCACTGCCAGGGCACCAAACTGGCATTTTCTGCACGTGCGCGATTGGGCCGGTGTTGCCCTGTGAGGGTGTTGGGTGGGGTGGGCTTTGGGGAGGGGGGGGGAGTTCAGGGGTTTTGTCGGGTGCCTTGGTGATAGGAAATGGCATTCCGATCTGTTCCGACAGATCTAGCGGAGCTCCCCACTGTACAAAACGGGGCGTAGGCCACGCGTTACCCTTATTCAGTACAAGTCGCGTTGAATAGCCGCGTGTTTCTTGGCGCTGTGAACGCTGTGAAACACGTGGCTAAACGCGCTCGTATAGAACATAGTACAGTACAGCACAGAACAGGCCCTTCGGCCCTCAATGTTGTGCCGAGCCATGATCACCCTACTCAAACCCACGTATCCACCCTATAACCGTAACCCAACAACCCCCCCCTTAACCTTACTTTTATTAGGACACTACGGGCAATTTAGCATGGCCAATCCACCTAAACCACACATCTTTGGACTGTGGGAGGAAACCGGAGCACCTGGAGGAAACCCATGCACACAGGGGGAGGACGTGCAGACTCCACACAGACAGTGACCCAGCCGGGAAACGAACCTGGAACCTGGGACCCTGGAGCTGTGAAGCATGTATGCTAACCACCATGCTACCGTGCTACCCTGCTCGCTCGGGGACTTTGTTCCCTTTTGGGAGAATCGCACCCGTTGGATGTGAAAGGGTCTGCTTCAAGAAGGCCACCACCTTCCCCAGGGCAGATAGGGATGCAATTAATGTAGCAATTACCAAATCCCATGTAGGAATAAAAAAATGTATAAATTCAAGCTCTTTCTTTCTTTCATCACATTTCTCTTATCATCATCATGATGATGTGCAGATGCCGGCGTTGGACTGGGGTGAGCACAGTAAGAAGTCTCACAACACCAGGTCTGGTCCTAATAACGTTCAGCAAACGTCTTTGCTCATTCACTCGTCACAGCATTTCATCATTAATCAATTTTTCTCTGTCCGTCTGACCCTTTCCATGCATTCTCCTTGAACCCACATTTCAAAGTATTTTACAAGTTGGCCTCTTCTTTCCGTAAGCCCATTCAATGCAACATCCTCAATCAAGCTCTTCACAGTCAAGACGCAATTTGATTCATCTTTCCAATTGCCATTTCTTCTTACCAAATTCAGCCTTTCCCTTTGCCATTCTTCTTCTGATTTCTCAGCATTTCTCTCGACTGTGCATTTTACATAGAACATAGAGCGCAGAAGAAGGCCATTCGGCCCATCGAGTCTGCACCGACCCACTTAAGCCCTTGAGGCACTTAAGCCCTCACCCTATCCCTGTAACCCAATAACCCCTCCTAACTTTTTTTGGTCACTAAGGGCAATTTATTATGGCCAATTCACCTAACCTGCACGTCTTTGGACTGTGGGAGGAAACCGGAGCACCCGGAGGAAACCCACGCAGACTCCGCACAGACAGTGACCGAGCAGGGAATCGAACCTGGGACCCTGGCGCTGTGAAGCCACAGTGCTAATCACTTGTGCAACTGTGCTGCTTTAGTACTGCTTTGTCCAGTTTAGAGGTCGGATCTCCTCCTCCTCCTTCAGGTACCCTGCCCTAAGAGGGCCTTGGCGACCGTTGGATTGTTCCATCATTGTGCTTGACAAGGTACTACAGTGGTTTGCCATTGCCTTCAGCAGTATGGCTGACCAGGAAACTGCCCCGCTCTTTCCCAACGGGCATGTTGCAAAGATCTACAGGCTGATTGATAATCAACCTGTTTGGCTAGGTTATTCACACACCTTCCACGACCATTAAACCCCGAAGAGGGACTTGAGCCCATAACATCTGATTCAGAGGTAGAGATGCTCCACAATACTCCACCGTACCTCCCTATTGAATTTAAAAAGAAATTGTCCATTTAATAACAAATGCACTTCAAAGCAATTCATTGCAGATTGCTGCAGTGCTATATAACTGCATTCAGTGGCAAGTTAAGCTTCCCTGACATTGTGAGTGTGGATAATCCACCTGATAACCTTTTTAAAATGGAAACAAAACATTTGTAAAAGGTGATAACAAGGGTAAAATGAGTCATATTGAACAAAATGCGTTGTGACGGTGTGAGGAAGTTCAACAGTGACCACAAGATGGGGCTAAAGTAAGTGAGAATATTTCACCTGGACCAAATGGTCTTGTTTTAAAATATTCTTATTTATTTGCAAAAATAATCTTTATTCATAAAAGATCAGAAAAGTAATTTCAAGATGGCCATCACACAAAGTACAATAATATTCAGGTTTCCTACATGGATCAAGTTGCACTCTGAGATGCTTCAATACAATTGTGCTACAGGTAATATTCACTGTATACATTCAATGTGAGTCATACAGTCCGAGGGGGTCCAATACAATTTTCCTCCCCTCTGTTCACTGTGGCTGTAAGGCCTTAGACAGCGACCTTCCCCCATTGAGCCTCTGTGGTGGCTGCCCCAAGCTTTAGTGCATCCCTCAGCACCTTGTCCTGGGATTTGGAATGTGCCAGTCTGCAACACTCGGTCGGATTCAACTCTTCGCACTGAAGGACCAACAAATTTTGGGTAGACCAAAGCGCGTCTTTCACCGGGTTCACAATGTTCTAGTAGCAGTTGATGTTTGCCTCAGTGTGTGTCCCTGGGAACAGACCGTAGAGCAGAGTCATGAATCTACTCGGGATGAACCTTGACCAAAAAAAACACCTCTTCTCTCTCCAGACCTTCTTTGCATATTCCACAAGGAGGTGGTCAGCGGTCTCGGCCCCACTACAGTCACCTCAAGAACAACGTGCTGATGGGGTGAGACTCTGGGTGTGTAGGAAGGATCTGATGGAGAGGGCCTTCCTCATACACCAGCCAAGCTAGGTCTTGGTGTTTGTTTGAAAGTTCTAGTGATGAGGCATTCTGTCAAATGACCATGTCGGTCTACTCAGGGAACGATCCGACAAGCTCCCTCTGTGTATCCGGACAGGCGCTGTGGGAAGTAGGGGCTTTTCACAGTTACTTCATTACAGTGTTAATGTAAGCCTACTTGTGACAATAAAGGTTATTATTATTATTAGCTCCAGTGAATATTATCCTTACTGGCTCAATCTCTCCTCCTGCATTCATCCCGCCGTACCAGGACTCAGTCTAGTCATTACAGTACTCAAGAGCAAGAACACCCTTCCTCAGATAAGGAGACCAAAACGGCACACAATATTCCAGGTGCGGCCTCACCAAGGCCCTGTAGAATTGCAGCAAGCCATCCCTGCTGTTGTACTCGAATCCTCTCACTATGAAGGCTAACATACCATTTACCCGCTTTACCGTCTGCTGCACCTGCACGCTTACCTTCAGTGACTGGTGTACAAGGACACCCAGGTCTCATTGCACATTCCCCCCTTAATCTCTGGCCATTCAAATAATAATCTGCCATCCTGATTTTGTTACTAAAGTGGAAACCCTCACATTTATCCAAATTATACGACATCTGCCATGCATTTTCCCACTCACTCAGCTTGTTCAAATCACACTGAAGCATCTGTACACCCTCCTCACAGCCCACTCACCCCCACCCAGTTTGGTGCCATTTGCAAACTTGGAGCTCCCTGAATTGGTTCCCTCATTGAAATCATTAATACTTATTGTGAATAGCTGGGGTCCCAGGCCCGATCCCTGCGGTACCCCACTAGTCACTGCCACTAGTCACTGCCACTAGTCACTGCCTGCCATTTGGCAAAAGACCCATTTATTCCTACTCTATGGGTGCGATTTTCTCGAGTTGCGACTAATTACTCCAGCAAACGGGAAAACAAAAACTGGCACTGGGAGCGATTTAGTGTACCCAATTCATTTTGTTTCCAATTAAGGGGCAATTTAGCGTGGCCAATCCACCTGGACTGCATGGGCGGGATTCTCCGACCCCAACCTCCCCTCTCCCAGATGGGGAGGGTGCCAATGTCGTGGCCTTTGCCTCTCTGATTGCCCGGTGATGAATCCTACTGGGTTGGAGGTTGGCGGTGCCATTGAGGGCTTCGGGGTGGTTGCGGGATGTGGCAGAGTTCCTTCAAATGGAGAAAATTAAGTTTGTCCTGGGGGGTCTGAGGAGGGGTTCTGCACGAGATGGAGGCTTTTTCAAGAATCTGTTTGTCGGCAGCAAGTAGATGCAGGGAGGGGTGGCGGTATGGGTGGGGGGCGGTGCGGGCGGGGAGGGGGGGTGTGTTTGAAGGTAGATTTAGTTAAGTTTGTAAAAGAGGCGAAAAATGACAAACTGGTGAGGGGAAAAGATTAAGGGAGTTGTGCATGGAAAGTTTTTACGCAGAGGGTGGTGAGTGCCTGGAATGCTTTGCCAGCGGAGGTGGTAGACGCGGGTACAATAGCATCATTTAAGAGGCATCTAGACAGGTATATGAACTGGCGGGAACAGAGGGAAGTAGACCTTGGAAAATAGGAGACAGGTTTAGATAAAGGATCTGGATCGGCGCAGGCTGGGAGGGCCAAAGGGCCTGTTCCTGTGCTGTAATTTTCTTTGTTCCTTGTTTGCAATTTGATTTGTTTTCGTGAATGTGGAACTTTCTGTTTGGTTTGGAATACAATATATTAAAAAAAAAACAAATGGAGTCAGACGCGCTGAGACTTTCCAGCATTTTCTGTCTGTGTTTCAGATTCCAGCATCTGCAGTAATTTGCTTTCATTCGGTTCACCTTCTCGGGTGGATGTTAAAGATCCCACAGAACTCTTCAAAAGGAGCAGGGGAACTGATCCCAGCCATGGTTCACCCCTCCACAAACATGCCTTCTGTTTGAGAGAGCCGGCCGTGTGTACGCTGGCTGCTATGTTTACCTATATCACTGGTGACTACACTTAAAAGAGCATGCCAAGCACTTGGTGTCATCCTGAGCACCTGGAGGGGGCTTAGAAATGTCAGTTTATTTTCTTTTAGATGTTTTCTACGAGCAAAGAGGGAGGCAAATTAAAACAATTCAGTCAGCGATTGTGTCACCGATATACTTTGTTTCCAACTAAATTGAGAGGGCGATATTTTCGTCAATTTTATGAGTTCATCTTCTGCACAAAATAAATAGGGCGTACACTGGGGAGGCTGTCCTCCCCCACACTCCCAGTTTCTCAGTAAGCCCCACCGCACATTAGCAACAAGCTGAGTTTCCATCTGTTCCCAGTGTGTGTTCCCTGGGCACATTTTGTAAATTAACAATGTGTATTGTCAGTAGGCCTTCCATCAGCTGCAGGACTGATCAGGGGAAGAGAAAAAAATAACTTTTGCCTTGAGAACAAGTGTCTTGTAAATCAAAGTTTTCCAAGCTGCTGTGCGGGGTGTGAATTATTTTTCCACTGGCATGGACTAGAGCAGTGCTTCTCAAAGTGTGGTACGCGTACCGGTGCCGGTACGCGAGCCATCGTCTGCCGGTACTTGGAGTGTTTCCAGAAAAGAAAGAGACAGTAATCCTGGATTGGCTTGTTTCGCTCACCGGTCCCTGGCACATTGAAAAAAAAACTGCCCGTCCGCCACATCAGATAGTTTGAGATGCACTGGACTAGAGGATGCTGCCTCTTCCGCGCTGCCCCCCCCCCCCCCCCCCCCCCCACTAAAATAGTAAATGTTAGCCACAAGAGGCACACTTTTAAAACTGGAATTCAAGGGCAGCACGGTGGCGCAGTGGTAGCATTGCATTCTCACGGCACTGAGCTCCCATGTTTGATTCTGGATCACTGTCCGTGTGGAGTTTGCACATTCTCCCTGTGTTTGCGTGGGATTCACCACCACAACCCAAAGATGTGCAGGGTAGGTGAGAGAACTGAACAGCATCCGAGAGAAGTGTGCTCACCACATGGAGCCTTATCCTATATACCGTTTCTTGGGGGCGTAGCCAGAGGTGGAGTCCCCTAGGGTTCCAAGCCTCTTAAAGGGGCAAGGTATTAAAGGCCAGGTACCGTTTACAGCAGTTATTAATACCGTTCATCACAGTAGGTGAATTGAACACGCTAAATTGCCCCTTAATTGGAAAAAATGAATTGGGTACTCTAAATTTATATATTTTTTAAAAACTGGAATTCAACACTCAAAACCAGAGATAAGATATAATACATGTGGCTTGGTGGGTACGACTTGCCTCTGAGCAAGAAATTTGTCCTACTCACAGCACCTGAGATCAAAACCGGAGCTGACATTACAGTGAGGGCCGCACTTTAGGAAGTGCTGTCTTTTGGGTGAGTTGTTAAGCCAAGGCATCTTCTGCCCTCATGGGTGGATGTAAGAGATGCCATGATGCTCTTTCGGAGGAGAGCAGGTGCCTGTTCTGCCAATGTGTATCCCTCAATCAACATCACAAAATCAGATCATCTGGTCACTGTGATGTTCTTTGTGTTGCCTATTTCAGGATGGTTGGCGTGGTGTTCAGACAGACCACAAAATAGCTTTAACTTAAACAAACCTATCAATTTATTAACACTACTAACTTGGATTCGGCACGTACTCCTTAAGAATACACAGTTATTTTTTAAATTTAGAGTTCCCAATTCATTTTTTCCAATTAAGGGGCAATTTTCCTGGTCCTGGATCACTGTCCGTGTGCAGTTTGCACATTCTCCCCGTGTCTGCGTGGATTTCAACCCCACAACCCAAAGATGTGCAGGGTAGGTGGATTGGCCATGCTAAATTGCCCCTTAATTGGAAAAAATAATTGGGTACTCTAAACTTATTTTTTTTAAATTAAGCGGCAATTTAGGGTGTCCTATCCACCTACCCTGCACATCTTCGGGTTGTGGGGGCAAAACCCATGTAAACACGGGGAGAAGAATACACATTTGATTAATAACATGTAAACTACACTCGCCCAGGGCAGCACGGTGGCGCAGTGGTAGCACTGCAGTCTCACGGCGCCGAGGTCCCAGGTTCGATCCCCGCTCTGCGTCACTGACCATGTGGAGTTTGCACATTCTCCCCGTGTTTGTATGGGTTTTGCCTCCACAACCCAAAGATGTGCAAGGTAGGTGGATTGAACACGCTAAATTGCCCCTTAATTGAAAAAAATGAATTGGGTACTCTAAATTTTTTTAAAACTACACTCGTCTACCACTAATCTCACTACTGGTTTAAACTATGATCTGCACTCACTTACACTTTCTGCTCTTCTGACCTTCACTAGCTACCTCCTGCATGCACTCTCCCCCCCACCCAAAGCATCACTGCCTTATATAGTTGTAACTGTAGCTCCCTCTAGTGGCTACTCCGAACACTACATTAACCCCTGCAGTGCTGATAGTTATGATAATACCACAGTCACAATCGGTTTGCTGTTTAAAGAGCTATTTTGGTGCAATTTGGCTTTTCAATATCGTGAGACTGTGCTGCCGCTACTTCCACTTGTAGCTGCTCCGACTGGGAGACCAGCTGTCATGGTGTGACATACTTATCTGTCTTGCCCCTTCCTCACACATCCACTGCCGGTCATCTGTAAATGCTCCACGATGTCTGTCATCCAACTACGCCTGGGTCAACCCCTCTTTCTGCTGCTCTCCACAATGCCGTCTGCAAGGGATATCCATTTTAAGTTCTGATTAAATGGCCAAACAAAACTGACATTTTCTTTTCTGGCTGTGACTTTTTAGAGCACTTTTTGCTCTTGTAATTTCAGGCACCTCTTCAATTCTCTTGTAGAATTTTAAGCATATGTTTTAGCATCTACATTTCAAAGGACTTGATATTCTTCCACAGATCTTTACTCATTGTCTAGGTTTCATCTGAGGTCATGAAGGAGGCTATACAGATGCAAGTCTTCCTTGATTGTGTATAAATATAAATATTTATTTTTCATTCTATTGTTCCATGGAGTTAAAAGCATCTGCCCCCCCCCCCCCCCCCCCCCCCCCCCCCCAACCTAAAGACGAGTCTGCCACCATCATCATGGACTTATAATTTTAAATAATAAATTTAGAGTACCCAATTATTTTTTCCAATTAAGGGGCAATTTAGCATGGCCAATCCGCCTACCCTGCACATCTTTGGGTTGTGGGGGCGAAACCCACGCAGGCACGGGGAGAACGTGCAAACTCCACACGGACAGTGACGCAGGGCCGGGATTCGAACCCAGGTCCTCAGTGCAGTAGGCAGCAATGCTAACCACTGTGCCACAAGTTATTGTCACAGGTAGGCTTACATTAACATTGCAATGAAGTTACTGTGAAAATCCCCCCGTCGCCACACTCCGGCACCTGTTCGGGTGCAGGGAGGGAGAATTCAGAATCACCAATTCACCTAACAGCACGTCTCTCGGGACTTGTGGGCGAAAACTGGAGCAGACACAGGGAGAACGTGCAGACTCTGCACAGACAGTGACCCAAGCCGGGAAATGAATCCGGGTCCCTGGTGCTGTGAAGCAACAATGTTAATCACTGGCACAGTGGATAGCACTGGTACTATGGCGCTGAGGACCTGGGTTCGAATCCCGGCCCTGGGTCACTGTCTGTGTGGAGTTTGCACATTCTCCCGTGTCTGCATGGGTTTCACCCCCACAACGCAAAAGATGTGCAGGATAGGTGGATTGGCCAAGCTAAATTGCCCCTTAATTGGAAAACAAACCAATAATCGGGTACTCTAAATAAAAAAAAAGAGAAAAACAATGCTAACCACTGTGCTACCGTGCCGCCCGATACTTCATCAGTAAATGTGTCAATGACTGCATGCCAAAGAAGGTAGTACGTGCCTTTCCCCAACCGGAAACCATATTTAACCGGGAGATCCACTCCCTACTGAAGTCCAGGTCTAAGGCGTTCAAGATGGACGACCCTGACGTATACAAGAAATCTGGGTACGACCTCCACAAAGCCATCAGGGATGCCAAGAGACAATACTAGACTAACACCACAGACTCTCGTCGGCTGTGGCAAGGCTTAAACAGCATATTGGGCTACAAGGCAAAGCCGAGTAGAATCTCCGGCAGCAGCGCACCCCTCCCCAATGAAATCGATGCATTCTATGCTAATTTCGAGCAGGAAGCCAAGAAACCATTGTCAACTGCCCCAACAGCCTCAGACATACCCATACCCACCGTCACAGCTTCCAAAGTCAGATTGGCCTTCTTAAAAGTGAACCCTCAGAAAGCAATGGGTCCTGACGAAGTCCCTGGTCATGCAATCAGATCCTGCATGGATCAACTGGCAGGTGTGTTCGCGGATATCTTCAACCTCTCCGTTCCGAGGTCCCCACCCGCTTCAAGAAGATCACCATCATACAGTGCCAAAGAAGAACCCGGCAATGTGCCTCAATGACTACCGTCCGGTGGCCTTGACATTGATCATTATGAAGTGCTCGAGAGGTTGGTCATGAGACACGTCAACTCCATACTCCCAGAATGCCTTGATCCACTGCAATTTGCATACTGCCACAATCGGTCCACAGCAAATGCTATCTCCCTGGCCCTACATTCATCCGTGGAGCATCTCGACAACAAGGACAACAAGGATTCCTACAATGTCAGACTCCTATCCATTGCACTACAGAAACTACAGAGTTGTGAACATCAGTGCATCACGTGGACCCGCCTCCCATCCATTGACTCTGTCTACACCTTCCGTGCCTTGGGAAAGCGGGCAGCATAATCAAAGATGACCTCACACCCGGGTTATTCTCGCTTCCAACCTCTTCCATCGGGCGGGAGATACAAAAGTCTGAGAACACGCACCAACAGATTCAAAAACAGCTTCTTCCCCACTGTTGCCAGGCTCCTGAATAACCTTTTTATGAACTGACCTGATGTCTCCATCCTCTCTACTAAGTAGTACTACTCTCTGTATGCTTCACCTGATGTCTGTTTCTATGTATTTACATAGTGTATTTATCGTATGTCCTATGTTTTACATGTATGGAAAGATCTGCCTGGATGTACGCAGAACAATACTTTTCACCATATCTTGATACACGTGCCAATAAATGAAATCAAATCTGAAAAAATAATCTAATTTATAACTTTACTCTTCGGCAAGCTATCCAAAGGTATGGAAAACTGATGATTCATACTCTCATTCCCTCAGGGAAAGACCATGCCAATTTGGAGCTCCTTGCTTACATCAATATTGAACTAATTCATTGAGTAGAACATCAGTTGATCTTGAACTGTAGAGAGGCAACACTACATTAAGCAAATTAAGGTAGCTGGCAAAATAAAGGAGAGGAGAGGTGGAGGAGAATTATTTTAGGTAGTGAGTTCTTATGATCTAGAATGTGCTGCTTGGAAGGGAGATGGAAGCAGATTCCATAAGAAATTTCAAATGGGATTTCGATAAATATTTGAAAAACACATTACTGGGCTGTGGGGAAAGGACGGGGAATTAATTGGATCGTCTTTCATAGATTCAACACAGGCACGATGGATTGAATAACCTTCCTCGGTATGGTATCATTCTGTGATTCTACACAAATCAATGTTTTTTAGGAGTGCATCTTGATGAACAGAAATGGATTTTATGTCTATTTGGCTCCATATTCTGCAAGATAATCAGCACTTATGTGGACGCATGCACCAAGTCCCCAATTGTTTGTGGGACATGGAGTTGCTTTATTGTGCATTGTACAAGCTGGTTAACAAAGACAACTGGAATGTTGTTGCCTGGAGACACCGAACTGTCACAACGTATTATTTCTCTAAAGCATAGTTCCCTTTAACAGTGGTACGAGAGTTGTTGTTCACGAGGCAGTCAATCACATTGATGTTAATTGCCACTTAGCACTGTCACAATCAATGAGCCCTAATTTATTTTCTCTCAGGTATTAATTCAATGTTTTTTTTTTCGCCTCCATTCTCTCTGGCAAACAGCTCAGGGTGTCACTGTATTTTGACATCAATTCTGACCTTCCTCAGTTTGGCTTTGTACAGTTGTGGGTTCCAGGTCCTGCTCCAGATCCCGTACAATTCTGCCGAGTCGTGTGCCTATTTCAGAAGCACAAAATGCAAGAGATTTTGTGCCAGTAACTCAATTATTCCAAAGCCCACCTTGACAGCCAACGACCTTCCACCCTCTGCTGACTGTATCCTATCTCGCACCAAGCCCTGTTCACCCTGTGCTCAGTGACCTGCTTAGATACAGAATCCAGCAGCACCTCGAGCAGGATTTTCCATCGCCCCCCCCACCCCCCCCCCCCCCCCCCCCCCCCCCACCCTGCACCCTAACCCCCTGCCGTGGCATATAGAACATAGAACATAGAACAATACAGCGCAGTACAGGACCTTCGGCCCTCGATGTTGCACCGACACGGAAAAAACTAAAGGCCATAGAACATAGAACATAGAACAGTACAGCATAGAACAGGCCCTTCGGCCCTCAATGTTGTGCCGAGCCATGATCACCCTACTCAAACCCACGTATCCACCTTATACCCGTAACCCAACAACCCCCCCCCCTTAACCTTACTTTTTATTAGGACACTACGGGCAATTTAGCATGGCCAATCCACCTAACCCGCACATCTTTGGACTGTGGGAGGAAACCGGAGAACCCGGAGGAAACCCACACACACAGGGGGAGGACGTGCAGACTCCACACAGACAGTGACCCAGCCGGGAATTGAACCTGGGACCCTGGAGCTGTGAAGCATTTATGCTAACCACCATGCTACCCTGCTGCCCCCAACCTGCCATCTAACCTACACTATGCCCTTATCATCCATATGCTTATCCAATAAACTTTTAAATGCCCTCAATGTTGGCGAGTTCACTACTGTTGCAGGTAGGGCATTCCACGGCCTCACCACTCTTTGCGTAAAAAACCCACCTCTGACCTCTGTCCTATATCTATTACCCCTCAATTTAAGGCTATGTCCCCTCGTGCTAGCCACCTCCATCCGCAGGAGAAGGCTGCTGGCAGTAAAGGTGGCGGCTTGTCATTGGCCGGAGAGGTAGGATCTTCCAGTCCTGCAACAATGCCAGCAGCGCAGGTTCAATTCCCGTACCGGCCTCCCCAAACAGGTGCCGGAATGTGGCAACTAGCGGCTTTTCACAGTAACTTAATTGAAGCCTACTTGTGACAATAAGCGATTATTATTATTAGGTAAGATCCCGCTGACGGGAAGGGCCAGGAGAATTTAATTTCTCCATCCTCATTTTCAATCCCTCCTTGGCCTCTCCACGGTCCCTAGCTTTGTAACTTCCTTTGGTTTCTATGGCCTTACCTTTGGCGGCTGTGCCATCAGCCACTTGGGCCCTAGTCTCTGAAATTCCCTCCCCAACTCTTTCTGCCTCTCTACTGCTCTTCCTTTGTAGCACCCTGTAAAAGCTGCCATTTTGACCAAGCTTTTCATCACCTGTTCTGCTGTCTCCTCTACTACCCCTCTATTACCACCCACCCCCCCATCACTCATGTGCACCTGGGTTCCTCCTCTCTCTGAGACCTTGGATGGGTGCAGTACTGCCAGCAGCCACTGCCTGTCCAGTGGCACTACTGAGCAATAAAAAGCTGCCTGCCTCTGATTGGGTAGCAGATCTCAGTGGGCGGGATGTTTTCCTCCTCGGGGTTCTTGATCCCAGGGAAGGCCCACTGCTATCCAGTTAAGTGCCCGAATGGCATTATATTCAGTGAGACTTCCCGAAAAGTGGCAAAATGGAGCTCCTGCTGCCTCTCCAGCCGACTGCCGAGACCCCTGTCGCCTGCATTAATGATCGTCCATCGAGATTAGACCACAGTTACTGGAGACTCCAGGAAAATCCTGGAGGTGTTGTAACTCTGGTACTGCAGGACTCCGAGCATTTCTGGAACTATATCCCACCTAGCATGGGATATGCCCCTTGTGCCTGTGAGGTAAAAGTTAAAATAAAAGTATTAAAGTTCAGATGGTTTCCTTGACCTCATGGGGCAAAGGTTAAATGTCACCATTGCCCTGACACTGACACATCCCTTTAACACAGATTGGTACAAACTCTGGAAACTGTGATGGGGATATCCTTCCCAGCTAAACGTCCCATCTGAATAAGTGCATATTTGACCTTAGCACCTCTAAATTCTGAAGTTCACAAATGTGAAATTCCTTTTCCAGAATTTATTTTCAATGGAAGTCAATTTAATTAAGTGTGTTAATGCATTCCACTAAAGTGTGCAGTGTCTGCCAAAGATTTAAACATTTTTAACAGTCATCCATGACCACAGCATAACGTGGGGCAGGGGACATGCAATTTCCCAGAGTAATGAGCTGGAAATTCTCTTTCGATATATCTTCCACCACTAATGATGTGACTAGGAAGCCTGGCACAGTGACTGCCAAACCCCGAATACTGTGAGCTCCAAACCAGCGCCAGCCCCCAGACTCAGAGCAGCCGAAAGTTCAAAATATTGGCAAGATCCAAAACCTAAAAGTGTGCTTAATTGCATTTTTCCACATGATATGCTCAATTAAAACAAGTAACAACAACAACCGCTTGCATTCATATGGGGCCGGATTAGCTCAGTTTGGCTGGGCAGCCGGATTGTGATGCAGAGCGGAGGACAATTAGCTCGGGTTTAGTTTCTGTACTGGATTAGGTTACGATAGCACGGTGGTTAGCACTGTTGCTTCACAGTGCCAGGGTCCCGGGTTCGATTCACGGCTTGGGTCACTGTCTGCGCGGAGTCTACACGTTCTCCCCGAGCCTGGGTGGGTTTCCACCGGGTGCTCCGGTTTCCTCCCACAAGTCCCGAAAGACGGGCTGTCAGATGAATTGGACATTCTGAATTCTCCCTCAGTGTACCTGAACAGGCGCCGGAATGTGGCCACTAGGGGCTTTTCACAGTAACTTCATTGCAGTGTTAATGTAAGCCTACTTGTGACAATAAAGATTATTATCATTATTATTACACCACTGTGGTAGTCACCACTGTTGTATTATATTGTATATAAGGGTATTACGGTAAGGCCCCTGTACTACAGGTACGGGGGTAGATCCCTGCCTGTTGGCCCCGCCCAGTAGGCGGAGTATAAATGTGTGTGCTCACTGAGCTGCAGCCATTTCGGCAGCTGCTGTCGGAGGCCACACATCTCTGTGTGATAAAGCCTCGATTACATTCAAACTCTCACCGTGTCGTAATTGATAGCGCATCAACCACCTCCGCAACCCACTCCTCGCCAAGTGTAGTGATCCTCAGGTTAAATCACCACCAGTCAGCTCTCTCCCTCAAAGCGGACTGTGACCTTACTTACATTTTTCATAGTGCCTTTAGTATAATAAAATGAGCTAGACACTTCACAGGAGCGTTTAGAAAGCAGAATATGATACCATTGTATGAAGATTTAGGTTGGATTACTACACATTTAGTCAAAGAGGTAGGTTTTAAGGAATGTCCTAAAGGTGAACAGTGAGGTTGAGCGACGGAAAAATGTTTGGAGGGAATTCAAGTGCTTACGGTGGAGACAGCTGAAGGCATGGCCACCAGTGTTGGGGGAGAATTCGCTGATAAACAAGAGAATAGAGTCTGCAGGCCATCAATCTAATCCTGAGGAGCTGAGGTAATATTTAGCCTCCATCCCCCAGATCTCTGTTTGATTGGATTCCAGGGCCTCTTTGTAATCAATTTCTTTATCAAAGTGATTTTATCTGTGTTAACCTGGTGTCAATCCTTCCAATCACACTTGCCCTCCAGTGACTATGCATTAAAAGTATTTAATTGGCTGTGAAGTACTTTTTAGGCGTCCTGAGATCACAAAAGGTGCTGTATGAATGTAATTTCTTCCTTACTCCATCTCTTCCCACCTTTAAATGTCGACTCAAATCTAAGTTGTACTGTAAAGGGTACAGAGAGATCTTTCTGGAAGGAGACTCGTGTTTATCACTCCCTGTACATAGTTGTATATAGTTAATAAATATTTGGAAATTCTTCGATGCCTTGTTTCCAGTAGTCTGTGCTTAACCTTGGACCATTTAAGATGAAAGTTCAAAGGCCACCCACGTTAACACTTCAATCATCTCCCTGGCACCCTTACCAATCGCTGACTCCATGTAGTTTGATTCCCCTGTATTTTTGTTGCTTAAGGATGTCTTCACTTCACCCAAGGTGCCATCTTGAAGTCAACTGTTGTTGGGTGTTGTTATTGATCCTCCCATACCACAGTGTGTTATATCATTGAATATATTCATATGCTATACATATTCATTGAATATATTCAAGGCTGAGTTAAATACTATTTTGATTGATAAGGAAGTCAAAGGTTATGGAGCTAGACAGGAAAGTGGAGTTAAGGTCACCATCAGAACAGTTACAATCTTATTGAATGGTGAAGCAGACTTGAGGGGCCGAATGGCCTACTCCGACACCTATTTCTTATGTTCTTGTGATTGACCCTTCCCTTCCAGCAACGATCAGGCCATCAATGACCTCAAAGCCCCAGCCTCACTTGAATCTTCCAGATGAAAAACAGGCATCAAACAGGCCCCCTCTGGCTGGCCTGACTGAAAGGCTGGAAATCGAGCTGAGACTGTGGACAGCAAAATAATCTGGGGCTGGGGGGGTCCTGGGGAAGACTGGAACGCTCCCGCTAACCATTCAACAATTATTTTAAGGAGGCCCTTCCTCTTCTGTGACCCATGGAGTTGATGCCCGCTTACATGGCACCAGTTTCAACTAATTCCAGCCTAAAATGGCAATCTGGATTCCATTGATGTTGCAGGAGTCAATTGCCACGTTAAATGAGACCCATTGTCCAAAACAGGCAGACGAGTTGGACACCTGTAATTTCTGTTGCCTGGTTGACAGGGTGGTGGTTTGTGGGGGAGGTGGGTATTGGCTGCTGAATCACCCTTTGAGGCTGTTAATGCCAGAGGAGCCCTCTCAAAATTTCCTTCGGCAAAGAAATAAAGCGTTAAATAGAATAGCTATAAACAGCACCCCAGGAAAAAGTTATTTTCAGCTCAATGCAGCATTATGCTCAACCAAAAAAACACCAACACCAACCCCCTGACTGAATGATGTTTGAACGGAAAGAAACAGACTGACTCGACCCCACTGCTTGCAACATTGGAATGTTCGTGAAATCCTAAGCAAGTTTCCACAGAGTGCAGCAAACTGGACAGGATCCAGGAAACATCTGGAAACAAGATTGAAATGCATTGTTGTTTGGATTTCTTTTCTGTTTGGCCTGTTGAGTCTGGTAAAGCTCCATGCAGCGAGGCCCTCATTTTAATTTGTTACAGAAATCTCCAGGATAGCGCGGCTGACATCTACACGTTTGGACACCACTGAGTTGATGTCACGTTGCCCCATACCTAATAACCAATGAGTCAACAAACATACTTAGCGCCCATACGAATTAGGGGCAGAAGGAGGCCGTTCAACACCTCGAACCTTCTCCGCCATTCAATAAGATGGCGGCCGACCGGATTGTAATCTCAACTCCACATTATCTAGGGCAGTAGGGTGGCGCAATGGTTAGCATTGGGACTATGGCACTGAGGACCCGGGCTCGAATCGCCGGCCCTGGGTCACTGTCCTTGTGGAGTTTGTACATTCTCCCCGTGTCTGCGTGGGTTTTACCCCCACAACCCAAAGGTGTGCAGGGTCGGTGGATTGGCCATACTAAATTGCCCCTTAATTGGAAAACAAAATAAATAATTGGGTACTCTAAATTTATAAAACAAAAAGAAACAAAAAACTCCACATTATCACCTGCCCCCCCCCCCCCCCACAGAAACGTTTCACCTCTTTGGTAACTTGGTTAAAATGGTGGATGAACTGATAAACACATTGGGCGTGATTGGAAGGCCACACTGCTTCCAAAAAATAGCTCACTGCAAAGCAACATGGCCGATAGAAGCTGGGATATCCCGCTCTGGGATCTACCCGGCTCACAATGACTCGCGGAATCTAACGTAATCTCACGAGGCATTGCGATGTTGAGGGATCGCTTTTAGACAAATCTGCATATTAGAGCAAGTCAGCCAGTCTCGTTTTAATGTGTAGACTCCCGAGGCACCCGAGGCTTTGTGATCTATCCCCTTCACCTCGGAGACCTCAGCCGAGCGGCATTCAGTACTGGCCCCCCCAAACGGGACCCGACGGAACTGGTTCACATTCGGGGCAATCTCCCACGGTGCCAGGCTGGCATTTTATGCATGGTGGCAATCAGGTTAGGGTGCCCTGTGTGGGTGTTGGGGTGGGGTGAGGGGTTGCTTTGCCGGCTCTAGAGATCAGGACGCCATTTTTAAATGGTACCCTGATCTCTCGCTACACGGAAGAGTTCCAGTGAGCGGAGCTCCTAGGTGCACTAAACGGGGCTATTTGCTGTGGTGATATGCATCACTGTAAATACATAACGGGTTAATGCAAATACGCTACAACTAAGTAAACACTAGAGGGAGCGCCAGAGACATCATGACATGCAGACATACAGCTAATGAACACTTAGAATAGGACACAACCAATGAGCAGTCAAGACACCCAGAGGTGGCATTACCACAAGAGGGCATTACACAACCCATATAAAAGGACGGGGCACACTTGCCCTGTCTCTTTCCACAGGCGACACTTAGAGAGAAGGACAAGGGCAGATCAGAAGCATCACACCCACCACGTGGCTTAGAGCCGACTGGTTAGTTAGACTGAGTTACTATAGCAAAATTAGCAGGAGAGTCGAACTCATAGAGAACTGTACTAATGGTTCAATAAATCACATTGAACTTACTTCAAAGTCTGGAGTATCTTTCGGTCAAAGCTGCATCGAGTTACAGCCTGTGTTATCCCAGAATATATAACATATAATTTGCGGCCTCGGCCGCGCGTTCCCCGCTGAGGCCCCCTATCATACCCGGGTGCCTTTTCATAGCGTTGTGTTTGTCAGTGCTGCAAGCTCCAGGAAACACGCAGCTAAACGCACTCACTATGGGACATGGTTCCCATTTAGTTAAATCCTGCCCATTGTATAATTTGTGTGCACAAAATGCTGCAAATAGCAATGCAATTACAATTACATAATCTCTCTTAGTAACATTGGGAAGGGGGTAGAGGAGCAAAAATTGATTGGGACACTGAGGCTACTCTTTGTTAGATAATACAGTATTGGGGCAGCACGGTGGCACAGTGGGTTAGCCCTGCAACCTCACGGCGCCGAGGTCCCAGGTTCAATCCCGGCTCTGGGTCACTGTCCGTGTGGAGTTTGCACATTCTCCCCGTGTTTGCGTGGGTTTCGCCCCCACAACCCAAAGATGTGCAGGCTAGGTGGATTGGCCACGCTAAATTCCCCCTTAATTGGAAAAAACGAATTGGGTACTCTAAATTTATTTTTAAAAAAAGATAATACAGTATCTAATATAAGAGATCTTTGCATCTTATCTGGAAGGCAGGACTTCCGACTCTCTAGGTGCTGCACTTGAGTGTCCATGTATTCAACTGGAGAGGGATTTGAACCCCTAATCTATGTCTCAGGGGTAAGGATACTGCGGTTGGTACAGGAAAACACTTATTAACATTTAGTTTTATCGATTCATCATCAGCATTCCAGCGATGTTTTCATTTTCCCAAAGTAAATAAGCCCAATTTCCTTAACCGTGTCTCCCTAATTTAGTGACACATCAAGCATGACCTTTCCACAGCCTCCAGAGAAGTGGGGTGGGAGGTGGGAGAGGGGGGGGGGGGGGGGGGGGGGGGGCTTTAAAAGGAATTTGGAAAGTTTAGCCCTCCTTCAAAAGTGGGCAGGATAAAATAAACTGGGCGGTAGAGTGGATTGCAGGCGGGCCGTTTCAATTCAACCCGATCCATCATGACACAAGTTGTCAGTCCATAATTCTGCATTTATCAGTCCTTCTTTGCCTTGTCGGTCACCTCAGGTGGATGGTAAAGATCCCATGACATTTTGAAAATCAAGAGGGGAGTTATTCCCGGCGTATTTAGTCTGCATGTACAAAAACAAATTATCTGATGATTATCACATTGCCCTTTGTGGGCACGTGACGTGTGCTGGTTCTTTTTTAAAAAATGTTTGATAGGATATGGACATTGTTGGCAAGGCCAACACGTGTTGCCCATCCCTAATTGCCCTTGGTGGTGGTGAGCTGCCTTCTTGAACCTGCTGCAGTCGCATCTGGTGTAGGTACACCCACAGTGCTGTTAGGGAGGGAGTTCCAAGGCTTTGACCTAGCAACAGTGTAGGAACAGTGGTGTTCACAAACAGCTGCTGCCCTCGTCCTTCTCGGTAGTAGAGGTTCCGGGTTTAGAAGGTGCTGTCAATGGAGCCTCAGAATTTTCACAGAATTTACAGTGCAGAAGGAGGCCATTCGGCCCATCGAGTCTGCACCGGCCCTTGAAAAGAGCACCCTACTTAAGCCCACACCTCCACCCTATCTCTGTAGCCCAGTAACCCCGCTAAGATAGACATAAACATAGAACATGGAATTTATAGTGCAGAAGGTGGCAATTTGGCCCAACGAGTCCGCACTGGAAAGACCAACCCACCTAAGCCCACACCTCCACCCTATCCCCACAACCAAGTAACCCCACCTATCCTTTTTTTGGATACTAAAGGCAATTTTGCATGGTCAATCCACCTAACCTGCTCATCTTTGGACTATGGGAGGAAACTGGAGCGCCTGGAGGAAACCCGCGCAGATACAGGGAGAATGTGCAGACTCCGCACAGACAGTGACCCAAGCCGGGGATCGAACCTGGGACCCTGGAGCTGTGAAGCAACTGTGCTAACCACTGTGCTATCGTGTCGCCACCTTGGTGAGTTGTATCTGTTACATGGCACACATTGCTGTCACTGTGTGACAGTGATTGAGGGTGTTGTAGTGATCCTTACATGGGTATGTACAGAAGGGGCTGATGGGTAATGGAAAGACCACCAGGGGGCAGCACTGCCGTGTATAAAAGTGGGATGCAGACAGCCCTCCCCCTCTCTTTGGCTGATGTGACTGTGAGGAGAACAGGAACAGAAATTTAGCTCAGGGCTGCTAGTGTGGTCAGGCCTAGTTGCAGGGCATAGAAAAGTTGTAACCGTTTTACTAGTGCAGTTCTTTAAGTAAGAGCTCACGCAGTTGTTTAAGTTGTGTTGCTCAATAAACCTTCTATCAAACTTCTGGACGACTTCGAGCCTCCTTCCAGAGCGTCTACTGTAACTGAGTTGAGCAGCACAGATTACCATCTCTACAGGTAAAAAAACTGGTTCAGGAGTGGCTATAATTCAACAGCACTAGATAGATTAGGTTAGAGACCAGAAAGAACCAAAGCAACCAGGAAAAGCAACGGGCCGGCCGCTTGACTGTGGAAGACACGGCAGCATTTTGATTCTAAACAACCTACTGAAGCGATGGATCGCACGCCACTTCCAGAGTTGCTGGAAACTACTGGTAATTTAAATAGTAGCTAGAAAATGTATAAACAGCAGCTTCAGATATACATGGCAGCTACAGAACTAAATGCAGCCACCGACGAGAGAAAGATTGGAATATTACTCTCAAGGGTAGGCTGGCAGGCGGTAGACATTTATAACTTGTTTACGTATGGTGATACTGAAGATAAAACGAAATATTAAGTGATAGTGGCAAAATTTAACTGTAAATCACAGTCAAATGAAATCATGGAACGATTTAACCTGTGTAACAGATTCCAAAAAAATGGGGAGACTATTTCCCATTTTGTCACAGATCTCCGCTTGCCAGCACAAGGTTGTATCTATGCTGATGTAACAGACTCCATCATCAGGGATCAATTAATCTATGGTCTTTCAGATGAAAATTTAAGGGAATCATTAATACAGCAAAATGATTTTACGTTAAAAAACCACAATAGCAAAATGCTTACAGCAAGAGCAGAAAAAACAGCAATACCTGGAGCTTCTTGGAAAAATAACATGGAGAAAATCCTCCACGAGGTAGAAGATGTAAGAATGGTGGCCTCTCCTCATAGGCCTTCTTTTCCGGCGGCTGGCGCCCATAACGGCATGTCTGCGCATGCGCGCAGTCAGCACAGACACGATCGCAGAAGGACCCAGTATGTGCGTGCAAGAAGCTGCGCATGCGCAGTATGCAAAATACTGGCCCCAGCCCGACGAGCGCATGCACGATCGCTGCCGGCATGTGACGTCACTGAAGCCATGACGTGCTACCGCTGCGGCACTGCCCATTTAAAAGGGAAAAGTCCTGCACAAGGGAAAAGGTGTCTAAAATGCCCTAAGATGACTCATTTTGTCTCCCAGTGTCAGTCCACAGCCAAATATTACTCTCCAATGCAAAGGCACGGCAACTTCAAAGCTCGCACAGTAGATGCAATGGACACTTGGACACCCGAAGAAAATGTTTCCGACCACGAACAGTTCCACTCCTGGGAGAACACTTACGGCGTTGGAATCATAAACGCCACAGAGGAACCGCATGAGCTGACCACACAGCCTCGATACGTGCATACCGTTGAATTCACAAGGGAATGGAGCGCCACGGTGCAAGTGAACAACTCCCCAATTACGTTCAAGCTTGACACGGGAGCATCCGCAAACTTGATGACGAGCAAAGATCTCGCATCCATCCCAGAGACACACGAGATGCTACCTGCTGCATGCAAGTTAACAGACTACAATGGGAACCAGATCACCTCGAGGGGATCATGCCACCTACAAGTAGCTCATAAGAAAGTCACAAAAGGACTACGTTTTGAGATCGTGGACGACAAAAGAACGTCACTGTTAGGTGCTCAAGCCTGCAAGGATTTGCGGCTGATACAAAGGATTTTCATGAACACGGTTGACTCATCACGACTGGCCGATGACATACAGCGGCTTCTCAGTGAATATCCCGACGTCTTTTCTGACATGGGTACGTTACCCTACAAGTACAATATCCTGCTCAAAGTGGATGCAACACCGGTCATTCATGCACCAAGGAGGTTGCGGGACAAGCTAAAAGCAGAACTCCAACGCCTCCAAACTCAAGGCATCATATCACAAGTCACACAGCTGACTGACTGGGTCAGCTCGTTGGTGTGTGTCAAGAAGCCATCCGGTGAACTTAGAATATGTTTAGATCCCAAGGATTTGAACAAAAACATTCGCAGGGAACACTACCCTATTCCCAAGCGAGAGGAGATAATGAGCGAAATGGCGAAAGCTCGCATATTCACCAAACCTGATGCCTCACAAGGCTTCTGGCAGATGCAGCTCGATGATTCCAGCCGACTGCTGTGTACCTTCAACACGCCGTTTGGACGTTATTGTTATAATCGAATGCCTTTCGGGATTATATCTGCATCCAAAATATTTCACCAAATTATGGACAGCTGACAGAAGGCATTGAAGGCGTCCGTGTCTATGATGATGACATCATAATATGGTCAACGACAGAGGAAGACCACGTTGCTAGGTTAAAACAAGTCTTCCAAAGAATCCACCAATTTGGGCTGAAGCTCAACCAAGACAAGTGCACCTTTGCACGTTCGTCTCTGACCTTCCTGGCTGACACAATATCAGAGCACGGTGTGAAGCCGGACGCTGAGAAGATCGCAGCAATTCAGAGCATGCAGCGGCCACATGACAACAAAGGGGTGCTCAGGTTCCTGAGATTCATCAACTTCCTAGGCAAGTTCATATTGAACCTAGCAGCACGGACGACGGCGTTACGGCAAGTGATAAGGAAGGACACAGAGTTTGACTGGACCCCACGTCACCAAGATGAATGGGATGATCTGAGACACCAATTGATGGCAGCTCCAACACTGGCATTCTTTGACCCGGCAAAACCCACAAAGATCTCCACTGATGCCAGTCAACATGGAATTGGTGCGGTGCTACTTCAACAGAATCACCAGTCGGACTGGGTCCCAGTGGCTTACGCTTCTCGAGCGATGACCGCCACGGAGTGCAGGTATGCACAGATAGAGAAGGAGTGCCTAGGATTGATCATGGGTGTGATAAAATTCTACCACTATGTGTTGGGTCTTCCCACATTTCTCGTGGAGACTGACCATAGGCCACTGGTCAACATCATCAACAAAGATCTCAAGGACATGACGCCGCGCCTACAACGCATGATGATGAATTTGCGGAGGTACGACTTCACGCTGGTCTACAGTCCTGGGAAGGATCTAATAATAGCTGACACCATATCCTGAGCCATTGACGCTGACAATCCGCCTCCGGCTTCCATTAATGATGTGGAAGCTCACATGCACAGTGGTGCAGGGAGACACTCCCGGCAACGGCCGAGAGGCTGCAGCAAATTCATCAGGTGACACGGGAAGATGCGACCCTGCTTCAAGTCATGCACAACCTTCTGCATGGCTGGCCAAGAGGGCGGTGCCCACAGTTCCAAAACGTCCAAACTGAACTGTCCATGGTGGATGGCATCATACTGCGGAATCATCATTCCACTGGCGCTCCGGGCGGACATTCTCTGCAGGATTCATGAGGGGCACCTTGGTGCCGAAAAGTGCAAAAGGAGAGCATGGCAATCCGTGTATTGGCCTGGGATAAACGAGGACATAACGAACATGGTGCTCACATGTGACACATGTCAAAAACATCGACTGGCACAATGCAAGGAACCACTAAAGCAGCATGAGATGGCTACGTCACCATGGAACAAAGTTGGTATTGACTTGTTTCATTCCATGGGTCGACATTATGTTCTTCTCATCGATTATTACTCCAACTTTCTGGAAGTATTGAAACTCCCGGATCTCACATCAGCATCGGTTATCAAAACCTGCAAAGAAACCTTCTCAAGGCATGGCATCCCACAGACGGTCATGTCTGACAATGGTCCTTGCTTTGCCAGCTGGGAGTGGTTGGAATTCGCAAAACAGGACATCTTCAAGCATGCGACGTCGAGTCCACACTTTCCTCAATCGAATGGCAGGGTGGAGAAAGGTGTCCACATTATTAAGCAACTGATCAGCAAGGCCGCTGACTCGAAGTCCGACATACACTTGGCCCTATTGTCGTACCGTTCGTCGCCTTTGAGCTCTGGGCTGTCAACGGCTCAAATGCTCTTCAATCGAGATGTGCGGACACGCTACCGGTGTTACACTTCGCCAATCCAGATCACTCGCCAGTCCTGGACAAAATGCATCATCAACGTCAGGGACAAAAGCAGCACTATGACCAGCAGGCAAAAGTGCTGCATCCATTAGCGATCAACGACAGGGTTAGGTTGCAACACCTGGCTAGGGGTTGGTCTATCATGGCGATGGTGCTCCGCCAAGTATCCCCGCGATCTTACGTTGTGAAGTCTGATTATGGAATACTGTTTCAACGCAATCGGCGAGACCTGCTAAAGGTTCCACCTCGTCAACCTATATTTCCGACGTTAGATCTGCAGGACGCTATCATGCGACATCCTGGGACTCCAGCAGTGGGTGCCCGAATGGACATAAAAACCTCTGGGTCTCCACGCCCACTCAGGAGGTCTACCCGAATCAGACGTGCACCCAACTGTCTGAACTTGTGAACATGCACTGATACAATCATTGCTCTGTTCTGTATTTGTGCACGAAACTAACTGTGTTTGATTTTTGTTTTTAGTTACAGCTCAGCAACTATGAAAAAAAAGTGAAAAAGGGGGATGTAGTGATCCTTACATGGATATGTACAGAAAGGGCTGATGGGTAATGGAAAGACCACCAGGGGGCAGCACTGCCGTGTATAAAAGTGGGATGCAGAGAGCCCTCCCCCTCTCTTTGGCTGATGTGACTGTGAGGAGAACAGGAACAGAAATTTAGCTCAGGGCTGCTACTGTGGTCAGGCCTAGTTGCAGAGCATAGAAAAGTTGTAACCTTTTTACTAGTGCAGATCTTTAAGTAAGAGCTCACGCAGTTGTTTAAGTTGTGTTGCTCAATAAACTTTCGATTAAACTTCTGGACGACTTCGAGCCTCCTTCCAGAGCATCTACTGGAACTGAGTTGAGCAGCACATCTCTACAGGTAACAAAACAGGCGTGAATGTTTATGGTGGTGAATGGATTTTTAAAAATTCACTGGTGTTTTTCTATTCGCATTTATGACGCGGAATGAAGAAGAGAGAAAGGAAATCAATCGGTTCTTTTGAACTTTGGTAGTTCCGAAGGACGGTCAGGATGAAGTGGGCCGATAGATGTGTTACAACTGGTGAGAGTTGACAACACTGACAGCTTGTTATCAGTGGTGGACAGGCAGAAATTGATACACTTTAGACACACAGCTGGAGGAGGAGGAGTGCATGTTGCCACAGCAACAAAGCCTCCCTGAGTTATCTGCATCATCGCCAATCGACGAATAGTCCCCTCAGCAGAGGCTAATAGAAATCAAGTGGTCACTGTGTACTCTGCAAATGTCAGGCCCATGTCGAAAATCACTTGGGCTGGAATGAGTTAGCGCGTGAACTAACACTGCAATTGGGGGGGCGATGAAACTCAAGGGCAAATCTTCAGAGCAGAACACGGCTCTCGATAATCAATACCTGTGTTTTTTCATGAGGGCTAACTTCACACCATTCATTTTTCATTCTTATTTTAAGTATTTTAACGCCAAATTCACATTAATGGAAGGACCTTTTCGCAGGTGGTGTCCGCAGCAGTGTGCTGGAGATTAATCTTTAATTCCTGGAAACTCTGGGACAATCCCAGAGTGAAGTGGGGGAGATGGGGGGAATAATTTCAAAATATCATCGAAATGTAACTCGGTCAAAAGCTTGAATGTCTGATCCTCCAAGGCAACTCCCCACTGGGATTTGTGATTCCCTTCCCGGGAATTTATCCCCTGTGTGAGTACTATCAGGGTATTTGACTTTCCCAGGTCTTTGCAATAAAGACATGCAGAGTGTCACATGTAAAACGCGAGGCTGCCACAGTGCTCTTATCTTATCCAACGCTGCTAATTTCAGACATGTATAAATGGCTGGAAGAGAAGGACAAGCAGCTAGATTAAGGTAAAATGGAGTGTGAAGAGGTCTATGGGGAGTGCAAGCCTTTTCGCAGACCAGTCGGGCCTGATTTTGTGCTGCAAATGTGATGTAACTCTATCGGCGGGATGTTCCAGTCCCATCCAGAGGCAGGATTGAGCAGGGTGATGCACGATCAATTGCACAAAGACTTGAGTTGGGTACAACTGAGGCTTTATTGCTCGAAGATATGTGGCCTCCCACAGCAGCTGGCGAAATCATAGAATTTATCATAGAATTTACAGTGCAGAAGGAGGCCATTCAGCCCGTCGAGTCTGTACCGGCTCTTGGAAAGAGCACCCTACCCAAGGTCAACAACTCCACCCTATCCCCATAACCCAGTAACCTCACCCAACACTAAGGGCAATTTTGGACACTAAGGGCAATTTATCATGGCCAATCCACCTAACCTGCACATCTTTGGACTGTGGGAGGAAACCGGAGGAAACCCACGCTCACACGGGGAGAACGTGCAGACTCTGCACAGACAGTGACCCAAGCCGGAATCGAACCTGGGACCCTGGAGCTGTGAAGCGATTGTGCTATCCACAATGCTACCGTCCGGCCCCTAATGGCTGCAGCATGGAGGACACACATATTTATACTCAGGAACTACCAACATACCTGTAGTACAGGTCCTACCATACATCGCCTAATAGAGGTGCAACAGTGGTTTACCACAGAGGGCCCCAGAAAATCCCGGCCTATATAACAGGGCATTCATTCCACAATGCCCTGGAATTCCAAATTCTCTCACCCTGCCATTGTGTTAATTCTCCTGTGAGGAGCCTTGGGGTATTTTACTTCAGTGATGGGCAGTCTAGGCTGTTGAGTGGGCCGCATGAGAACCCCTCCTTCATCTCAGTGGACAGCAAGATTGAAATCGGGGCTTGATCACTGACCATGACCCCACGAATAAGATTAAATACATTTAATACACGCCAAATATTTCAGAACGAATTACAGAAAATGCTTAACCATTTATATATATATTTCTTTTAATGTAGAGTACCCAATTATTTTTTTCTAATTAAGGGGCAATTTAGCATGGCCAATCCACCTACCCAGCCCATCTTTGGGTTGTGGGGCAAAACCCACGCAGACACAGGGAGAATGTGCAAACTTCACACAGACAGTGACCCCAGAGCTGGGATTGAACCCGGGTCCTGGTTTTTACATCATTAAAGGTGCTATAGAATTCAAGCTGTTAGTTTTGTTATTAATTTTTTATGAACTGAGGTCCCAAATTTAACACTTGGCTTCATGACACCAGGGTATCCCATCATGCTTTACAGTCAATGAGGTGCTTTTGAAGTGTAGTCACTGTTGTAATGTAGGATACTCAGCAGTGAATTCACACACCGCAAGATCAGCAATGAGATAAGGGGCTCAATCTAACCAAATTGGAACAGAGCCCCACGAAGAGCATGTTTAGCCGGGTGTTTCCCAGCGCTCGCAGTGCCGAGAAACACCACGCTATCTGTTGGGACTCTGTTTCAATTCGGGGCCACAGTGGGGAATGGCCCCACTGAGGCCGCACTGAGTCCCCTTTCCTGCACTGAAGAGAGAGCTCCGCTTCTGAAACTCCTCAGTGCAAGAAGAGACTGGACTGCCATTTAAAAATGGCATCCCGATTTCTCGCCCGCCTGACGCGACCCCCGAAAACCCACCAAAGCCCCAATTCACCTACAAGGCGGTCCCCAGGCCACCCTGCACCATGCCTCACACACATAGGGCACCCCCAGGCTTGATCCCCACTGTGGGAACAATGCCAGCCTGGCACCTTGATGCCGCCAGCCTGGAACACGAGAAATGCCACCTGGGCACCTTGGCCGTGCCAGGCTGGCACACAGGTGGCACTGCCAGGCCGGCAGGCTGACAGTGCCAAGGTGCTGAGGTGGCACCAGCAATGCCAGGGTGCCACCCTACCCAGAGGACAAGCACCCGGATGCCTCCAATTCCCTCAGAGACCCCCACAAATGCCATTCTATCGGGTCCCCATTTGTGAGGAGCAGCACTGAACAGCACTCGCCTCCAAAACAAAGAGATTAGATGCCAGGGCCTTGGTAGATCCAGCGAGTGCATATTAAAGTGAGACTAGCTGCCTCGCTCTAATACTAATAAGTAGATATGCCAAATACTGATCCCGCCCACAATGGGCGGGATTAAGATCGCGACGACTTGTGAGATTTTGTTAGATCTCACAAAGCGGCGGCAAGCCAGGTAAATGCCGGAAGAAGCATTTCCCGGCATCTACTGGCCGCAGCACCTTTCGGGCGCAACATGGCCGGTAGATTGCGCCGAATGTGAAAATACTCAGTAACCCACCTTGTTTATATTATACATAATGTAAATAAACTAGTTTTAAGTAAATACCCGAGTCAAGCTACAAATGATTGCTGATGTTCAACGCGAGAGCGTCCCAAATCCTAGAAAGGAAACTTAGAATGCCAATTCTGAACAGTTTATTTTTACGATTTGGTATCATGTGGGAAATGAGATGAAACCCAGTGAGGAAAGGGTTATAAATTATTCAAATAACAAAACATTTAAAAACTTGAAAACACACCAAGAAAGGCAACAGGAAAGAACAGCATTCATAATTAACTACAATAAGGATTACCCAGACACAATAGCATGGCAGCACGGTAGCATGGTGGTTAGCATAAATGCTTCACAGCTCCAGGGTCCCAGGTTCGATTCCCGGCTGGGTCACTGTCTGTGCGGAGTCTGCACATCCTCCCCGTGTGTGCGTGGGTTTCCTCCGGGTGCTCCGGTTTCCTCCCACAGTCCAAAGATGTGCGGGTTAGGTGGATTGGCCAGGCTAAATTGCCCTTAGTGTCCTAAAAAATAAGGTTAATGGGGGTTGTTGGGTTACTGGGATAGGTATATGTGGGCTTGAGTAGGGTGATCATTGCTCGGCACAACATGAAAGGCCTGTTCTGTGCTGTATTGTTCTAATTCTAATACTTGAATTACCCCCAATCCAAATCTATTTACTTTGCTAAACTCCTAGAATTCACCTTCCCCAAAACAACATCCCATAGGTTTTAAAACTGAGCCAAATTCAGGAAACAATTGCCACACAAGACCTTGCCTTTTAGATTTTCATCTAACTTAGAGTAGAATATCTGGGGTCTAACACAGATAGCTTCTTCTGTTTTCGACATAACAGCTTGAGTCTCTCTGAGAGAGAGAAATCGCTGTTTACAAACTGAGCGTGGCGACGATCTAGGCCACTAGGCTTCACTTTGCTGAGCAAAGTATCAGTGTCACCCTGCACTACTCAGCCTAGCGCTGTCCTCAGTGCAGCTAAAATGCCCATCAGTTTCCATTTTTTAAATCCAATTCTTTATTTTTAATTTCATTCCAACTTCCTAGCATTAGGCATTCAAAATCTTGCTCTAAGTCAGGAGGAACTGTTTTCAGTGTCAGGAAGGTCAGCAGCCAAATTTAGGAGAATTGGCAAGAAAAGCCGGAGGTGAAATAAATGATTTTTTTCTTGTGATTGCGATCTGGAACGAAGGTTCTGAAAGAGCGGTGGAATCAGTTTCAATAGTAACTTCCAAAAAGGGAATTGAGTAAATTCTCATCCTATTTTTCAGATCCCTCCATGGCTTGCCCTCACCTGAAACCTCCTCTCGCCTCACCGCCCTCCGTGACATCTGCGCGCGTCAAATCCCTGGCCTCTTGTACATTCCCTATTTTAATTGTTCCGCCTTTGGCTACCTGAGCCCTAAACTCTGGAATTCCTTCCCTAAACCTTTCCACCAATGTACTCCTCTCTCCGTTAAGAGACTCTTAAAACCTACCTCCTTGACTAGGCCTTAGGCTGCCTGACCAAATATATTATGTAAGGGGGTGGAATGCCCTGCCTGCAACAGTAGTGGACTCGCCAACACTAAGGGCATTCAAATGGTCATTGGATAGACATATGGATGATTAGGGAATAGTGTAGATGGGCTTTAGAGGGGTTTCACAGGTCGGCGCAACATCGAGGGCCGAAGGGCCTGTACTGCGCTGTAATGTTCTATGTTCTATGTTCTATTATGTGGCCCTTGGTGTCAGACATTGCTTCGGAATGTTCTCAAAAAGCGCCTTGGGACATTCCATTATGTGAAAGGGGCTAAAAATGGGGAAATATTTTCAGAGCTATGTGGGGGAGTGTGGGGGAGTGGAATTAATTGGCTAAATCTTAACAGGGATCTGACACAGGCACAATGAGCTGAATGGCATTCTTCTATGAGTACAGATTTGAATGGTTCACTGGATGCAATGCTGTGATGCAAGCACATCAGTCTTAACATTTCCCTTTTGAGCAGCTCCTTAAGCAGGGCCTGGTAGCACAGTGGTTAGCACTGTGGCTTCACAGTGCCAGGATTCCCGGCTTGGGTCACTGTCTCTGCGGAGTCTGCGCGCTCTCCCCGTGTCTGCGTGGGTTTCCTCCGGGGGCTCCGCTTTCCTCCCACAAGTCCTCACGGGGCCTCACGGTAGCATGGTGGTTAGTATCAATGCTTCACAGCTCCAGGGTCCCAGGTTCGATTCCCGGCTGGGTCACTGCCTGTGTGGAGTCTGCACGTCCTCCCCGTGTGTGCGTGGGTTTCCTCCGGGTGCTCCGGTTTCCTCCCACAGTCCAAAGATGTGCGGGTTAGGTGGATTGGCCATGCTAAATTGCCCGTAGTGTAAGGTTAATGGGGGGATTGTTGGGTTACGGGTATACGGGTTACGTGGGTTTAAGTAGGGTGATCATTGTTCGGCACAACATCGAGGGCCGAAGGGCCTGTTCTGTGCTGTACTGTTCTATGTTCTATTAAGTCCCGAAAGACGTGCTTGTTAGGTGAATTGGACATTCTGAATTCTCCCCCTGTGTACCCAAACAGGCGCCAGAATGTGGCGACCAGGGGATTTTCACAGTAACTTCACTACAGTGTTAATGTAAGCCTACTTATGACAATAAAGATTATTATTAGTTTAAGCAAACCATTAGTAACAATTCTTGAGTTTGGCCTTCAGATCAAGCCATTTACTTTTAACAGGCCCGCTCTCTCAAACCGACACTGTCACTCCTAAAAACGTCTCATAATCTGACACGCTGGAGTGAGGAGATAATTCATTATCTGTCACTTCAGTCCTGCTAATAAAAGCCTGTGGAAAAAATTATTTCTCAGGCCTCTCAGCACGTCACCCGACTCACTCGAAGCTGTAAAGCCTCTCTGTGTCCTTTCCTTTGCTTTTGTCAGCGTGCCCTTTGCTTGAATCGAGAGGACAGGTTGTGCAGGGTAACAGTTTGCCATGTAACGCTGCACTGAGTAAACAATGGGAAGGTCAAACCCTGCCCTGTGTTGAATTAGCTGCTTTACATTAGGATTCGCCTGGGTTTTTCCAAGGCCTGCGTCTAGCCGAGTTTCTCCCATTATCCACCAACGATTGGGCCGGATTTTCCCACGGAATGGGAACCCCGACATCGGGATCGGACGGAGAGTCCTGAGCCCGCACTTGCCAGCAGCAGGAACGGCAGCACAATCGTCCAGGACGCAGCTGCCTGATTTGCCTCCTCCATGCTCGCTGAGGACTGCAGGCGGCTCTGGAGCATCGGCAGTCCCGCTGCGAGAGGGGGCGCTGCTGGGGGAGGGTGGAGTCTGAGAGGGCACCTCAACATGGTGGAGCCTTCACAGACATTAATGGAAATAAAACCTCATGAAGGCTGAAGCCAATATATCTCCTGAGGAATAATTTGAGCCACGCCTTTAGCATTTCCTTGAATTGTATTTGTTATTAATTGTACTTGATTATATATATATATTTTTTAAATTTAGAGTACCCAATTATTTTTTCCAATTAAGGGGCAATTCAGCGTGGCCAAGCCTAAATTGCACATCTTTGGGTCGTGGGGGTGAAACCCATGCAGACACGGGGAGAATGTGCAAACTCCACACAGAGAGTGACCCAGGACCGGGATTCGAACCCGGGTCCTCAGCGCCATAGGCAACAATGCTAACCACTGTGCCACCATGTCGCCCCGTACTTGATTTGTGCAACTGGACCCCAAAATATTTTTCAGCCTTCAATGTCCCTAGCTTCAGCATTCTTGTTTATTTTATTTGGTGCTCTGGTTTATGGTTCCTTCTCACCTTGTCATTTGCTTTTGTTTTATGTGAATTGTAATGTGAAACGTCTACATTAAAATGTTGGGGGCCTACAAGCTGGATTCTGAATGGCTGCATCCCTTGGCTGGGGTTAGGGATCATAGTCTCTGGATGGGGGGGCAGCCTCTTGAGACTGAGGGTCTTTCTTCGCCCAGTGGGTTGAGCATCTTTGGTATTCTCCACCTCACAGAGCAGGGGATGCTCAGTCATTGAGGATGTTCAGGACTAGGATCAGTGGATTGTTGTAGCACCCCTTCCTTGGGGGATGGAGCCTGCGGTTCTGATACCCCCTAGCCTGCTGCTGTTTCTGTTGAGCTGACAACCTCTGTACAAGGTGGGAGTGGGCTCGTCTGCCTGCAACAAAATATCAGTCAGGCTGCAAAATTGCCCCTAATTGCATGGGGCCTTAACCATGTTAATTGGCTGCCTACCTCAATGGAGCAAGCAGCTGATTTTAATACCAGCGCACCCCTGGGAAGGCTCCCCAGTGCTGTGTGTGTGTGTGTGTCTGTGTGTGTGTGTCTGTGTGTGTGTGTCCGTGTGTGTGTGTCTGTGTATGTGTGCCTGTGTCTGAGTGTGTGACTGAGTGTGTGCGTGTGTGTCTGTGTCTCTGAGTGTGTGTCTATGTTTTTGTGTGCATCTCTGTGTGCGCGTTTGTGTATGCATGTTTGTGTGTGTGTGTTTGTTTGCGTGTATGTCTGTCTGTATCTGTGTTTGTGTGTGTGTGCCAGTGTTTGTGCCTCTCTGTGTATGTGTGGCCGCCTGTGTGTGTGTGATGTGTGTGTGCATGCCTGTCTGTATCTGTTTGTCTGTGTGTGTGGGTGTGTATGTGTGTGTGCCTGTGTGTGCTTGTGTGTGTATATGTGTGTGTCAATGTGTGTCTGTGTGTGTGAGTGTATGTCTGTGTGTATGTGTGTCTGTGTGTGTGTATGACTGTCTGTATCTGTGTTTGTGTGTCTGTCTATGTGTGTGTCTGTGTGTGTCTGTGTGCCTGTATATGTGTACCTGTGTGTGTGTGTCTGTGTATATGTATGTGTGCCTCCACTGTAATGAGATTTTGGTAGGCCTGAAGTGTGCGGGTTAGATAAGGTATGAGGAGCTGAATCTGGTAGATTCATTTGCATGGCCAGAGTACCCCTTTGGAGGGGTACGGCACTGATTTGGATATGGTCTCAAGACACCTTTCGGAGAGATAAGGAATTTTCCTTCGGGTTGTCAAAAGTGAGCATGACTATGTATCTTTTATGCTGAAATACATTAACACTGTCAAGCTGAGATAGCACTGTCCAGCTGTCAAAGAACTGTCAAACAATTGGCAAAACTGTCAAGAAAATATCAACGTTGTCAAAGAACTGTCCAGGGATACTAGGTGAGTTGCCATGGAGGGGGTAAGGGCAAAGGAGGGTGGGGGGGCATAGGTTAGCATGAGTTGGCACAAAGTTGGCATAGCCACTATAAAGGGCCAGGCAGATATGGAGGCATAACAGGCATGAAGGTGTGTGGGGGCTGGAGGGCATGGGTTGGCATAGGTTGACATGGATGGGCCATAAGGAGTGTACGGGAGTTGAAGGGTGAGGGATGGTAATTATGTAAACATAGCGGCAAGCACAGAGGCAGGCGTTGCACTTGGTCCTTCTTCACAGCAAGCTCTTATTCCGGTGACGGCAGATCCGACTTCCAATTCAGTTTGCCCCCTGGAATGAAAACCCTACCTGTGGGCGAGTCAGAACTTTGAAAAATCTCACCTTCAAAGGTCAGGGGCGGGATTCTCCCATACCCGGCGGGGAGGGGGGTTCCGGCGGGACGGAGTGCCATGAACCACTCTGGCGTCGGCCTGCCCCAAATGTGCGGAATCCTCCGCACCTTCAGGGGCTAGGCTGGCGCCGGAGTGGTTTGCTCCCCACCGGCCGGCGTGGAAGCCTTTGGCGCGCGCCAGCTGGGGCTGAAGGAACTCCACCAGCCGGCGCGGGTCCATGCATGCGCGGGAGCATCAGCAGCTGCTGACGTCATCCCCGCGCATGCGCGGGGGGGGGGTTTCACCTACGAGTCAGCCATCATGGAGGCTGACACGGCCGATGCGTAGGAAAAGAGTGCCCCCACGGCACAGGCCCGCTGGCGATCAGTGGGCCCTGATCGCAGGCCAAGCCACTGTGGGGGCACCCCCCGGGGCCAGATCGGCCCACGCCCCCCCCAGGACCCCAGAGCCCGCCTGCGCCGCCAGGTCCCACCGGTAAGGGACCTAGTCCAATTTACGCTGGCGGGACCGGCATAGAACCAGTGGGACTTCGGTGCCAGAGAATCCGGCGGCTGTCCCAGGTTTACAGAGCTGGGATTTCATTGGTGTAAGTATGTGGGTGTGAGTGTGAATATGCGAGTGTACTTTTGTGAGTATCAAAGAGTGTATGTGGTGTGTGTGCGTGTAAGTGTGCTTATCTGTGAGCATGAGTGTGTGTTTGAACGAAGTGTATGAGTGCGTGTGTGTAAATGTGTGGGTATAAGTGTGAATGTGTGAGTGGGACTGTGTGAGCGTGGGTGTATGTGAATGCATGTGTGTGAACATAGGACTTAGGAACAGGAGTAGGCCATTCGGCCCTTCCAGCCTGCTCTGCCATTCAATAAGATCATGGCTGAGCAGGTTGTGATTACAGCTCCACGCTCCTGTCCACCCCCCATGACCCCCCCTTGTCTATCAAAAATTCAGTCTAACTCAGCTTTGAATAAATTCAACGACCCGACCTCCAACTTCCTTCTCAGGGGAAGGAATTTCAACATATAACGATCCCTCTGCGAAAAAAAAAGCTATCTTCATCTCAGTTTTAAAAGGGAGACTTCTTATTCTTCAATTGTGCCCCTTAGCTTTAATATCCCTAACAAATGGAAACATGCTCCCTCCATCCACCTTGTCAAGTCCCCTCAGAATCTATGGGCGCAGCATTACAGAACCGCTACGATTTCCCACCAGCGGGAAAATCAGAGTGATTCCGACTGGCACTGGGAGCGATATTGACGTGCCATTCAATGGAAAAATACTTAGGCGCAATCGCCCTTTCTGTGACATTCAGTGGTCCACCTGGCACCTGAGGCCCTAACACTCTGACAGGTCCTGTCCCTCTGAGATCGGAGCACCATTTGTAAAGGGCGTTCTCATCTCAAGTAGCTGCTGCAGCCCCTCCACATGGATCGCTGGCAAGCCCCTACCAGCACTTCCCTTCAGAACCCCCAAGCGCCCCCTTCAGCACCCTGATGAGACCATCAATTCACGCGACACGTGGTTAGAAGTGAACAGTGGTTTTAATCGTCTTACAACAGAGCCTGCCTGTGACAAGATGAACACTAGATGAACTGGCAGGCAGGCTCCGACTGCCAAGCTTTATACAACCAGTGGGGGGGGGGGAGCCATGGGCGGAGCCAAGGGGGGAGCCCAGTACAAACTTCCGTACATTCCCAGTACACCTCCCCCTAGGGGCAGAGCCGCGCAACTGCTCGTGTGCCGAGCTTACAGAGGTATGGTACAACATGTGTAATAACAGTGTGAATTATGCTATTATGATTCACCACACACCCAAGATCCGCCCCCTTCAGAGACCCCCCCTCAATCCCCCCTTCAGGCCCCGCCCCTTGGCAGGGCTAACCTGGTGCCTTGCTGTCCGAGTGGTGGCAAGCTGGTAAGTAACCTCTCAAAAGTTGCTGCCTGGGTGCCAAAGGGGGGGAGGGTCCTTCACGGGGCGGTGGGGGTCAGGGGGGCTTGTGTTGGGCTGGTGGGGTTCAGGCTGGGGGGTCTTCCCTGGGATGGGGTTCCTCTGGCTGTTCTCCGCATCGGCATCCATTGAGCAGTCAGTGAATATGTAAACAGTAGTTCTGCCATCATTAAGTGAATATGTTCTTATCTGTACCTCCAAGCCATTTAAACAGTCACCCAGTAAGTAAAAAAATAAAGTTTTCCCATAATAGAGCGAAAGTGATCCCATCCGTACCCCGGACCCTTTTGAACATCTGTCAGTTTGCCAAGTGTAAAGTTCTGACTCTTTGTTCTCAAGTGCTTCGTGGCAAGTGAAGGGGCAGCCCCCACACCTGTTTTTACTGGGACGAATTTGAGAACGAGGAGGCAGACCTTCAAACTTGGCGAACCTGACAGACCTTTTAAAGGGCCGAGGGGTGCAGAAGGGACCACTTTCACTTAATGATGGGGAAACTTCATTTTTTACACACTGACTGACTATTTGATGGGTTTAATGGCTGCAGATGGGAGAGCAGCCAAAGGTGTCCTGTTCAAGGGAATACCCCTGACCTGAGCCCCCCCCAGCTGGGACGTTGGGCAGGCACAGAGACGCACAACCAGTTAGCCGCCCGCCGCAAATCCCGATTTTGCTTTGAGGTGGGATTCTCCGGCCGAACGGGAATCCTGCTTCCATTGGGCGGACCCTGAGAATCCCCCCTATATGTTTGAACAAGATCTCTCATTTTTCTAAATGCCATTGGCCCAACCTGCTCAAACTTTCTTCATGAGATAAACCCTTTTCTGAGGAATGAGTCAAGGGAACGTTCTCTGAACTATTTCTGACGCAACTATACCCCTTTTCAAACAAAGAGACCAAAACTGTGCTCAGTATTCCAGATGTGGTCTCAGTAAAGCCCTGTACAGCTGCAGTAAAACCTCTCTAGTTTTATATTCCATTCCCCTTGCAATAAAGTAAAGTAAAGTAATCTTTATTGTCACAAGTAGGCTTACATTAACATTGCAATGAAGTTACTGTGAAAAGCCCCTCGTCGCCACATTCCAGCGCCTGTTTGGGTACACGGAGGGAGAATTCAAAATGTCCAAATTACCTAACAAGCACATCTTTCAGGACTTGTGGGAGGAAACCGGAGCACCCGGAGGACACGCAGACACGAGGAGAACATGCAGACTCCACACAGACAGTGGCCCAAGCCGGGAATCGATCCTGGGACCCTGGAGCTGTGAAGCAACAATGCTAACCACTGTGCTACCGTGTTGCCAACTATCGCTGCCCCGGTTGCAATGACACCAACATTCCATTTGCATTGCTTTAAAAAATTTTTTTGCAGTACCCAATTACTTTTTTCCAAATTAAGGGGCACTTTAGTGTCGCCAATCCACCAACCCTGCACATCTTTGGGTTGTGGGGGTGAAACCCACGCAGACATGGGGCTGCACGGTAGCACAAGTGGATAGCACAACTGTGGCTTCACAACGCTAGGGTCCCAGGTTCGATTCCCCGCTGGGTCACTGTCTGTGCGGAGTCTGCACATTCTCTCCGTGCCTGCGTGGGTTTCCTCCGGGTGCTCCGGTTTCCTCCCACAGTCCAAAGACGTGCAGGTTAGGTGGATTGGCCATGATAAATTGCCCTTAGTGACCAAAAAGATTAGGAGGGGTTGTTGGGATAGGGTGTAATGTACCATCAATTGAACGCGAGACGAGTTGCTGTACAAAAGTATGGCTTTAATCAGCTAGATGTTAGCCCTGCGGTCGATTACAGTATATGGACGACCGCCGGGAGTACTGGGTATTTATACCCCACCCTGGAGGCGGGGTTACCTCAGCCTCTCGACCAATCGGGGAGCCGACACATGACTGGTCTCAACCAATCGGTCGAGAGGCACATGATCGACCAGGGCCAATGGTAAGCCGGTGTTCTGCACCAATGGCAGGCAGCTATGCTAATCATACCACCACAGGGTGGAAGTGAGGGCTTAAGTGGGTTGGTGCAGACTTGATGGGCCCAACGGCCTCCTTCTGCACTGTATGTTCTATCTTCTATGGGGAGAATGTGCAAACTCCACACGGACAGTGAACCAGGGCCGGGATTCGAACCCGGTACCTTAGCACCGCAGTCCCAGTGCTAACCACTGCGCCACATGCCACCCTCTCCATTTGCCTTCCGAATCAGTAACTTCATACTAACTTTTTGTGACAATGTGCCAGATCCCTCTGTACCATCGCGTTCTGCACTCTCTCTCTATTCAAATAGTAGACACATTTCTTCCACATTATACTCTGTCTGCCAAAATGTTTCCCACTCAAGTAACCTGTCTGTATCCCATTGCAGACTCTGTACCTGAGTTAGTGCGTGTGTAAGTGTATGTATCCATGTCAGTGTGTGAGAATGTGTGAGTGCATGTGTATATATGTGTGTGTGTGTGCGAATGAGTGTGTGAACGTGAGTGCATGCATGTAGTGTGTGTATATGTGAGTGTGAGTGAATGTGTGTGTATGTTTCAAATATATGTGTGTGTACATTCTCCCTGTCTGCGTGGGTTTCACCCCCCCAACCCAAAAGATGTGCAGGTTAGGTGGATTGGTCATGTTATATTGCCCATTAATTGGGAAAAAAAAAATTGGGTACTCTAAATTTAAAAAAAATGTTGTCGAAGGAAACGCACATTAACGGGGATTCTCCAGCCTTGTTGTGCCCGGCACAAATCCTGTGATGTCGGGGAAATTGTGGGAGAGCTCCAAAATGGGATTTTTGCCAGGCGCTGAACAGTTTCTGATTCTCCTGCTCCGCCCCAGCTGGCGTGATCCATTTTCCGCCCAGAAAAACTGGCCATTTATTCTGTTGGTCATGTTGTCTCTATTTCCCGGTCTTTTTTCAACTATTTTCTATCGAGCCTTTGCTTGTTTCTTAACTTCATATTATTTCCTTTCCATCTAGTTAAATCGCCAATAAATTTTCATGAGAATCATTCTGTAGAGAAGGAGGCCATTTGTTCGAGTATCAGGGGCTGGATTCTCCGTTTTTGGGACTAAGTCCCCAGGTCGTCGGGGAAATTGTGGCCTTTTACTCCAGGGAAACTGGCATCAAAAGGCCACAGATTCACTGTCTTACAGGGGGCTAGCAGGCTCCAACTGCCGATACGACCGCCCGCACTCAGGGTCAGAGGCCATGCTTGTGCATGGCGGTGACCTGCAGCGGCCGCACAGTGCTCAATGATGGACTCAGCCCGCGGACCTGGACCGCCGACATAGTGCCCCGCACAGCTGCTTTCCCAACTCAGACAGCCTGCACAGATAGCCCCCAGTCCTGAATGAGGCACCCCCAGCCCTCTGATCGGCCCTCCCCCATCTGTGACAGCCCCGGACTGAGTCCGCAGGCGCCTCAAGAGTTTCCCAAACGGCAGGACCGTATTAGAACCACGACGTCAGGAATTCGGCCGGTTGGCAACGGAGCATCGCGGCAATGGCCTGAGGCGGTGGATACTCGGCGCGGCGTACACGAGGAAGCAAGCCGCTTTTCGCGGGGTGGAGAATAGTGTATCCGCCGCTGGTCCCGATTTCATGCGGGAAAATGGATTCACCATCCCATCGCCGAACGCGATTTCGGCGACGGAGTGCAGAGAATCCAGCCCCAGTTCTCTGAAGGAATTATCCAGTCAGTCCCAACTCCTCTGCTCCTTCCCCAGTGACCTGCAAATGCTTCCTTTTCAAGTATTTATCCAGTTTCCCTTTATAAGTTATTTTTGAATCTGCTTCAGTCGACTTTCCAGGCAGCGAGTTCCAGACTAGAACAATTTGGTACATTGAAAAAATAATCAGTGGAATTCTTCGTGGGCGGATTCCCCAGTTCGCCGGCAGCGCACCCACGCCGGTGTGGGATGGCCACAATGGGAAACCCTATTGGCCGGCTGCAAGAACGGAGACTCCCGTTGCAGGCGGGGGCACGCCGCATCAGAAAACGGGGCTGGCGGGACGGAGAATCCTGCCCAATATTCCTCATATTTCCATCTAGTTCTTTCCCTAAAGCTTTTCCCGCAATTAATGAAATCTTGCTGTTACCTCCCCCCTCCCCCATCTTTTCCCCTTCTTCCTCTTGCCTTTCATTTTGGAGATGGGGAGGGGTTAATTGAAAAAAGAGTCTTCATTCACAAACAAGAGCACATTTACCTCTGTAAAGAAAGACCTGCATTGATATAGCTCCCCGCAGGATGGCAGGATGTCCCATAGTGCTTTGCAGCCAGTAACATACTTTCTGAAGTCCAGTCACTGTTGTAATGTAGAAACCTGGGTGCCAATTTGTGCACAGCAAGCTCCCACAAAACACAAGTAGATAAACGGTCAGGTAATCTGGTTTAGTGATGTAGGTTAAGGGATAAATATCGACATGGTCATGGGACAACCCCCTTTTGCTTCTTTGAATAGTATCTTGGGATGCTGTACATCCACCTGACCTGCCAGATGGGGCCTCGGTATAGAGCTCATCCATAAACATGCATGTTGCATTTGTTCATGTGCTTCTTGCATCAGAATGCAGGCGTGCTTTACATGACATGAAGTACGCATGATATATTAATCTTTATTGTCACAAGTAGGCTTCCATTAACACTGCAATGAAGTTACTGTGAAAAGCTCCTAGTTGCCACATTCCGGCGCCTGTTCAGGTACACAGAGGGAGAATTCAGAATGTCCAATTCACCTAACAGCACGTCTTTCGGGACTTGTGGGAGGAAACCGGAGCACCCGGATGTGGTGAATGTGATTCACACCGGATTATAACCTGTATATACATGTGTCTATATTGTAAGTGCAGTTGCACTACCTGACCTCCAGGGGGAGTAGCTCTGGGAATGCTCGAGAGTTGTACGGGGCTTCTCCCTTGGCTCCGCCCAGGACTCCTCCCCCGGGAGCTGCTGTATAAGATCAGTGCCACAGGGTCAGCCGGCCAGTTCACCGAAAGTTCAACGGCTAACAGGCTGGCTCTGTTGTAAGTATATTAAAACCGCTATTCTAATCCTACAAGCACGTGTCCGTAGAATTGTTGGCTCCAACAATTTAATATACTTACAACAGAGCCAGCCTGTTAGCCGTTGAACTTTCAGTGAACTGGCCGGCTGACCCTGTGGCACTGATCTTTATACAGCAGCTCCCGGGGGGAGGAGTCCTGGGCGGAGCCAAGGGAGAAGCCCCGTACAATTCTCGAGCATTCCCAGAGCTACTCCACCTGGAGGTCAGGTAGTGCAACTGCACTTACAATATAGACACATGTATATACAGGTTATAATCCAGTGTGAATCACATTCACCACACCCGGAGGAAACCCACGCAGACACAGGGAGAACATGCAGAATCTGCACAGACAGTGACCCAAGCCGGGAATCGAACCCGGGATCCTGGAGCTGTGAATCAGCAGTGCTAACCACTGTGCTACCGTGCCACCCACATGGACATGCATCTGTCTTTGTGTCTGGCTGCATAAGTGAGAAACAGGACACACCGTCTCCCTCTTGCCTCAGTTAACAAATTACCCACCCTTTTTAGAATTCTTTCATATGGTGTGAGCAATTCTGGCCAGACCAGCGTTCATTGTCCATTCCTAATTGCCCTTGAGAAGGTGGTGTTGAGCTGCCGCCTTGAATCACCGCAGTCCCTGTGGTGGAGGTACTGTTGCAACATGCCCCATTTATTTCATAAAAGACCATCAGTGAGGTGAAGTTGTGTCACGGCAAATACAAGTATAAACACTTAAAACAGTCAGAAGAAATTCCATTGTTCGTCGCAATGATGCGTTAACATTTGTGTTAAAATAAGGGACGATGGAACTTCACATGAATGTGTTCACGATTCCTACTCTAACATCCGTCAGCTCAACTTTACCCCACTGACACCACTCATGTACAGAGCTCCTGGGACAAGTACCATTGGGAAGACTGGAAGTTACTGTGCACAGCTTTCGTGTGCAAACAATTGATGCATTTGCGCGACAAGACGTTAATGCCTCGGATACAAACAACAGGCAACCTATTGGCACGTAGATGGGTTAAGGGTTGCAGCTTTCCAGCCGTAAATTCTGGCCTCACCCTGGATGAACTTTTCCTTAAACGTAGCCGTCAACATTTCTGGGCACCAATAATCTGGCTCGTCGGAAATTCTTAGGAATGTATGTTGGTGGACAGGCTCCAATTAGAATATTTAAAAATAGGCTGTAAACGGGGCCCATAAGATCCTCTTTACTGACCCAAGTGACTTTTCATATTTCACATGTTTTCCATTTTAAACAACTGGGGTTGGCAGGGCCATTAATCTAATGATGGAGGTCAAGAGTGACAATAAATGACATTCTTCTCAGCCTGGCAATAATGTGGACCAGTCCAGTTGCTGCACAGACAATGATTGCGGTAGTTTGTCGTATGGAATGTCAGGCGGAGGCCAGGAGACAGTGTTTTTAAGGACACTATGTGTAGAGTTTAAAAATAAAACTGATTTGTGTTCCTCTTCCTGCCCACTTTCTACCTGCGCAGGTCGACTGGTGTGTTACAATCGTGCCGCAGGCGATGCACATCAAGGTTGGGGCTGAGGCAGACAGAGGAAGCTTCACTCTGCATCTGACCGTACATGGCTGCCTGGTTCAGACAAAGGGCAAGTACGAAAGGGGAAGTGCTGGGCCCCGGGAGCAACATCTTCTGCCTGATTAGATCAAGAAAAGAAACGCAAAGAGCTGTTTTCACGAGGATGGAGTGCGCAAGAAAAACAAAGTGACCTAATATGTGTGCGCAATCTTCCAATTGGGCACATCATAGCCTTCACAGCAGTGCATTCAAACAACTTCAGACGATGGACTCTGTCCTCCATTTTGATTTATTTTTTGCCACGTGTCAGCCTGGGTCTTCTTTTCATGTTCTTGCTTTCAGGCAGAGCTGTTCATTGTTCTGCCATTAACACTCACTCTGGGCCCAATGCTTCCTTATAACCATGACAACGCCCTTTGTCTTTTGTTCTACGGCATTAATCTCACCCGCCCTCTCCCCGACCCAGACCTTCCCTTTTGCTCTTTGATGCACAATCAATTGCACGAAAGACTCAGATTGGTACAACTGTGGCTTTATTGCAGTCAGATGCGTGGCCTCCTGCTGCAGCTGGCGAAATGGCTGATCAGGAGGAGGCCACGCATATTTATACGGCCCCTTGTGGGCGGAGCTAGCCGGCAGGGGCTACCGGCGAACCTGTAGTGCAGGTCCTACCTTACATCCCCTAATACAGGTGCACACAGTGGATCACCACATTCACCCCGTTAAAAATGAGTCCGGTGGGGGTGGCGTGGAACTATATGCAGATTTACAAATAAGTTACAGAGGGGAGGGGGAAAAAAATATGTCCATCTTGTAGTCTGGTGCCCGTCAGAGGTTAAGTCTGTCCGGTGGTTTGACGGTTCGCTGGGAGCAACGTAGCGGTGGTGGCGATGTCAGTGCTGACGGTGCTGGCGTAGACGACGTCGGTGCTGGCGATGTCAGTGCTGGCCAGTAGTCGGATGACTCCGGGAGCGTGCCAAAATCTTCCTTGTCCTCTAGCGTGGGCAGGGGAAGGAGGGATGGACCTGGGGGGGCTAATGCTGGGAACGCTGGGGGAGGGGAGGGTGGCGCTTGGGTGGGGATGTGTGTGGGAGTGGAACCTGAGGGAGCCACGTCCCTGAGTGAGACTGTATCCTGGCGGCTGTCGGGGAACTCCACATAGGCATACTGGGGGTTGGCGTGGAGCAAGTGTACCCTGTCCACCAAGGGGTCCGCTGTGTGGAGTCGGACATGCCTACGTAGAAGAACCGGTCCTGGAGCTGCGAGCCAAGTCGGGAGCGACACCCCGGATGTGGACTTTCTAGAGAAGGTAAAAACACGTTCATGGGGTGTGTTATTTGTGGCGGTGCACAGTAGAGACCGTATGGAGTGCAGTGCATCCGGGATGACCTGCTGCCAGCGAGCGGCTGGGAGGTTTCTGGACCGTAGGGCCAGCTTGACGGCCCTCCAAACCGTCCCGTTCTCCCTCTCTACCTGCCCGTTCCCCCGGGGGTTGTAGCTGGTTGTCCTGCTGGAGGCGATACCCCGGCTGAGCAGGAACTGACACAGCTCATCGCTCATGAATGAGGATCCCCTGTCGCTGTGGATGTAGTCGGGGAAACCGAACAGAGCGAAGATGGAGTTGAGGGCCTTGATGACGGTGGCAGACATCATATCGGGTAGGATGGCGAAGGGGAACCTGGAGAATTCATCGACCACGCTGAGGATATATGTGTTGCAGTCGGTGGAAGGGAGGGGCCCTTTGAAATCCAGGCTGAGGCGTACAAAGGGGCGGGACGCTTTCACTAGGCACGCACGGTCCGGCCAGTAGAAGTGCGGCTTGCACTCCGCACAGGTCTGGCAGTCTCTGGAGACTGTCCGTACTTCCTTGACGGAGTAAGGCAGATTGCGGGATTTGACTAGGTGGTACAAGCGAGTGACCCCCGGGTGACAAAGGCTGTCGTGTAGGGCACGGAGTTGGTTTACTTGTGCGCTGGCACATGTACCTCAGGAGAGGGCGTCTGGGGGCTCGTTGAGCTTGCTGGGGCGATACAAAATCTCGTAATTATAGGTGGAGAGCTCGATTCTCCACCGCATGATTTTATCATTTTTGATCTTGCCCCGCTGCGTGTTGTTGAACATGAAGGCTACCGACCGTTGGTCAGTGAGGAGAGTAATCTCCTGCCGGCCAGGTAATGCCTCCAATGCCGCACCGCTTCAACGATAGCCTGGGCCTCCTTTTCAACAGACGAATGTCGAATTTCAGAGGCATGAAGGGTGCGGGAAAAGAATGTCACGGGTCTGCCTGCCTGGTTTAGAGTGGCAGCGAGGGCGACATCTGAAGCGTCGCTCTCTACTTGAAAAGGCAGTGTCTCGTCTACTGAGTGAATCCCTGCCTTGGCTATGTCTGCTCTAATACGGGCGAAGGCATGTTGTGCCTCAGCTGTGAGGGGAAATTGGGTGGACTGTATGAGTGGGCGGGCCTTGTCCGCGTAGTTTGGGACCCACTGGCTGTAGTAGGAGAAGTACCCAAGGCAGCGTTTGAGGGCCTTGGGGCAGTGGGGGAGGGGGAGCTCCATGAGGGGGCGCATGCGGTCGGGATCGGGCCCCAGGAGTCCGTTTTGGACTACGTAGCCGAGGATGGCTAAGCGGTTGGTGCTGAACACGCACTTCTCCTTGTTGTAGGTCAGGTTGAGGAGAGTGGCGGTCGGAGAAATTTGGCAAGGTTGGCGTCGTGGTCCTGCTGGTCATGGCCACAGATGGTGACATTATCTAAGTACAGAAACGTGGCCCGCAGTCCATACCGGTCAACCATTTGGTCTATTTCTCTTTGGAATACCGAGACCCTGTTAGTGACGCTGAAGGGAACCCTAAGAAATTGATAGAGGCGACCGTCTGCCTCGAAGGCAGTGTATGGACGGTGCGATTTACGGATGGGGAGCTGGTGGTAGGCGGATTTAAGGTCAATCGTTGAGAAGACCTGGTACTGTGCAATCTGATTGACCATATCAGATATGCGTGGGAGGGGGTACGCATCGAGCTGCGTGTACCGATTGATGGTCTGGCTGTAGTCCACGACCATTCTGTGTTTCTCCCCAGTTTTAACGACTATCACTTGGGCTCTCCAGGGGCTGTTGCTGGCCTCAATAATACCCTCCCAAAGCAGCTGCTGGACCTCGGACCTGATGAAGGCCTTGACCTGGGTGCTGTACCGTCTGCTCCTGGTGGCAACGGGCTTGCAATCCGCAGTTAGATTGGCAAAGAGGGAGGGGGGGTCAACCTTGAGGGTCGTGAGGCCGCAAACGGTGAGTGGGGGTAGGGGTCTGCCGAATTTGAGGGTGAAGCTCTGGAGATTACACTGAAAATCCAGACCCAGCAATAGAGGTTGGGGAGGAAGTAGAGGCGAAAACCGCTGAATTCTATGCCCTGGACAGTGAGATTGACCACACAGAAACCTCGGATCGAGACAGAGTGGGATCCGGAGGCCAGGGAGATCCGTTGGTTGGCGGGGTGGACCGCGAGGGAGCAGCGCCTTACCTTGTCCGGGTGGATGAAGCTTTCGGTGTTCCCGGAGTCCAGTAGGCAAGATGTCGCATGGCCGTTGATTTCCACTGTCGTCGAAGCGGTGGCCAGGTTGTGAGGACGGGACTGGCCCAGTGTCATAGAGGCAAGCAGCGGGCGGTCGTCCGAGGATTCAGATGGGGAGCGCGGCGACCCGGATCCAGCGTTCCAGTCCTGTGGGGGAGACAAAATGGCGGCGATGGCGGCGTCCGGAGGACCTGTTGAGGAGAAGATGGCGACATCCATGCAGGGCACATTGCAGGTGCGAGGCAAGATGGCGGCATCCATGGAGCGCATGTTGCGGGGCGGGGCAAGATGGCGGCGCCTATGGTGCGCACGTTGTGGTTGCGGGGCAAGATGGCGGCGCCCACGGGCTGCACGTGGACCTGGGGGGAGAAGATGGCGGCGCCCACTGGTCGCACGTGGCCCCAGGAGCAGAAGATGGCGGTGCCCATTGTGCGATTGGCTGGGGGAAGGGGGCGATTGCGGGCGTGATAGCGGCGACTGCGCGGGCCTGGCACACCGCCGCAAAATGGCCCTTCTTACTGCAGGATTTGCAAGTGATGGCACAGCCTGGGCAGCGCTGGCGGTGGTGCTTCTGCTGGCCGCAGAAGTAGCAGCAGGGACCCCCAGGGTGCATGGCGTGGTGGAACGCGCAGGCATATTGAGTAGGAGAGGCCCCAGCCGGGGGGTCGTTTGCAGGGTCCAGGAGGGGTAGGAGGGGTGGGCCGCGCGGCGAGCAGGGTAGGATTGGACGTTGCGAGATGCGACCGGAATGGAGAGCGCTAAAGCTTTGGTCTCCGCTAGGTCGAGCGTGGCCTCTTCCAGCAGTCGTTGTCGGATGGGGTCCGACGTAATCCCCGTCACGAATGTGTCACTCATGAGGAGATTGGAATGTTCAGTGGCTGTGACGGCCTGACAGTCACAGTCCCGTACGAGTGGGATAAGAGCCCGCCAGAAGTCTTCGATCGACTCACCAGGTAGTTGTACGCGAGTGGCGAGTACGTGCCTGGCGAAGAGTGTGTTTGTCTTCTGAACGTAGTTCTCTTTGAGGAGTGCCATCGCTTCCGCGTAACTCGGGGTGTCTTGGATCAACGGGAACACACTGGAGCTCAACCTGGAGTATAGAACTTGGATCTTCTGAGCTTCCGTCGGCGTGGGGGTCGCAGCGTTGATGTAGGCCTCAAAGCAAGCCAGCCAGTGATTAAAATCCTTTCTGGCGTCTGGCGAGTGCGGATCCAGCTGCAGGCGATCTGGTTTGATCCTGATGTCCATAATGTAGAAAAATCTGACTGTAATAAATTGATGCACGATCAATTGCGCGAAAGACTCAGATTGGTACAACTGTGGCTTTATTACAGTCAGATGCGTGGCCTCCTGCTGCAGCTGGCGAAATGGCTGATCAATGGAGGACAGGCATATTTATACGGCTCCTTGTGGGCGGAGCTAGCCGGGAGGGGCTACCGGCGAACCTGTAGTGAAGGTCCTACCTTACATCCCCTAATACAGGTGCACACATCTGTGGATGTGGATCACCACACTCTTCCACCCCCTTCTCCCTGTCAACGGCATAAACCCCCGCCTCATTTCTACCTCGCGTCAGCTCTGAGGAAGGGTCGCATCCCACTCAAAACGCCAACTCTGTTTCTCTCTCTCCACGGACGTTGTCAGACTGACAGAGTTTTCCCGGCACTTTTTCTGTTTTTAATTCAGATCTCCAGCAGCTGCAGTATTTTGCTTTTATTTTAATGAGTTTGATGCCCGGCGATGTTGTTTCTTTAAGGAGCTGGAGACAGATACAGGGCCGCAAATCCCTGGCAAGGCGAGTGCCTGATCTCGGTCATTTTGTCACTCAAAGCTGTTGGAGAACTTTTCCATGCAGGGGGAGGGAGAAAGAGGGAAAGATTCAGTGAGTCACCCTGGATACACTTGCATGTTGCCAAGAATAATAACAGACCACCAGCTCAAAACAGTTTGAATATGTACAAAGGAATTAGCCTGCATTAACTGGGTTTTGCAATCAGATACACAAAGACTACACTCGTCCAAAGGCAGGCACTGAACTCCAATAGAATTGATTGTTGGCAGAAGATTCACAAGGGTTGGGTTTATGCAAATGGTAAAATAATAATGGCAAAAGGCTGCTTCGCAGAAATGCCAACATTTAAGTCACAATTGGGCTTGACACATGTGAAGCCGGTTGCAAAGACAGACAGAGGGCTAACTATCAGCAGGGCCCATCGCACCAGAATGTTCCCAGGCTCTGTCTATTCCCAATCTTTGTCTGAAGCATCACCCAGGAAATTGGATCACACCCGGGTTGGCGGCGTTCCCAGGGGCAACGTTTTTTTTTTAAATTTAGAGTACCCAATCCATTTTTTCCAATTAAGAGGCAATTTAGCGTGGTCAATCCACCTACTCTGCACATCTTTGGGTTGTGGGGGCGAAACCCAGGTAGACACGGGGAGAATGTGCAAACTCCAGTAACCCCAGAGCCAGGATCGAACCTGGGACCTCAGCACCGTGAGGCAGCAGTGCTAACCACTGGGCCACTATGCTGCCCCCCCCCCCAGGGACAATGCTGATGGCAGGGAAGGAGCAAATTTAGCCAGATGGCATGGCAACTGAAGGCTTCTGGAGAGCCTGAAGAGAAGAAAGATAGGGTGGGGGAGCTCTGTGTGTGGGGGGGGGGGGGGGGGGGGGGGGGGGGAGACACAAGCAGTAAACTGCAGTGTTAATGGGGAGCTATAACCGATTGTCTGATCAATTAGCTGATTGCTGTTTGTGCAGTAGCTTGCTGCGGGCAGATTGGCCGCCGGAAGTGCCATCCTTTGAATGGGCCATTTAAACTGAGGCCCCATCAGGCCTCTCAGTTCAATGTAAACAGACAGCATGAATGGAGGAGGGGAGTTCTCCCCGGTGCATTACCCAACATTTATCCCTCAATCAACTTCACTAAAAACAAGGGGCGCGATTCTCCCAAAGGGAGACAAAGTGCCGACGCCGGAGTGAAAACCGGAGTGTTTCGTTCCGGCGTCGGAGGCCGCTCCTCACCCCCTATTCTCCCACCCACAGGGGGCTAGGAGCAGCGGCACGTCAATCTCGCGCGCCCATGTCTTGGCGCCCATGTCAAAGTGGCGGCGGCTGAATGACGCGGCCGGCGGCGCCTAAATGACATCACCCGCGCATGCGCGATTGCAGTCTTCCCCTCCGCCGCCCCGCAAGACATGGAGGATTGACCTTGCGGGGCGGCTGAGGGAAAAGAGCGTGTCTTTAAGAGATGCCGGCCCGACGATCGTTGGTCACCGATCGCGGGCCAGACCCCTCCTGAGCACCCCCCTGGTGCTTGATCCTCCCTCTGCCCCCCACAGGCCCCACACGCAACGGTGGCGCGCTGTTCACGCCGGCAGCGACCAGGTGTGGTTGGCGCCAGCGTGAACCGGTCGAATTAGGCAGGCTGCTCGGCCCATCCGGGCCGGAGAATCGCCGCTCGACCGGAGCGGCGATTCTCCAAGGGGCCTGTTGCAAAACGCGACACTCTGTTTGGGGGGAGGTGGGGGGGGGGGGGGGGGGGTGTGTGTGTGTGTGGGAGAATCGTATGCGGGTGCCAGGGCGGCGTGGCATGAATTGCCCGGCACTCCCGCGATTCTCCCACCCGGCGTGGGGGTCGGAGAATCGCGCCCAAGATTATCTGATCTTAACAGAGGAGGATCAGAGGGGGGTAAAAGAAATGGAGAGAAAAGAATACTTTCATAGCACCGAGAGGCAATGAGAATATAGGGATTACAATTGAGTGGCAATTATGGAGAATTGGCTCAAACAAGGGGAATAATGGCACCTAAAACGTGTTCAGGAAAGACAGGGAGGGGGAGATAGCAGAGAAGGTGTTGTGGGAAATGGCCGCATTGATCTAAGGTATTGGGTGGAATCTTGTGAAGGTGATTGGGAGTCTGAGCTGGCGGCTGGAGAACTGGTGAGAGTAGTATATTTCCAAGTCAGGGTGGTGAATGACTTGGAGGGGAACCTCCAGGTGATGGTGTTCCCAGGTATCTGCTGCTCTTTTCCTTCTAGATTGTAGTGGTCATGGGTTTGGAAGGTGCTGTTTAAGGAACCTGGTAATGCATCTTGTAGATGGTACACACGGCTGCCACTGTTTGTCGGTGGTGAAGGGTTTGAATGTTGTGGAAGGGGGAGCAATTAAGCAATTGCTTTGCCCTGGATGATGTCGAAACTCTTGAGTATTGAAAGGCGACCACCGAACCTGCAGACCTTTGGACTGTGGGAGGAAAGCGGAGCATCCGGGCGAAACCCATGCAGACACGGGGAGAATGTGCAAACTGCATACAGACAGTGACCCAAGGCTGGGATCAAATCTGGATCCCTGGCACTGTGAGGCAGCAGTGCTAACCACTGTGCCACCCGTGATGGCAGTGGGGAAGGGGGGGAGGTAATGGGGTCAGGGATAGGATTTCTGTGACCCACTCCCTTCCTGATGCCTTCTGTACAAGAGACCCTCTCCCCACCTCTACCAGCCTTCAGGGTCTTGCGATATTCGGTGCTGTACTGATGCCATGGTGACCCCTGGCCGCCACTGGGTGAATGCCAGCAGCAGCGGGATGAGGCCCATAAGTGGGCATTAATTAAAGGTGCCAATTGGTGGTGGGACAGGAAGTCTGTCCATGGGCCTTCCAGTCACGGACTTAATTTATGGGCAGCACGGTAGCATAGTGGTTAGCACAATTGCTTCACAGCTCCAATGTCCCAGGTTCAATTCCCCGGCTTGGGTCACTGTCTGTGCGGAGTCTGCACGTCCTCCCCGTGTGTGCGTGGGTTTCCTCCGGGTGCTCCGGTTTCCTCCCACAGTCCAAAGGTGTGCAGGTTAGGTGGATTGGCCATGATAAATTGCCCTTAGTGTCCAAAATTGCCCTTAGTGTTGGGTGGGGTTACTGAGTTATGGGGATAGGGTGGGGGTGTGGGCTTGGGTAGGGTGCTCTTTCCAAGAGCTGGTACAGACTCAATGGACCGAATGGCCTCCTTCTGCACTGTAAATTCTATGAATGGTATTCTCCGCCGGCTCCAAAAATTGCGGAGGATGTCGTGAACACGGCCAAGGTTCACCATGGCCTCGGGGCCCGCTCCCCGCACCTAATTCACCCCCACCCGGGGGGCTAGGAGCGGGCCCCCGTCGTTCCCGGCCGCAACCTCGGCCGCCGGAAATTACGCCAGAACGGCGCTTCGCGGATGTCATCCGCACATGCGCAGGAACCCGCGCATGCACGGATGGCATCAGCGCGCAGACGATGCGAATCCGCGCATGCTCGGTGCCGTCTTTCTCCACTGCCGCCCGGCAAGACGTGGCGGCTTGATCTTGCCGGGCGGCGGAGGGGAAAGAGTGCATCTTATTTGGACGCAGACCCAACGAGTGGAGAATTCCGCCCTATAATTCTATATTTGGGTGGAGGCTGGAACGCGGTGGGGATACCACCCTACCACCTGATTAAATGCCCCCCCCCCTCACCAAAGCTACCATAAAGGGTACAAGATTCCACCCACTGTTCCAGCGCCAGTAAGCGATGATTTACTGGAGCAGTCAAAAGCAGATCTGTTTGAAAGTCCATTTCCTGCTCCATGGGCCAATGTATGTTTACCTGAATCAAGGAACAATCGAGGGCCTCTGCAATGCCTTGTGGTCGTGAAAGACTCGGTATTTTTGTTCCTCTTTTTAAAAAATAAATTTAGAGTACCCAATTATTTTTTTCCAATTAAGGGGCAATTTAGCGTGGCCGATCCACCTAACTTGCACATCTTTGGGTTGTGGGGGCGAAACCCACGCAGACACAGGGAGAATGGGCAAACTCCACACGCACAGTGACCGAGGGCCGGGATCGAACCGCTCAAGACTCGGTACTAATGCAAGTTCTTTCTTACCTCCATTACTTGGATGGAATATCTGAGACTTACCGTTGTCTTTCAATAGTCAATGTCTTCAACAGGGGAGGAACGCTGAGGCAAACATTGCGCTGGCATAGAGCAGACTAGAATGAAGCGTGAAGGAGGGAGTTAATTGTACAGAAAGCATTAAGGCCCACAATCACCACACGTCCTTCTCTTCAAAACATTTATTGCCCAGCACTACCTTTTTAAGATGTTTTTAATATCAAACTTTCCATTGGCCTCAGCAACCTGCTCCAACTTTCTGTAATTAGCGATCCTCCTCTCAGCGTGGAGCAGCGAGGCACCGGCTGTAAACTTCCCCGAGTGTTTTGATAGTTTAAACATGTGAACCACCTGGAGGGTTCAGCAATCCGGACACATAACAATGAGCAGCCAGAAATTACAGAGGCAAGTGCAGGATCCACCCAAGGAGGAGAGGCGAATACTCCGGGGCTGGAAAGACAAAAATAAAAGTCGGTATAAGGTGTGGTGAATGTCATATAGATGTATATATGTTAATTCACACTGTCTTTGTAAGCGCAGTAGCGCTATCCTACCACTAGGGGGAGTAGCGTGGGAGCACTCAGGAACTTTTACTGGGCTCCACCCTTGGCTCCGCCCACGACTCCTCCCCCTAGTGCTGCTGTATAAATACCCGTGTCCAGAGTCAGCCTGAGTTCACTATGAGTTCATCGACAGGTAACAGGCTGGCTCTGAAGTAAGTCGATTAAAGCCTAGATTCACATCGGAAACACGTGTCTGGTGAATTGATGGTTCCATCATAAGGATCCTCAGCAGGAAACTGAGCCACACAGATTCCTGGGGACTGTCCAGTGTTTGATGTAATCTGTTACTGGGGCCTGGAGTGAGCTGGTGCCCCCTGGACAAGTCCATGCGGGGACAGGCTCATCACGATTGTGGTGTGATGGCCGAGATGGCCATTGAAGCTTTGAGATGTTTTATTACATTAACTTAAAAATAGGTTTCTGGGGCGGCACGGTGGCGCATTGGTTAGCACTGCTGCCTCACGGTGCTCAGGATCCAGGTTCAATTCGGGCCCCGGATCACTGTCCGTGTGGAGTTTGCTCATTCTCCCCGTGTCTGCGTGGGTCTCACCCCCACAATCCAAAGATGTGCAGGTTAGGTGGATTGGCCACGCTAAATTGCCACTTAACTGGAAAAAAATAATTGGGTATTCTAAATTTTTAAAAAAAGTGTCTGTTGTTGTTGCCTGAACACACATTTTAGAGAAAATAGAACAATTTAAGTTAGATTGTTTTAAGGATCTGTAACTTTGTTTAACGGGGCCCTACCTTCATTTAAAAACAAAACCCATTAGTAGAGCTTTGTGTTCATGTAGGGGGGGGGAGGAGGGGGGGGGGGGGGGGCAGCTCCTCAGCTGAGGCAGCCGTGCACTCGGAGTGGACTCCGTCTTGCAAACAGCACCTATTTATTGAAGTTTTCTTGCTCCTAATGGTGAAACCCCTTTAACAGTTCAATGAAAATTGTAATCTACATGAAGACCGTTCGAATGAAACATCAAACATGGAACATACAGAAGGAGGCTATTTGGCCCATCAAGTCTGCACCGACCCACTTAAGCCGTCACTTCCACCCTATCCCCGTAACCCAATAACCCCTCCTAACCTTCTGGGTCACTCAGGGCAATTTATCGTGGCCAATCCACCTAACCGGCACGTGTTTGGACTGTGGGAGGAAACCGGAGCACCCGGAGGAAACCCACGCAGACACAGGGAGAACGTGCACAGGCAGTGACCCAGCGGGGAATCGAACCTGGGACACTAGCGCTGTGAATCCACAGTGCTGTCCACTTGTGCTACTTCTGTTCCCACAGAACTAGGCTTGGAGAACAGGGCTGTGTGCATGAGTTTTAAATATAATTGATGTGTTGTAAGTGAAGAATGGAGAGAGCTTTTGCAGTGATATCGAGCTGTGTTACATCCCTCAGAAATATCCCCAAGCAATCTACATATCATGAAGGATTTAAAAAATGCGATGAGTGTTATTTGAAGCATCAGCCTCATCCAGTTGGTAACTGTCTTCCCTCGGAGTCAGAAGGTTGTGGCTTCATACCCCATTCCAGAAAGGTGAGCGCATGATCCATGCTGACATTCCTGTTGCCAGTACTGAGTGAGTGCTGTACTGTTAGCAGTGCTGTCATCTGGACCTTTACATGACTTGCCAAAGCACTTTAAAGTCAATTAAATCTTTAAATTCTTTTTTTTTTTAAAGAGTACCCAATTCATTTTTTACAATTAAGGGGCCATTCAGCATGGGCAGCACGGGAGTGGAATGGTTAGCATAGTTGCTTCACAGCTCCAGGGTCCCAGGTTCGATTCCCAACTTGGGTCACTGTCTGTGCGGAGTCTGCACGTTCTCCCCGTGTCTGCAGGTTTCCTCCGGGTGCTCCGGTTTCCTCCCACAGTCCAAAGATGTGCAGGTTAGGTGGATTGGCCATGCTAAATTGCCCTTAGGTTAGGTGGAGTTATTAGTTTACGGGGATAGAGTGGAGGTGAGGGCTTAAGTGGGGTGCTCTTTCCAAGAGACGGTGTAGACTCGATGGGCCAAATGGCCTCCTTCTGCACTGTAAATTCTATGATCTATGATCTAATTCACCTACCCTGCACATCTTTGGGTTGTGTTAGCCCTGCAGCCTCACGGCGCTGAGGACCCAGTTTCAATCCCGGCTCTGGGTCACTGTCCATGTGGAGTTGGCACATTCTCCCCGTGTTTGCGTGGGTTTCGCCCCCACAACCCAAAGATGTGCAGGCTAGGTGGATTGGCCACGTTAAAATTACCCCTTAATTGGAAAAAATGAATTGGGTACACTAAATTTATATTTTTTTTAAATCTTTGGGTTGTGGAGGTGAAACCCACGCAAACACGGGGAGAATGTGCAAACTCCACACAGGCAGTGACCCAGGGCCAGGATCAAACCTGTTCAATGAAATACTTTAAAGTGTAGCCACAGCAGTAATTTCGGAAACATAGCAGCCAATTTACTCGCTGTAAGCCCCTACAAACGGAAATGTGAAAATGGCCAGTGGTTTATTTTTATACCATGTCCTTTCTGTTCATATGAGAGAGCAGACAGATTTAACAACTCACGTGAAAGACGGCACCGCCAACAGTGCAGCATTCCCTCAGTCCTGCACTGGAGTGAATGTCAGCCTTGATTTTAACACTCAATTTCCTGCAGTGGGACTTGACCCCGCAACCTCCTATCTCAGAGGCAACTGTTCTACCAGCGGAGCCGTGGCTGAAACTAAATCCAAGCCTCCCCCCCATCTGTCCTCATGCGGGGATGTATATGTTCCCAAGGCCACTATTTTCGTTTTACATTTAGAGTACCCAATTCATTTTTTCCAACTAAAGGGCAATTTAGCGTGGCCAATCCACCTACCCTACACACCTTTTGGGTTGTGGAGGTGAAACCCACGCAAACACGGGGAGAATGTGCAAACTCCACACGGACAGTGACCCAGGGCCGGGATCGAACCTGGGACCTCGGCGCCGTGAGGCGTCAGGGCTAACCCACTGTGCCACCGTGCTGCCCTCCAAGGCCACTATTTTAAAGAAAAGCAGAGGAAATCTGTCCAGTGTCCCGGTTGATAATAATTCCACAACCAGTAGCGCGTAACCAGACTCACTGTCCTTGTGTTCCATTGCTTTTCTGGGAGCTTGCTGTGCATAAAATGATCGCTGTGTTTCCTACATTGCAACAGCGCCCACACTTGAAAAATACATTTAGCAACATTTGAGAGTCAGTTTATAGGTGCAAATCTTTTTCTTAAATTCAGCAGCCATTATGGGCAGAGACACACATATTACATATTTTTCAGGGGAGGTTTGGTGGCACAGTGGTTATCACTGCTGCCTCACAGCACCGAGGTCCCAGGTTCGATCCTGGCCCCGGGTCACTGTCTGTGTGGAGTTTGCACATTCTCCACGTGTCTGCGTGGGTCTCACCCCTACAACTTAAAAAGATGTGCAGGTGAGGTGGATTGGCCGTACCTTTTTATTAAAACAGTAGAAAAAAATATATACAAGGCCAAACGGTACAAACACTAATTTTGTGTTGGAGAAACAGGGTACCCTCCCCTCAGTACCAATGTGCGGGGAGGTGGGGGGGGGGGTGGATAATCTGATTATTACAACAGTTCACAACCCAGTTGTATAAAAAAACAAACGGTACAAGCTCTAAACTTTGCGCTGGAGAGACCAGATACCCTCACCTCTATACCAACAGAAGGGAAAGGAAGGGGGGTGATGGGGAGAGAGGGGAAAGGAGGGTGGTGGGGAGGGAGTCAGAGTCGCTAAATTGCCCCTTAATTGGGTAAAAAAGAATTGGGTACTCTACTTATTTTTCAGGTTCCACAGGATCAGTGTACTCCTGAACAGCCAAGGACTGCACCACAAGGAGAATGACTTTTTATTGGGTTAACGTGCAACAATTAGGAAGCAAATTAGGAACCTCTTTCTCCAGTTTGACACATTTTACACAAGTGTGTGTCGCACCTTTCTGATTCACGCCATTACTCACAACACAAATACACGGCTTGTGTTTCTGGCCTCCCAGCTGCGTGTTTCCCGATGGCGGGGGGGGGGGGGGGTGGCGCGTCGTCCAGCGGTGAAAGGGTTCTCATTTCCCGCCACTGTCAATGGGAATTCTTATTTGAGCCATGGCATGCCGCCGGGAAACCTGGGGGCGGGGGTGCGCTGCCGGCGGGTCCAGTCTCATTTCCTCCACTGAAGACCTCTGCTCGCCGGAACTCTTCAGTGTAGCAGTAGATCAGGACGGCATTTTTAAAAATGGCGCCTTGATCTCTCAAACTCCCCCAATGCCCCCCCACCCCCCGCACCCCACATCAAGGCCCGATCCCCAGCATGGGCAAATTATCAGCCTGGCCGTGCCCATGCCACCTGAGCACCCTGGCAGAGCTACATTGCAGGAAATGAGACTGAGTGCGGCCTCAGTCAGGGGAGAACTCCCCATTGGTCCACCCCGAAAAAACAGAGTGTCGTTAGATGGCAGGGTCATTCCCACCGCCTGTAACCTCGGGAATGACCCCTTGATTCCCGTCCAGAATGGACTCTGTTTTCTTTTGGTTAGATCCCGCCCTATATTTTTATGAAATATATTTATCAACTTTGTACTTTGTAAAATTTAAATTTTGTGTAAGAATGACTGAAGCCATGTCTGACTGTGACTGTCCAACAAAGGAAACTTTCTGGCAGTCACAGCAAAGCTGCCACCTCATTATCTGAAGAAACAACAATGACCCTGTGAATGACAGATAACAAATGGAATTATACAAAGGCCAATTACATTCCCTAAGCCAGGCCTGGCCAACGGAGACTACAGGCCTGCTAGGACAAAGGACCCTGCAACCTCCTTTCAAATTCTTAATGGTTGCAACATTAACAATCCCAAGAATCCAGGCAAATGTACCTCCTTTGTCAAAGCGAAAGCGGAGAGGTAGGAGTTACATGACCCCTCCAGCTGGGAGAACCAGTCGCACTGTCTTGCTATATGGCCAATCAGTTTGTTACCTGTCATCTAGCAAACAGCAGCTCAGAACCAGAGCTCAAAGCATGCGCATGCCTGACCCCCATCTCTATGGATCTGGACTTCTATTTCATTGCCTACAAGACTTATGTATCTCCACGTACCAAGTTCATTGTGGATGTTATCTCTGCTGAATCTCTGTTATCCAGCATCAGTCTTGAACCTGCTGACTTCTATGGCACGGTAGCATAATGGTAAGCATTGTTGCTTCACAGTAACCCAGGTTCGATTCCCGCTTAGATCACTGTCTGTGCGGAATCTGCACGTTCTCCCCGTGTCTGTGCAGGTTTCCTCCGGGTGCTCCGGTTTCCTCCCATATTCTGTGAGATGAATTGGCCATTCTGAATTCTCTCTTTGTGTACCTGAACAGGCGCTGGAGTGTGGCGACTAGGGGCTTTTCACAGTAACTCCATTGCAGTGTTAATGCAAGCCTACTTGTGACACTAATAAACATTATTATGATTACTATGAGCAGGGGATACTACCCACAGTATTACAAGATCTCATTAGAATAGAGGGCAGGAGAGATTGGAGGACAAAAGAGTTCATGGTGCAAGACTAGAGGGATTGGTACAGGGACAAGTAAAGAAACAAAAGATATGCCTAGAGGAGGTGTGAATGGCAGGATGCTGAATAGCTGCCTCATAAAAACAAAGGAAACAAGAGAGAAACAGGAGAGAAGGATAAAGCAAAGAAAAACAAAATGCAATGGAGGCACAAGTTATGTTCTAAGATAGTTGAACTCAATGGTTAGTCCTGATAGCTGTGAAGTGTCTGGTCAAACGGTGCTGTTCTTCAAACTTGCATTTAGCTTTATCGGAATGCTGCGACAGGACAGGACCCTCTGAACTTGTTGGTTCTGAAGGTTTTAAAATAATAAATAGCAAACGGATAAACTGTCTGTGGCATTGTAACCACATCAAACTTTAGCTGAAACATTTGAACACAGCACAATCCATGGGTGTACATTGTGCAGCTTTAAATTCACATGTTAGTCCCAGCCTGTAGAAGGGCAGGCATCGAACAGAAGATTTAATTATCATTATCCAGTAACTCGCACAATCAGGCCACAACACTTGAAGCACTAAATAATTTTTCCAGATAGTCTGCCAACTCTGTGAGGCGATTGACATAGTGCAATGCACTTGGGGGACAGAAAGCTCTTTGAGCAATAAGAGTCATTTTGTGCAGTTGTTGTAAAGTCAACTCAAACCAGTCAACTGGACGGAGTCCCAGAAACTCTCAGGCAAAAGATTACAGCAAACTAAACTGGTTTTATAATCGGGCATTCACCCTCATTACCTACTGGGGGGGGGGGGGGGGGGGGGGGGGGTTCTGCTCCCATTTTGGAGGGGGTGGCAGGAACAGCGGAGGGGGTGGAGATTTAAGCGCAAGCCTCAAAATGGCTTTTATAAGGTGGGAAGGTTGGATTTCCCACTCCTCCCTCACCCCACCAATGACGTAGCAGGATTCCTGATTTTAAAAGTCAGGATCCCAATTTCCATCCATTTAAAAATGCATATCAGGGTTTTACACCTGTCAGCACAGCCCCCCAGGAGAGAGATACCCTGGCTCTGCCCATGGCTAGGAGGCACTGGCTGGGGCAGCACCTTGACAGTGGCATGGGCAGTGCTGGGTGGGGGGCATGTTCAATGGGGAGGTGCTGGGGGCGTCCAATGATTGAGGGGGAGGGGAGTTCCATGGTTGGGGGTGTGTGGAATCTTGCATGCTGTGGGAGGGGGTGTGCCTCCACTTTAATTTTTTAAAAATCGGGCACCCCCCCCCATCTCTTAAAAATCTGAAGTGGCTGTCAGGGCAGGCTGTGCCAGCTTGACATTGTGGCACCTGCCCCTGCATTAGGGGCAGCACGGTTGCATTGTGGTTAGCACAATTGCTTCACAGCTCCAGGGTCTTTGTGGGCCAAGCTTATGACCATCTGCCCTAATTTCTCCTTATCCTGCAGCATGTCACGTTTTGTTTGCTAGCACTCCTGCCGGGGGTCCTGGGATGTTTCACAACATTAAATGTGCTACATAAATACAAGTTGCTGTTTGTGTCATTGTAAACAGATTAATTAAGGTGGGCTAAATAGCCGTCTTCGCCTGTATTGTCTTCCCGTAACAGCCTCCCCGAACAGGCGCCGGAATGTGGCGACTAGGGGCTTTTCACAGTAACTTCATTTGAAGCCTACTCGTGACAATAAGCGATTTTCATTTCATTTCATTTCATATTGTGGTGATTATGCATATGCATAGTAATGTATAAAGTTGGATGTACAACCTCCGACCAGCAGGTGGGGACGGGGATCCACATTGTGACTCCACAGATCGGACAGTTGCTTGTAAGTCGTACAAGAGGACAGTCGCATTAGATGTAGCTCCAGGAGAATTCACTTATTTGTTACCGTTTGTATCATAGTTTGTTAATTATCTCTCCATGTCTTAATTTTGTTAATAAACTATCATAGTAGTCAAAGAACTAGATGTCCTGTGTGCTTCTTTATCATGGCCACAACTCAGAACATAACATGTATCTTATGAACTGATATATGTCACATGCTGGAACCCAAACATTAGTATTGCCCTATTCTTTGTGAAGAAGAACATTCAATGATTTAATGCTGTGATTTCAGGCTGGTTGTTCGGAAAGATTGACACTTGCATCGCTCGAGGATGGATGGGGTGGGGAAGATAAAACACAATATCTCTCGTACCAGAGGGGAAAACCTAAAGCAAAGAATCGACCAGTTAAATAGGCAATTGCTGGGTCACCAGACCCAATAGGATCTTCTTCAGTTAAAAACCATTGAAATTGCAGGTCCAATTCTTTTTTTACATAAATTTAAAGTATCCAATTCATTTTTTTCCAATTAAGGGGCTATTTAGCGTGGCCAATCCACCTACACTGCACATCTTTGGGTTGTGGGGGCGAAACGCATGCAAACACGGGGAGAATGTGCAAACTCCACACGGACAGTGACCCAGAGCCGGGATCGAACCTGGGACCTTGGCGCCATGAGGCTGCAGTGCTAACCACCGCACCATCGTGCTGCCCGGCAGGTCCAGTCCTCACCTAATTTAGTCATTTTCAAAGCATTTAGAAAGGTTTTGCTCCTATAATTGCTGGTGTAAAATATATATTCCCCCACCCCGTCCCCGGGATATAATTGTTTTTCTTATTAGAAATGTTGTTGAGTTTGTGCTTTTCAATACTAGATGCCAAACAGGATCAGTCATCCACTTGGAGATGTAGCATGAGCTCAGTATGTTAACTGGGAGCCCCAGTTGTCGCTGTTGCTAATGAATTCATACCAGCTGACATCTCTGAACTGAAGAGGGGAGTCAATCATGTAATACACGGTATCATCATTGAGACAGTTGGTGCCTGTTCCCGGCCTGTAGGTAATATCAGTTTACTGGCTCCTTTCCCACTCTCAGGCCTAAAATAGCCGCTGCCTAGGAGACTGACAGGAAGATTCTTTGCTTTAGGTTTTCCTATCTTCCCCACCCCATCCATCCTCGAGCGATGCAAGTGTCACAATATGGTGGCTGGTGATGTGTTCAAGATCCTCCCCAGAGACTTGAGCACCAAGAGCAGGCAGGCACTCTGGTGCAGTACCAAGGGGACTGCTGCACTGTTGGAGGTGACCTTTTTTTATGGGTGGAGCATTAAACTGAGGCCCTTTGTCTGCCATCTCAACTGTGCACAAACGTACCGGCGCAGGAGAGTGGAGGAGTCCTCCTCAGAATCCTGGCCAATGGTTTTCAGCCAACATCGCCAAAACAGATAATCTCTTCATTTATTTCATTGATGTTTGTGGGAGCTTGCTGTGCTAAAATGCACCGCATTGTTTCCTACAATGAAACAGTGACGACAGTTCTAACGCACTTCATTGGCTGCAAAGCTGCTTGGGGTATTCGAAGGTTTTGAAAAGCACTGTATAAATGAAAGTTCTTTCTACCTGAGGACAGTCATGACGCTCCCCAACACCTCTGTATTCTTTGTTCTATTATCTGTAGAATCGCTACAGTGCAGTACGAGGCCATTCGACCCATCAAGTCTGCACCAACCCTCTGAAAGAACACTCTACCCAGGCCCTCTCTCCCCATAACCCTGCACTTTGATCATGGCCAATCCACCTAACCTGCACATCTCTGCACATGTGGGAGGAAATCGGAGCACCCGGAGGAAACCCACGCAGACACGGGGAGAACGTGCAGACTCCACACAGACAGTCACCCAAGGCCGGAATCGAACCTGGGTCCCTGGCGATGTGAGACAGCAGTGCTAACCACAATCTGGCTCAGTCACTTTTTTTTTAAAATTTAGATTACCCAATTATTTTTTCCAATTAAGGGGCAATTTAGCGTGGCCAATGCACCTACACTGCACATTTTTGGGTTGTGGGGGCGAAACCCACGCAGACACGGGGAGAATGTGCAAACTCCACACGGACAGTGACCCAGAGCCGGGATCGAACCTGGGACCTCAGCGCCGTGAGGCGGTTGTGCTAACCACTAGGCCACCGTGCTGCCCTGTCTGGCTCAGTCACATGCAACACCACTCTTGTGATCAGATCTGGCCACACAGATAGTCATGATAGATCCCATGGTGCGATTCTAAGAAGAGGAGGAGAGATACCCAGCCTCCTGGTCACCAATTAAACCTTACCCAGTGCCAAATAAAAATGGTTGTTTATCTCATTGCTGATTGTAAACTGGCTGCTACACTTAACTAAATTCAAAAGTAAGGTCATTTCTTTTTTTAAATTTCTTTTATTTTATAAATTTAGAGTACCCAATTATTTTTTTTCCAATTAAGGGGCAATTCAGTGTGGGCAATTCAGTGTGGGCAATCCACCAATCCACCTAACCTGCGCATCGTTGGGTTGTGGGGGGGAAACCCACGCAGACATGGGGAGAATGTGCAAACTCCACACGGACTGTGACCCAGGAACGGGATTCGAATCCATGTCCTTAGCGCCGCAGTCCCAGTGCTAACCACTGCGCCACATGCCACCCATAAGGTCATTTCTAAAGTTCTCCTTGGCTGTGATGGACATTGGAAAAGTCTTGAAACTCCCATCATCCAGAGATGCATTGGGCAGAGAATGAACACATCTACATATGCTTAATTTTCCTGGGATAGGTCATTAGCCTGGCCCCAGAGGTTGAAGAGTATCCCACTATATCAGGCACAGCTGCCCAGGAGTCTCCCCTGTTCCTATCACCTGCCAGCAGCACATTGGAAAGATTTGCAGGTTGATAATTAACCTGTTCGGCCACATTATGAATGTACCTTCCTTGGCCATCAAGTCCTGGGGTGGAAGCCAATGCTTCTGGCTCACAGATAGAGGTCATGACTGGACCTATATAAATACATGTGGCAAGGAGCTGCCCCCCTGTCTTGACCAACATTCCTCTCTCATTTCTGGACAGTACAGTGGGCAGCATGGTAGCACAGTGGTTAGCACAGTTCCTTCACATCTCCAGGGTCCCAGCTTGGGTCACTGTCTGTGTGGAGTCTGCACACTCTCCCCGTGTCTGCATGGGTTTCCTCCAGGTGCTCCGGTTTCCCCCCACAGTCCAAATATGTGCTGGTTAGGTGGATTAGCCATGCTAAATTGCCCTTAGTATCCAAAAGGTTTAAGTGGGGTTAGTGGCGAGCAGCACGGTGGTGCAGTGGGTTAGCCCTTCTGCCTCACGGTGCCGAAGTCCCAGGTTCGATCCTGGCTTTGGGTCACTGTCCATGTGGAGTTTGCACATTCTCCCCGTGTTTGCGTGGGTTTCGCCCCCACAACCCAAAGATGTGCAGGGTAGATGGATTGGCTACGCTAAATTGCCCCTTAATTGAAAAAAATTAATTGGGTACCCTAATGTATTAAAAAAAAGTGGGGTCAGTGGGTAACCCACTCAACCAACACTAAGGGCAATTTTGAACACTAAGGGCAATTTAGCATGGCCAATCCACCTAACCTGCACATCTTTGGGCTGTGGAAGGAAACCGGAGCACCCGGAGGAAACCCACGCACACACGGGGAGAACGTGCAGACTCCACACAGACAGACACCAGCCGGGAATCGAACCTGGACCTTGGAGCTGTGAAGCAATTGTGCTAACACTATGCTACCGTGCTGCCCAAGTCAAACTCACGGCAATAACAATTCACCACATAACCATCTCAATCTAACCTCTTATAAAGTCTGCAGCTTGATGCAGATGAGATCATTGAAAAATGAACTCATTAGATATTTACAGAATCTGTCAGCCTAACGAAGCAGCTTTATTTGATCCAATCTTTTGTTTGTCTAGTCTCGGGTTTTATCTGCACCATGCCATCTGTCTCACTGCACCCAGTCTACTCCTGGTCTCCAATTTAAACTTCACAAACTCTGGCCAAACATTTAGCAACACAATCGCTACTTTTGTTTTGAGGCTGTGAATTATAGAACAGGTTATGAGATGGAAAAAGAAGATGCCGGGGAGAGAGAGAGAGAAAAAGAGAGAGAAAGGGAGGGAGAGTGCGACAAATAAACTTTCCTGACCCTGGCAATGACCTGATGCTTGCATTGGTGCATAACTCCTCTGTCCAACCTCTTAACAAAGGTGTTTAATTGTAGTGGGGGGAGAGGGTTGGGGGGGGGGGTGCTCCGCAGGTACAACGGGCGCGATTCTCCGCTGCCCACGACGGGTCAGAGAATAGCGGGAGGGCGTCCCCGACATTTTTCACGCCCTCCCGCTATTCTCCCCCCCACGGCCGCCCCACGACACGAATCGCTGCTCGCCGTTTTTTACGGCGAACAGCGATTCTCCCCAGGCCGATGGGCCGAGTGCCCAGGCTTTTACGACCGTTTTTATGGCAGCAAACACACCTGCTTGCTGCCGTCGTAAAAACGGCCGCAACATGCCCGTTCTGGGCATCCAGGGCCCCGATTGGCACGGCAGTACCACGGCCGGGTACCACGATCGGTGCCCACTCATCGCGGGCAGTGCGTCTGTAATGGACGCACTCTTTCTCCCTCCGCCGCCCCGCAGGATCAGTCCGCGGGGCGGCCGAGGAAGATGACGGCCCTGCGCATGCGCGGGTTGGAGCCGTCCAACCCGCGCATGCGCGGCTGACGTCATTGTGCGCGTCAGCCGGCATGACGCTTGGTGCGTGGACTTAGCGACGGTCGCTAAGTCCGCCATGCCGTGCTTCACGGGGCCCCGCTGCTAGCCCCGCCCGGGGGGTAGAATCGGGTCCCGGGAGGGTACGCGGAGGCTGCCGTGAAACACGGCCAGTTTCACGGCAGCCTTTACGATTCGCTGCATTTGCGGAGAATCGCGCCCAACATTTCTAGTTTGGTGGGGAGAGTGAAAGCTGATCTGGCAAGGTGGGATGGTCTCCCTCTGTCACTGGCGGGTCAGGTACAGGCGGTTAAAATAAACGTGTTGCCGCGATTTCTGTTTATTTTTCAATGCCTACCGATTTTCCTGCCAAAGGCTCTTTTCAGAGAGATTGAGGGAAGGATTACTTCATTCATATGGGGAGGGAAGAGTTAGATAGGTGCTGCAACAGAGGGGAAGGCAGGCAGGGGGTTTGGGTCTCCCGAACCAGATGTATTACTACTGGGCAGCGAATGTGGAGAAGGTGCGGAGCTGGGTCAGAGGGGTTGATTCCGAATGGGTCAGAATGGAGGAGAGTTTGTGCAGGGGGTTGGGACTGAAAGCACTAGCAACAGCTCCGCTCCCGATAGCCCCGGGGAAATACTCAGGGAGTCCGGTAATAATAGCTTCATTGAAAATCTGGAGGCAGTTTCGCCAACGCTTCGGGTTGGGGGGCAGGGTCAAGGGAAATGCCAATTCGGCGGAACCACAGATTTGAGCCAGGGAGGTGGGATGGAAATTTTCAGAAATGGGAGGAGAAGGGGATTAAGACACTAAAAGATTTGTTTCTTAGGGGTCTGTTTGCAGGATTGAAGGAGCTGGAAGCGAAGTATGGGCTGGAGCAGGGGGAAATGTTTAGAGACATGCAGGTTCGAGATTTTGTCAGAAAGGAGATACAGAGCTTCCCGGTTGCGCCGTGGCTGGAGGAGGTGCTGACGATAGGGGGACTGGAGAAGGGGGTAGTGTCAGCGGTTTCTGGAGCTATTTTGGAAGAGGAGAAGGCACCACTGGAAGGGATCAAAGCAAAGTGGGAGGAAGAGTTGGGAGAGGATATGGAGGAGGAGTGCTGGTGTGAGGTTCTCCGGAGAGTGAATGCCTCCACTTCGTGTGCGAGGTTGGGGCTGATACAGCTGGAGGTGGTATACAGAGCACACCTCACAAGGGCGAGGATGAGCCGATTCTTTGAAGGAGTAGAAGATGTGTGTGAATGTGGCGGGGGGGGGGGGGGGGGGGGGGGGGTTTGGAAACGGGTGCGGAGGCAGATATTGTAGCCTTTGCCTCGTTGATCGCCCAAAGGCAGATCCTGATAGGTTGGGGAGCAACCCCTCCACCCTGTGCCCCCGCATGGCGGGGGGACCTGTTGGAATTCTTGACTCTTGAGAAGGTTAAGTTTGAACTGAGGGGAAGGATGGAGGGGTTCTACAATTCATGGGTGTTATTCATTATGCACTTTCAAGAACTGGATTTACATCAAACATTAGTTGGAGCGTGTGGGTGGGAGGGTTGGGGGGAGGGGGGCTGTGTGTGTTAATGGTGACTATGGGTGATCCCTTATACCTTTTTGTCATTTGTTTGTGTGAACATGCGGGCTAATGTTTGGGGTTTGATGGGAGGATGGGATTGTTGTTATTGATATGGGGATTGACATATTTGTTCCTGATTATTGTTTATTGTTGGTGGGTGTAAATTTGGGAGAAAATGTGAAAAAGGAGAATAAAAAATATATTTTTAAAAAAGGTGTTTAATTGTAAATCATACTGAAAGATTTCAGAGGAAAACTAAAAAAGAGGTTGCTGGAATTTTTTTTACATTTAGTGTACCCAATTATTTTTTTCCAATTACCTTTTCCTGTTAATGTTCGTCAGTGGTGGAGGGTTTGAATGTTTGTGGAAGGAGGGGCAGTCAAGCGGAGCTGCTTTGTCCTGGATGGAGTCGAGCTTCTTGAGTGTTGTTGGAGCTGCGCTCATCCAGGCAAGTGGAGAGTATTCCAGCACACCCCTGACTTGTGCCTTGTAGATGGAGGGCTTTGTGGAGTCAGGAGATGTTGGGCGGGATTCTCCGAAACCCCGCCGGTTCGGAGAATCGACGGGGGGCTGTGTGAATCCCGCCCCCGCCGGCTTCCAGATTCTCCGGCGGCAGAGATTTGGCGGGGGCGGGAATCGCGCCGCGCTGGTCGGCAGCCGTCACAGCGGCCCCCCCGGCAATTCTCTGACTCGCGATGGGTTGAGGTCCCGCTCGTTCTATGCAGGTCCCGCCGGCGTGAATTGGGCTAGGTCCCTTACCGGCGGGACCTGGCAGAGCGGGCGGGCTCCAGGGTCCTGGGGGGGCGCGGGGTGATCTGGCCCCATGGTGGCCTGGCCTGCAATCGGGGCCCTCCGATCCATGGGCAGCCCTGTGCCTTGGGGGGCACTCTTTTCCTACGCGCTGGCCGTGTATGCCGCCGCCATGGCCGGCGCGAAGGTGACCCCCCCCCACACATGTGTGGGGATGACGACAGCAGCCGCTGATGCTCTCGTGCATGGGCAGACCCGTGCCGGCTGGCGCAGCACCAAAGGCCTTCCACGCCGGCCGGCGGGGAGCAAACCACTCTGGCACCGGCCTAGCCCCTGAAGTTGCGGAGGATTCCGCACCTTTGGGGTGGCCTGACCCTGGAGTGGTTCATGCCACTCCGCCCCACCGGCAGCGCCGGCTCTAGGGTTGCTGGCGCCCCGGGCAAGCTGAACTTCGGCGCCCTTGGGGGGGGGGGGGGGGGCGGGGGGGGGGGGGGGGCGAGGAGGGGCGGGGGGGGCGAGGAGGGGCGGACCGAGGGGGGGGCGGGGCCGAGGAGGGGCGGACCCGAGGGGGGCGGACCCGAGGGGGGGGCGGAAACGCGGGGGGGCGGACCCGAGGGCGGGACGGGGGGCGGACCCAAGGGCGGGGCGGGGGGGCGGACCCGAGGGCGGGGGGGCGGACCCGAGGGCGGGGCGGGGGGGCGGACCCGAGGGGGGCGGACCCGAGGGGGGCGGGGGGGACCGAGCGGGGGGGCGGACCGAGCCGGGGGGCCGCCCTGGGGGCGGGCGGCCACCGCGCATGCGCTGGTTGGCACCGGCCCAACTGCGCATGCGCGGGACCCGAGTCTCTGGCGCCCCCGAGCACATGGCGCCCCGGGCGACAGCCCGAGTTGCCGGTGCCTTGAGCCGGCCCTGCCCACCGGGCCCCCCGCCCCGCCGGGTACAGGAGAATCCCGCCCACAGGTTTCCCGACTCTGACCTGTTCTTGTAGCCACAGTATTTACATGACTAGTCCAGTTCATTCTGGCCAATCGTAAACCCCCCCCCCCGACTCCCAAGTAACAAAATAAAAAAGGAAAATATGTCAGTGATGTGAAATGTTCAAAAAGAAGCAGGCAAAGGGTTAAAGACGCAATATGGAAAAGGCTACTCAGTTGTTGAGGTATGATGTGTCATGGACTATCTACATCTTCAAAACTACATCTGTTTTCCATCTGAAATTTACAAGCTGTGATAATTTTTAAAAACTGGAGAAAGTCTCCCTCCCATATTTCCGAGGAAGAAATCACCATATTAACCCCTGGGCAACTGACTCAAAGTCCCCTTGGATACTTCCACAGCTGTTCGGCTGTGCGTTGCCCAATGTCCCACCCTCGTTGCTACAGAAACCGGAGCAGTCGGACATGAACCTTACCAGCGTGGGACATATATCTGCTGTGGATCAGCTGTCGGACTCTCTCTTCTGAGTTCACAGATTGCGGGTTCAAGGTCTGCTTCAGCTACTCCAGTGCAAAATCCAGGCTGACAGTCCCAGTACTGAGGGAGTGCCGCACTGTCAGAGGGTCAGTACTGAGGGAGTGCCGCACTGTCAGAGGGTCAGTACTGAGGGAGTGCTGCACTGTCAGAGGGTCAGTACTGAGGGAGTGCTGCACTGCCTGAGGGTCAGTACTGAGGGAGTGCTGCACTGTATGAGGGTCAGTACTGAGGGAGTGCAGCACTGTCAGAGGGAGTGCAGCACTGTCAGAGGGTCAGTACTGAGGGAGTGCCGCACTGTCAGAGGGTCAGTACTGAGGGAGTGCCGCACTGTCAGAGGGTCAGTACTGAGGGAGTGCCGCACTGTCAGAGGGTCAGTACTGAGGGAGTGCTGCACTGTCAGAGGGAGTGCAGCACTGTGAGAGGGTCAGTACTGAGGGAGTGCCGCACTGTCAGAGGGTCAGTACTGAGGGAGTGCTGCACTGTCAGAGGGAGTGCAGCACTGTCAGAGCGTCAGTACTGAGGGAGTGCTGCACTGTCAGAGGGTCAGTACTGAGGGAGTGCCGCACTGTCAGAGGGTCAGTACTGAGGGAGTGCTGCACTGTCAGAGGGTCAGTACTGAGGGAGTGCTGCACTGTCAGAGGGTCAGTACTGAGGGAGTGCAGCACTGTCAGAGGGTCAGTACTGACGGAGTGCAGCACTGTCAGAGGGTCAGTACTGAGGGAGAGCTGCACTGTCAGAGGGTCAGTACTGAGGGAGTGCTGCACTGTCAGAGGGCCAGTACTGAGGGAGTGCTGCACTGTCGGAGGGTCAGTACTGAGGGAGTGCTGCACTGTCAGAGGGTCAGTACTGAGGGAGTGCTGCACTGTCAGAGGGTCAGTACTGAGGGAGTGCCACACTGTCAGAGGGTCAGTACTGAGGGAGTGCAGCACTGTCAGAGGGTCAGTACTGAGGGAGTGCAGCACTGTCAGAGGGAGTGCAGCACTGTCAGAGGGAGTGCAGCACTGTCAGAGTGTCAGTACTGAGGGAGTGCAGCACTGTCAGAGGGTCAGTACTGAGGGAGTGCCACACTTTCAGAGGGAGTGCAGCACTGTCAGAGGGAGTGCAGCACTGTCAGAGGGTCAGTACTGAGGGAATGCCGCACTGTCAGAGGGTCAGTACTGAGGGAGTGCTGCACTGTCAGAGGGTCAGTACTGAGGGAGTGCTGCACTGTCAGAGGGAGTGCAGCATTGTCAGAGGGTCAGTACTGAGGGAGTGCAGCACTGTCAGAGGGAGTGCCGTACTGTCAGAGGGTCAGTGCTGAGGGAGTGCCGCTCTGTCAGAGGGTCAGTACTGTGGGAGTGCAGCACTATCAGAGGGTCAGTACTGAGGGAGTGCTGCACTGTCAGAGGGTCAGTACTGAGGGAGTGCTGCCCTGTCAGAGGGTCAGTACTGAGGGAGTGCTGCACTGTCAGAGGGTCAGTACTGAGGGACTGCTGCACTGTCAGAGGGTCAGTACTGAGGGAGTGCTGCACTGTTAGAGGGTCAGTACTGAGGGAGTGCTGTACTGTTAGAGGGTCAGTACTGAGGGAGTGCCGCACTGTCATAGGGTCAGTACTGAGGGAGTGCTGCACTGTTAGAGGGTCAGTACTGAGGGTGTGATGCACTGTCAGAGGGTCAGTACTGAGGGAGTGCCACCCTGTCAGAGGGTCAGTACTGAGGGAGTGCTGCACTGTCAGAGGGTCAGTACGAGGGAGTGCTGCACTGTCAGACGGTCAGTACTGAGGGAGTGCAGCACTGTCAGAGGGTCAGTACTGAGGGAGTGATGCACTGTCAGAGGGTCAGTACTGAGGGAGTGCCACCCTGTCAGAGGGTCAGTACTGAGGGAGTGCCGCACTGTCAGAGGGTCAGTACTGAGGGAGTGCTGCACTGTCAGAGGGTCAGTACTGAGGGAGTGCAGCACTGTCAGAGGGTCAGTACTGAGGGAGAGCCGCACTGACAGAGGGTCAGTACTGACGGAGTGCAGCACTGTCAGAGGGTCAGTACTGAGGGAGTGCAGCACTGTCAGAGGGTCAGTACTGAGGGAGTGCAGCACTGTCAGAGGGTCAGTACTGAGGGAGTGCAGTACTGTCAGAGGGTCAGTACTGAGTGAGTGCCGCACTGTCAGAGGGTCAGTACTGAGGGAGTGCAGCACTGTCAGAGGGTCAGTACTGAGGGAGTGCAGCACTGTCAGAGGGTCAGTACTGAGGGAGTGCAGCACTGTCAGAGGGTCAGTACTGAGGGAGTGCCGCACTGTCAGAGGGTCAGTACTGAGGGAGTGCAGCACTGTCAGAGGGTCAGTACTGAGGGAGTGCAGCACTGTCAGAGGGTCAGTACTGACGGAGTGCAGCACTGTCAGAGGGTCAGTACTGAGGGAGTGCTGCACTGTCAGAGGGTCAGTACTGAGGGAGTGCTGCACTGTCAGAGGGTCAGTGCTGAGGGAGTGCCGTACTGTCAGAGGGTCAGTGCTGAGGGAGTGCTGCACTGTCAGAGGGTCAGTACTGAGGGAGTGCTGCACTGTCAGAGGGAGTGCAGCATTGTCAGAGGGTCAGTACTGAGGGAGTGCTGCACTGTCAGAGGGTCAGTACTGAGGGAGTGCCGCACTGTCAGAGGGTCAGTACTGAGGGAGTGCCGCACTGTCAGAGGGTCAGTGCTGAGGGAGTGCCGCACTGTCAGTGGGTCAGTACTGAGGGAGTGCTGCACTGTCAGAGGGTCAGTACTGAGGGAGTGCAGCACTGTCAGAGGGTCAGTACTGAGGGAGTGCCGCACCGTCAGAGGGAGTGCAGCACTGTGGGAGGGTCAGTACTGAGTGAGTGCCGCACTGTCAGAGGGTCAGTACTGAGGGAGTGCTGCACTGTCAGAGGGTCAGTACTGAGGGAGTGCAGCACTGTCAGAGGGTCAGTACTGAGGGAGTGCAGCACTCTCAGAGGGTCAGTACTGAGGGAGTGCCGCACTGGCAGAGGGTCAGTACTGAGGGAGTGCAGTACTGTCAGAGGGTCAGTACTGAGGGAGTGCAGTACTGTCAGAGGGTCAGTACTGAGGGTGTGCAGCACTGTCAGAGGGTCAGTACTGAGGGAGTGCAGCACTGTCAGATGGAGTGCAGCACTGTCAGAGGGTCAGTACTGAGGGAGTGCAGCACTGTCAGAGGGTCAGTACTGAGGGAGTGCTGCACTGTTAGAGGGTCAGTACTGAGGGAGTGCTGCACTGTCAGAGGGTCAGTACTGAGGGAGTGCTGCACTGTCAGAGGGTCAGAACTGAGGGAGTGCTGCACTGTCAGAGGGTCAGTACTGAGGGAGTGATGCACTGTCAGAGGGTCAGTACTGAGGGAGTGCCACCCTGTCAGAGGGTCAGTACTGAGGGAGTGCCACACTGTCAGAGGGTCAGTACTGAGGGAGTGCCGCACTGTCAGAGGGTCAGTACTGAGGGAGTGCTGCACTGTCAGAGGGTCAGTACTGAGGGAGTGCAGCACTGTCAGAGGGTCAGTACTGAGGGAGTGCTGCACTGTCAGAGGGTCAGTACTGAGGGACTCCTGCACTGTCAGAGGGTCAGTACTGAGGGAGTGCCGCACTGTCAGAGGGTCAGTACTGAGGGAGTGCTGCACTGTCAGAGGGTCAGTACTGAGGGAGTGCTGCACTGTCAGAGGGTCAGTACTGAGGGAGTGCTGCACTGTCAGAGGGTCAGTACTGAGGGAGTGCTGCACTGTCAGAGGGTCAGTGCTGAGGGAGTGCTGCACTGTCAGAGGGTCAGTACTGAGGGAGTGCTGCACTGTCAGAGGGTCAGTACTGAGGGAGTGCTGTACTGTCAGAGTGTCAGTACTGAGGGAGTTCTGCACTGTCAGAGGGTCAGTACTGAGGGAGCGCCGCACTGTCAGAGGGTCAGTACTGAGGGAGCGCTGCACTGTCAGAGGGTCAGTACTGAGGGAGTGCAGCACTATCAGAGATGCAGACAGTCTCTTCAAACGAGAAGTTCAACCGAGGGCTCCGTCATCCCTCTCATGCGGTCAGAAAAGATCCCTTGACAGCATCTCAAGATCAGCAGGGAAGTTCAACCTCGGGCCCAATATTTATTCCTCATCTGATCACATTAATACCCCAGGACTAGGGGTAGGGGAAGTGGGACCAGCTAAACAATTGGATGGCTGGTAGCTCTACGGTTCCAGCAGCGCCACTGTGAACAGTGGCCACTGCTGGGACTGCATCCATTCCAGGAAATGAAATGAAATGAAAGAGCCAGGAGCTAGATGTGAGTTGAACCCTCGGGGGATCGTGGGGCTGATGTATCGCCTGGGCAAGGCTGACAGGCTCTGGCAAGGGGGGGGGGGTGGGGGGGGTGAGGGTGGTGAGATGTGTAGGGGGTTGGGTATGACAATCACCTGACAGGGAGGTAAGAGTGTTACCAACTAAGCCACATTGGGAGTATGGATGGTATTATGCGGGCTCAGCTCCCTGCCTCGGCCCAGGCCTGAGGGAAGGTGGTGGTGAGAGCTAACCAACAGCTGCCAATGTCTGCAAAATCCATCCCTAGTGACCATCTCAGAGGGGACCAAAAATGAGGGGTCCCATCAAAATAAAGCGGGGTTGGTTTAGCTCAGTTGGCCGGACAGCTGGTTTGTGATGCAGAGTGAGGCCAGCAGCACGGGTTCAATTCCCGGACCGGCTGAGGTCATTCATGAGGGCCCCGCCTTCTCAACCTTGCCCCTCACCTGAGGTGTGCTGACCCTCAGGTTAAATCACCACCGGTCAGCTCTCCCCCTCAAAGGGGAAAGCAGCCTCTGGTCATCTGGGACTCTGGCGACTTTACATTTGGGGGAGGCGATGGTGTAGTGGTATTGTCACTGGACTGGTAAACCAGAGACCCAGAGTAATGCTTTGGGGACCAGGGCAGCATGGTAGCACAGTGGTTAGCATTGTGGCTTCACAGCTCCAGGGTCGCAGGTTCGATTCCCGGCTTGGGTCACTGTCTGTGCGGAGTCTGCACGTTCTCCCCGTGTCTGCGTGGGTTTCCTCCGGGTGCTCCGGTTTCCTCCCACAATCCAAAGACGTGCAGGTTCAGTGGTTTGGCCACGCTAACTTACCCCTTAGTGTCCAAATGCATTCAGGAGGGGTTATGGGGATAGGGTGGAGGTGGGGGCTTAAGTGGGTCGGTGCAGACTTGATGGGCTGAATGGCTTCCTTCTGCACTGCATGTTCTATGCAATCAAATCCCACCACTGCAGATAGTGAAATTTAAATTCAATGAAAATCTGGAAGTACAAATGTAATGATCACCATGAAACCATTGTTGAGTGTCGTAAAAGCTCATCCGGTTCACTAATGTCCTTTAGGGAAGCAAACCTGCCGCCCTTACCTGGTCTGGCCTACATGTGACTCCAGACCCACAGCAATGTGGTTGACTCTTAACTGCCCCTCAACGGCAATTAGGGATGGGCAATAAATGCTGGCCCAGCCAGCGACACCCACGTCCCATGAACAAATAAATATAATAGTAAATTCACTGGAAATTTCAAAAGAAACTTTGCCCAGAGAGTGATTAGCATGTGGGGCTCACTACTAGGAGATGAGATGTGCATTTCCGGGCGAGCTAAACCTGAAGGACGAAGGCATTGTAATTGGTGGTAGTCCCTCGATTGGAGGGCAACTGCAACTCAGGGTTTCTGCCATGGGTCTTCATGTGACTGAACAGGGCGATTCCACATCCAGAGACCTTCAGACACACTGGCCAGAACTTCCCACGAGGTGGCAGGATCTTTCCTGCTATGATTCTACAATACCCTGCTGCCTCTCTACTTCATCATGAAGATGTTGGGACTCAAAGTCATGATGGATAAGCTGTTGCCATTTTGAAGTATTGCTATCAGGCTCCACCCAGTCATTAATGTCAATGCTGCCGTTCTTCAAGGAGAGGCTCAGAGTCTGTTCGAACCATTTCCTTTGTCCTAACTGGCACTTTGCCCGTTTGTGAGCTGAGAAAAAAAAAAGACCTAGTTGAGGAGATGCTGTTCAGTGGCACAGGGTACCCTCCATCAAAGTTGATTTTGCAAGGGCAGCACGGTGGCGCAGTGGGTTAGCACCGCTGCCTCACGGTGTCGAGGTCCCAGGTTCGATCCCGGCTCTGGGTCACTGTCCGTGTGGAGTTTGCACATTCTCCCCGTGTCTGCGTGGGTTTCACCCCCACTACCCAAAGATGTGCAAGGTAGGTGGATTGGCCAGGCTAAATTGCCCCGTAATTGGCAAAAAATGAATTGGGTACTCTAAATTTATAAAAGAAATTTGGGGCAGCAGGGTAGCATGGTGGTTAGCATAAATGCTTCACAGCTCCAGGGTCCCAGGTTCGATTCCCGGCTGGGTCACTGTCTGTGTGGAGTCTGCACGTCCTCCCCCTGTGTGCGTGGGTTTCCTCCGGGTGCTCCGGTTTCCTCCCACAGTCCAAAGATGTGTGGGTTAGGTGGATTGGCCATGCTAAATTGCCCGTAGTGTGCTAATAAAAGTAAGGTTAAGGGGGGGTTGTTGGGTTACGGGTATAGGGTGGATACGTGGGTTTGAGTAGGGTGATCATGGCTCGGCACAACATTGAGGGCCGAAGGGCCTGTGGTGTGCTGTACTGTTCTATGTTCTAAAAGTTGATTTGACAGCTTTGGCTGAATGCTAGTGAAGTTAACTTCAGGAAGGGTGCTAGTGTTTGTTTGACGGTCCTCCCATCGAATTTTGTGGATGTGGTGGAGATGTGGATGTGAATTCGCTGATGGAATTTCTCTCATGTTTATATATGTTGCTGATACACAGTCCAGGTCTCACTGCGGTACAGGAGCACGATGGGCCGAATGGTCTCGTTCTGGCCTTAAACAATTCTCTGATTCTGTGAAGTAGGGGTGGAGGATGATCTTGAGGAGCCGAAGCACCAGCAGCTGCTCTGCACAATAGGGTGTGTGTTGGCTTGCGGTGGTCTTTATGGTCAAACACTTGTTGCCATAGTTTGTAGAAGGATGAGCTGACTCAGCCAATCTGGTTTTGGATCTCCTTATCAATGGTGGCCCAAGGCTGCCAAGATATGGGAAGTGCTGAACATACTCCCTATTGGAGGTGGAATATTTGACTGATCAGGTCTGGGATAATATATAAGTTTTGATTTAGCAAATTTCAAGGACAGGCCAAGTTTCTTGCATTCAGAGTTAAAGAGAATGAGAGTGGCTTACAAATCTGGTGCAGAGTGGGCAATGACATTAAGGTCACCTGCAAACTGTAGATGATGTATACATACGGTGGCTAGTTTAGTATTGGTGCGGAGGCAACTGAGGTTAAAGGGTTTTCCATCTAGATGGTATATAGTACTGACCAGATGGAATTGACCTTTGATAAGATGAATGGCCACTGTTAGGTATATTGTAAACACTATGGGAGCTACCATATAGCCTTACCTGACCCGATCCAGATTTTGAAAATGTCTGTTTCAGATCTCCCACTCAAGACAGTTCAAGTCATTTCATCAAGAAGCAGTTCAGGGTAGTGGGGTCAATTTCTAACGGGCATAGGTTTAAGGTGCGAGGGGCAGGGTTTAGAGGAGATGTACAAGGCAAGTTTTTTACACAGAGGGTAGTGGGTGCCTGGAACTCGCTGCCGGAGGAGGTGCTGGAAGCAGGGACGATAGTGATGTTTAAGGGGCATCTTGTCAAATACATGAATAGGATGGGAATAGGACCCCGGAAGTGTAGAAGATTTTAGTTTAGACGGGCAGCATGGTCGGCGCAGGCTTGGAGGGTCTGTGCTGTACTTTTCTTTGTTCTTTGTTCTAGTTGAAGAATTGTCATGAAGTATCTTGGACATTCAGATCTTTGGATTCGCAGTACCTTGCTATTTACTCAAACGCTTTGGTCAGGTTGATGAATGCAGTGAAGAGTTTCTTGTGTTTTATTCTTGGATGTGTCCAAATAGCATTGGAAGAATGGTAACGGAGAGAAGGCGGGAGAATGACACTCAGTGAATTGCTCGTTTGGAGAGTTGGCGCCGGCACGATGGGCCGACTGGCCTCCTTCTGTGAAGTCGGGGTGGAGGAAGATCTTTTTTTTTGAAATATTTTTATTCTCCTCCTTTTTCACAATTTTTCTCCCGAATCTACACCCACCAACAACAAACAATAATCAACAACAAATATATCAAACCCCATAACAATAACAACGATCCCATCCTCCCACCAACCCCCAAACATCAGCCTGCATAAACAAATGACAAAAAAGGAATCAGGGATTACCCATAGCCATCTTTAACATTCATAGCCCCCCTCCCCCCCCAACCCACCCACCCATCCCTCTCCCAACTAATGTTCGATGTTATCCAGTTCTTGAAAATGCATAACGAATAATGCCCATGACTTGTAGAACCCCTCCGAGCTTCCCCTCAGTTCGAACTTAACCTTCTCAAGGGTCAAGTATTCCAACAGGTCCCCTCGCCACGCCAGGGCACAGGGTGGAGAGGCCACTCTCCATCTCAGCAGGATCCGCCTTCAGCCGATCAATGGGGCAAACGCTATAATATCTGCCTAGGGGTGGAGGAAGATCTTGAGGAGCCTAAGCACCAGCAGAGACCAGTTGGACTGAATGGCCTGATTCAATACTGTGAATGTTTTGTTATCATCTGCAATGAGGAAAACAACAGGAAGATATTGAACCAAGAAAACTTTAAAAAGGGAATACACAGAGAAATACTGAGAATTTGTGATGTAGAGGGAAGCCATTTTTTCTGCGCTGGCTATCCTGCCTGGCCCAGATGAGACAGCAGGTTGACCTTAAAATCTGGTTTCCATTGTAGCACCCCTTCTTTGGGGGTTGGCTGCAGTCCCTGCTGTGGCCACCGCTCCCTGTGGTGCTGCTGGGACCGGGGAACTGATTCCATTTGATTGGCTGGCAGCTCTCAGAGGCGGGACCTCTGCCTCAAGTGGACCAATGGGTTATATGGCTTTGAGGTGAACCCACCAGCGACGGGGGGGGGGGGGGGGGGGGGGGCAGGTTCACCCTCAACTTTCACACCAGGGGACAGGGACCCCACCTCCCCTCGAGTTAATCTTTCAGATCTGAAAGGTTATTGATCGGAAACTTTCACTCAGTTTCGCTCACCACAGATGCTGCCAGAACTGCTGAGTATGTTAGCAGAAGTTTCCCTTTCGTTTTCAGACGTGGGGCAGCACGGTAGCACAATGGTTAGCACTATGGCTTCACAGAGCCAGGATCCCAGGTTCGATTCCTGGCTTGGGTCACTGTCTGTGCGGAGTCTGCACGCTCTCCCCGTGTCTGCGTGGGTTTCCTCCGGGTGCTCCGGTTTCCTCCCACAAGTCTCGAAAAACGTGCTATTAGGTCATTTGGACATTCTGAATTCTCCCTTAGTGGGTTGGTCATAGGGGCTGTTCTAGCACATTGGGCTAAATCGTTGGCTTTGAAAGCAGACCAAGGCAGGCCAGCAGTACGGTTCAGTTCCCGTACCGACCGCCCCAAACAGGCGCCAGAATGTGGCGACTAGGGGCTTTTCACAGTAACTTCAGTTGAAGCCTACTCGTGACAATAAGCGATTTTCATTTTTTTCATTTTCTCTGTGTACCCGAACAGGCGCCGGAGTGTGGCGACAAGGGGCATTTCACAATATCTTCACTGCAGTGTTAATGTAAGCCTACTTGTGACAATAAAGATCATTATTATTAGATTTACAGCAGGACTTCTGCAGTTTTTGCTTTTATACTGTCGCAGTGGATCCAATCTTTCCTGACAGCTTAAATAGTCCATTCCGGGGAACATCCGAATGAATTACCTCCAGTGCAATCACATCCTTCCTGTGGTGCAGGGACCAGAATTGTACACAGTATTCTAGTTAAGATCTAACTAGTGTTTTTTACTCCCCTAGCGTGACATCCCAGCACTTATACTCTGCCTTGCAAATAAAGGAAAAAGATTTAATTGCCAACATCAGTACTCGAGAGATTTCCTATTAACAGTGTTGTAGATATATTCATGTAATCCATCAAATGGCTGGACAGTTGTCTTGACACTTCTGGGGGGGGGGGGGGGTGGAGAAAGGTCTGGATTTGCTTGGAAACACAGGAGAGGGTCAGCGGTCTGATAATGACCGGATAATTTTACGTTGTTTGAGGAATAAATATGAAAAATGAAACAAAATGAAAAATGAAATGAAAATCACTTATTGTCACGAGTAGGCTTCAATGAAGTTACTGTGAAAAGCCCCTAGTCGCCACATTCCGGCGCCTGTCCGGGGAGGCTGGTACGGGAATCGAACCGTGCTGCTGGCCTGCTTGGTCTGCTTTAAAAGTTAGCGATTTAGCTCAGTGAGCTAAACCAGCCCCTCTTCATAAATATTGGCCATGCCATCACAGAAAACGCTCAGGCTCTTATTCAACATTGCGTTGTGCAGTCTTCTACTTCGACATCAGAATTTGGTGTGGGTCCGGCGTCAGGTTGATGGTCACAGGGGCTCAAAGTTGTTCTGTCGAGCCCAGTTAAGGTGACCCAGCCCTTTAAGAGTGACGTCTGATACAGTCTTTCAAGGGGAAAAATACTGATAGTGTGTGGCATCACGAGAAGCTGGTCACATGCATTACGGCAAGATATTTTCAGTAACATGGCCCCGCATTCTCTTTTCAGATTCTCTTCATGTGTTCAGTGTACTCATTGCTAAAAATAAACACAGATAACATGTGAAACACTTTTAAGACAACCACGGGGAATTCATAAAAACGCTGTGTTATTGACAATAATGGGCTTCATTTAGTTAGTCTTTTATTGAAGAGATTGTTTAACAAGTGTTCATATGAACAGAAGCATGTTCACAGTAACGTTAGCACAGTGGCTGTGTCACTGATAATGATAATCCAGAAGGTTTGCACTAATGGTGTCCCTTGCCGATGACGGGCGATGCCCATTGTCCTTCATGGCCTACAGCTGATTACCAGTTACCAGGATTATTGCTGACCATAGAACTACTGGATTGTCATAAATACCTGTCTGGTTCACTAATGTCCTTTAGGGAAGGAAATTTGCCCTCCTTACTTGGTCTGACCTACCTGTGACTCGAGACACAAAGTGAAGTGCTCATTCGGAGAGTTTTTAATATAATATACTAATAATATAATCTTTATTATTGTCACATGTAGGCTTACATTAACAATGCAATGAAGTTACTGTGAAATCCCCTCGTCGCCACACTCTGGCGTCTGTTCGGGTACACTGAGGGCGAATTCAGAATGTCCAATTTACCTAATGATGTACCATCAATTGGACGCGAGACATGATGAAGGCCCAAACTTAGGCTTTAATCAGCTAGATGTTAGCCCGGTGGTCGACTACAGTGTAAGGCCGACCGCCGGGAACTCTGGGTACTTATACCCCGCCTCGGAGGCGGGGTCTACTAGCCTCTCGACCAATTGGTGAGCAGTCACATGACTAGTCCCAGCCAATCAGCCGAGAGGCACATGACCAGCCAGAGCCAATGGGAAACCAGTGCTCTGCACCAATGGCAGTGCTCCCATTCATACCACCACACCTAACAGCACGTCTTTCGGGACTTGTGAAGGAAACAGGAGCGCCCGGAGGAAACCCACGCAGACATGGGGAGGTCTAAGTGCTGACACCGGGACTGAAAGGTGGGGTGTTCCACAGTCCCGATGGGGGCGTCAGTCCCGGGAACCATCCAGGACATGTTAGTGGGCCAGCACTCGCACCACATGGAACTAGTGCAATTCCCACTCTCAGCGGTGTCGGATTCACCGGGGTCGGGTTTTGGCGCTGGAGAGCCGGACAAGCTGAGACTGTATATAAGCTCCCCGCTCCCCACACGCCCTCATTCCAGCCAAGAAGATGGCAGCACGGAGAACGGCACCAAGCGTTCGCCAACACACAGCTAGAGATACTGCTGCATGCCCTGGAAGAGAAGCGGGACAGCTTGTTCCCCAGGGAAGGCGGCTGCCACCCGCCAACGTCAATTGGACCTGGGCGCAGGGGGCAGAGGCCGTGAGCGCGATGGGCCTCACTGCGAGGACAGGCCAGCAATGCAGCAAGAAGCTGCACCACCTCCTCAAGGCAGCCGGGGTGAATCACCACCTCTGCCACTGGCACCACTGCCTTCCCAACCCCCCCCCCCCCCCCCAGAGTGTGGCCCAGTCACAGCGGGCCATGGCTGCAGGCGCTGAGAGCATTAGACTGGCGCTGGCTGACCTGAACCAGTCCCAGAGCGACATGGAACAGTCACTGAGTGACGTGGCCCAGTCGCTGAGTGACGTGGCCCAGTCCCAGAACGACATGGCACAGTTACTGGGCGAGGTGGCATGCTGACTGAGTGATGTGGCCCAGTCGCTGAGTGACGTGGCCCAGTCCCAGAGCGACATGGAACAGTCACTGAGTGATGTGGCCCAGTCCCAGAGCGACATGGCACAGTTACTGGGCGAGGTGGCATGCTGACTGAGTGATGTGGCCCAGTCGCTGAGTGACGTGGCCCAGTCCCAGAGCGACATGGAACAGTCACTGAGTGATGTGGCCCAGTCCCAGAGCGACATGGCACAGTTACTGGGCGAGGTGGCATGGTGACTGAGTGATGTGGCCCAGTCGCTGAGTGACGTGGCCCAGTCACTGAGTGATGTGGCCCAGTCCCAGAGCGACATGGCACAGTTACTGGGCGAGGCGGCCCAGTCCCAGAGCGACATGGCACAGTTACTGGGCGAGGCGGCATGTTGACTGAGTGATGTGGCCCAGTCGCTGAGTGACGTGACACAGTGTTCCCTGGCTGCAAGCATGGAGACTCTTGTTGAGACGAGAGCGGGACTCCAGGACTGGGGCAGTGCCAGGTGATGGCACAGACCCCACCCCAAGGAGTAGCCTGGGGGTCATCAGACACCTTGAGGGAGGAGGAGGTGACGAGGCCCGGGTCGGTGGCACCTCGGGGGGTGGGGTGACCGGAACACTGTAGCGCCTCTGAATCCCTCCCACCTGTCTCTGGCACATCGGATAGGCAGCGGGTAGAACTGGACATCCCAGAAGTCTGCTAGGCCTGTCCAGCGCCAGGCTAATGCTCTCAGCGCCTGCAGCCATGGCCCACTGTGACTGGGCCACACTCTTGGGGGGATGGGGAGTAGGGACGGCAGTGGTGCCAGTGGGCCGGTCCATGGATGGTGAGACGCTGCAGCCTGCCTCCACGGCTGATGTACTGCCGGGGGGATGGGTGACGTAGAAGGAACTTTAGGGCATGTAAAATTAGAACGGTAAACACAACTAACGTTGGCACGGGTGCAGCACATAGTATAGTGTTAGGGGCTGGGGCACAGTTATTGTACCAGCACTGTCACCAATAAACACAAGTTCCAAACTGCCGAACTCTGTCTGAAGGTTCTGAGGGACGGGCTGGGTGTGCTAGATGGAGTGGGGATTGTATTGTAGGGGGTGTGGGAAGCGGGGTGTTAGACGTATTCGATGCTGTGGTATGAAGAGGCAAAAGTTCTGCTCCTTTTTCATCAAACCACTTTTATTTATTCCAACTGACTCTGCACAGAACTCTGCACATCACCTGATCCAGAGGCCACCTGAAGCCCCTTTACATATCAGTGTCAATCATTGAACACTTAACATAAATGAGACAATCATTGAACACTTAACATAAATGAGACAACTAATTGCAATATCTCTTAACCCATTACTTAACAGTCTCCCCTTCCTTGGAGAAAAAAAACCAATTAGGTGAAAACAAAATTTCAAGAAACTATAATTTCAAGAAGTTAAAACACACACGTGATTCCTCCCCTTTTTTTTTGAGTAGAAGAAAAACAACATTCACAGAAACAGGCGCCCTTCATTCACAATATCCAAAAGTTTCTGTGAACTAGCCCCTCTTTTCATAAAACAGTCTGATAGTTGATAGCTACTGTCAACCCATTTAATTTTTGTTATTTCCCCTCTGTCCAACATCTGCTTCAAACTGGCGATGTCTATCCGTAACCTCTTTTCATTGACACTTTTTGTAGAGTGCACATTTTCCCACAAGGATTTATTGTCAATATGACAGTCAATAGGTATATTACCCAAATCCCCAAATTTCTGTCAATATCTGACTTATATAAAAGGCCACATCCACCGCTTCCACTAAGCTTAACGTCTCAGCAGCCAAAGTGCTTTTGACCACTCTCCTTATTTTCTTTGTTTCCCACACAAGAGGGCAACATTTACCATTGTTCCCCAAAAGGAAAATTATAAAACCTCCTGCGCTTGAAACTCCATCACCTATATTTGCATAGGACGCATCACTATAAACTATGAGTTTCAAATGCCTAAGATAACTTAAAACCGGGAACTTCAAAACACACTCCTGCATTTTTAGTTTGGCCAACACTTAATTTGCTCTTATTAGGTCTTCCACTTTAGGATCATTCATTTTTGTACTCAACTCTAAGACATCAAAACTCACGTCCGGTCTAGTCTGCCTACCTAACCAGTTCAGTTGCCCAATTAAACTTCTCAGTTGCTCTTTTTCTATCTTCGAAACCATTGCGTCTTTTTGGGAAACCCGGCCACGACTAATTGCTATTGGGCTGAAGCTTTCCAAATAAGATTGCTGACATAAAGTTACCCCTAACTTAGTCTGTCCGATTTCCAGTCCAATATATTTAAATGCACCGGAAGCCTGACTTCCAACCCTGAATTCTTTTCTCAAACCAGAGATTACAATAGCTTCAAAATCACTAGTCCCACCCCACAAAAAATCATCGGCATGCACCATAAAGATGCCAGCAAGATTTCCTTTATAGTGCCAGTAAAACATTGCAGGATCTGCTTTCAACTGGAAACAGCCTAACTTTAACAAGACTGACCTTCCGAAAAGTACCACACTCTAGATGCATCATTTAATCCATATACACATTTGTTCAACTTCCACAGTACCCCTTCTGTGTTAGCTGCTTCTTTAGGAGGACGGAGAAAAATGTCTCTCTGGAGCTGATGTCCCTGCAAAAAGGCAGCTTTTATATCTATAGATTTGCAGTCCCATGCCTTTGTGGCTAATAGAGCCAAGAAGATCTTTAAAATAACCTTTCCTGCTGTAGGTGAATCTATCCTTAAGTCCTGATCTAAGTTTTCTTCAAATCTCCTTGCCACAAGCCTGGCCTTTGCCTTACAAGTTCCATCTGGAAGAACCCTTTCTGTACAAATCCATCTGTGGGATAGAGCTTTTTGTCCCCTATCCGGTACTTCAGTGTATACCCCAAATTCACTCCAACTATGCATTTCTTGCTGTTTAGCATCTCTGATAACTTTTTCATCTAATTTATTTGAAGCCACCTAAATCTCAAGTGCATGTGGGCTTCTACTTCTATTAGTATTCGTAGTCTTAATCCTGTTCCGAGATCTTGATAAACTACGTCCCCTCTCCTGCCTGGTATCTCGTTCTGTACTGCTACTGCTTGATCTTTCTCTTCTGTAGCGGGATGTCCTTTCAATAGTTCTTGACCTTTTCCTGCGAACCTGTTCACTATCTGATGTACTATCTGAACTGGCACTGCGTTTCTGTGCCCTCCATTTTTGAACTTTGTTTTCCCAATCCATTGTCTTAACTTCCTCCCCTGAATGCTGTACATTCAACCAATGTTTATACTTTCCAGTGGCCTTCCCTGCTCTACTAATAACAGTTGCATCCTTCCATTGACTAGACCCTTCAGGCAAGTATGTCACTTTTGTACCAACCTTTGGCAATTGCCCTTTCGGAAAAATGGCCTGATCTAATTTATCAGAAGTGTTGTGTTCCTCTACAGAAACCCTTTCTATATCAGTTAACTGGTCCTCATAGTTCTGTAACACATGCGTACCAGATGACTCTGGTTCCTCGTCATGTCTGTCTGCTCTGTCTAAATTTGAAAATTTGTAATCGGTACCCATTATCCTTGATGAATGTACCCTAACAGTTTGATTACCATGTTGCAAAATAAATGTTTTGCCATCTATGCCTATGATCTTCCCTGGGCCTTTCCATTCATTAAAATTGTCTCTCTTATAGTATACCATGTCTCCTTGCTGAAAAACGGCATCTGACGGCCGTACATTATGTCTTAAAGCTCTGCGAATTCTTTCAGAGACTTCTGCTTCCAAAAAAGTTTTTCTACTGCTTTGTAACGCGTTTAAATGTTCAGCAAAACCTGCTAATTGTTGTCCCTTCCCAAGCTGGAGGCTGGTCATCCAAAATGGAGGGAATTTTAGGATTTCTACCAAACACTAATTGATAAGGACTATAGCCCCCAACCATCTGCAATGAATTATTTGCATGTACCGCCCATGATAAAGCTGAATTTAGTGTGCAGTTTGGTCGATCTCCCAAAATTTTCCGAAGCATGTCATCGATAACAGCATGATTTCTTTCGCAGACACCATTCCTAAATGTGCTTTCTGCAGCCGTGTTCATAACTCTGATATACACATATCCCTAAACTCATCATTAGCAAATTCTCCCCCATTGTCCGTAAAGAATTTTGCTGGTGGACCCATTCCTGTCCCGATCCATTTTTCCACAATTTGATCCAAAATTACTCTCTTTTCTTTACTTCGTACAATCGTTGATTGACTAAATCTGGTTGCTAAATCTACAAAATGCAAAATAAATATATTATTTGCTTTATCCCAGATCTTAAGGTCCATGGCCACAATGTCATTAAAATCCCTGGCCAAAGGTAGGGTTACTATCGGTCGTGCTGGTGTCCTTCTGTACTTCCTGCAAACTTCACAGCGATCACTAACCTGTTCTATCAGTTTAGTATAGTCGTCGTCCCTTACCCCTGCATCCTTTAATAAATGTTTCAGCCTCCTGAGGAGACGGATGTGCAAATTGCCTCTGCAGTTTTACTACAACAAGCTTTTTATCAGCTAAAGTCCCATTATCAACTGCCATTAACACATCCTTAACCACTCTACTTGAAATATTATTTGTCAATAATGGAATACAATAGTGTCCCGACTGTGTAAATTGTAAAATCCAAAAACTGTTGCCTTATCCTGTTCCATATCCAGCTTCATGTGTGCTTTCTTCATCGACGGTCTGCTCAGAAGCAAAGGTATCTCACTTGATACAACATCCATGCTAATGAAATGATTCACTCCAGCAATATTGCAAGGGATCACCACTCTTTTCAGCGACTTCAGAGTATTATCATCCCCAAACCTGAAACTTGTGGAACTTTTAAATTCCTTAACCTTGTTACGATTTTCAGCATCCAAGGAGTCCAGATAACATATTAACCAGTCAATCCCACACACAGTAAATGTGCAGCCACTGTCCAATACGGCACAGTTGAAGGATTCTGCAACCAACACCCTCATTACCGGCGTAAAACAGCTTGTTAATAGGGCAATGCCTTCTTTCTGGTCACTATCTTTTTCCTCTTCTGACTCTTCCGTGTCATGTGTCGCTTCAAATACTCTATCATAACGAGTTGAACAGTTGAAAGCATAATGGTATTGAGAGTCACATCGAAAACATCGATTTATCATGCCCCGTGCATTTCTGGGGTTCATCCTCCTATTGTAGGTTCTAACTGGGTTTCTGTCTTCATCATTTCCTTGTCTCGGGCTCCTTTTATAGTCTTGAGGCCTGTTCGTAGCAATACGATTTCGCCATCCTGTTAGTAGTGTATCTTCCATATTCTGCCTTATTGCAGGCTGATCTATTTGGGTCATCAGAGCCATTGGAATCGAATGTTTCCCCAGAATTCTTTTTAAAGCTGTTGTCATCTGTTTGAATAAGGTATCGTTATCTGTAAACTGAACTCCTGTCAAAACCAGGAGCCTATCCATGTTGCTCACTCGAGCACAGTCAAGTAATTTAAAGGCCAACACAGACTGTGGAAAATCCAGCCTGTGTTTCTGCAGCCTTTTATATAGTCTGCCAAATTCCATTATATAGTCTTCCATAGATAAATCCTCCATTTCCCCGGAACTTATCAAAACCCGACCATGCTTCATACGCACTTAACAAGTCATCTTTCTTATAAATCTTATCCATATAAAGTAATAAAGTCGCCAGACCTTCTTCTGAGTCTAACTCTTCCAATTCCAGCTCAGAAAGGATTTTGTTTCGGATTTTACTGCCATATGGTAAAGAAAGAGCCAATGCCATACCTTGCTTTCTCTTTCCTAAAGCAGTCACCTTAGTCCAGATAACTACCGCACTTTTCCATTGGTCGTATGATTCCCTTTCAGAAAATAAGGGAGGATAATCATAACCAGCCATCTCTGTCCTGGGTTCAGCCATATATCCCTTTTTTTTCACTCCTTGGTTTGATCTGGAAAAATTGTATCTTTCAACCCTTCACATTTACACAGCAACCATTCTCTGCTACCAATTGTTAGACGTATTCGATGCTGTGGTATGAAGAGGCAAAAGTTCTGCTCCTTTTTCATCAAACCACTTTTATTTGTTCCAACTGACTCTGCACAGAACTCTGCACATCACCCGATCCAGAGGCCACCTGAAGTCCCTTTACATATCAGTGTCAATCATTGAACACTTAACAACTAATTGCAATGTCTCTTAACCCATTGCTTAACTGGGGGGGGGGGGGGGGGGTTGTGGTTGTGGGGTGGTGGTTAGGGTTGTGGGGAGTGGGGTGGGAGTTGCCGGCTGGTGGGGTGGCATGTGGGTGTTGGAGGATGGCACGGGCCAAGGCCCCCAGGTATCAGGGGTAACCCAGTGGCTGCTCTCGGGGGCGGTAGTGGCCTGGGCCAGAGATGCGGAGCCACTGTGCGGTAGGGCCTGCCCGGTGAGATGTACCCACCCGCATATTCCCAACCCCCTCCTCATCCTAGCCCACCCCTGATCGTTCCCACCGACAGTCTGCCTTCCATACCACTCACTTGGCCACAGCCCCTGCCACCCATCCCTGCCTGCGATACACTCTGTCCTGCACCCCTGTCCTGCACCCCCCTGAGGGATCTACTATGGGTGCCCTCCTTGGGGGGAGGGGGGGGGAGGGGGCTGCATGATACCATGCCAGCAGGGCGACACCTGGTATTGGGAGGTCACCATGTGCCACCCATATGGACGTGCCCGGAATGTGTGCCCCATCCCCTGGGTGTTCGGATGTTGGCTGCTGCGTGTGTGGTATTGCCTCCCGCAGTGTTCAAGCACAGTGTCCAGGTGTTAAGGTATGATTGGGTTGCTAGGCAATGACTCCCACATGCTACATGACCCGCCCACCCACGGGAATCCACTTGGGATGTGTGAAGTGCTCACTCAACCACAATTACCAATTTGCTATTAGCGATAGTCTTCAGCCGCACAGCCAGAGGCCTCGGCAGTCTGTGGGGGTTAGGGGTTGTTGGTGGGGCAGACGGGCAGGGACATGGATTACCCCCAGAACTGGTACACATGGTGGTGCCGCAAGCGGGTTCCCCATGGTTGCCTTCCCAACACCTCCCCTTCCCATGGTGGCCCACCTCTGAGGAAAGTCCCATATTCCCAGCCGAGGGTCTCCCACCACCCCACCGAGCACCGGGGTGGCAAGTCCAACTCCCCCCGGGCTCTTTGCCTGAGAGGAGAGATGGTTACTCACCTCCTCGGCACCCCACAAAAGCCCTTCTGCCAAGTTCACGTTTTTCAAAAGGAGTTCTAATCGGCTCCCGCGTGACCACCCTCTGGGGGGAACGCTGAATGATGGGAAGCCATTGGCTATGGTGTCGCTCTCGTTAATTGTACGGAAATGAGGCAGCACGGTGGCACAGTGGTTAGCATTGCTGCCTATGGCGCTGAGGACCCGGGTTTGAATCTCGGCCCTGGGTCACTGTCTGTGTGGAGTTTGCACATTCTCCCCGTGTCTGCGTGGGTTTGACCCTCACAATCCAAAGATCTGCAGGTTAGGTGGATTGGCCACGCTGAATTGCCCCTTAATTGGAAAAAAAAATATTGGATACTCTAAAGTTAAAAACAAAATTGTACAGCTTAAGTGGCGATAATTTGTTTCTTGCCACGCTACGGCAGGATCCTGATTGCTCCTCAGGGAGCGGGCCGGCCGAATGGCAAACTGTTTGGCGCCTGGTGCAGTTCTCGTTTTTGGCCTCTCCCACTATTCACCGGCCTCATTTGGCTGGAGCGAGAGCATAACGAGGGCTGGAGAATCATGGAGAATTACTGGGCAGCAGGGTAGCATGGTGGTTAGCATAAACGCTTCACAGCTCCAGGGTCCCAGGTTCGATTCCCGGCTGGGTCACTGTCTGTGTGGAGTCTGCACGTCCTCCCCCTGTGTGCATGGGGTTCCTCCGGGTGCTCCGGTTTCCTCCCACAGTCCAAAGATGGGCGGGTTAGGTGGATTGGCCATGCTAAATTGCCCGTAGTGTCCTAATAAAAGTAAGGTTAAGGGGGGGTTGTTGGGTTACGGGTATAGGGTGGATACGTGGGTTTGAGTAGGGTGATCATGGCTCGGCACAACATTGAGGGCCGAAGGGCCTGTTCTGTGCTGTACTGTTCTATGTCCTCAGTGTTGGAATAAAGCCTGATTTGTGTCGATATCATGTGATGCAATACAAACCAAGTTACAACATATTTAATAAAAATGCTTTTATTGAAAAAAAGTTAAATCTACAATATATGAAGTTCTATATTACAGAAGTAAATTCAAAATTCAGGGATTTCTTCCTGCGACAGTTGTATAAAGCGAATAGAAAATGCTGTACATTAGTATATTGTTACTCAATAACCAGGAGCTGTGATCTAATTGGGATTAGATCAGGGGGCTTGCCATTGAGACTATCAAGGGACTGTGAAGATAATTGAATGAGCTATTCGACAATAAACAGATGGAGGACTATGGAGACAAACAGGATTGATCCATTAAAAAAGGAATGGACTTGTTCAGCCTAGAAGTCACCGATGAATTACTCTGTAACTCCCAGGAATCTAACAATCCCACAAGGTCCTAAATCACAACTCGATATTCCGTTTGATCGCAAATCACTCAGTGCTAAATCGTGATATCAAAAGAGTTGGTTGTCAGAAACACACCCTCACATGATAAAGAAGAGAAGTATTCATTGGAAGAATTCTGCTTGGCCACTCTTGCCTTTGAGCTCACCTGCAGTTTAGTCACCCAAAACTCCACCACTAGCTTCCAGCCACATTGTCTTCACGTTTATGTGCCGCTTTAGACCTACCATATTGAACAAGCTATTGGTCACCTGTTCTAATATCTCTTTAGGATATTCATGAGGTGTTCAGATTCAAAGCTTCTTTGATAATCGCTCCTGCACGGTGCCTTGGGATGTTTCACTACGTTACTATGTAAATGCAAGTTGTTGTTGCAAGTATGGAAGGATTTCATTTGTTTCAGAGCTGTGAGGCAGATTTATGCTGGGAACCGCTTCCCTAAAAACCCTTCAGTGAAGCCATGGATTAGAGAGTAAATCCGGCCAATGGAGGATTGACATTAAAGCTCGAGAGCAGCTTGGTAAGTCACAAGCTGTCTGGGGACAAAGAACTTGCCTTTAAGTAGCGCCTTTCATGCCTCCAGTATGTCCCAATGACCAATAAAGTACTTTTAAAAGTGTAATGCAGCACTGTTGTAATGTAGAAAACATGTCACACATATATTTGTGCACAAACAACAATGTGAGAGGGTCCACATAATTAGGTTTTAGTCAGTGTTAGGTGAGAGACACATCTGAGCCATGACTGACACCAATGAAAGTCATCTTGGAGAGAATCTCTACAGTTGCTCAGGTATCAGTGCGAACAGGATAAATTGAGCAAGGGGACCAGACCCTAACACAAAATGTAACATGCTTATGGCGTTGCTTTTGGGTAAGACCAAGGCAAGACCACGAAGAGAGCTGTACATAGACTGTACATTGACAACACTCTCCTCCTTCAGGGGATTGGCAAGCATGGACTTTCATTGGATTAGTCCATGATTATGTTTGGCAAAGTACTCCAGTAGTTCTGCTGTTGCCTTCTGCAGTCTCGGTGAGCAGGAAGCTCTCCCGCCCTTACCATCTGACTTCAGGGATATTGGAAGGAAGTTACAGGCTGATAATCAACCTGTTTGGCTACATTATGAGCATGTCTTCCATGGCCATCATGTCCCACAGTGGGACTTGAACCTAGTGCTTCTGGGCCCAGAGGTAGGGAATGCTAGCATTGTGCCTCTTGACGACACTCTAGGGTAGCGAAATCTCAAGATTCACAGCTCTTTGAAAGAAGAAATTTCTCCTGATCACAGTCCTGAATGACTAATGCCTTATCCTGAGAGCATGATCCTTAGATCTAGACTTTCCAGCTCGGGGAAACAGCCTCTCAGGATCTCAGGCTCTCTCAGAATCTTGGGCGGGATTGTCCCCTACCTGGAGGGGTGGGGGGTCCCGGCGCCGAGGAGTGGCGTGAACCATTCCGGCGTCTGGCTGCCCCAAAGGTGTGGAATCCTCCGCACCTTCAGGGGCTAGGCCGGCCCGGGAGTGATTTGCGCCATGCCAGCCAGCGGGGAAGGGGATTGGCGCCATTCCAACCAGCGCCGAAGGGCCTCCACTGGCCGGTGTGAATTGGCGCATGTGCGGGAGCGCCATCGTGTGCTGGCGTCATCCCAGCGCATGCGCAGGAGGCGGATCTTCTCCGCTCCAGCCATCGCGGAGGACCACAGCAGCCGAAGCGGAGGAATAGAATGCCCCCTCGGCACAGGCCCGCCCGCGGATCGGTGGGTCCTGATCGCGGGCCAGGCCACCGTGGGGGCACAGCCCAGGGCCAGATCCCCCTGCGCACCCCTGGGGACCCCGGAGGCCCACCCGCCACCAGGTCCCGCAGTTAAGTACCTACTCTAATTTATGCTGGTGGGACCGGCCGAAAACGAGTGGCCACTCGGCCCATCGCGGGCCGGAGAATCGCTGGGGGGGCCGCTGCGAGCGGCCGCCGACTGGCGCGGCGCAATTCCCGCCCCCACCAAATCCCTGGCGCTGGCGAATTCAGCAGCCGGCGGGGGCGGGATTCACGTCGCCCCCCGGCGATTCGCCCACCCGGCGGGGGGGGGGGGTCGGAGAAATCCGCCCCTTGTGTTTCAATATGAGATTACAGAAATCTCATTCTGCTAAACTGCAGAGAATATCAGCCACTTCTACACAATCTCTTCTCATGGATCAACTCTAATAAATATTCACTGAACAAGCTCGAAGGCATGTACATTTTTCCTTTGTTAACAACCCAGTTTTGCTAAATTAATGCCAGGCATCATTCACGAGAACTTATGCAATGAAAGGTTGCTCTGATTACTATTTTCCAATGACGTGTTTCACCAGTTACAGATTCAGCCCCTGCTGCTATAATGGCATGTGAATGTTTCCAGTTTAAACTTCAAAGTAAGTTGGAAAACAGGTGAAAAGTAGCTGCCGAATGTTTTCGCAGTTCAGCAGAAAAGAAAACATTAGAATTTCACTTTGGGGCCTCGCATGCCAGTGATGGGCAACCTCGACTGATGAGTGGGCGGCATGAGTGACCCGTCTTCATCACAAAGGGCCTCAAGACTGAAATCAGGGCTTGTTCCCAACCATGGCCCCATGAATGAGATTAAATAGTTAATACATGCCGAATATTTCATAACGAGTTATAGAAAATATTTAATCATTTATATATTAATAGAGCTGTCATCAACTTCAAATGGTAAAAGCAAAAGAAATATTTACACTTTGGACACTTTGCACGGCTCTGACAGTCAATGTTGTGAACAATCAACACGAACTTCACTCATCCTCGCTTTACGTGCGAATCACTTCAGTTGGAAGAAAGCTACGTGGATGGAAACCAGCAGAATGTGGCAATCCTGCGTGTGGGCAATGGCCAACCAAATGTCTCATGGGCCGCACCCAGAACCCTGATGGACCACATGTGGTCCCCTGGGCCCCAGGTTACCCAATACTGCTCTACACAGTAACAATCAGAGAAATGGTTGGAATATCAGATGATGATCGTGTTAGAGAAATCTTTGAGGGCAGGAAGAATCAGAGAGTGATACAGCGCAGGAGGCTGTTTGACCCATCATGTCTGTACTGGATCTGTGAAGGTACTGAGTGCTGGGAGATAGCCAGTTGGTGTACTGTGGGGTCGGCGTTGACGGGTTAGGTTTCCAGCACGGCCGACGCCATGTTTTCTGGCTCGTGCAGTGCAGGTCGCCAGCCCTGTGCATGCACGGGACCCGGCGATTCTCCAGCCATTTTCCGCGCTATCCACGGGCGTTTCACGTGGCTTCGGTGCTCGACCCTCACCAGTACCGGAATCGGTGACAGGTTGGGGCCGATTTTCCCATCGTGAAACTCCCGCGGATTCTTGGCGGCACTTAGCCTCAGGAACGGAGAATTCCGCCCATGGTGTACTGCACCAAGTAATGTTTCATCAACCGGATCAGATGCTCACATCGAGACACACACCCCTGTTGGATGTTTTATGGCAGCCATGAGGTAACATTTCCTTTGCATCCCTGGGGGCATGAAGTGATTTGACCCAAGTTGAGACATCCTGTTGCAGTGTCTGGACAGGCTGTGCTTCAAGCACTCTTAATCTGGCAAAGCAGCACCAAAAAGGCTTCTGGAACATTTATCTTATCAATGCGGCAGTGCAACATAACCAGCACTGGCAGGCACTATATCAGCGAGTCCCCTCAATTTGTTCCAACTTTGAGTTTGCCTCTGAACCTGCCTTCTAGAACTTCGCCTATAAGAAACCTCAGCTTACTGAGAATCCTTCGTTTCACCAGACTTTCCCTTCACCTTTAAAGCATCCCCTCTATCCAAGAAACCACAGGCCCACCACTAAAGGGACTGTCATAATTATAAATTGCAACCACATTGTTTTGCCTACATTTTTAGGGGTCAGTTAGCTGGGCGGCCAGTTCATGATGTGGAGCGACAGCAACAGCGCGGGTTCAATTTCCGTACTGGCTGAGGTTAATCATGAAGGCCCCGCCTTCTCAACCTTGCCCCTCGCCTGAAGTGTGCTGACCCTCAGGTTAAATGACCATCAGCTCTCAAAGGGGAGAGCAGCCTGTGGTCCTCTGAGACTGTGGCCACATTTATATCCAATCTTTGTGAAAAATGAAAATCGCTTATTGTCACGAGTAGGCTTCAATTAAGTTACTGTGAAAAGCCCCTAGTCGGCACATTCCGGCACCTGTCCGGGGAGGCTGGTACGGGAATCGAACCGTGCTGCTGGCCTGCTTTAAAAGCCAGCGATTTAGCCCAGTGAGCTAAACCAGCCCAGTGCATGATTGCATGCGAGAGATGAGTGCATGAGACGGCACATTTGAAAACTCTGGGGCAAGTGCACGATAACAAATAGCTTCCTTTATTTTTAAACTCACAAACAGCTTGATGCTGGAAATTATTTCATTGGGGTTCTCACTCTGAGTGAGACACAAAGCTCATACACGAGCAGTGAAAGGAAACGCATAAATTCTGATATTCGGTATGTCGGAAGATCCGGGAGTGCAGGTGGGGAGAGAGGATGATGTGTTGGCCTTGGCCTCCTTGATAACCCGGAGGCAGATCTTGTTGTGTTGATGGGACTCGGAGCCGCCGAAAGCGGGGCTGTGGGTGAGTGACCTGGAAGAATTCTTGCGGTTGGAGAAGGTCAAGTTCACTTTGCGGGGGTCGGAGGAGGGGTTCACCCGGAGGTGGAAACAAGTCATTGATTTCTTCCAGGAGGATTGAGGGATCAACAAGGGAGGGGGGATTGGGGGCGGCGGGGGGAAGGGGGTAAAAATTGGGAAGGCGGGATGTGGTGGTGTGTTGGTATCGGGGGAGGTAGGGGATTTGTTCTTGTTTGTTTAGGTTGATGCATTGCTGTTCTAATATTTTGTGTATATGTGTAAAACGCCTTGAATAAAAATATTTAAAAGAAAGGGAAAGACTTGGGCCGTGATTTGCGCCACACCGCTCTGACGCGCCAATCGGGGGCTGTTGAAAGCGGCCCCAGCGGCGATTCTCCGAGTTAATCATATGCTTTAATCATAGAATTTACAGTGCAGAAGGAGGCCATTTGGCCCATCAAGTCTGCACCGGCTCTTGGAAACAGCACCCCACTTAAGCCCACACCTCCGCCCCATCCCCATTACCCAGCAACCTCACCCAAGACTAAGGGCAATTTTGGACACTAAGGGCAATTTAGCACGGCAAATCCACCCAACCTGCACATCTTTGGACGAGTTCCGGCAAGTCCTGGCAGTGTGGGTTACGTATGGTCTCTCAGAGTTCTGGCTGTGGGTGTCGCCCTGGTGGGGTCTTTGACAAGTTTTTCACCCCGCCTTGTCCTTCCTAATGTAGAGATGTTGGTCCCAATCCTATCAGGGAGGGGTTCAGAAAGGGAAACCGTGCGCGGGAGCGCTGAAAACAAATGATACATCCAGAAAGAGTACTGGAAATGTTCGGACGCATTTTAACAGTCATGCCTCTTTCAATAAATGTCCTTCGATCCCCTTCTAGAGCCTGGCTGTCTTCAGTTACGAAGCTATCGGAAGCAGATAATGGCAAGGGCTGCAGTGAGGGATCGATAGGGAGTCGTCCATAATGGTCACAAGAACACAAGATAGGAGTAAGCCATTTAGCCCTTTAAGCTCTTTGCTAAGAACACAGCTGACCTAATTCTGGCCTTAAGTTCACTTTTCTATCTCCCCCACCCCCGCTTGACTTACTTATCAGTGTAAAATCTACCTAACACAGTCTTGAATATATTCAATGATGCCGTCTCCACTGCTTTCATTCTTGTCAATGAAAGACACTTCTCTTGAACATTCCATGATTAAAGCTCAAAATGGCTAATATTTCAGTTAAGCTTTATCTAAGAGGATAATTTTAGGGGCGGAATTGAGAAAACGATGACATTTAGCTCAGAACATTAGATAATTCTGGGAAGGGAAGTTTGGGCTTGACGGGATTGTCGGTCTCTGAGTTTGGAGGCTGTGATGGGACGATCTCTGGAGGAGATGAGATTGCTGACTGTCTGGAAAATGATGTTTGGGTGTTCAGTGGTGGGGGCCATGAATCAGTGGGGGCAGGGAGAGGCGTCAAAGTTCCCGTACCAGCCTCCCCGAACAGGCGCCGGAATGTGGCGACTAGGGGCTTTTCACAGTAACTTCATTGAAGCCTACTCGTGACGATAAGCGATTTTCATTCATTTTCATTTCAAAGAGTTGGTATCCTGCCTCGCAAGGTGGAGGTCAGTTCACCAAACAACAACAGGGCTGCCCTTGCCAGTACTGGCAATGTCAGCGTTGAAATTGAGAGAATGGAGTTCCGCAGGTTTAGCAGGAGACAGGTAAGAATGAGTGAAGAGAACAGAGTAATTGAGACATCTGATACCACGACAGGAATGCAGTAGTTTCTGGGACTAGTAATTCAGAGATCAGGGTGTGATTTACCAGCCTCGTTGCGACAAGGCCGTTGAATCGCGCAGGAGGACTATCGCGAGATACGTGATGCTCGAAACGTCTCCTGAAATTCAACCAAACCTCATGCGATGTCACGATATAGATCTCGCCCGCGCCATTAGACTGATTTAAGTATGGTCTGCTGTATTCCCTGTGCTCCCGGGAACCAACGGCCTCCCAGTGAGGCTGCGACTGGGCGCCATTTAGTACTGGTCCACACAAACGTGGACCTGGCATAACAGAACCTGGGGGTAAATTCCAGGCCATTGGGGGGCCAATGGGTGATCGGGGACAGGGCAGAGTGGCACCCTGGCTCTCCCTCTGGCACCCAGACAACCTGGCACTGCCAGGGTGTCCAGGTGGCTTTACCAGGCTTGCAGAGGCACTTCTAGGATGCCAGTGCTGGAGTGCCCAGGTGCCAGGGTGGCACTGACAAGGGTCAGGGCCTGAGGGGGGCCGTGCCCATGAAAGGATGCGTCGGGTATGAAGGGGGGGGGGGGAGGGGTTTGAAGGGTGGGTATGAAGGGGGCCTAATAAAGGTTGTGGGTAAGGGGAGGGGTCCTGAAAGGGGAGTTCTGGATGCCTGAAAAGGGGGGCCCTCAGCGACCCCATTGAGGCATGTCCTCACATGGGGTGTGTGGGGTAATGCCCACGTGTGCGGGAGTTGACAGTGCCCATGGGCAGCACGGTAGCATTGTGGTTAGCATAACTGCTTCACAGCTAGAGGGTCCCAGGTTCGATTCCCGGCTTGGGTCACTGTCTGTGCGGAGTCTGCACGTTCTCCCCGTGTGTGCGTGGGTTTCCTCCGGGTGCTCCGGTTTCCTCCCACAGTCCAAAGACATGCAGGTTAGGTGGATTGGCCATGATAAATTGCCCCTTGGTGTCCAAAATTGCCCTTAGTGTTGGGTGGGGTTACTGGGTTATGGGAATAGGGTGGAGGTGTGGACCTTGGGTAGGGTGCTCTTTCCAAGAGCCGGTGCAGACTCGATGGGCCGAATGCCCTTCCTCTGCACTGTAAATTCTAGAAATGGGTGGGGAGTGTGGGGGTCCCTCAAGCTCACTTAGAGATCGCACCACCCTTTCAAAATGGTTGACCGATATCTGAGGAGTTGGTCTTACCGGTGGGGTCAGCTCCCCATTGCTGAAAACATATCTTTTTTTTTTAAATTTAGATTAGCCAATTATTTTTTCCAATTAAGGAGCAATTTAGCGTGGCCAATCCACCTACTCTGCACACTTTTGGGTTGTGGGGGTGAAACCCACGCAGACACGGGGAGAACGTGCAAACTCCACACGGACAGTGACCCAGAGCCGGGATCGAACCTGGGACCTCAGCGCCGTGAGGCGGTTGTGCTAACCACTAGGCCACCGTGCTGCCCGCTGAAAACATATCTAAGCGTGGGCTAGACCTGCGATAAATGTGCCAAGGCCCAAAAAAGTTATTTAGTGTGGGTAATACCAGTGTGGATCTCAGCCAAAAGGCCGGAGGGAAACATCCTGCCAAACAGGCCGGAAATGACATGTTTTGGTTGAATTCCACCCCTGGACTATTGATCTGGTGCCATGAGTTCAAATGCTCAGCAGCTAGGGTATTAAAATTTAATTAATTAAATAAATCTGGAATAAAAAACAATGATTACCAAATTGTTGTAAAAACACCCCTGGTTCACTAGTGCCCTTTGGGGAAGTAAATCCTTCCTTGACATCTCCTGGTTTACATGTGACTCCGAACCCACAGCAATATGGTTGACTCTTAACTGCCCTCTGAAATGGGCGAGCGAACCACTCAGGCATATTCAAGATGGCTGCTCACTGCCATCTTCTCAAGAACAGTTAGGGATGGGAAATAAATTCTGGCATTGACAGTGATGCCTGCATCTTGTGAATGAACGAAGTAACTTACAATGAAAATACTGTATTGAGAGGGCAAGAGGCCAGATATTCAGGAAGGTACTTGTGAAGAATTCCTTACAGGCCACGACAGAGGAGGTGCAGAGAGGATGTTTTTCCTGGCCGTGAGGTCAAGAACCAGAGGGCACGGTCTTGGAATACGAGGTCGGCCATTTCGGACTGAGATCAGGAAAAACCTCTTTCTCTTCTTTGGAATCTTGGAGTTCTCTACCTCTTCAGTGACGGAACACTTTACTTCCAAGTGATGGATATTTCAGAGGGCATTGAAGAGTCTGGAGACACATATAGGCCAGATCAGGTGAGGAAAGCCCTAGAGGACCCTTCGTGAACCAGATGGGGTTTTGAACCAGATGGGTTTTTACCACATTGGACGTTAGACTTTTAATTCCACAGTGGAATTCGAAATCAGGCCCCCAGAGCATTACCCCAGTCTCTGGATTATTAGTCCAGTGTCAATGCCACTACGTCACTGCCTCCCATTTAGTTCCATATGCGGTGGGCCAATTCATTTGAGGTTCATTTACCACATGACAAGACCGTGCTTCATGACTGTCCCTCAGGGAGCTGAAATCCTTCCCTGCGATTACAACCATGAGATAAGTAGCAATAATGGCTGCAATTCTCCGGACGTTGGGATTCTCTTTTCCTGCCGGCACCCCCCCCCCCCCCCCCCCCCCCCCCCCACACACACCCGTGGTTTCCCGGGTAGTGTGAGGTGGCTTCAATGGGAAATCCCATTGAAGAGCGGAGGGAAGCGAGTAGAATCCCGTTGCTCCGCGAGCAACACGCGGCTGGGGGAATTTGGAGAATCCCGCCCAATATTTCCATGACTTAAATGTGATCGATCATTGATCTAAACTTTATAAGAAACCGGGGAAGCACAGAGCTGTCACTCCCAAAAATCTGACCTAACTTAGATAGTCTGAGGCAAAAGAAATCTTAGAATATCCCCAAAGAACCTCTGACCAATCCCACAAAGTAAACGACATAAATCTGACCGTATGTAAACGCCACAGACATAAAGATACTTGGGTTTTAGTCTCTGGTACCAAGTGCGAAGGCATTCATCCAGCAATTAATAGTAGGGCTTAGGTCTCATTTGTCTTCAAGTTTCAGACTGAGTAGTAGTGGGCAGAAGGTCAGCAAAATATTCGACTGAAGGAATGAACCAAGAAAGTACCTTCTGCAGCTGAAAAATGGAGGAGGTCAAAGCCTCATCTGTCCACGCAATAATCGGCAGAATTCTTTCCACAAATGAAAATATACCATTTTTCCGGGGTTCGTGTCACATACGTGACGTTGGTGAACCTTTCTCCTTTTTAACGCGGAGCAGGTTCATGAATATGTTGCATAAACCCATCCTGGTGGTCACATGTCTCAAAGGTTCACCCATCTCTCGCAAATCACGTTTTCTTAATTGGGGTTGAGCCATTTGTTCACATGGGGTACTGATGAGAGATGCCAGATTAGGAACTCTGTCCTGGTATAAACAGTCAGTAGTGGTCCCTGTCCCGTCCCCCCCACCTGTTGCCCGATTTCCGAGGACACTTGTCTATTTACAAAACCGAGAGGTCGTGACAGGATTTTGACCTTGCCCGTAAGGCCATCTTCTTGCTGTTTCTTGCCACAAACTTGTCCAGAAACCGACGGGCTTTTTTGGTGATGCTTTCCTTCCTCTTGTGGCTGGCCATCCTCCTCTCGTTGGTTTCCTTGCTGTCCTTCCTCAGCCGTATCTGCCGCACGATGCCTTCAAAAAGCTCCTTCACGTTGTGATGCAGAGCGGCTGAGGTCTCGATGAACTTGCAGTCGAAGACCACAGCACACGCCCGGCCCTCTGAAACAGAACACAGAGATGTGGGATCGGACGAGCAGCCATTGGTTTATATTTTCAAAGACAGGCCGCATTGTGCACAATATTCAAGGCTGTATACCAGTCAGTGAGTGTAGTGGGACACCGCTCCTATCTCACCGCTGCCTCTCTCCACTCTCTCTAGCTTGTCAGACTGCTTGTAAGGCACCCAGTACTGGATCAGCAGAAATTTCCTCCAATATAATATTGGGGCGATTTAAGCCGTTTGCTCCCCACTCCAAACTCTGTTCTCTCCTCACTGACTCCAGCTCTCTCCCTTGCAATAGTTTGAGGGGAAACCAGTCCGCTAGCACCCTTGGTGTCACATGTGACCCTGAGGTGAGATCCCGACCACATATTTGTGCTATCACGAAGACCACCTATTTCCACCTCCATAACATCGCCCAACTTCACACCTGTCTCAGCCCAGCAGCTGTTGAAACCTTTATCCATGCCTCCAGAGTTGACCATTCCAATGCATTCCTGGCTGGTGCCCCACTTGGTATCCTCCCTACACTTGAAGGTATCTAAAACACTGCTTCCTTTGTCTTCACTCCCACCAAGTCCCATTCATTCCTATGTTCACTGACCGACATTGGCTCCTGTTGGTCACATGTTGCTCTATGCTGCTCTTGCTCATGTATTTGCTTTGTTTGGCCCCTTGTTCCGCACTGTAACCAATCACTGTTTGTCGATGTAACATTTGTCAATGTTCTCTGTCGATTATTCTTTTTGTCTACTATGTACGTGCTGTGTACGTTCCCTCGGCCGCAGAAAATTACTTTTCACTGTATTTTGGCACATGTGACAATAAATCAAATCAATCCCGGACAAGTAAAGTTTTCGGGCGTGATTTAACGCACAAAAAACAGTTACGTTTTGGGTGTGTATAGCGGGGCCTTTCTTGGTTCCACCTAGGCCGCACTAAGCTCACGAGAGGCCTCTTGCGAGATTTAACAGCCTTGCCACGTCAGTGAGTCGGGCGCGACGAGGCCATTCGATCGCGCCCTTGATTTTAAAATTCTTCTCCTCGTTTTCAAGTCCCTCCTTTGCCTTGCCCCTCCCTGCCTCTCTAATCCTCTTCAGCCCCACAGTGGTACTAGATATTTCCCCTCCTCTAATCCCGATTTTAATTGCTCCATCATTGGTGGCTGTGCCTTCGTCTGCCTGGGCCCTGAGCCCTGGAATATCCTCTCTATATCTCTCTGCCTCGCAACCTTCCTGTCTTGCTTTAAGACACTCTGTAAAACCTACTTCTTTGACCAAATCTTTGGTCATCAGACCTAATATCTCCTTATGTGGCTGGGGATCAATGTTTTATAATGCGCCTGTGAATCACCTGGAGATTCACCTGTTTAATGGTTTTATAGCACTTTATAAATAGAAGTTTATGTTGTGATATGTAAGACACATTACCCAGCAAGGGGGGGGCATAGAACATAGAATATACAGTGCAGAAGGAGGCCATTCGGCCCTTCGACTCTGCACCGACCCACTTAAGCCCTCACTTCCACCTTATCCCCATAACCCAGTAACCCCTCCTAACCTTTTTGGTCAATAAGGGCAATTTATCATGGCCAATCCACCTAACCTGCACATCTTTGGACTGTGGGAGGAAACCGGAGCACCCGGAGGAAACTCACGCAGACACGGGGAGAACGTGCAGACTCCGCGCAGACAGTGACCCAGCAGGGAATCGAACCTGGGACCCTGGTGCTGTGAAGCCACAGTGCTAACCACTTGTGCTACCAAGCTGCCTGCAGCAAGGTGGCGCAGTGGTTAGCACCGCTGTCTCACGGTGCCCGGGTTCGATCCTGGCCTCGAGTCACTGTCCGTGTGGAGTTTACACATTCTCCCCTTGCCTGCGTGGGTCTCACCCCCACAATCCAAAAAGATGTGCAGGGTAGGTGGATTGGCCACGCTAAATTGCCCCTTCATTTGAAAGAAAAGAATTGGGTACTCTAAATTTAAAAAAAGACACATCTTCCAGAAATGAAATGTCATTCAGACCCTGTTGACTGCTGTCATCGCTGGTATTTGACTAAAGGCAGCTTGGGTGGAGTATTCTAAAAGGCACTGGACAGATTTCTGATTCAGCGGGGCAGTGAGGGGATGATGTGAGATGTAAACTGTTCCAAGGTAGGAGAAATGTGAAAATGAGTCTTTCTGAATGAAGTGCTTCAGTGTTCCTATTTTCTGTAATATAGTGAACATGTAGAGTGTCTGGTAATCTGGTAATAGTCAGCGATAAAATCCAAACATTCTGATAATATCAAAAATCCCTAACAGCAAAAAAGCTGCCATTTACCATCCAACAAGGGCCATGTTCAATCTGCGAAAGTCTAAGAGGGACGATGGACAATCATCTGCCCAGTTTAGATCTCACAGTATATTGATTTCCAATGAAAATAATAGTCTTACATTAATGTACAAAGGCATTTTTTACCACAATGAGCCCAATTAAGTTTAAAAAAAGTAATAATTAATAATTAGGTCTCATCTTTTGTTACAGTGAGTGATCTGTTATCAATCAGGTAGACTCATAAACTGGCACAGTTTCACCACCTCTAAGATTTATTGCCAATCCTCAATTGCTCTTGAGAAGGTGGGGGTGAGCTATCTTCTTGGACTACTGCAGCAGTCCATGTGGTGTAGGTACACCCACCGTGCTGTTAGTGAGAGAGATCCAGGATTCTGATAGAGAAGGAACGGCGATATAGTTCCAGGAAAGGTTGGTGAGGGTCTTGGAGAGAAATCTGAAGGTGGTGGTGTTCCTGTGTGGCTGCTGCCATTTTCCTCGAGGTAGTAGAAGTTGTGGGTTTGGAATTTTCTGTCGAATGAGGCTGTCAAGTTGGTGCAGTATGTGTAGTATATATACACCGCTGCCATCGTGTGTTTTGGTGGTGAAGGGAGTGAATGTTTAAGTTGATGGATGGGGTGCTGATCATGTGGGCTGCTTTGTCCTGGTGTCAGGCTTCTTAAATGTAATTGTGGAACTGCACTTTCCAACCAAGTGCAGAGTATTCCATCACAATCACAATTTGAGCCTTTTAAGGACTGAAGTACTTATAAAGCGTTGAGCACGTGAGTGGATTCAAATGTATTAAATTGACTTTATCAACAAGTCTTTTTTAAACATAGCAAAGTGTATAATAGATACTTTGAAGTTTATTTTATTTCATCCCACCAAGGCTCCTGAGCTCTGCCCAACCTGGATGAGCTGACAAGGAGGGTGTAAGGGAAAAGGTTGGTGGGGGGGGGGGTTATGAGCAGGAGTTGGCTATAAAAGGCTATGGGGATGGGAGATTGCAAGTTTGATATGAACTGCCACTATGTCTAAGTTGGCGTAGAGGCTATGAAGGGACTTGGGGTGGGTAGAGGGTATAGGTTTGTACGGAGGGAATGAGAAACTGTGGGAGCCAGTTTACATGAAGTAGCATGAGTTGGCGTACATAGGGTGTCAATTCCCGTACCAGCCTCCCCGAACAGGCGCCGGAATGTGGCGACTAGGGCTTTTCACAGTAACTTCATTGAAGCCTAGTTGGGACAATAAGCGATTTTCATTTCATTTCATTTTTCGTCAGGGCATGGGGAACCTACAGGTGGTAATGGGGTGGGGCCTGGGCGCTTTTTTTGGTTTTAATTTTTTTTATATAACTGGGGCAAGTCCCAGTGCACCGAGACGGACCTTTTAACCAGAGCACTGCCGCACCCTAAAATCTCTTTTCAGTGGTGGTGGGTCCAAATTCAGTTCACACCTGGCTCCTTGAATGAGGACCTGGCCATTCAGGGCACTGTCTCCCGAGTTGGGTTTGTAGAGCCGGGAATTTTCCCGATGCTTTGCTCCTTGCTTGGGTGTGAAATTTCAGGCCGAGAGTGTCAGCTGCCTGCATTAAAAGAATCAAGTTGGCTTGACAAAGACTAACAAGTTGCCTATTTCACCGGAATTAATTGAGCTCAGATTTCCTGCCTCCAGAAGCATGGGTGTAAAATCTACTGTGCATTATCCTTGTACCTAGAAGTAAAAGTTGTGGAATTACAGTGCTGACTCTGTGCATATGCCAGTGGCCGTAGTTTGGGCCCAGTGCACATGTGAAAAAATGAAAAATGAAAATCGCTTATTGTCACGAGTAGGCTTCAATGAAGTTACTGTGAAAAGCCCCTAGTCGCCACATTCCGGCGCCTGTTCGGGGAGGCTGGTACGGGAATTGAACCATGCTGCTGGCCTGCCTTGGTCTGCTTTAAAAGCCAGCGTTTTAGCCCAGTGTGCTAAACCAGCCACTTATGGTTCTTGACACCTTTCCAGCTGGCTGCATGAGTTGCAGTGAAAGACAACTTTTGAAGTCCTGAATCCAAGCGAAATGCACCCCCCTCCGCAATGTGAGGCATTGTTGCCTCACAGCTCCAGGGTCCCAGGTTCGATTCCCGGCTTGGGTCACAACAATCCTGGCAGCAATATCATTTCCATGCACAAATAAATTAATAAAGGGTGGTATTTTCCAACCATGCCCGCCAGCAGGGTTTTCTGGTCCCACCGATGGCGAGCACCTCCCCCCCGCCACGGCTGGGTTCCCTGGCGGCAGAGAGCGTGAGCAACAGGAAACCCCACTGACAGCGGGCGGGATTGGAAAATCCGGCTGCCAGCCAATGATGGGCTGCCTCCGCCGCTGACTAACGTGCCGCGGCAAGACTGGGAAATCCTACCCGTAGGTTCAGAATAAGAAGGAAGAGAACTAAAGGCAGGAATGCTTGGGCGGCCTGACCTCTCCTTCTCTTCCCCCATGCGGGCGGCACGGCAGCACAGTGGTTAGCACTGTTGCCTCACAGCTCCAGGGTCCCAGGTTCGATTCCCGGCTTGGGTCACTGTCTGTGCGGAGTCTGAACGTTCTCCCCGTGTCTGCGTGGGTTTCCTCCGGGTGCTCCGGTTTCCTCCCACAGTCCAAAGATGTGCGGGTCAGGTGGATTGGCCGTGCTAAATTGCCCTTAGTGTCCAAAAAGGTTAGGTTGGGTTATGGGGATAGTGTGGAGGTGTGGGCTCAGGTAGGGTGCTCTTTCCAAGGGCCAGTGCATAATCAATGGGCCGAATGGCCTCCTTCTGCACTGTAAATTTGATGATCAATACTCCACTCCCACAGATTTGAAAACGTTAATCACATGCTTAATGTGTAATGCCTCTGGAGTTTTTTGGTCCTTGGGAAGTGGGGGGTGGGCAATGGGTTCTGAGTTGCAGATGAAATTACGGGGAGACGGTGCAGTAATAACGCCGGTGGATTGGTACTACAAATGTATAGGCTTATGCTCTGAGGATGTGGGTTTCAATTCCTCTCGCTAGCAGCTGGTGGAATTTAAATTTAATTGATAAAATCTGGAACTAAAAATTAGTCTTGGTAATGATGACCATGAAAATATTGGCGACCGTTGTAAAAGAAAAACCCCATCCGATTCATGAACAAATCTGCTGGCATACAGGTGATTCCCGGCCCGCGGTAATGCGGTCAGTTCCTAGCTGCCTTCTGAAATTGCCTCGTGAGCCATTCAGTTCAAAGGGCAAATAGGGATGGGGAACAATTCCGGGCCTTGGCAACGATGTCCACATTCCATGAAAGATTAAAGAAAATAAGCACATCAGATTGGTTGGTTATAAAATTAAATCTCTGACATGGGCAGTACATCTTCTTGACTCAATCGGCTTTTTGTTATCTGCAAGACTGAGAGCCATTTGAGGAAAAGATTAGAGTTTAGAATTCTTTGTTCAAATTCCTGGTTTATGAAGTCAAAAGATGAGCAATCACATTGTTTGCGGCCCAAAGCTTGAAGCCTCCCAGCTAGAATCTACTTTTAATCTAACCGGACATCCCAGTTACTTTACGAATGAAAACGTTCAGCAGTTTGGGCAAGATAAGCTCCAATTGTGGCATATAGCTACTACAGGATCACGTCCAAGCAGATATGTACTCTTGTGTAGCGTGAGAAAAGTCCTAAATGAATAAACCGATAATTAAAACTGTTTAGCTGGGAACAAGAGGTCCACAAACCGAAGAGCGATATAACGAATTTCAAATCCTAATTATTTTATTTACTTTTAAAATTTAGAGTACCCAATTCTTCCTTTCCAATTTAGCGTGGCCAATCCACCTACCGTGCACACCTTTGGGTTGTGGGGGTCAGACCCACCCAGACACGGGGAGAATGCACAAACTCCACACGGACAGTGACCCGGGGCCGGGATCGAATCTGGGACTGTGGCGCTGTGAGGCAGCAGTGCTAACCACTGCGCCACCGTACCGCTCTACAAATCCTATTTATTGATCCAGAAACTCTATAATAACTCGACATAATAGATATTAAACCAATCAATTTGCGAAAATAGGTTAAGTGCAACATTTCCTCTTTAATTGGATTGTGCAGGTGATTTATTTAAGTGTCTACGGCAGGCCTGGTACTGGTCTGGCTGGGATCGGACCCAGGCCCTCAGCGCTGTGAGGCAGCAGTGCTAACCACTGCGCCACCGTACTGCCCTGCTAGCACCTTTTCATGTCCCCTTTTTGCTCTCCTGATTTCCTTTCTAAGTATGTAGTTAATTAAAACTTTGCAATGGAATCGAGATGCCTGGGCCCTAACCTTTGGAATCCCCTCCCTAAGTCTCTTGAAAGTCTCTCTCTCCTCCTTGTAGAAGCTCCTTAAAGGTTATCGCTTTGAGAAAGCTTTTGTTCATCTGTGCCAATATGAACATGTATGTGTCGCTCAGTGTCAAATTCTGTTGGATGAGCTTCCTAATGCTTGAGACATTTTGACTATGTTAAAGGGGCTATATAAATGCAAGTTGGTGCTGTAAATGGAAATTGAATTCCATCAAATGGGAGTGAGTAAGAATGGAAGGGATCCCATTAGAACCTCATCCGTCTGGAACAAATGGAAAGTAGCTACACAATCGCAATTGAATAGTTTAAACAAATTATGCTTGGACCGTGCATGTAACTGGAGTTTTTTTTTAATAAATTTAGCGTACCCAATTATTTTTTTCAATTAAGGGGCAATTTTAGCGTAGCCAATCCACCTACCCTGCACATCTTTGGGTTGTGGGGGCGAAACCCACGCAGACACGGGGAGAATGTGCAAACTCCTCACGGACAGTGACCCAGGGCCGGGATTCGAACCCGGGTCCTCAGCGCCGTAGGCAGCAATGCTAACCACTGTGCCACCGTGCCGCCCAGCATGTAACTGGAGTTGACTGGATGGGTTGAGCTGAGGTGGGACTGCGCAGCGTACACCTCTTCGGTGCTGGTCGCGGTTCAGCGTCTGAACTGACAAAGTGGATGTACAAATTACCCTCAATTGAGACCTCTCGACTTCGAACCAAGTCACTCTTGTTCCCCACTAAGATGATCGGGATGTTTTCTGCTTGTCTCATTCTCCGAAGCTGAATGCGAAGTTCTGACGCACTTTCGAAGCTGGCACGGTCAGTGATGGAGTAGACGATAATGTAGGCATTTCCTACCTGCATACAGTAATCCTGAACCCATGGCTCATCACCCTGGGGAGGGAAAGGATCAGGCGGTAAATCTTCGCTCAACAATTTGTGATGCCAATTTACCCAATTCCTTTTTCAAACGTCATTGTACTTGCATCAGCTACCTTTCCAAGAATTGTACTCCTGATCTCAACAGCACACTGTTTACACCAAATATCACTTCCACACTCTTTCTGGTTCTTTCGCCAATTGCCTTAAATCTACATCCTCTGATGACCGACCCTTCCACCAGCGGAAACAGTTTTGCCCTATCTACTTGATCAAAACCTCTATCTTGTACGTGCGAGGCACGGGCTCCATCGCATTGCGACATGATTAGACCACCTCCCTTTCACCAATAAAGAATCAGTGGCATAGTGGTATTGTCACTGGACTAGTAATCCAGAGACCCAGGGTAAGCCCTGGGTCCCGGGTTGAAATCCCACCAGGACAGATGGTGACATTTGAATTCAATAACAATCTGGAATTTTAAAAAATGTTGAGTGAGGACCATGAAAACATTGTGGATGCCATGGATTCGGGATATCTGCTGTTCAAAATGGGCAAGGTACAGACAGTACCCCAACCAGCCCGTGCCTCCCCTGATATTGGTATTCTTGCGATTGGCCTGATGAGTACAAAATGAAAAGCTTCGACAAAATGTCTTTGTTCAGCAATACTCAAAATCTCCTGATGCTAATGTTTTACTCCAAAAAACAGGGCACGATGGGGCCCAATTTTTCCTCTTCCGTGTCTCCAGTAAAACAGTACAGACAGGAACCAATGGGAACATAGTAACAAATGGGCTAATAACGGGACAGAAAAGGAGCGACCTCACCCGAGTTAACACATCAGTGGGAAGTGGAAGCGGAGAGGGAATATATTTACTAGGTACAAGGAGGAAAAAGTAAGAAAGTTACTTCAATTGCTCAGTCCTGGTGAGCAACGACTGTTTAAATGCTTAAAAATAGCATTTAACAAGGGTATTGTAAAGCAAACAATTGCCTCAGTCAGAGAGTGATTGATGGAGAAACAAAGTTGTGTGAAGCACACTCTTTTTTTTCAAATGAATTTAGATTACCCAATTATTTTTTCCAATTAAGGGGCAATTTAGCGTGGCCAATCCACCTACCCTACACATCTTTGGGTAGTGGGGTGAAACCCACCCAGACACGGGGAGAATGTGCAAACTCCACACAGACAGTGACCCAGAGCTGGGATCGAACCTGGGACCTCAGCGCCTTGAGGCAGCTGTGCTACCCGCTGCGCCACCGTGCTGCCCTTTGTGAAGCAAACTCAATTTGAGGAGGAGAAAATCACCTCGGGTATTTTAAGCACACCTGGAATGTAATGGAATACTCTCCACTTGCCTGGATGAGCGCAATAGTAATAATCTGTATTGTCACAAGTAGACTTACATCAACACTGCAATTAAGTTACTGTGAAAATCCCCCAGTCGCCACATTCTGGCACCTGTTTGGGTACACAGAGGGAGAATTTAGAATATCCAATTCACCTAACAGCATGTCTTTCGGGATTTGTGGGAGGAAACTGGAGCACCCGGAGGAAACCCATGCAGACACGGGGAGAAAGTGCAGACTCCGCACAGACAGTGACCCAGCGGGGACCTGAACCTGGGATCCTGGCGCTGTAAAGCAACAGTGCTAACCACTGTGCTACCGTGCCTCCCATGTGGGAGTGTAGCTCCCATTGCTCGATACTATCCAGGACGAAGCAAGAGGTTTGATCAGCCCCCTACCCACCACCTCAAGCATCTACTCCCTCTGCCAACAACACACCGTGACAGGCGTGTGTACTATCTACAAGAAGCACAGCAGCAGCTCACCAAGAATTCTTTGACAGCACCTTCCAAACCCTTTACCACTTAGAAAGGCAATCGTCAGCAGATACCTGGGAACACCATCACCTGGACTTTCTCCTCACACATCCTTCTGACTTGGAACTGTATCACCATTCCTTCACTCTCGCTGAGTCAACATCCTGGAACTCCCTCCCTAACAGCGCTGTGGGTGTACCTACACCTCAGAGACTGCAGTGGCTCAAGAAGCCAGTTCACAACCACCTTATCAAGGGCATTTAGGGACGGGCAATAAATGCTGGCCTAGCCAGCGATGACCACCTCCTGTAAATAAAAAAATGCAAACAATCTTACCTCAGTTCCCCACGTATCCATTACTAATAAGGTTGTGTCTTCTCCATCAACAGCTAAAGTTCGCTCGTAGATGTCCTCTGAAACAAAGGAGCAACACAGAATAATGAGGGATGTGAGGGACATTGTGGAAAAGAAATGTAATTTGTCCCTTTGGGTGAAAGAGGCAGTGAAACCTACGGTCCTGAATCAACTCAGTACCAAAGCTGGTCAACCGCACAGCCTGAGTGCTTCAAAGATGTTCCTTAACATTGGCACACGTCCGATGCCACAAGCCCGATGCCCCACAGCCGTGACCACTTGGTTTCAGGACCAGGATGCTGAGGTGCGGAGAAATGGTAGACGGAGCTGGTTCCTCCCCAGAACAGAGAGAGTAAATTAATGTTGGGCTGTCACTGTCAAGAGTGTGGGTCTGGGACAGTCGGTGGCGGTTAAATAGTGAAACCTGGAGGAAAATATTCAATGGGATTTGGCAACTCTAACTTAGATCCAGCCATGGTATTGCTAGTTGGGAAAATCTCTCAGTGTTTTGGAATTTAGAGTGTCACTCTGTGGCTGTCTCTTTTTGTGTTGTGGGAGTGAGACCCACGCAGACACGGGGGGAATGTGCAAACTGCACACGGACAGTGACCCGGGGCCGGGATCGAACCCGGGTCCTCAGCGCCACAGGCAGCAGCGCTAACCACTGCACCACCGTGCTGCCCACAGGTCTTACTATTGTAATCCAGTTGTTGTCTACACAAAGTTTTGTTTCCTTGGAAATGTATTAACTTTACGAAAGACAGATAATCGTGTGAAATTAACAATGGAGCAGCATTTACATATTTGCATCTTATTTTCACTATTAAACCTTCTTATTTTAAATGAATCAAACTGGTGGACAGATGGATTCTACACACCAGCAGCACACAAAATATCACAGTTTCCAAATTGGAACTCTTTATAAATGCAAGTTGATGGTGGTGTCAGTGGGCATCAATGGATTGGATTTGTTTATTGTCATGTGTACCGAGGTACAGTGAAAAGTATTTTTCTGCGAGCAGCTCAACAGATCATTAAGTACATGGGAAGAAAAGGGAATAAAAGAAAATACATAATAGGGCAACACAAGATATACAATGTAACTACATAAGGACTGGCATCAGATGAAGCATACAGGGTGTAGTGTTAATGACGTCAGTCTATAAGAGGGTCATTTAGGATTCTGGTGACAGTGGGGAAGCAGCTGTTTTTGAGTCTGTTCGTGCGTGTTCTGAGACTTCTTAATCTCCTGCCCGATTAAGAAGTTGGAAGAGTGAGTAAGCCGGGTGGGAGGGATCTTTGATTATGCTGCTTGCTTTCCCCAGGCAGCGGGAGGTGTCGATGGAGTCAATGGATGGGAGGCAGGTTCGTGTGATGGACTGGGCGGTGTTCACGACTCTCTGAAGTTTCTTGCGGTCCTGGGCCGAGAGCAGTTGCCATACCAGGCTGTGATGCAGCCCGATAGGATGCTTTCTATGGTGCATCTGTAAAAGTTGGTAAGGGTTAATGTGGACATGCCAAATTTCCTTAGTTTCCTGAGGAAGTATAGGCGCTGTTGTGCTTTCTTGGTGGTAGCGTCGACGTGGGTGGACCAGGGCAGATTTTTGGAGATGTGCACCCCTAGGAATTTGAAACTGCTCACCATCTCCACCTCGGCCCCGTTGATGCTGACAGGGGTGTGTACAGTACTTTACTTCCTGAAGTCAATGACCGGCTCTTTAGTTTTGCTGGCATTGAGGGAGAAATTGTTGTCGCTGCACCACTCCACTAGGTTCTCTATCTCCCTCCTGTATTCTGACTCATCGTTATTCGAGATCCGGCCCACTATGGTCATATCGTCAGCAAACTTGCAGATGGAGTTGGAACCAAGTTTTGCCACGCAGTCGTGTGTATACAGGGAGTAGAGTAGGGGGCTAAGTACGCAGCCTTGCGAGGCAAAACCATCCCTCATGTGCAAGTTCTTTCAGAGACACCACATGGGAGGCAGGAGTGGGTGGTGGACAACTCCCTTGGAGCGAGATTTTGGAGCAGAATGCAAAGGGCTCTAATTTGCATCTTACAATGTTTTAGTTGACCCGAGGGAGAAAATAAACTTCCATTTGTAGAACTAACACAGGACCTGCCGATGAACTCAGAAATATTTCAAACGGTGCTAAATATACACCCAAGTTATCCCAAAACAGCAACCACGTTAAGCATCAGTTCTTAGCCCAAGACATGCAAGGCCGAATGATTGAATGAGGTCAAGTCCCAGTTCATGACCAATTTAACAGCACCTTCTCTCACAGGACTGGACTTTGGCAATTGAGGCGGGTAAGCTCAAGTCAGGAAATTATCAGATTTGTTGGATAAAATGGGCGTGGGTGGTCGAGGTGGGCTGGTTGGAAGGCCTGACTGGGTTCTCTGGGACTTTGTATCAGAGACCGTCAGACCCACGAACCCACATTCCTCACACCCCTTCATCCTCCATCCACCCTCTCCCTAAGGCTCCTCAAACCCTTCAGGTCAACTCAACGTCAAACTGGATCTGTCAGGCATCCACATTGGGTCCTCTGCCCGCCATTTTATAATCCTGGCAGAGCCTTCCAGCCCACAGTGTCAGAACGTGACTGTGCCTTCAACGATTAGAGCGATTCCCTCAAAGAAACGACGCATATCAAACTTGCAAAAAACGTTCTGCTCTGCCCTGTGGATTTACGCCCACTGATATCAACAACAACTTGAGTTTCTCTAGCACCTTTAACCTGGTAAAGCCACCCAAGCCACTGCACAGAGCGATTGCAAAAGTTGACAACCAACCATACAAGACAATATTTTTGGACAGGTGACCAAAAGCTTTGTCAAAGTGGCGGGTTATAAAGAGCACCTTAAAGGGAGGCGGGAGGGGACGCCAAGAGGTGTCGGGAGAGAGGAAAGTCCAGACTTTGAGCCAAACTGATTTCACACCGAATGCTCAAACCTTCCTGGATTCAAACCAATGGCTAATGTCTGCCCTATCACAACTTCAAAGTCCCTTCGGAGTTTTATTACTTCCCGATTGTGGTCTGGATTGCACTGACTGACAGGATATGGAAGCAGATTCGATACTAACTCTGCAAAGAGAACTGAGAAATACTTGAAGCAAAAAAAACAGGACTGTGGGGAACAATCAGGAGAGTGTGACTAATTGGATACCTCCTTCAAAAGTACAGCATTAGCGCAATGGGACAAATGGCCTTCTTCTGCGCTGTCCCATTCTATCGTTCGATGGCTCTATCAGCTAAGCTACAAGACAGAATATTCGGACGTTTGAATTGTCTTGTTACGTTAGAACGAGTCGTCCTTTTCTAATTCTACCTCTCTCTGCCTTATAGAATACCCTCAAAAGGGAATAATCAGCCATGGCCATGATTTAACTGAAACAAATGGAATTTTGCACGGGGTGTTTCTCGACGGTTGCGTTGGCAAGATCATGGCCCGTATTTAACGGCACTTAGTGCCGGAAATGGGCCCCCACGAGCTTCTTGCCATTATCGGCTGTCTCGCCGTCTGATTCGCCCGACTCATGCCTCAGCGTCTCGCCACTAACAAGCTGCTTTTAAACACTCCTCAGCACTCACTGCTAGTCAACACCAACGCATGGCAGCGTGCAGACCTGCTCGTCACTTTGGGGGTGCCAACCTGGCCAGGCTTCTCGACCTTGTGGATGAGCGACAGAGCATCCTGTTCCTCCGAGGGGGGGTTGGTGGGCAAACAGCAGGGCCACCAATACCGCCTAGGAGACAGTGACAGCGACTGTCAGTGCGGGCAGCGTGACCAGGAACACCAGCGTTGAAAGAAAACCAACGACCGTCACCGAGCTGCAAGGGTAAGTTACTCCTGGCATCAGTTCTGCCTGCCCCCCTCAAATTCCCAACCTCCCCCCCCCCACCCCCTCCCCCCCAACAAATCACTGGCTGAATCCTCGCTCCCTCCCCATATTGATCTCCGTGCTTATTCCTCAGAACCCCCAGCGGCTGCTGACGTCACCCCGGCGCATGCGCAGGGGAGGGGGCCTCTTCCGCCTCTGCCATGGTGAAGGCCATGGCGAAGGCGGATGAAAAAGAGTGCCCCTACGGCACAGCGCCGCCCGCCGATCGGTGGGCCCCGATCACGGACCAGGCCACCATGGGGGCACCCCCCCGGTGTCAGATCACCCCGGGCACACCCCCAGGACCCCGGTGCCCGCCCCGCCACCAATCCCGCCGGCAAGAGAGGTGGTTTAATCCACGCCGGCAGGAGAGGCTTGTCAGCGGCGGGACTTCGGCCCGTTGCGGGCCAGAGAATCGCCGCGTGGGGCCTGCTGACTGGCACGGCGCAATTCCTGCCCCCGCCGAATCTCGGCTGGCGGAGAATTCGGGACATGGCGGGGGCGGGATTGAGTCCGGCCCCGGGCGATTCTCCAACCCCCCCGGAGGGTCGGAGAATTCCGTCCCTGGTATCCACAAGATACCACTTGAGAATATTTTGTTTATTAAACGGTCAACAGTAACAAAGATTTGAAAATCAACTATGTAACATTCCACATATCACACTAACCATTAAACAACAAGGAAACATCATCATAATAATAATAATAGCTTATTGTCACAAGTAGGCTTCGATTAAGTTACTGTGAAAAGACCGTTCCATATTGGTATCAATGCAAAGTTATATCAGTTCATTATCACAAAAAAAAACAATCACCTGGTATCGCCCCTCACAGGTTCCTCAACAGAAATGGAGGATAAGCCTAGAATGTTATAATGTCCAGAACTTTGTCGTAGAAATGATCTGTCCATCAATGTGTGACGTGTTCCACATTCAGCGCCATTCTCCGCCCAGTAGCAGCAGCTGTGCAGGCCCCTCCCACACGGCCCAATCTCACCGCAACCAAATCCTGGCATCCGCATATTCCACTGGCGCTCAGGGTGCAGTTGAACATCCTTGATTCCAGCGTGTTTAACCCGCGGTGACGTGCCAGTTACATGCAGCATTCACCACACCAGCAACAAAAGTATCAGCAATCTGCAAAAGCATTTCTTCAACGGTGTTAGCAGGTGGCTCATTTGGATCAATGTCGCACAACAGGTCCCGCAGCGTCTTTTTGCTTCAAACTGGATTGCCTTCTGGACTCAGATGTTCCCCTGAGCTCGGTCATCCAGGACTCAGGTATATTAGAAAAAAATGTCTTTCTTTCCGGCTACAGAAAAGGAAGGAAACAGCAACAGCAGCCCCCAGGCATCAGCAGCCACCAGCAGGAGCAAGCAGCAAACACACCCTGCAGCTGCGAAGTGCTCTCACAATCAACAAAGCCAAATCCTCATTAGCAATGGCCTTGAGCTGTGAACCTGCAGGCTGCTCACTTTCAAGGGTAGTTAAAGTGACCTTCAGCATAGAACCAAGAACAGGACTCTGTCCAGGAAGTGTTTGCTAGGATTTGCTGTGTGTGTGTCCCTATTTCTCTCTCTCACTCTGTCCCTCTGTGTGTGTGTCCCTATCTCTCTCTCTGACAGATTGGGATATCCCATATACCAGGATTTGGTTCCGGTGAGATTGGGCCGTGTCGGACAGGCAACAGCTGTAGGTGCCCGTTATGGGCATCCACAATATGTAAAGATGGCTTGAAGACCTCACAGACAAAAAGCCCCTCAATGCCCCCCCCCCCCCCCCCCCGGGCCTAGGAACAACCCCCAACCTGGAACGCCTCAACCCCCGGCCACCCACCCCAAGCAGTGGCACAGCAGCTCCAGTGCCTTTGAGCTGCAGGTCCAGAAATGGAGATGGCTCCTCACCTCCTCAGTTCCCCTCAGCAGCCACTGTGCCAGCTTCACGTTTTTAAAAAGGAGTACTAAACAACAACCGTGTAATTTCTCACTGGGGAGCTGGTTAATTCCCGGGAGGCCGTTACATTGGGGGTTAATTACATGCTTGACATATTTGGGCGTGATCCGGAACTCGCTATCGAGAGCAAGCCGGTTAGATGGCAAACTGATTTGCGCCTCGATTTTGGCCCTTCCCACTATTTAACTGGCACTTCCAGAGCAACATGGTGATTAAATCGCGCCCCATGTGTTTGTAAATCTATTGATACCGCCAGAGTTTTACTTTATGATTGATTCATTAGGAACCACATCTCTAAAGCCTTTACTTTCCAAAAAGCAGAATGATTTGCATTTAACACAAAGAAGTACATGGTTAGAATTCTAAATTTCCCTGTGGACTAACCAATGGTAAGTAAGGCTTGTTAATACAGAATGCATCCTCTGTTAAGCTAATGCATTCAAACATTTTCCATAACTCTGGCCTGAAATCAGGCTGGAAAAGGGGCCCTGCAGTTATTAATTGCCTTGTTGGTCCCAGTTTTAGTTTTCCTGGAGTTTCAAGTTCAAAGCAAACCCTGACCTTTTGTACCAAGAAAAGCTACAGCAGATTTCAGAATGCAGTCAAGCGGAGCTCTCCCACCGTGTGGTTCCTCCAGCTTTTATCTCAACTTTTAAAGCAAATTCTCCCTCTCCTCTCCCTGCGCCCCAACCATTTCTGGCTACGCCTTCCGCTGTTAATGTTCCTGCACTCGGGACTTCCTTTCCTTAAGCCTCTTGGCCTCCTCCTAAATCCTTCTTAAAATCCATTGGACACTTGTTCAATCCTCCCTCTCATTGGCTAGCTGTCCATTATTTACTTGTGTCACCATGAATCATAGGATTCTGACAGTGCAGATGGAGTCCGTTCGGCCCATCGGGTCTGCAATGACCCTCTGAAAGAGCACCCAACTTAGGCCCACTCCCCCAGCCCATCCCGGTAACCCCAGCTAACCTGGGCACCTTTAGACACTAAGCGGCAATTCAGCATGGCCAATCCACCTCACCTGCACACCTTTGGATTGTGGGTGGAAAGCGGATCATCTTGAAAACATACAATGTTTGGGCATCAGCTCCTTTCCGCGGTCGCGAATTTCACAGTCTCACCGCTCTCTGGGTGAAGAAGTTTCTCCCCATCTCTGTCCTAAAGGGTTTGCCCGTACCCTCAGCCGGTGACCCCTGGCTCTGGACACCCTCACCATCAGGAACACCCTTTCTCCCTGTCTAGCCCTGTTGGCATTTTACAGGTTTATATAAAATTGTTCTGTGATACTCCCCTCATTCTTCTGAACTCCAGAGATTTTAATCCTAACCGATTCAACCTCCCTCATACGTCACTGACACGTCTGTGATGGTTCCCACTGAATGAGCTTTCTGACCAAGGGGAAGAATCACACAGCTATAGAAGGATTAACAGTAGTGGTGAATCCGAGTAGGAGGATTGTAAATAGTTTAATAAAGGTGTTGAAGTTATCTCCACGTCTGAACCTTCCTTTGTCAGAGTGAACATCAAGGAAGCAGCTTATGCTACGCCAAGAGCATAAGACAGGGCCCAACCCTGTCCTTACCCATATTCAAGTGTGTATATTTTGAATAATTTACATACAAATGTACACACATTGAGCAGGATCTGTGATCTCCCAATGGCTCGACTCACACAGATAACTGGCCAAGGCTGTGCTTATATATATATTCCAGTTATTACTATCTTTGGGAATGCTGAAGGTCGGATTTTTCCCACATATTTCAAATTTTCTACCCGAGACAGTCATGAGCTGTGTACCCATCTTGTTTCAAGGTTCATGCCTCGCCTGCTTCCTCCACTCCCTCACTGGCATTCTCTGTGCGACACTTGGCACTGACGATGGTTAGGTGGACTGGCCATGATGAATTGCTATTAGTGTCCAAAAGGTTGGGTGGGGGTCACTGGGGTAGGGAGGAGGCGTGGGCTTAAGTAGGGTCCTCTTTCCAAGGGCCTGTGCAGACTCGATGGGCCGAATGGCCTTCTTCTGCACTGTAGATTCTATGACTCTAAGTGAAAACATCTTTGTTACGTCCACAAAAGCAAAATACTGTGGATGCTGGAAATCTTGAATGAGAACAGAAAATGCTGGAAATGCAGGAAAGGTCAGGCAGCATCGATGGAGAGAGAAGTTGCCTGGCATTGATGCAGATATAGGACGGATGGTGAAACAATGTGTGAATAAAATGCCAGAAGCTGGAGCTCCCTGGGAATGGCCGGGTGGACCATGGGTGAGGTTCACGTGGATTATGTTGGCATGGGCATTATGTATCTTTTGCTCGTGGACGGCCATTGAAAATGGATGGAGACATTTGAAATGAAGTCCACACCTTCATACGCCACAGCTGAGAAACTGCGCCCATGTTTCAACACCCACGGCGTGCCAGATGTACTTGTCTCAGGCAATGGGACGGCATTTACAAGTGCGGAATTGCAGCAGTTCATGATGTTTAATGAGATAAAACATATTCGGAGCACGCTATATATCCTTTTGTCCAATGGGTTGGCCAAACGCACCGTTCAGAAATTCGAGGCTGGTCTGAAGAAGCAATCACCTGCGACACTAGGAACCGAGATACCAAGGTGGCACGGTTCCTGTTAGCCTACAGAACCACCCTGCATACCACCACTGGCAAAGCTCCTGCTGAGTTGCTGATGGGTCAATGCTTGAGAACCAGGCTGAGCCTGCTAGTTCCAAATTTAGCGGAGAGGGTGGAGACTAGGCAGAGTTGTCAGAAAAAGAACCATGATTCGGCAAATGTGGAAACAGCATTTGAGATAGACGATCTAGCTTTTGTGAAGGATTTTGGAAGTGCATCAAGTTGGGTCCCGGGAGTCGTGGTGGTCAAGACTGTCCTATGAAGTGAAAGTGCAGCACAAGTTTTTGAAGAAACATAATTTGGGAGGAGGGAGCCCTCCCAAGGGCCGGTGCTACTGCCTGATCCAGTTTTCCAGGAAGTAGTGTTGTTGTTTGCCCAAGGAGTGAAGCGGCTGATCAACCAGAGGCAGGTCAAAGTGCTGCTCCCTGTGAATCTGAGGAAGCAGTGGGAAGTAACGTACTGCTCCCGAGTCCCAGTGAAGCAGGTCCAAATGAAACTGCCTCTTCAGCGGAACCTCAACCAGTTGAACGGGGTCATTCCCAGAGAAAGAGAAAGTCCCCTGGCAGACTGGGTTTCTGATAAATGGTGTTAAAAATTGTTATTTATTGTTTCGAATTAATGTTTTGAAAATTGTGGAAGTTCTCAGTGCACTGTGTAATAATGGTCTTAAAGGGGGCAGGATGTAATGGCTCGCCCCTTTAAGGGGGGGGGGGGAATCGGAAGGGACATGTGACCCGATCGACCAATAAGGAATGAGCGCAGGGACCTTGGTGCAGAGTGCGGGTTTTTTCAGCCAGTGCTGGGAATGAAGACTCGGTTTTGGTGCTCTGTATATAGCCCGTGTGTTAATAATAATAAAATATTAATCTTTATTGTCATAAGTAGGCTTACACTAACACTGCAATGAAGTTGCTGTAAAAATCCCCGAGTCGCCACAGTCCGGCGCCTGTTTGGGTACACAGAGGGAGAATTCAGAATTTCCAATTCACCTAACCTGCACATCTTTCAGGACTTGTTGAAGCCAACCGGAGCACCCGGAGGAAACCCACACAGACACGGGCGAACATGCGGACTCCGCACAGACAGTGACCTAAGCCAGGAATCGAACCTGGGACCTTGGCACTGTGAAAGCAATAGTGCTAACCACTGTGCTACCGCATTGCCCATAATATTAACAAATGTTATATTAATGTTAATTAACCCTTTGTTATTCGTTAGCCAACTGCTGGTCACCAATCATTGCATTTACTACATCTACCTTCCCCTATTAGTTAGCTTCACTTTTATAATTCCAAATTTCTTGTTGCACTTTTACACCCCTTTCTGTCTGTGACAACCTCTCTTTGTTCTCCTGTGCACTCCTGTTCATGTTCCTTCAACCTGCAATTGAATATCTCCAGTTCAGGGAGCTGCCTTTCAGGAAGGATGTGTTCCCTGTGGAGTACGAATACCCACAGATTCATCAGAATGTTGCCAGAGTCTGAAAGGATTAAATTGAGAGGGCAGTTTGCAGGGTCCAGGAATGTTCTCTTCAAATGGTGAAAAGACTTAACTGGGTAGAATATGTGCTGAGAATCTATTTCCTCTGGTGGGAGGAGGGGCGGGGTTGGAGTCTTGGTCAAAGGACCTTTCCTTAAAATTAGAGCCAGGTTTTTCAGGGATTTAATTTAATTTCATAATCTTTATTAGTGTCACAAGTAGGCTTACATCAACACTGCAATGAAGTTACTGTGAAAATCCCCTTGTCGCCACATTCCGGTGCCTGTTCGGGTACACGGAGGGAGAATTCAGAATGTCCAACTCATCTAACGAGAACATCTTTCGGGACTTGTGGGAGGAAACCGGAGCACCCGGAGGCAACCCACGCAGACACGGGGAGAACGTGCAGACTCTGCACAGACAGTGACCCAAGCCAGGAATCGAACCTGGAACCCTGGAGCAGTGAAGCAACAGTGCTAACCACTGTGCTACTGTGCCACCCATGATCTCCATCACACAAGAGGTGGAGGAAATATGGAACTCCCTCCGCTAGCAAAGCCATTGAGGCCGAGATCAATTCAAATTTTCATACAGGTTTGTTCAGCAGACCTGGCCACATCTGTGTGGAGAGAAATAGTTAAAATAGGTAATCAACCTGAAATGTTTATTTGTTTCTCATTGCACAGATGAAAGCCAGCTGAATATTTCCCGCATTTTCTGCTTTAATTTAAAATTTCCTGCTTCTGTAGTTTTTGGCTTTTGTATTGATAGTTTTTTTTTGTTGGGAAAGATATTGAGGTGTGGAACACAGATGGGCCTGTGGCGTTAATGCAGGTAAGCTTTGATCCAATAGAATGGAAAATGATTTGAGGGGCTTAGCGGACTTCTTCTGTCCCTTTGTGCATTTGAAGGGCTGAATGGCCCACCCTTGGCCCCTCATGCTCCCATTCTTACCTCCTGAGTGCTCGCCATGTGCATCTTGGATCCCTGCGAAGATATTGGTCAGGCTGGACTTTCCCACTCCGGAATCCCCAAGCAGCAGCACCCGGAAGAGTCCGCCTCCGGAGTCGCTGGAGCCGTCCGATTCGGGCGAGTCCGATGACCAGCTGCCATGCTCCCTCTCCCCGGGCTGGCACGAAACCGAATGGCCAAAGTTGGGTCTGTGTTGCCCCTGGGCGGGGTAGGCCAGCAGTTCACTCTCGGTGGTCAGGCTGCGGACAGGTCTGACGTGAGGATGTGGGTGATGGTGAGTCGAGGGCACGGGAGAGCTGGCACGTCTCTGCAGGGGGGCATGGCCATCACGCCTCTGGGTGTTTAGAGTCATATCCGCAGGGCTGGAGAAATAAAGACAGGGGAAGAAAATAGGAGAGCTGATCAGCGGCGTCAATGCTTAACTGTCGACTCACATGGAGGATTCCCACCATTGAACCCTGTCATGTTCAAACCAACATCCAATGTTTAATCCAGTCATCTCTTTAACAGTAATAATAATCTTTATTAGTGTCACTGATGCATGTAGAAATGGTACAGAACTGATGCATGTAGAAATGGTACAGAACTGATGCATGTAGAAATGGTACAGCAGTTATCATGGGGGATTTTAATCTACATTTCGATTGGTTTAACCAGGTCGGTCAAGGCAACCTTGAGGAGGAGTTTATAGAATGTATCCGCGATAGTTTCCTAGAACAGTATGTAATGGAACCTACGAGGGAACAAGCGGTCCTAGATCTTGTCCTGTGTAATGAGACAGGATTGATTCATGATCTCATAGTTAGGGATCCTCTCGGAAGGAGCGATCACAATATGGTGGAATTTAAAATACAGATGGAGGGTGAGAAAGTAAAATCAAATACTAGTGTTTTGTGTTTAAACAAAGGAGATTACAATGGGATGAGAGAAGAACTAGCTAAGGTAGACGGGGAGCAAAGACTTTATGGTGGAACAGTTGAGGAACAGTGGAGAACCTTCCAAGCGATTTTTCACAGTGCTCAGCAAAGGTTTATACCAACAAAAAGGAAGGACGGTAGAAAGAGGGAAAATCGACCGTGGATATCTAAGGAAATAAGGGAGAGTATCAAATTGAAGGAAAAAGCATATAAAGTGGCAAAGATTGGTGGGAGACTAGAGGACTGGGAAATCTTTAGGGGGCAACAGAAAGCTACTAAAAAAGCTATAAAGAAGAGTAAGATAGAGTATGAGAGTAAACTTGCTCAGAATATAAAAACAGACAGTAAAAGTTTTTACAAATATATAAAACAAAAAAGAGTGGCTAAGGTAAATATTGGTCCTTTAGAGGATGAGAAGGGAGTTTTAATAATGGGAGATGAGGAAATGGCTGAGGAACTGAACAGATTTTTTGGGTTGGTCTTCACAGTGGAAGACACAAATAACATGCCAGCGACTGATAGAAATAAGGCTATGACAGGTGAGGACCTTGAGAGGATTGTTATCACTAAGGAGGTAGTGATGGGCAAGCTAATGGGGCTAAAGGTAGACAAGTCTCCTGGCCCTGATGGAATGCATCCTAGAGTGCTAAAAGAGATGGCTAGGGAAATTGCAGATGCACTAATGATGATTTACCAAAATTCACTAGACTCTGGGGTGGTCCCGGTGGATTGGAAATTAGCAAACGTGACACCACTGTTTAAAAAAGGAGGTAGGCAGAGAGCAGGAAATTATAGGCCAGTGAGCTTAACTTCGGTAGTAGGGAAGATGCTGGAATCTATCATCAAGGAAGAAATAGCGAGGCATCTGGATAGAAATTGTCCCATTGGGCAGGCGCAGCATGGGTTCATAAAGGCAGGTCGTGCCTAACTAATTTAGTGGAATTTTTTGAGGACATTACCAGTGCAGTAGATAACGGGGAGCCAATGGATGTGGTATATCTGGATTTCCAGAAAGCCTTTGACAAGGTGCCATACAAAAGGTTGCTGCATAAGATAAAGATGCATGGCATTAAGGGTAAAGTAGTAACATGGATAGAGGATTGGTTAATTAATAGAAAGCAAAGAGTGGGGATTAATGGGTGTTTCTCTGGTTGGCAATCAGTAGCTAGTGGTGTCCCTCAGGGATCCGTGTTGGGCCCACAATTGTTCACAATTTACATAGATGATTTGGAGTTGGGGACCAAGGGCAATGTGTCCAAGTTTGCAGATGACACTAAGATGAGTGGTAAAGCGAAAAGTGCAGAGGATACTGGAAGTCTGCAGAGGGATTTGGATAGGTTAAGTGAATGGGCTAGGGTCTGGCAGATGGAATACAATGTTGACAAATGTGAGGTTATCCATTTTGGTAGGAATAACAGCAAACGGGATTATTATTTAAACGATAAAATATTAAAGCATGCCGCTGTGCAGAGAGACCTGGGTGTGCTAGTGCATGAGTCACAGAAAGTTGGTTTACAGGTGCAACAGGTGATTAAGAAGGCAAATGGAATTTTGTCCTTCATTGCTAGAGGGATGGAGTTTAAGACTAGGGAGGTTATGTTGCAATTGTATAAGGTGTTAGTGAGGCCACACCTGGAGTATTGTGTTCAGTTTTGGTCTCCTTACTTGAGAAAGGATGTACTGGCATTGGAGGGTGTGCAGAGGAGATTCACTAGGTTAATCCCAGAGCTGAAGGGGTTGGATTATGAGGAGAGGTTGAGTAGACTGGGACTGTACTCGTTGGAATTTAGAACGATGAGGGGGGATCTTATAGAAACATTTAAAATTATGAAGGGAATAGATAGGATAGATGCTGGCAGGTTGTTTCCACTGGCAGGTGAAAGCAGAACTAGGGGGCATAGCCTCAAAATAAGGGGAAGTAGATTTAGGACTGAGTTTAGGAGGAACTTCTTCACCCAAAGGGTTGTGAATCTATGGAATTCCTTGCCCAGTGAAGCAGTTGAGGCTCCTTCATTAAATGTTTTTAAGGTAAAGATAGATAGTTTTTTGAAGAATAAAGGGATTAAGGGTTATGGTGTTCGGGCCGGAAAGTGGAGCTGAGTCCACAAAAGATAAGCCATGATCTCATTGAATTGCGGAGCAGGCTCGAGGGGCCAGATGGCCTACTCCTGCTCCTAGTTCTTATGTTCTTATGTTATGTTCTTACATGTAAGTAGGCTTACATTAACACTGCAATGAAGTTACTGTGAAAATCCCCTCGTCGCCACACTCCGGGTCCCTGGTGCTGTGAGGCAGGAGTGCTAACCGCTGTGCCACCATGCTGTCATACTCATCAACTATCTCACTCGCCGGTATTTTTAAGATGCTGGGATTGAGTCCATCAGGACCCAGCGACCCATCAGCACGCAGCTCCAACAATTTGCCCAGTACCACTTGCCTGGTGATTCTAATTTTCCAGAGTTCCTCTCTCCCTCCCACTTCCTGATTTACAGCTACTTCTGGGCTGTTACTTTTACCCTGTATGGTGAAGACCAATGCAAAATATCGCTTCAATTCATCTGCCGTCTCCTATTTCCCACCACTAATTTCTCACACTCACTTTTTGTAGGACCAATTCTCACTGAGTTAACTTCTTTCTTTTTCAAATATAATAATATTTTTTTATAAATTTAGAGTACCAAATTATTATTTTTTCACAATTAAGGGGCAATTTAGCGTGGCCATTCTACCTACCCTGCACATCTTTGGGTTGTGGGGGTGAAACCCACGCAGACACGGGGGGAATGTGCAGACTCCACACGGACAATGACCCAGAGCCGGAATCGAACCTGGGACCTCAGCGCTCAGTCCCAGTGCTAACCACTGTTCAAATATAATAATAATAATCTTTATTAGTGTCACAAGTAGGCTTAAATTAACATTGCAGTGAAGTTACTCTCAAAATCCCCTAGCCGTCACATTCCAGCGTCTGTTTGGGTACACTGAGGGAGAATTCAGGGGCTGGATTCTCCCCTACCCGGCGGGGCGGCGGGTCCTGGCGGGATGGAGTGGCGTAAACCACTCCGCATCGGGCCGCCCCAAAGATGCGGAATCCTCCGCACTATTAGGGCCTAGCCCTCACCTGTAGGGGCTAGGCCCACGCCGGAGTGGCTGTCGACCCGCCGGCCTGCGGGAAAGGCCTTTGGCGCCACACCAGCCGGGGCCGAAGGGACTCCGCCGGCCGGCGGAAGTCCGCGCATGTGCGGGAGCGTCAGCGACTGCAGACATCATCCCCACGCATGCGCAGGGAGAGGGTCACCTCCGCGTCGGCCATCGTGAAGGCTGATGCCCGACGCGGAAGGAAAAGAGTGCCCCCACGGCACAGGCCCGCCCGCGGATCAGTGGGCCCCGATCGCGGGCCAGGCCACTGTGGGAGCACCCCCCCGGGGCCAGATCGCCCCACGCCCCCCCCCCCAGGACCCCGGAGCCCGCCCGCGCCGCCAGTCCCGCCGGTAAGGGAGGTGGTTTGATTCACACTGGCGGGACCGGCATTACAGCAGCGGGGCTTCGGCCCATCGCTGGCCGGAGAATCGCCGGGGGGGGGGGGGGGGGGGGGGGGCTGCCGACCGGCGCGGCGCGATTCCCGCACCCGCCGAATATCCGGTGCCGGAGAATTCGGCGGCCGGCGGGGGCAGGATTCACACCAGCCCCCGGCGGGGGGGTCGTAGAATCCAGCCCCAGATTGTCCATTTCATAAGAACATAAGAACTAGGAGCAGGAGTAGGCCATCTGGCCCCTCGAGCCTGCTCCGCCATTCAATGAGATCATGGCTGATCTTTTGTGGACTCAGCTCCACTTTCCGGCCTGAACACCATAACCCTTAATCCCTTTATTCTTCAAAAAACTATCTATCTTTACCTTAAAAACATGTAATGAAGGAGCCTCAACTGCTTCACTGGGCAAGGAATTCCATAGATTCACAACCCTTTGTGTGAAGAAATTCCTCCTAAACTCAGTCCTAAATCTACTTCCCCTTATTTTGAGGCTATGCCCCCTAGTTCTGCTTTCACCCGCCAGTGGAAACAACCTGCCCGCATCTATCCTATCTATTCCCTTCATAATTTTATGTTTCTATAAGATCCCCCCTCATCCTTCTAAATTCCAACGAGTACAGTCCCAGTCTACTCAACCTCTCCTCGTAATCCAACCCCTTCAGCTCTGGGATTAACCTAGTGAATCTCCTCTGCACACCCTCCAGTGCCAGTACGTCCTTTCTCAGGTAAGGAGACCAAAACTGAACAAACCTAATAAGCACTTCTTTCGGGACTTGTGGGTGGAAAATGGAGCACCCGGAGGTAACCCACGCAGACACGGGGAGAACGTGCAGACTCCACAGAGAGTGACCCAAGCCGGGAATCGAACCTTGGACTCTGGCACTGTGAAGCGACAGTGCTAATCACTGTGCTACCGTGTTACCCTTTTTCACTTCATTTTCCCCATCTCTTTTCAGAAAGACATTGACAGAAATTTACAGATGAGAAATTCACCTGCTACTACCCTGTTAGTGCAATGATACAATGAGATAGGAGTTGTTGACTAACCACAGCTATCAATCTCCAAGCAATGAGCCAACAGGAAATCCATATCACGTTTCAGATTACTCATATACTGTAATTTATTTTATCCTTTTGTGCAAGGCCAGCATTGGTTGCCTCTCTAATTGTGCTCGAAATGCTTCACTCGGGCATTTCACAGGGCACTTGAGGCACACATCTGCCAGGACGGGACTTCCTTCCCTAAACAACATTATTGGACCAGATGGGATTTTATGACGATCGATGATAGTTGTCATGGTCACCAATACTAAGACTAGCTTTCAATTCCAGGTTTTATTAATTAAATTCAAATTCCCACCAGCTGCCGTGGTGGGATTTGAACCCGTGCCCCCCTCTGGGCTGTTGCATTACTAGTTCACTGACATTACCACTGCGCCACTGTCTCCCGCCAAGTTGCTGAAGCACATCTTCATTGCACACGCAGCCTGTTCTGTTCCAGACAGTCTAGAATAGGACGGCCAGCCCTATCATCCCCACTCCAAGTGTCAGCAGACCAGAGAAACACGTGCATTTGTCTAGCACCTTTCAGGTCCACAGGATTGGCCAAAGTATTTTACAGCCAATGAGGTAATTTTTGGAAGTATAGTCACTGTTGTAAGTTCGGAAACATGGCAGCCAATTTATGCAGAGCAGGTTTCCGCGCAATGTGATCATGGCCAGATGATCTGTTTCAGAACATAGAACATAGAACGATACAGCGCAGTACAGGCCCTCCGGCCCTCGATGTTGCACCGACATGGAAAAAAAAACTAAACTAAAATCTAACCTACACTATGCCCTTATCATCCATATGCTTATCCAATAAACTTTTAAATGCCCTCACTGTTGGCGAGTTCACTACTGTTGCAGGTAGGGCATTCCACGGCCTCACCACTCTTTGCGTAAAAAACCCACCTCTGACCTCTGTCCTATATCTATTACCCCTCAATTTAAGGCTATGTCCCCTCGTGCTAGCCATCCCCATCCGCGGGAGAAGGCTCTCGCTGTCCACCCTATCTAACCCTCTGATCATTTTGTATGCCTCTATTAAGTCACCTCTTAACCTTCTTCATTTTGTTTTAGTTTTTCAAACTGAGGGGCAATTTAGCGTGGCCAATCCGCCTACCCTGCACATCTTTTTGGGTTGTGGGGATGAGACCCACGCAGACACGGGGAGAATGTACAAACTCCACAATGATCCGGAGCTGGGATCGATCCCTGGTCCTTGGCACCGTGAGGAAGCAGTGCTAAGCAGTGCCCGTTGATCTGTTTTTGATGATGTTATCTGAGGGGTAGATTTTGGCCAGGACAGGGGGGGCAAACTTTGCTGCTGTTCTTCGAAATAGTGACGCCTCTTATCCAAAGACTGACACCTCCGAGAGTGCAGCACTACCTCAGTACTGCACTGTAGTGTCAGATGGGATAACACATTCTGGAGTGGGACTTGAACCCAAAGCCTTCTGACTCAGGAGAGAGGGGGCTACTGCCAAATGTAAGAAGGCCATCCAGCCAAGAGAGTTGGATCATCCCATGTTTTCATATTAAACCAGTGACTAAAACATTCCTGATGTGGAGATGCCTGCGTTGGACTGGGGTGAGCACAGTAAGAAGTCCCACAACACCAGGTTAAAATCCAAAATGTTTGTTTCAAACACTAGCTTTCGGAGCACTGCTCCTTCCTCAGGTGAGCCAAGCCGGGAATCGAACCTGGGGCCCTGGAGCTGTGAGGCAAGTGTGCTAACCACTGTGCTGCCGTGCTCCCTTGTCATAAGAATTCACCTGAGGAAGGATTCACCTGAGGAAGGAGCAGTGCTCCAAAAGCTAGTGTTTGAAGCAAACTTGTTGGACTTTAACCTGGTGTAAGACTTCTTACTGTAAAAGAGACCTATCATCATCTTCACTCCTCCAGCAAAAGTGGCTTGACTAATAGAAAGAGGACAGCGCTTTGGATCCATGGAACTGGGGGGTTAACCAATCTACCTTTGGGGTTAAGTGCCTCAAACTCAGCATAAAAGGCTGGTCTGATATGGCTGCAGTTCTCTCCAATCCCAACTAATCCAGCCAGGTTCAAATGAGGTGATGAGCATTGAGGTAATTGAAAGGCAATTCAACAACATGCATTTTACTGCTAATAAGCTTCACGGGAATATAACTGAACAAAATGTGACGCGGAACCAAAGACTTGGTGACAGGGGTAGATTTTAAGGAGATTCCTTAAGGAGCTGAGAGAGAGGGAGAGGTTTAGGGAGGGAATTCCGGAGTTTAGGGCCCAGACATCAGAGGGCGCGGTCACTAACGCTGGAGTGTTAAACGTAAGGATGCGCAAGAGGCCAAAACCGGAGGAGCACAATGCACTTGGTGGGTTTGCAGCAGTATACAAACGTAGGGAGGGAGCGAGATCCTGTCGGGATTTTAACACAAGGATGAGAATTTTAAAACTGCCGCACTACTGGACCAAGAGCTAATCAATGTAGGTCCACGAGCAGAGGGAAGATGGGTGAACAAGTTCTTCATCTAGAAAAAAAACTTTCTCCTTTGTGTTCTAGTTGAAGGTTTATATATTCCGGGTAGGCACGCTACAGCCTTCAGGCCTGAACATCGAATTCAACAACTTCAGATGATCAGCTCTACCCCACCTCGACCCATTTGTTTTCATTTCATTTTAACTGTCTTTTACCATTTATTTCTTTCTTAATATATATTTAATTCCCCTCCTCAATCTTATCCACCTTTCCTGCACCTTTAAAGGCTCCTCTTTGCTTCCCCCTTCCCCTCCCCCCAATATCTACAGTTCACCCTCTGATGTTAGTTTCGTTGCTGTTTGACCTCTCACACCTTTTGCCCTCTCTGGGGACTGCCATTAGCACTCTTTCCCTTGGTTTCTGTGGCCATTAGCACCCAGTTCCCCTGGGTTTCTGCGGCTTTGACTTATCTTTCATTCTCACTCCACAGTATAAATATTTCCCACTTTCTCGGTCTGTTCGTTTTGACAGAGTCATCGTGCTTGAAACGTTAGCTCTTTTCTCTCTACAGATCCTGCCAACCTGCTGAGATTTTCCAGCATTTTCTCTTTCGTTTCAGATTCCAGTAATTTGCTTTTATATATTCTGTACACTGTTATTTGTTCGATTCTCACAGTCCAAGTTAAATAGGCTGATTAAACCCCGATTGATGGCAATCTTATCTTCAGTGATGAATGTTGCTGCGAGAGACTCTCTTCACACTTCTGAAACCATTCTGGCTTTTCCTACCCAACTTTCTTAGGACAGGGGAGCACGGTAGCACAGTGGTTAGCACATTTGCCTCACAGCTCCAGGGTCCCAGGTTCGATTCCCGGCTTGGGTCACTGTCTGTGTGGAGTCTGCATGTGCTCCCCATGTCTGCGCGGTTTTCGTTCGGGTGCTCTGGTTTCCTCCCACAGTTCAAAGATGTGCCGGTTAGATGTATTGAAATGAAATGAAAATCGCTTATTGTCACAAGTAGGCTTCAATGAAGTTACTGTGAAAAGCCCCTAGTCGCCACATTCTGGCGCCTGTCCGGGGAGGCTGGTACGGGAATCGAACCGTGCTGCTGGCCTGCTTTAAAAGCCAGTGATTTAGCCAAGTGAGCTAAACCAGCCCCTTTGGCCATGCTAAATTGCCCTTAGTGTCCAAAAAGGTTAGGTGGGGTTACTGGATTACAGGGATAGGGTGGAGGCGTGGGCTTGCGTGGGGTGCTCTTTCCAAGGGCTGCTTCAGACTCGATGGGCTGAATGATCTCCTTCTGCACTGTAAATTCTATGATCTATGACAGTGACTAGACTTTAAGACATATTGAATTGGCTGTTCTTTGCTGCTCACTGACTGAACGATAATGATTGTACACCTTCCCACTTCACCATCACTTATCATTTATTATGCAACTTACTTTCAAGATTGCTGTTCAATATGTATTAGCTTCATTGGAACATATTTGCCATTCTCTACATGCTTAATTTGGGTTATTCTCCTTTCCTGCTGATAATTTTCTTTGAATTGGGCCACCAGCAAATTTTCTGTTATGAGAAGCACCAGCTCTAATATTGCTTGTAAATTAAATGATGGGGGGCTCAAAGATCTTTAGAGTCAAAAAACTATCCCCACTACCTTAAGGAACAGGTTTTCCCATTTATTACCAATGCCTGCTTCCAGTCGCCAACCCAAGTAGCAATCTTGGTTCCAACTTCCGCACCACAAATGCCATTATTTTCAGATGTTAAAAGTCTCACATGTGGAACTTCACTGAAAGTCTTCCAAAAATGGGAGTGAATTGCATCTCACTGGAAGCCCCTCGTCCACCCATTGAGTTAGGTCTCAGAACAGCAACCGGGGCATTATTTGGGATTCATTTCTAAAAAAATAAGCCAACCCTGTTTGCACCATTTCACCCCCCCACCCCGTTTAACCAACACGGTCCACTTAAGCCAAAAGACAGTGGATTGCGTTTTTTTCTTGCTTCACTTTTCGCATTGCTGAACTATTAAATAAAAATGCCTCGCAAGACCGAGTGGCAATATTTTAATAATTCATTTCCCTACTAACAAGCCGGATGTGTTATATGTTACTCCCAGAACTGGCGATTCTCGAGTGTCATTTTGAAACTGATTCACGGTGACTTACTTCATCCAGTTTCACATCCAGTACAGAAAATACAGGAGCAGGAATGCCCTGACCGTTATTGATATATTGTCAATCGCCACAACAAATACTACAGCGTCATTGCAATGCACATTAATCATCAGGGGGGAAAAAGCTGTGGAAATCGTTTTTAAAAGTTTCACTTTTGGAAACTCGACCATTGTCCACCAGGGACTGGCTCCGCTGCTACTAAAATCGTTCAGGAATGTGGGAAGAACGTGTTTAAAAATTCGCTCCAGCGTACACAGAGTGTGAGAGAGAATGTAAAGTTTCACTGCCCACATGCCTTTTGATTGTGCTGATGTGAAACACTGAGCAAGGTAAGGGCAAGAGGTGGGGGGGAAAGTTAGTCGGTGCTATTAAAAGTTTTGTACATCACATTCAAGATTCCAACTTTTCCCCACATGCACCCCGGCGATTATAGTCCTTACATGTTTCAGGTATTTATAAGGATAACGTTTGCGGCTGCCACCATTTGCACAGAATGGGCAAAAAGCTGCATGCGGTGTTTGCAAAGTTTAGAAGTCGCACTTACAGCTCAGGGCTTCAATCCGTTTCTTTTCTGGCTGTAGTCTCTTTGGTTTGCATTCCACGCTGCCTCAGCACATCCCTGCTCCCTCATACTTGTGTGTGTGTGTGTGAGATATCCCAGCCAGGCTGGCCCCCTTTATAAACTACCACCCATGACATCAGGAGTCAATGAGCGTCAGTTCCTCGGCAGTGTGTGTGTGGGTGTGTGCTGTCTGCTGCCCACCTCATCCTCCAGAGGCCACTGTCGCCTTTCCTCCCAATTCACTGAGTGTTGACCAGAACAAACGGTGGGTGGGGGGCGGGGGGATCTATTAGTTTGCAGGTCTCCTGTGCAAAGTCTCTCTGGGGGCAGCAGGGTAGCACAAGTGGATAGCATTGTGGCTTCACAGCGTCAGGGTCCCAGGTTCGATTCCCCGCTGGTTCACTGTCTGTGCGGAGTCTACACGTTCTCCCCGTGTCTGTGTGGGTTTCCTCTGATTAGGAGGGGTTACTGGGTTATGGGGATGGGGTGGAAGTGAGGTCTTAAGTGGGTTGGTGCAGACTCAATGGGCCGAATGGCCTCCTTCTGCACAGTATGTTTTGGGTGGAACCAACAATTTCATAGAATTCTAGAATTTACAGTGCAGAAGGAGGCCATTCGACCCAGCCCCAGCCCTTGGAAAGAACACCGCACCCAAGCCCACACCTTCACTCGTAACCCAGTAACCCCGCCTAACCTTTTTTGGACACTAAGGGGCAATTTAGCACGGCCAATTACATAGAACATGGAACATAGAACAGTACAGCACAGAACAGGCCCTTCGGCCCTCGATGTTGTGCTGAGCAATGATCACCCTACTCAAACCCACGTATCCACCCTAACCTGGACTGTGGGAGGAAATCAGAGCACCCGGAGGAAACCCACGCAGACGCGGGGAGAACGTGCAGACTCCACACAGACAGTGACCCAAGCGGAGAATCGAACCTGGGATCCTGGAGCTGTGGAGCAACAGTGCTAACCACTGTGCTACTGAGCCATGAGGGGTGAATAATAGGTGGGTGAAGGCTGAGTTTTAGCACCACACGGACTGCAGCGGTTCAAGAACGTGTCTCAGCAACGCCTTCTCAAGCGCAATTAGGGATGGGCAATAACAGTGGCCTAGCCAAGCACAGGGCCGGCCCAAGGTACCGGCAACTCGGGCAGTCGCCCGGGGCGCCATGTGCTCGGGGGCGGCAGAGACTCGGGTCCCGCGCATGCGCAATTGGGCCGGTGCCAACCAGCGCATGCGCGGTGGCCGCCCTACTCGCGCGGTGGCCGCCCTCCCCAAGGGCGGCCCCCCCCTCCGGCCGACCCCCCGCCCCCCGGCCCCCCTCGGCCCAGCCCCCCCCCCGCGGCCCCGCCCCCCCTCGGCCCAGCCCCGCCCCCACCCCCGCCCCCTCGGCCCCCCCCCCCCTCAGCCCCTGCCCCCCCTCGGCCCAGCCCCGCCCCCCACCCCCGCCCCCTCGGCCCCCCCCCCCTCAGCCCCGGCCCCCGGCCCCGGCCCCCCGAAGGGCGCTGAAGTTCAGCTTGCCCGGGGCGCCAGCAACCCTAGGGCCGGCGCTGGCCAACCATGCCCCATCCCATAAATGGATAAGAAGAGTAGACCACCATTCAGCACCACTGGGATCGTCGCTGGTGTTTTTCAGCTTCGCTCTGATTTGCTGCAACCCTTTTTTCCTTTTTAATTTCTTTCTTGGTGAAAAGAGCAACTTAAATGAAAAAAATATTGTTTCATGAGATGTGGGCTTGGCATTTACTGCCCATCTCTAATTTCCCTCGAGAAGGTGGTGGTGAGCTGTCTTCTTGAACCGCTGTCGTCCATGAGGTGTAGGTACACCCACTGTGCTGTTGGGGAGGGCGTTCCTAGATGTTGCCCCAGTGACAGTGAAGGAACGGCGATATATTTCCGAGTCAGGGTGGTGTGTGGCTTGGAGGGGAATTTTCAGGTAGTGGGGTTTCCATGCGCCTGCTACTCTTGTTCTTCTAGGGCAGATTTAATGTAATAAAACATCTCAAGGCACTTCACAAGTGCATCAGAAAGCAGTATTAGGTACCAAGTCACGTCGCGTGCTATTAGGTCAGATTGCCAAAAGCTTGGCTAAAGGGATGAAAGAGAGAGGTTTAGGGAGAAAAGAGGTTTCGGGAGGGAATCCCAGAGCTTAGGGCCCAGGCAGTTGAAAGCACAGTCCCCGGCGGTGGGGTGCGCAGGGAGCAAGAATGTAGGGATGCCAGAGGATAATGGGGCTGGAGGAGATTAGAGATAGGGCCCAGGATTCCCTGCTGCGAGTCCGCCCCACTGTTGCTAAACAAGTAAAGACGGGTAATTTGGGATTCAGCCAAATCTCCCGTTCTCTGCAGCGGGAACGGGAGAATGCCGCTGTCTTGAACAGATGGAGAATCCCGCACGGGGAGCAGAATGAGGCCAGGGAGGGAATTTCAAAACAAAGACGAGAATTTTAAAATTGAGGCATCGCCTGACTGGGAGCCACTTCAGGCCAGCGAGCACAGGGGCGATGGGGGGGGGGGGGGGGGGGGGGGGGGGGATGGGCCAAGACTGGTCCCCAAGGAGGGGGGGAAAAAGCCCACAAATCTTGGTCAGCACCAGTTGTAGGAGAGACAGTTGACATTTCCACCGTGAATCACTGTGGTTCAATAGCTAACACTTAAATCTGTGCATCAAAGATCCTGATTCCAAATCCCTCACCAGGGACTTGAACCACGCAATCGAGGTCAATGCGCCCAATGCAATATTAAGGGAGTGCCGCACGGTTGGAAGTGCCGTCTCTTGAATGAGATGTTAAATTGGGGCCCTGTCAGCTCTCTCAGGAAAATGTTACCATGAAGAAGATTAGGGGGAGGGGGGACAATATTTATCCCTCAGCTACATCGCTAAAACAGGTTATCTGGTCATTAGCACAATGCTGCCAGTTGGCTTTTCCTGTGTACAAATTGACTGCCCAGTTTGCTACATTGCAACGGTGACTGCACTTCAAGTATATGTCATTGGCTGTAAAAACTGCTCTGGGTCATGGACAGTGGGTGTGGAGGGTGGCTATAGAAATGCATCAGGTGCCTGCCTGTGGTGATTGGCCTGTCAGCACACCAATTGGGTCTTGGGGTGAGGAATCGCCCCAGGCGATGGTGTCCTCTTGGGCAAGAGACATGGAAGGAGGAAGCTGCACCCATGTGGCTGCTCGACCCTTCTTACCAATAAATCCTTTCTTGTGTCCGCTAATGAAGTCTGTGAAGGTACACCTGCCCCAACTGCAGAGACAAACTTTGCTACTTTTCCAGGAAGGTCTCCTCATTGCGTCAACAAAACTGAACAAGTAATTTTGAGGGTTGGTACAAAAGTTCTCAATCAATCTATTTAATGCAGCAACCATTTTAAGGGGTTGCGATGGGGGCCTGACCTTAGGTAGGGTACCCTTTCAGAGGGTCGGTGCAGACTCGATGGGCCAAATGGCCTCTTTCTGCACTGTAGGGATTCTATTCTATGATAAGCCTCATTCGGGTTAGCCAATTCCTGTCTTTGCCCACCATGGCAATTTTTTTTTTTAAAGGGGCAATTTAGCATGGCCAATCCACCTACTCTGCACATTTTTGGGTTGTGGGGGCGAAACCCACGCAGACACGGGGAGAATGTGCAAACTCCACACGGACAGTGACCCAGAGCCGGGATTGAACCTGGGACCTCAGCGCCGTGAGGCGGTTGTGCTAACCAGCTAACCACCTAGCCAGGCGGGTGGAATATAGATTGTACACCCTGCCCAGTATTGCTGTCCTGTGAACTCTGTGTCCCCAATTCCGCCAACACTTCCTGACTTGTGGCATGGTGGCAGAATGGTTAGCACTGCTGCTTCACAGCGCCAGGGACCCAGGGTTCAATTCCGGCCTCGGGTCACTGTCTGTGCGGAGTCTGCACGTTCTCCCCGTATCTGTGTGGGTTTCCTCCCACAGTACAAACATGTGCAGGTTAGGTGGGATTACAGGAATAAGGCTGGGGAATGGGCCTGGGTAGGGGGCTCTTTCAGAGGTGCAGACTTGATGGGCTGAATGGCCTCCTTCTGCACTGTAGGGATCCTATGGGATTGTGGTTCAGGTTAACGTTGCCAGCTTCAGTTTGTTTTAATTGAAGTCGCTGCATGTTCTTTGCCGAAGCAAGCACAATGGTTTTTACTGATGTCGCGTTGTTAACATATATTTTTAAAAATCATAAGGTGAAGGATGTGAGAAGAAAGGTTTTTAATAAAACACCTTTTTAACTTCTTTGACCAGGTTTCTAGTCACCTCGCCGAATATCTTCCTTTCTGGCTCACTGTCGGGGTCTGAACATTCCTGTGAGGCACTGTGGGATGTTTTATTATGTTGAAGGCAAGACATTGTTGTTCATAACCTCAGCACATTCCAAAGTCTTTCACAGCCAACAAAACTTGCGTGGCAGCAGGGTAGCACAGTGGTTCGCAATGTTGCTTCACAGCTCCAGGGTCCCAGGTTCGATTCCTGGCTTGGGTCACTGCCTGTGCGGAGTCTGCACATCCTCCCCGTGTCTGCGTGGGTTTCCTCCGGGTGCTCCGGTTTCCATCCACAGCCCAAAGATGTGTGGGTTAGGTGGATTTGCCGCACTAAAATTGCCCTTAGTGTCCAAAAAGGTTAGGTGGGGTTACTGGGTAATGGGGTGTAGGTACGGGCTTAAGTAATGTGCTCTTTCCAAGGACTGGTGCAGACTCGATGGGCTGAATGGCTTCCTTCTGAACTGTAAATTCTGTGATTCTAAAATATTTTTCTGAAGTTTTGGCACTGTTGTAATGTAGGCCTTTCACTTGTAAGGGGATTAAAGGAAAGACTTGAGCACAAAATCTGGCTGCCACTTCAGTGCGTGACAGAGGGAGGTGCCACACTGTTGGAGGTCCCAACACCCTGGATAAGGCGTTAAACCGAGGCCCCACCTGCCCTCTCAGGTGAACGTCAACGCGGCTGTTAAAGTAGTTATGGGGAATCGGGGATGGGCGGTTGGGGGGGAGGGGGAAGGTGGAATATGTACACCAATATCACATGCTGTAACCCCCAAGCTTTTACTCAGCTGACTCAAAGAACAAAGAACAATACAGCACAGGAACAGGCCCTTCGGCCCTCCAAGCCTGTACTGGTCATGATACCACCCTTGGTCAAAACCCTCAGCCCTTCCTTGTGCTGGAGAAGTCAATTTTCCTTCTTAACCCAGTAACCTCACCTAATCCAACCTCTAACCTTTTTGGACACTAAGGGGCAATTTAGCGTGGCCAATCCACCTCACCTGCACATCTTTGGACTGTGGGAGGAAACTGGAGCACCTGGAGGAAACCCAGCCAGACTTGGGAAGAAAGTGCAAACTCCACGCAGACGGTCACCCGAGGCCGGAATTGAATCCGGGTCCCAGGAGCTGTGAGGCAGCAGTGCTAACCGCTGTGCCACCGTGCCGTCCATTTATCATGTCAGGTTATGACAGGCATCGCAGGAAGATGTGCCAGGGCTACTGAGGTGGAATTGTAACTGAGATGCAATGGGGGGGGGGGGGGGGGGATTATTCGCAGGAGTGCAGCTAGACGACACAACAACAACTTTGCATTTCTGTACTGCCTTTAATGCAGCAAAAATGTCCCAAACAGCTTCGCAATTTGACACACAATTCACACAAAGCAATATCAGGGCCGGTGCCCAAAATCCTGATCAAAAGAATAGTTTATGAAAGCAGGTAGAGGTGGACAGAGGGAGGACATCGCAGAGCTTAGGACCATGTCAACTGGAAACAAGTGGCTGGATTCTCCCATTTTGAGGCTATGTCCCAGGAAGGGTCTGGTTTTCCGACAAAAAAATTTGATCCCCCCCCCCACCGATGCTCCGACCGGTGAGGGGCTAGCAGCCGCTCCATGTAAAACTCATGGCCTTCCCGATATAAAGGACTGGAGAATTGTCGGGTCCGTTGCCGCGTACGTGCACGGTGACGACTTGCAGCGGTCGCGCCGTACAACATGGCGCCGGCCGCGCACGGACCCGACCTGCCAGACAGTGCCCCCCCTAGACACCCCCTCGCCATCCCCGGACCACCTTCCACCAGTCCCCCCCCCCCCCCCCCCCCAGCCCCCGCTGAAGACCCCTCCGACCAGCAGCACGGCTCCCCCCTGGACAGTGGCGGCATTGGACACAGTCTGCAGCTGCCACACCGGGCTCACGGAAACTGAGAGCACACGTGCCCCGCGCTGTCGGCAACTTGGCCCATCGGGGGCGGAGCATCGGTGGAGGGCCTTCAGGTAACGCCCGGAGGCCGTCTCAACGGCGCGCGGCGTACTCCTCGAAGACGGCGTTTTGGAGGGGGCGGAGCACCTGAAAACAGGCCCCGCCCCCAATTTGATTGTAAACAGGGATTACGATCAAATTGGGCAAACACAGGGGCTGGTTTAGCACATTGGGCTAAATCGCTGGCTTTTGAAGCAGGCCAGCAGCACGGTTCAATTCCCGTACCAGCCTCCCCGAACAGGCGCCGGAATGTGGCGACTAGGGGCTTTTCACAGTAACTTCATTGAAGCCTACTTGTGACAACAAGCGATTTTCATTTCATTTCATTTTCATTTCACGATATCAGCGTCGGACAACAGAGAATCCTACCCATGGCTGCCAATGGTGGTGTGATTAAAACCTGTGCCGGGCAAGAGATCAGAGGCGGAGGAGCACAGGAATCTCGGAAGTTTGATAGTCAGAGTTTGATAAGGAAGTCAGAGAGATAGGGCGAGGCCGTGGTGGGATTTGAAAACAGGGATGAGAATCTTTGCAGCATTAAGATCTGCAACAGTAGACTGTGAATCACAGTCAGTGAAACCGAAGTTAAATCCTGCGGCTTCAAGTTGCCTCCAGTGATAAAGCTAGACTTAAACTCACAACCTGCCAACTCTGCTCGCTTGGCCAATGTAGGAAAATATGACAGCAGAACAGAACCCACCATATCATTTACCAAATGGACATTCATACCACATGTTACAAACGGCCGGCTGCGAAGCCTGAGAGGTATCATCGAACCATAGAGTTCCTGCAACGCAGAAGGAGGCCATTCGGCCCAATCGAGTCTGCACTGATCCTCCAAAAGAGCACCCTGCCCAGGCCCAACCCCCTCCCCCCCTACCCCCACCCCCCCCATCCCCCCCCACCCCCCCTATCCCCCTGCCCCCCCCCGAATCCCACCTAACCTTTGGGACACTAAGGGGCAATTTACCACAGCCAATCCACCTAACCTGCACATCTCTGAACTGTGGGAGTAAACCGGAGCACTCGGAGGAAACCCACGCAGACACGGGGAGAACGTGCAGACCCCACACAGTCGCCCAAGGGCGGAATTGAACCCAGGTCCTTGGTGCTGTGAGGCAGCAGTGCTAACCACTGTGCCACCGTGCTGCCCGCCATGGAAAGTACCTCATGGAGCTACATCGCAGGCTCACCTGGCAACTCGAAGAATGCAGTATAACTGCAGTCCAAGGTATAAAGGCAGAGAACTGTTTCCTCATGAGTTTCATCCTTGTAAATTCCGAGAATTCAACTGAAATCACTTGAGGGTTGGTGGCGCCCTCTGGTGAGTGTGTAGGAATAACAGGCACAAATCTGCCAGTGTGTCCCCAATACCACCACACATGGAGCTTTCTGCTTCTCAAAAACCTTGAAATGATTTTTTCAGGTTTTAATGTTCAACCTCGCCTCTCGCTAAGGCAGAAAGCAAAGTTAAATCTCGGGGAGAATCAAAATCACTCCTAATTTAGTAATTCCGGGTAATTATTGAAACTTCTTCTCGTACAACAACTTGCATTTACAGAACACCCTTGTCGCGTAAATTATTGGCAACGTGCTCCGCAGGAGAGTTATCATAGATAATTTGACAAGTAAAAAAGGTATTGGGACAGATGACCAAAGGGTTGGTCATTGAGGTGGGCTTAATTTAAGGAGCGTCTAAAAAGGGGGAGCGAGAGGTAGAGAGAGACGGAGAGATTTTGGGAGGGGGATCCAGAGCTGACTGCCAAATGTATCTGAAACCACAGCCACCAATGGTGGAGAAATTCATCTCGGAGATGCCCAAGGGGTCAGGATTGGAGATGAGCGAAGATCTGGAAGGGTTGGGGTCAGTGATAGGAAGGGGATCTATTTGAATACAAGGATGAGAAATTTAAATCGGAGCCGTTGCTAGCCATTGTGGATCGGAGGGCACAGGGATCATAGATCATAGAATTTACAGTACAGAATGAGGCCATTCGGTCTATCGAGTCTGCACCGGCCCTTGGAAAGAGCACCCTACCCAAGGTCCACACCTCCACCCAATCCCCATAACCCAGTAACCCCACCCAACACTAAGGGCAATTTTGGACACTAAGGACAATTTAGCATGGCCAATCCACCTAACCTGCACGTCTTTGGACTGTGGGAGGAAACCGGAGCACCCGGAGGAAACCCACGCAGACACGGGGAGAACGTGCAGACTCCGCACAGACAGTGACCCAAGCCGGGAATCGAACCTGGGACCCTGGAGCTGTGAACCAATTGTGCTAACCCCTATGCTATGGGTGAATGGGATTTGCTGCAAATCGATTACAACAATCAGGATTTTGGGTGAGCGCAAGTTGCGGAAGGATGGAAAATGGGAGGTAGGCTAGGAGAGGACCCGAACAGGTCGGCCAAAAGCAGGGTTAAGGGTTTCAGAAGCAGTTGGCCTCGGCATATGTATTATGTAAACCGTTTATTCTACAACCCTCTAAATGGCGCTTCCACTTTGATGAATTAGACACACATCAGCAGATGTGCCCGAGACTAATTAGACGTCAGACATGCGAGCGGACTTTTATGATCGTTAATAATCTGAATTTTAATGCCATTGCGTCGGCATAGAAGGGAAGTTTGCTGAAATAAAACACTTGGCGGTCCAGTTCGTCATCCAGCTCCTTTTGTGGCAACCTTTTTGTTCATGACGTTTTGTGAACGTATACATTCTGTCGCCCTGCCAATGGATGTGAATCCTGCTCAGATTTCGACTGGCCAGATGTACACGGGGATTTGTAGAGAGCTCCCTTCACATTCGAATTTGTTACTATAACCATCAAAAGACTTTTTGCAAATGATGAGGCTTGTCCATAAATGGTAAACAACATCTTGCCTTTCATGTCACGCCTTTAACAGGCTGAAACATTCCAGTGCATCGCAGAAATATTATCAATCAAAATATTACACTGAGTTACGTGAGGAGAGGTTGCTCAGTTTGTGTTCCACCAGGGCCACTCGACCCCTGACTTCACTGCATCCCAGAGGCGTGAATGTTAGATGCCATTGTCAGCCGAAGCGTGAATGTTTCCCGGTCTCGCTGCAGATGGACATGGGCCGCTTCACTATCCGAGGAGTCACAGATTCTGCTGAACGTTATGCAGTAGTCAGCAAACATCCCCACTGCTGACCTTATCGTGGAGGAAAGGCCATTGGTAAAGCAGCTGAAGATGGTTGGGCCTAGGACACTACCCTGCGGAACCCACTGCCTTGGACCAAGCACAGCCAAAAGAGCTGAACTGCAGAGGTGAGGTGAGTGTGACTGCCCTTGACCCTAAGGTAGCATTTGATCGAGTATGGCATCAAGGAGCCCCTGCGAAACTGGAATCAATGGGAATCAGGGAGAAAACTCTCCGCTGGTTGGAGTCATACCTGGCACAAAGGAAGATGGCTGTGCTTGTTGGAGGTCAATCATCTCAGTCCCAGGACATCACTGTAGGGGTTCCTCAGGGGGACTACCAGCAGCAGCCATGATCTGATCGGTCGCACACGAGGTGGTACCTACCTGGCAGTGTTGGTTTTGGTTCTTTTAATGGGGGATTTTGTTGGCTAAGGTGTGAGGAGAGTGGAGTGTGATTGTTTCTCCCCTGGACCTGGGTATTAAACCCAATTAAAGTTGGTAAGAGACCTGGCCCAGCAGTTGGAGGAGATTCGAGGCGCAGCACAAGTTGGGAAGATGGCGGAGGGGGAAAGGTCGCCGTCAAGGGTTAAACTGCTGATGGTACAATGGATGAGCTTTATTAAGGAGGAATTCCGGCAGCAATGAAAGGAGATGCAAGGAGACTGGTCCAGCGCGATTGAGGGGACGGTAACACCTCTTTGCGGGACCCTGGATCGGGTGGAGGAGCACATGGAGGCGCAAGGAGCAATGATTCAGGAGGTGGAAAAGGTGGTGTCAGACCAGAGTGACCGGATTGTGTCGCTGGAGGCAGGGATGGCGATCCTGGGTGATGTCCGTAAGGTGCTGGGTTCCAGAGTGAATGGGTCTAGGTGGCAGAATCTGCGCTTCGTGTGCCTGCCGGTGGGATCGGAGGGAACGATTGCCACGGGCTACGTCGCGAAGATGTTTGCGAAGTTGTTAGAGGAGAGGGCCTCCGACAAGATCCCGGAGGTGGACCGTACCACAGGTCCTTGAGACAGAAGCCGAGGGTGGGGGAGGCGCCGATTGTGCATCTGCACAAATGCCAGGACAAAGAAAAGATCATGAGGTGGGATGATGAGAGACGGACAGGGTTTAATATGGCTAAGGCAGTGCTTTCTCGGCGCAAGGTTCGGGTTGGGGTGCTGTACCCGGCCAAGCTCTGGGTAACGCACGAGGGCCGTGAATATTATTTCTTGACTCCGGAGGAGGCGAATGACTTTGTTAAGGGGCACAGGTTGGGGGAGGGCTGAGTATACCGTCTGTATACTTTTGAGAAATTTGTCCTTTGCGTGCCTCTTGTACCTTTTTGCATCTTGTGTACATTGCGTACCTGTTGTGCCCTTTGTACAGTTCATGATTGGTTGTGTTGCGCGTACCTGGGTCCTTGGGGATACTTGATCATTTTGCAACAAAAACAGAAAATGCTGGACAATCTCAGTAGGTCTGACAGCCTCTGTGGTGACAGAAGGGAGCGAACGTTTCGAGTCTGGATGACTCTTTGTCAAAGCTGATAATTTTGTGTAGGGGGATTGCATGGGGAACTATTTTTTATTTTTCTGGATACGGGGCATTGAGAGAGGGGATAGAGAGGTGTGTTGAGGAGGGGACTTGGCAGGGCAAGCTGAACTGAGGGGATGGGTAGGTTGGAAGGAGTCGATGGGGTACTTTGTCTGGGCCTCCAGATGGGAGTCACCCTGCTAACAGGAGATGCAAGTGAGGGGTGGGGGGCTGCAGTGGTTAGCCTGAGTGGTGGGAAGGAGGGGAGGGGGGCAGGGAAGGTGTCAGGAGAGGGGTGAGGGGTAAGAAGGGGTTGGGGGAGGGGCTGGGCTGGCAACGCAGTTGGTATGTTAGTTGAGTTGGGGTGAGGCCGGAGAGGGTGGCCACCTTGGGTGGGCCTGATTTATTGAGGAAATGGAGGTTTATAGAACATAGAACATAGAACAGTACAGCACAGAGCAGGCCCTTCGGCCCTCGATGTTGTGCCGAGCAATGATCACCCTACTCAAACCCACGTATCCACCCTATACCCGTAACCCAACAACCCCCCCCCCCCCAACCTTACTTTTAAGGGCACTACGGGCAATTTAGCATGGCCAATCCACCTAACCTGCACATCTTTGGACTGTGGGAGGAAACTGGAGCACCCGGAGGAAACCCACGCACACAGGGGGAGGACGTGCAAACTCCACACAGACAGTGACCCAGCCGGGAACCGAACCTGGGACCCTGGAGCTGTGAAGCATTTATGCTAACCACCATGCTACCGTGCTGCCCCCTGTGCGGATTCAGAAAAGGTCTTAGTAGAGTGGGGGGGGTGGGGGCAGAAACCCCCGGTGAGGATTGTAACCTGGGATGTGCCTGGGCTAAATGGTCCAATTAAACGGTCCCCGGTGTTCGTCCACCTCACGAGTTTAAAGGTGGAGGTGATTTTCCTGCAGGTAACACATTTATGGATGAAGGATCAGATGCGGCTGCTGAAGGGTTGGGTGGGCAAACGTTCCACCCGGGGTTTGATACGAAGTCAAGGGGGTCGGATTTTGTTCAGCAAGAAGACCATGTTTGCGGTGGCCAGGGAGCTGTGGGACTTGGGTGTAAGTTTGTGATTGTGAGCAGGGAATTAGCAGGGGTACTAGGGGCTCTGGTGAATGTGTCTGTGCCCAACTGGGGTGACGTGGACTTTATGAAGAAGTTGCAAGGCTCTATCCTGGATTTGGATTCTCATCAATTGATCATGCGGAGGACTTAAATTGTGCACTGGAGCCGAGGCTGGATAGATCGCACCCTAAATCAATGCCAGGCTGGTGATGGTGAGCGAGTTGGGGGTATTTATGGATCGCAAGAGGTGGGTGGACCCGTGGAGGTTTACGCACTCGGGGGGGACAGGGAATATTCCTTCTTCTCCCATATACATCGGGTATACTCTCGTATCGATTTTTTTGCTGTGGCTAAGGCGGTTTTTACGGTGTTGTGGGGGCGGAATATGCGGGAATAATGGTCTCAGACTACGCGCCACACTATTCGGATGTTAGGTTTAGGTCAGGGAGAGTGCAGAGACCGGGGTGAAGACTGGATTGAGTGCTTTTGGCAGAAGAGAAGTTCTGTGATAAGGTGGCACTGGTGATTAAGAATTGCGTGGAGCTCAATCAAAACGGGGAGGTCCCTGCAACCAGGTTCTGGGAGGCACTGAAGGCGGTGGTTTGGGGGGAAATTAATTTGTTTAAGGACCACAGAGATAGAGTTGAGAGAGAGGAGAGGCAGAGGTTGTTGGAAGGGATTGTAGATGTGGATCGGAGGTACTTGATAGCCGTGACTGGGCTGGCAGAAAGGAAGAAGCTGCAGGGGCAGTTTGATCTTTTGACAATGAGGAAGGCGGTGGCTCAGCTACTCCGGCTAAGTGGGGGTAAGGTATGAGTATGGGGAGAAGGCCAGTCGCCTGCTAGGTCATCAGTTGCGGTGACAGGCAGCGACAAGATCAGGGTGGCAGGCACGGGGGAGGTGGGGACGGAGCCGGAAAAAAAAAATTGTGTTTGAGGCTTTTTATTGAGGGTTGTAATACCGAACCAAAGGGGGGAGGAGGCGGATATGGGTTGGCTTTTGGATGGATTGATGTTCCCGGAGGTGGCGGAGCAGAAGCGTCAGGCATTGGAGGAGCCATTGGGGTTGCAGGAGGTAATGGAGTGTGTCGGTACGATGCAGTCGGGAAGGCAACGTGGCCGGGCGGTTTACCGGTAGAATTCTATAAGCAGTCCTCAGCAGAGTTGGCCCCCCACCTTTTGAATACATTTAATGAGTCAGTGGAGGGGGGGGGGGGGGGGGGGGGGAGCTGCCACAGGCTTCTATTTCGCTGATTCCAAAAACGGATAAAGACCCGATGGAACACTGTTGAACACAGGCGTGAAAGTATTGGTTAAGTTGTTGGTGAGGCGTTTGGAGGGATGTGGGCTGGATGTGCTCTCAGAGGATCAGACGGGGTTCGTGAAGGGACAGCAGCTTTTGAGTAATGTTAGGAGGCTATTGAATGTGGTTATGGCCTCTTCGAGGAGGCGGGTGCCTAAGGAGTTTGTATCTATGTACATGGAGAAGGCCTTTGACTGGGTGGAGACACGGGGAGAAAGTGCAAACTCCTCACAGTCACCTGAGGCCGAAATTGAATTGGGTCCCTGGTGCTGTGAGGCAGCACCAACATCTCCAACAAGAAAGAATCTATCTCTCAACCCATGAATTCAATGGCATTACCATTGCTGAATCCCCCACTATCAACATCCTGGGGATTGTCCAGTAACTGAACTAGACCAGCCAAATAAATACTGTGGCTACAAGATTAGGTCAGAGGTTAGAAATCCTGCGGTGAGTAACACACTTCCTGACTTCCGCAGCCTGCCCACCATCTACAAGGCACAAGTCAGAAATGTGATGGAATACTCTCCACTTGCCTGGATGAGTGCAGCTCCAACAACACTCAAGAAGCTGAACACCATCCAGGACAAAGGAGCCCGCTTGATTAACACTCCTTCCACAAACATTCACCCCCTCCACCACCAACACACAGTGGCAGCCATGTGTACCATGCGCCTGAAAAATAAGCAGACGCACCCATACCTTTATTCACAACAAAGTCTTACAGTGAGTTTAAAATAGAAGCTCATCTCAATCCGCCCGATAAAGATTTTTTCAAAATCCATTCTCGAGATTTGGCATCACTGGCAAAAGCAGACATTAATTGTCCATCTTTAGTTGCCGTTTGGAAGGTGATGTTGAACTGTTGAAGTCCACGTGAAGGCCCTCTCCTGGAGCTGTTAGGTAGGGACCTTCATAGGAACAAAAGAAGGCTCTACCTCAACAACTCAATTTTCACACCTTCGTTTTGTAACCCTGAATACCCTTGCCCAAGAAAATAATGAACAATCTCATGCTTGAAATTTTCAGTTGACCCCTAACCTCAACGCCATTCTGGGGGCAGGGGTTCCAAATTTCCATTGTCCTTCGTGGACAAAGTGCCTCCTGACATCACTCCTGAATGTCCTTGTTCTAATTTGAAGGTTATATCCCCTTGTTCTCCACGAGAGAAAATGATTTTTATGTCTCGACCTTATCAAATCCTTTAATCACCTTCAACACCTGAATTAGATCCCCTCTCAATCTTCTACATTCAAGCCTGGACCATGCAGCATACTGACCCAGCGACAGTGCAGGAAAGCTGGTACCAATGCAAAAGAGGAGAGATTGGAAGGGATGTCAGAGAGTTTACTCACAAAGGGTGGCCTTAAAGAAGGGGTGGGTGTTAAAGAGCCGAAAGTACACAGTTGCAGAGCATGAGGCTCAGGCAGCCTAGGGAATGGTCACCCCCCCCCCCCCCCCCCCCCCCCCCCCCGGGAAACAAGGCTGCAGTCCTCCATTCCCTATTCCAAAACAAAAACATACATCATTTATTTTAGCTGCTGCCTGAAATGTCTGTGCATTCCTGCCCATGTTACACAGGGTGTTCGTTTCTCAGTTGACAAAGGGGAAACGCGCGTGATGCAATCGAGCCTTTCCATCAGAATTATCAATTTCCGTTGGAATTTCCACTGACCCTTGTAACTAAATAGTATTGCCATGGTGATGGTGTCTGGTTCCAAAGCGTCGTTAAAAATTCAGCAGCTTGCCTGGCGATGGCCGTGGTCTCAGATTCTCTCTGGAGACAGCTCGCTGGTTCTGCGAGTGGAAAACTAGAGGGTGTAGCTTTAAAAGTCCACACGCCTCACCTGAGATTAGACATTGGAGCTGCTTTTTCCACCACAGGAGTTGCGGATCTGGAGGACAGGCTTATTATTGTCGAGAACACTTGACCCTGTATCCGTCAGTCAGCACTGAATGAAAGTTGCACAAATATCCTAAGTTGGATCATTTTCACACGGCTATATTTCCACGAGGTGATTTCAATGACAACACAAAGCTTTTGTCATACGCTCCAGGCAACTGTCAAGCAGATTTATAGAATGTGTGATGGATATAAGAAATTGTCATATTTTATAGTTTGTATTTTTGCAGTAATGTTATTAAAAACCTGGGTTAAATTGCATGTAGACAGTATGACTGCTAGAAGTGTGATTAAAAGTGAGGCATTGTGTTTGGTCCTGGCAACCGTCAAGGCAACAGGATGCAAAAGAGTGCTGTGTGCTTTGAGTGTAACAAAATAGCTAATGGGAGGGCCAGGTCTGTCTGAAAAGGCAGTTGCCAACACGATAGCTGGGCAGAAGTGTTTTCAGTTCAGCCCGGAAAGCTTTCTCGCTCCAAGGACTCTGTACCACCATAAGCAAGTAAAACCTGGTTGTTAACTTTATACACAAGTGGCATTTGAAATATATGGGTTTGCTTAATTGGAATGCAGAGGCAGGTTTCAGGAAGCAAGTTAAGATGTTGTAATTGTTAACTGTAACGCTGTTTCTTTGTGGCTAATGTGCTTAATTTGGCGTTCAAATTAAAGTTTGTTATTAACATAAAAACTGTCTGCTGGTCAGTGTTATCATTCCTGTGGTGCAGCAACATTCCCTCAGTTTTCCATAAGAACATAAGAACTCGGAGCAGGAGTAGGTCATCTGGCCCCTCGTGCCTACTCCTCCATTCACTAAGATCATGGCTGATCTTATTGTGGGCTCAGTTTCTTAATTCCCTTAATTCCTTTCTTGTTCAAAAATCTATCTATCTTGGCCTCATTCGATGAGGTAGCCTCAACTGCTTCACTGGACAGAGAATTTCACACGTTCACAACCCTTTGGCTTTTGCCAAATGAAAATAGTTGGGTTTCAATTTGAGATCTCAACTGCAACTCTCGATGGCCAAGGGAGGTGTGTTCATAACATAGAACAATATAACAATTTATACAACACATAAGGAGGCTATTTGGCCTATCGTGTTTGTGCTGGCACTCTGATAGTTATCCAATTAGTTCCATTCCACTACTCTTGCCCTTTAGCTCTACATTTCTTTTGAAATTTTCAAATACACATTCAAGTCCCTTTAGAAAGTTACTATTGAAGCTATTTCCACTGTCCTTGCTAACAGTGGCTTCCAGATCGCTACAAACGCACTGTGTAAAAACAATTCTGCCTGTGTGGAGTTTGCACGTTCTCCCCGTGTCGGCGTGGGTTTCCTCCGGGTGCTCCGGTTTCCTCCCACAAGTCCCGAAAGGTGTGTTGTTAGGTGGATTGGCCATGCTAAATTGCCCCTTAGTGTCCAAAAGGTTAGGTGGGGTTACTGAGTTACGGGGATAGGGTGGAGACGTGGGCGTTCTTTCCAAGGGCTGGTGCAGACTTGATGGCCTCCTTCTAAACAATAGGGATTCTATGATTCTATGTTATGAACACACCTCCCTTGGCCATCGAGAGTTGCAGTAAGACTTGCAGTGAGACATGAAACCAGAGCTTCTGGCTCAGAGTCAGGGAGCTATCCACAGCACTACAACACTTCCATTTACTTATAATTAAACACTACAAATGTTCAGTTTTGCAAGTATGACTTTTCATTGATAGGTAGAGGAGGTTTTCAGAAATATATGGAAAGTATTGATTTAAAAAAAAAAGTTCATTCATAAGATGTGGGAATCTCTGGTTAGGCCAGCATTTATTCCCATTCCTAATTGTCCTTGAGAAGGTGGTGAACCTTCTTGAACCGCTGCAGTCCACGTGGTGTAGGTTCATCCACAGCGCTGTTAGGGAAGAAATTCCAGGACTGTGACCCAGCAACAGGGAAAAAATGGCGATATATTTCCAAGTCAGGTGGTGAGTGAGTTGGAGGAGAACTTCCCGGTGGTGGGTTTCCCACCATGGTAGCACAGTTGCTTCACAGCTCCAGAGACCCAAGTTCGATTCCCAGCTTGGGTCACTGTCTGTGCGGAGTCTGCACGTTCTTCCCGTGAATGCGTGGGTTTCCTCCGGGTACTCCGGTTTCCTCCCACAGTCCAAAGATGTGCAGGTCAGGTGGATTGGCTATGCTAAATTGCCCTTAGTGTCCAAAAGGTTGGGTGGGGTTACTGGGTTATGGGGATAGGGTGGAAGGTGCTCTTTCCAAGGGCTGGTGCAGACTCAATGGGCCGAATGGCCTCCTCCTGCACTGTAAATTCTATGAACTCTATACATCTGCTGTGGAGTTGTGAACCTGTGAAATTCTCTCACCAGTGAAGTGGTAGTGATTGTGGGTTTGGTCTAAGGAACCTTCCTTGTTCGTGTAGTGCATCTTGTAGAATGTTTGTGGGTGGGGTGCCAATGAAGTGAGTTGCTTTGACCTGGGTGGTGTTGAGTTTCTTGAGTGTTGTTGGAGTCACACTCATTGACACAAGTGCAGAGTGTTCCACTACACTCCTGACTTCTGCCATGTGGACAGGTTTTGGGGAGTCAGGTGAGTTACCTGGTGCAGGTTTCCAAGCCGCTGACCTGCTTTTATTTTTTTTTCTTCTAAATTTAGAGTGCCCAATTCATTTTTTCCAATTAAGGGGCAATTTAGCGTGTTCAATCCACCTACTTTGCACATCTTTTTGGGTTGTGGGGACGAAACTCACACAAACACAGGGAGAATGTGCAAACTCCACACTGACTCAGAGCCGGGATCGAACCTGGGATCTCAGCACCGTGAGACTGCAGTGCTACCACTGCGCCACCGTGCTGCCCCTGACCTGCTCTTATAACCACAGTATTTATATTGATTGATTGATATTTATTGTCACATGCACCGAAGTACAGTGAAAAGTATTTTTCTGCAGCCAAGGGAATGTACACAGTACGCACATAGTAGACAAAAGAATAATAATCATCGAGAGAGTACAGTGACAATGGTACATCAACAAATAGTGATTTGTTACAGTGCGAAAAGGACCAAACAAGAGCAGCATAGGGTGTCGTGAATAGTGTTCTTACAGGGAACGGATCAATCCGAGGGAGAGTCATTGAGGAGTTTGGTAGTTGTGGTGAAGAAGCTGTTCCTATGTCTGGATGTGCGTGTCTTCAGACTTCTGTATCTTCTGCCTGATGGATGGGTCTGGAAGAGGGCAAAGCCTGGGTGTGAGGGGTCTCTGACAATGCTGTCTGCCTTTCTGAGGCAGCGGGGAGGTTTTTATGGCTATATATATAATAGCTTATTGTCACAAGTAGGCTTCAATTAAGTTACTGTGAAAAGCCCCTAGTTGCCACATTCCGGCACCTGTTCGGGGAGGCCGGTACGGGAATTGAACCCGCGCTGCTGACCTTGTTCTGCATTACAAGCCAGCTGTTTAGTCCACTGTGCTAAACTCTCTTGTTGGGAACTAGCAGAGTTTGCTCCTGAACCTCACTGACTTCAGGTTTGCTGGGGCTCCTTGATGCCATATTCGATCAATTGTGGCCTTGATGTCAAGGGCAGTCACTCTCACCTCAGCTCTGGCATTCAGCTCTTTTGTCCATGTTTGAACCAAGGCTATAAATGCGGTCAGGAGCTGAGTGACTCTGGCAGGACCCAAACTGAGCATCAGCGAGCAGGTTATTGCTAAACAAGTGCTGCTTGATAGCACTGTTGATGACTCCTTCCATCACTTAACTGATGATTGAGAGTAGACTGCTGTGGTTGTAATTGGCCAGAGTGGATTGGTGGGGGCGATGGAGAGGAAAATTAGCAAATAATATTGGGATTTTTATGTTGCATGAGGGGTGGGTAACTTTAAGAAAAATAACTGCAACACAGGTTACGGTTTGGAAAAAGTTTTATTGCTGCACGATTGTTATCCAGTCTTTCTCAGTATCTTCTATACACTTAGTAATTCTAGCTAAGGCCACTCAGCAGAGACACATATTAAGGATGTGTTGTTATAAAGGTTAGTGTTCGAAAAAGGACAAGGGCCAGGAGTTAAATGGGAAGGCAATCTTCTCTCCGGATGTTCAACACAACGTCCATGTCTGGTGTGCATCTGTAGGGATAAGGAAAAGGGGAATTACTACAGTGAGTAAATCGGAGAATCTGCATCAATGTCTCCCTCAATGACTACAGTTAACCAAAGTCAATACTTGCATCCAGTACTTTAAAATGCACCAAAGAAAACCCCTTGAAAGATTAAATAAATGCAAATAGGATTGGTGAAAAATGTAAAATGTAAATGTTGCCACAATCCCAGAGGACCACAGACTGCTCTCCCCTTTTGAGAGCTGACTGGTGGTGATTTAACCTGCGGGGTACCACACCTCAGGCGAGGGGCAAGATTGGGAAGCCGGGGCCTTCCTGAATAACCTCAACCAATGTGGGAATTGAACCCACATAGTTGGTTCTGTTCTGCATCACGAATCAACCGTCCAGCCAACTGAGCTATGGTATTGTTTACTTTGGAAGTTGGGGAGGCTCTTGATCGCTCAGCCATTTCCTTAACACATCAACACGGTCTCATTTATTATAGGGGAGAGTCCACTACTCTGCAATTACTGTAACTATGTCGATAAACGGGTTAAATCTGGACAGAAGCTGGATGTGGGGAATCCTGATCTATTAGCATTTCTTCTTTTCTGAGACCTGTTATTTATTTCCCTCTTTCTCCCTGAAGGCACCCTTGGCAACAGAACTTTGTACGAGTAGGATATTTTCCCATGGGAAAGTTGAACAGATAAATATATATTGAAAAAAAATCAGGAGAATCTGGCTTCGTTTTCCTCTGTGCTGTTCAACATGAAGCTAATATCATGCATTTGCACTGCGGTGAGGTGTAGACGACTGCACCAGGAACGCTGGATAAACTGGAGTAGAAATGCATCTGCTGCTCACCAAAAGATGCAAGCAGCGTTACTTGATCGGCTTATCCTTCAAACTCTGTTGCTTCGCAAACATCAAGATGTACCTGAACAACAACTAACATTTATGTGACGTGTTTAGGGAAACATCGCGAGGCACTTCAGAGGAATGTTATTAAATATAATTTAACAATGAGCCACATAAAGGTTTGAGGGTCAATGCAAATTTCACACGTGAGATTTACCCACTTGAACAATGATTTGTTTAAAGCGGTAGGTTTAAAGGAGCGTCTCATTCACAGTGCCAAGGTCCCAGGTTCGATTCCCACTTGGGTCCCTGTCTGTGCGGAGTCTGCACGTCCTCACCGTGTCTGCGTGGGTTTCCTCCGGGTGCTCTGGTTTCCTCCCACAAGTACCGTAAAACGTGCTGTTAGGTGAATTGGACATTCTGAATTCTCCCTCAGTGTACCTGAACAGGTGCCAGAATGTGGCGGCTAGGACTTTTTCACAATAACTTCATTGCAGTATTATTGTAAGCCTTCTTGTGACAATAAAAATTATCAAAAGACTGAAGACTGTACCTTGATCAAGAATGCTGATAAGCAACACAACTAATCTCTCAGCCAGAATTCCTAAGCCACGTTGCCCGATATGTTCTGCTTCTTTGCCTCTTTATTGCTTTCAGCATTGGCGGCTGTGCCTTCAGCAGCTTAGGCCTCCAGTTCTGCAATTCCCCACCTTAAACTCTCCACCTTTCTTGCCTTCATCAAGAAGCTCCTTAAAACCTGTCATCTTTGACCGAACTTTTGGTTATTGCCCCAGTATCTCCTATGTGGCTGTACTTCAAATAATGCTCCTGTGAACTGTCTGGGGACATCAAAGGCACTACATATTATAGACTTTACAGTGCAGAAGAATCCATTCGGCCCATCGAGTCTGCACCGGCCCATGGAAAGAGCACCCCACTCAAGCACACACCTCCTCCACCCCAACCTCGGAATCCAGTAACCCGAATTAACCTTTTTGGACACTAAGAGCAATTTAGCATAGCCAATCGACCTAACCCGCACATCTTGGACTGTGGGAGGAAACCGGAGCACCCGGAGGAAACCCACATACACACGTGGAGAACGTGCAGACTCCACACAGACAGTGACCCAAGCAGGGAATCGAACCTGGGACCCTGGAGCTGTTAAGCAACTGTGCTAACCATCATGTTACCGTACTGAGAAAAGCCTGGTCAGTTCTCCTTGGTGTCTTGCTCAACATCAATCCAGATAATCTGGTCATTTGTTGAATTGGGATTGCGGGATTTTGCAGTGCCTCAATTCCTTACATTGACTACACTGTAAGTACTTTTTATAATGAAATGCTTTGGAATGTCTGAGGCCAACAAAGGTGTCTGGTTTTTTTTAGTCAAAAAGCAACGAATGGAATAAAATCAGTTTCTTTAAATAATGCACATTTTTTTAATGTATATAATTTTTACAATTCTTACAAGAGATTGACAGCTAAGGGAAAGTAGCAGGAGACTGTGCTGTGTTGGGTGACAGCTGGCATCTGCATGCTATGTTTAGGCGAACTACTAAAATTAGCAGTAAATGCAAGTACCGACAATTTTCTTTTAACAGAGAGGTTACTCTATATGGTGAGCTCGTCGGCAAAGAAGCCATAATGAACGTTCACTCTATCGGTTGTCGACCTTTCAGCAAGCAGCGTGCAGTGGAGGATATTTTATTCATTTCTTATTAGAGAGGCACACATGAATAATGTAAAGCGATTTAGTCTCACTATGCAGAGTTAGTGCTGATTGGAAACAAATGAGGCCAATTCATGTTGTAGCATCAGCTAGCTCATTTAATGTTGGGTGCAGAAAGAACAGGAATCCAGTTATATTCAACATTAATTCCATACCAGGAGTTAAACACTCCTCAATCGTTGCACATAAGCAGCATTGTTGAGTTTTCACTGTGCTCACAATTTAGTTTTTCACCCAAGTAATGCAAATCTTTACAAATGGATTTACAATATCGCAATTGGAGGTTGTAGAGGGATTATTAATGAACTCAGAGGGAAGCACCCTGAAGAATTACTATTACAAGTGTGCATTCCACTCAATTTTAAGGGATCACGCTGCTTTGAACATGGGAAAAAGTGAAGATCATTCAGCCCCATGAGCCAGTTCCTCTAATCAATGGAATCAGGGGTGATCTACACATTAGCACAACAGACTCTCCTTGGTTCCGTAATCTTTAACCCACAGCCCGACAATTAATTTAATCGCCCTGATATGACTCTGCCTTCAGCTAGATAGGAGTCTGATTTTCACAGCAGCTCCTTGAGGACAATGCATTGCTCCCACTGCAAGTCATCATCCTCCTGCAGTGTAGGTACTATAGGCAACTGAAACCTCTCCCTCTCCTTATCAGTGAGGATGTGTGCTCCAGCAGTCAGACAGGAGAGCAGTGCTAATGGAAGGGGCTTCAGGATGATGGGGCATTATCATTGGCCCTGATCACCACCATCCATCAATCGGCGTTTACGAGCACATCCCAAGCCCTTTTGCCCCTTTTTGCCAACATCACGGCCCCAAGGCTGGCCTCCTCGCCCTCTAGCACTTCCTCTTCCTTGTCCTCCTAGAGGTTCTCTTCATCAGAGATAATGTGCCGCTTCTCCATCTCCTCCTCAGGCAGCTCCTCACCCCTTTGAAGCACCAGGTTGTGAAGAACACAACAGACAACAACGATTGGCTCCACCTCAATGGTCCAGGCACTGGAACCAACATTTTCAACATCCCAATGGTCTGCTCCACCATACTGCGAGTAGTAACTTGAGCCTCATGGTATCTGGTCACAGCTGCACTCTCTGGTGTCTGCCACTTCCTTAGGGGGAATCCCTTGTCCCCAAGGAGCCAACCCTGCAGCCACTGTGGTCCATCACCTCCTTTATGCATTTATGAGCAGAAGCTTACATGATGTTGCAAGGTTACCTGTGGAGCCCTGGAAGGAGCAAGCCTTAAAGGTTGAGGGCAGCTTTCAATGCCACAGGCAGTGGATGCCCTCCAAGTCCATGCGGCACTAACCCCTGCAGAAAGTTGCACAAGTGAGCTACCTTGTCCCTCGACAGGGAAAGGCTTCGCTGACACTGGTTGTCACTCATCTGTAGGAAGGTCAGCGGCTCTCTGTGGAACCTGGGCTGTGGTAGGCACCTCCGAGTGGTTGCTCTCTGGGGTCCCCTCTGTGGCAGTGGAGCAGGCCACTGGTAATAAGGTAAACTGATTGGTTGGTGAGTAACTGATATTAGGGACTTGTGTCTAGAAACATGGGAAATAGGAGCAGGAGGAGGCCATTCGGCCCTTCAAGACTCCTCCGCTATTCATTATGATCATGGTTGATCAACCAACTCAATAGCTTAATCCTGCTTTCCCCCATATCATTTGATCCCCTTCGCCCAAGTGCTATATCTAACTGCTTCTTGAAAACACACAATGTTTTGCCCTCAAATACTTTCTGTAATAAATAGCTGAAGCTAAAAAACATATTATTTGCAGATTTGTTCTAAGGCATAAATTTTACATATATCAGGTGAGGACCGCTGAGTGGAATATGTGGCCTGACACACGTGGGGAGTCTTGGACCCTACCAATGTCTTAGACATGTATGGGAAGTGCTCCCAGCTGCAGAAACTGGAGCTCCGGGTCTCCAGTTTGAGCAGCGGCTGGAGACACTACACTGTGGCCCATCTGCAAGGTTGAGTGTTATGTGGATAGCCTGTTCGGAGAGGTGGTCACACCATAGCTCAAGGATCAAGGGGAAAAAAAGGAAATGGGTGACCACAAGGCTGCCTAGGAAGAACAGGCAGGAAGTGCAGGAGTCCCCTGTAGTTCTATTCGTAAATTGGTATCAATTTTGGAAGCTGATGAGGGCGCTGGAAGCTCAGAGGTGAGCAGTCGTGCCAAGCTTCTTAACTGTACTGGGCGGGGAGGAAGAAGAAAGGAAGAGCAATAGTAATAGGGGAATCATTAGTCAGGAGAGAAGACAGGCGTTTCTGCGGCCGCAGACCTGACTCCAGGATGGTGTGTTGCCTCCTTGCTGCCAGGGTCAGGGATGTCACTGAATGGCTGCAGGGCATCCTAAAAGGGGGGGTGAAAAGTCAGAGGTCGTAGTGCATGATTGTATCACCGGTAGAGGTAAAATGCAGAATGAAATCTTGCCTCAAGAATTCAAGGAGCTAGGCAGTAGATTAAAAAGCAGGATCTCTAAGGTTGTAACCTCTGAATAACTCCTGGTGCCACGTGCTAGCGAGTGCTGAAATTGGAAAATAGGGCAGATGAATGCGTGGTTCAAGAGTTGGCGCAGGAGGGAGCGCTTTAGATTCTTGGATTATTGGGCCCATTACTGGGGAAAGTGGGATATGTACAGGAAGGACGATCTGCACCTGAACCACATTGGGACCAACATCCTTGCAAGTAGGTTTGTCAGCGTTGTTGGGAGGAATTTAAACTAGATTGACAGGGGTTGGACACAGAGTATTGGCAAAATAGAGACACATCATGCTGAAATAAAGGTAGCAAGTCAGAGTGAGTTCAGCTATGTTGAATGTCAAGAGAGTAAGACAAGGCTGGATGATCTTTACTTCAATGCTAAGAGTGTAATAGATAAGACTGATGAACAGAGGTTACGAGGTGGCCTCATAGAGGTTCTAGCTGATTTGATAAAGAAAAAATCAATTCCCTTGGAAAGTGACCAGTGGTAAAAGATTTCAAATCATTGGCAACCGATCTAATGGGGTATGTGGAGAATCTTTTCACTGAGATGTCAGGATCTGGAACATTCTGCCTGAAAAGGTGGCGGAAATTGATTCAACAAATAATTTTCAAAGGGAGTTGAAGAGGTATGAGGATAAGGAATTTACAGGATCACTGACAGGGGTGTGGACTAAACTGGAATATTCTTTAAAAGGGTCAGTACAGGCCAGATGGGCCAAATGGCCTTCTCCTGCGCTGCTGAAGGACTTATTTTGGCATTTTCCTTCCACACATCAATACTTGTAATTACACTGCAATATTAAGAAAGCTTATACTGTAAAAGCCAAATATCAGACACATTCCCACTGTCTATTGAGCTACACAACAGAACAAATTCTTCAGTGAATAGCACAACTTTTACTTTGCAGCATGCACACAGACCAAAGTAAAACAACTAACTTGTCAATGCCTTGTTAGTTCAACGTAAATGTCCACTGCAATTGTCTTAAAGGTTCTGCCCATCATCAGTAAGCACATGTTGCAATCAAATGCAATGCACAAAGTTTGTAACTTTGTGTTACAAATGTTACAAAGTTTGTAACATCTGTTCAGGAGGAGCGACATTTTCTTACCATCTTCTTCATTTTTCCAAGTTAATCTTAAAACATGCACTTTGAATAAAACGGAGGAGTACGGTTCAATGGTTACCGGAAGGGTTAGTCATGAGTCCATTCAAGATTCCACATTATGTGCCCATTTTATTATTGATTAACAAACAAGAACACATTTTTTTTGATACAGAGCGTTGTCAGAATGTGGAATGCCGGGAAAAGAAACAGCAGAGGAAACAAAATCCCTTTCCATCAGTTAAAAGAGCAGTTAATTTTGGATAAAATAAAGATTTCAGGTGTTATAAGGCCTGAGGTTATAAGGATATAAGGACATGTGAGTTGTTTCAGAGAGCCAGCACAAGAGGAATGGACCCAATAGCCTCTTGTAAAACTTGGTTACTATAGATCTCCACAGGGACACTGCAGCAGTCTTATTCTTACTTAAAAAAATATATATTTTATTCCAAACATAAACAATAACAACATCCCAACAAAGCAAAGTTAACAGTTTGCACATTCTTTTCTGAGGGATGGCAATTTATTCTTGTATTTACCTAATTTTGGTGGCCACGGCAACACCAAAACCTCTATCTTGCAAAGAACTGAGATGCAAATTCCACATGAAAATGAAATGAAAATCGCTTATTGTCACGAGTAGGCTTCAATGAAGTTACTGTGAAAAGCCCCTAGTGGCCACATTCCGGCGCCTGTTCGGGGAGGCTGGTACAGGAATTGAACCGTGCTGCTAGCCTGCCTTGGTCTGCTTTAAAAGCCAGCGATTTAGCCCAGTGTGCTAAACCAGACCGTCGAGTGCTCTCCTGATACCCAAAGTCTCAGCAAAACCTCTCCGTCTAATGGATGGAACAGAAATCCTGGGTCATATTTTCCTCCCCTATCAAAGCCAAAAGCACAGGCCGGCTGTAGTCATCCTCCCCTCAACCTGCTGAGTTCAGCTAGCCCAGCCCAGACCGGGGACCTCAATGTTCTGTGAGATTGAGTACCTTGCTGGATAAACTAAAGGAAGCATTAATGAAGCTTCACAGCCTATTCCTTGTTCTACAATTGCCGGTTTTATGCCACTGGGAAGCATTCAACTCACTTGTACTTTAATAAAACCCCACCACCATTTCAGTCGACCAACTGTTTGTGACCTGTAAAGGTACATACTTTGGCTGCTTTCTAAGAATATCTGCGAAGATCTCCTCCCTAGAGTCTCTCTTTGCTTTCAGTAGTTGTAACAGATTCTGCTGTAACACCAAGTTATTTCTTTCCATATTTTTGTTCAGCTGCACATTAAGAAAAAATTAATAAAGTTAGTGAAGCAAATTTTCTACCTAGCACTATCCAGAAATCGGAAAACAGAGTGACATCTGATTGCTTCTCAAATGATTAAGTTTTTTTTTACTCCACCTGCTATCTTGAAGCTTATTCAGCGTTGAAGCAGTTTGGAGCAGGTTCGCTAGGCTGATTCCTGGGAAGAGGGGCTTTGTCTTATGAGGAAAGGTTGAGCACTTTGGGTCAATACTCATTGGAATTGGAAGAATTAAGGCATAAAAGAGTCTGAGGAGGCTTGACAGGGCTGATACTGAAAGGATATTTCCCTTAGAGAGGGAATCTAGAAGTAGGGGGGCAGAGTTTCAAAATGAGGAGTCTCCCATTTAAGATGGAAATGGGGAGGAATTTCCTCTCTCAGAGGGTCATTAGATTTAGAATTATCTTCCCCAACAAACAATTTCCTGGTAAATGCACTGGAAGGACCCTTCTCTAGTTTGAACCCAAGCACCCTGGTTTTGTTTCGACAGTTTAATTTAAAGTAAACTTTGTACAAAGAACATGAGGCTGGGGTGGGGTGAGAGAGGATGTAGTGAAATGCTGGATTCACACCCCAGACAATATCGCTATTCAGTGGCTTCAATAGACTGGAAAACTGGGTGCGCTGTTAAACCGTGCTGTGTCCTCTCTCACCAGTTCCAGGAGAATCAAGAAGCAGCTGAAAATTGACTCCCTGGTTTCCGCAAACACCTACGGTTAGATTGGAAAACCAACTTGGCTTTACAGACATTTTCGACGGGCACAGCTGATGATGCCACAACCACAACCTTTTACAGGAGCAGGGACATTTCAATTAAAGGCAAGAGGCATCTGCTGAATTACTCTCATTGCCACAGTCCCAGCTCCTCTCAGGACATCATGTGCTGTGGAACTTGAATTACGGTGCAAAGGCAGTTCTCAGTTGATCTGTAATTCTTTAAAAATTCATTTACGGGATGTGGGCACGGCTGGCTAGTTGTCCTTGAGAAGGTGGTGGTGAGCTGCCTTCTTGAACCACTGCAATCGAGGTAAAGGTGTACCCACAGTTCTGTTAGGGACGGAGCTCCAGGGTGTGCCCCAGCGACAGTGAAGGAACAGCCGATATATTTCCGAGTCAGGTTGGTGAGTGAACTTCCAGGTGGTGGGGTTCCCAGGTACCTGCTGCCCTCTTCATTCTAGATAGTAGTGGCCTTGGATTTGGAAGGCACTGAGTCCTCAGAACAACGGAGACTCAACTGTAGCCCCAGTATTGAATTAGCAACTAAATGTGGCACCACTCTGTTCAAACCAGAGTCTAGGGATATAGCCACATAATGCATCAAAACCAGGATCAATGACACACATTGCATTTAGACAGTTATCTCAATTCTCAGGACTAACCTCTCTATGAACTTCAATTTCCTTCTTCATCATCATATTGTGAAACATTAGCTCTTGTAATCCTGGAGGAATGAAACGGAATTGCTCCTGCCAGCAAAAAATAATAACCATTTAAAAACAAAATCACTGCTCAACAGTGCCATAAACCTGTACCACAGCTGAAGTTGGGAGAGTATGGTAGTAACATAACCAAAAAGATGGAAGTTTAAATCCATCCATGGCAGTTTGAGAATTCAAATTAATTGTTAACAAGGAAATCTGGAAACAAAAAGCTGATGCCAAGAGAAAATGACGGCAAAGCCAAAGGATAATTCGAAAATCCCAAGTACTCAGTACCATCCATTAGAGATGAAAACCTGTTGTCCTTACCACTGATCTGGCCAAAACGTGTCTCCAGTCCCCCATCAGTATGTTTTATTCTTAACTGCCCTCTGTAGTTCAGTAAGCCACTCAGTTGTATGCGGCTCTGTGTCCAGTTTTGTTTGCTAATGCTCCTGTGAAACCCCTTCGAGTGCTTTACTATGTTTAAGATATTATATAAACTTAGCTTATCAGCAAAACTACAAAACATTTTCAGGGTACCTACTGATGGGCAATAAATGCTAACTTTAATAACTGCACCTGCACCTTAATATCGAATAATAAAATGCATTTGGAGTGTTGTGCTACAACGATTGTTCTGCTTCAGAGTTCTGATTATGCTCCACTTGCATGCAATCATGATTGAAGAGGTCTTGCCAAATCGCTCGCAATTATTTCCCGCTCTTTATAATGATTAAATGTGCTACGAGTCCCAGTGGAGAAGTTCTACAAGCAACAGTCCTTCACACACATTACTTTTCTAAAGATGGGTTTTTACATTTGACATCATTGTTACGTCAAGAATTTTGAAACGAGGAATCCTTTCATATTTAAGTTTCAAAGAACCATCAGAAAATAACATTTTGAGATGCAGTATGTAAGTATCTTAAGGCATGGTGTGGTGAGTGTAGCATGCTTGGAAAGAACAGGTGACCTACGGTTTGCAAAGTTCTCCACCACTGAGGGATTGCTCCACCTTATTCCTGGTTCTGTTTATACATTAACCGATAAGAGTCTCACTGCTATGATTAACCAACAATTCCATTGTTGTTCCCTCATGCAGTTCCAAGGGCAAAAGGCAAAACAGATGGACATTGGTCTTTCTTTCCAGCAAGGCCCACATTTCTAAGTTTACCAGACACAAGAAGGCCTTTCCATCTGCTGGGGTAATTTATTGTCTACGCCAGCAGAGCAGTAGAACATACCTCGATGTTGTGCTGACCTGTGAAACCACTCTAAAGCCCACCTACACTATTCCCTTATCATCCACGTTTATCCAATGACCATTTAAATTACCTTAATGTTGGCGACTCCACTACTGTTGCAGGCAGGGCATTCCATGCCCTTACCACTCTCTGAGTAAAGAACCTACCTCTGACATCTGTCCTTTATCTATCTCCCTTCAATTTAAAGCTATGTCCCCTCGTGCTAGCCATCACCATCCGAGGTAAAAGGCTCTCACTGTCCACCCTATCTAATCCTCTGATCATTCTTGTATGCCACAGTTAAGTTACCTCTTCACCTTCTTCTCTCTAACGAAAACAGCCTCAAGTCCCTCAGCCTTTCCTCATAAGATCTTCCCTCCATACCAGGCAACATCTTGGTAAATCTCCTCTGCACCCTTTCCAATGCTTCCACTCCTTCCTATAATGCGGCGACCAGAACCACACGCAATACTCCAAATGCAGCCGCACCAGAGTTTTGTACAGCTGCAACATGACCTCATGGCTTCGAAACTCAATCCCTCTACCAATAAAAGCTAACACACCGTATGCCTTCTTAACAACCCTATGAACTTGGGTGGCAATTTTCAGGGATCTATGTACATGGACACCGAGATCTCTGCTCATCCACACTACCAAGAATCTTACCATTAGCCCAGTACTCTGTATTCCTGATACTCCTTCCAAAATGAATCACCTCACACTTTTCTGCATTAAACTCCATTTGCCACCTCTCAGCCCAGCTCTGCAGCTTATCTATGTCCCTCTGTAACCTGCAACATCCTTCTGCATTGTCGACAACTCCACCGACTTTAGTGTCATCTGCAAATTTACCCACCCATCCTTCTACGCCCTCCTCCAGGTCATTTACAAAAGTGACAGACAGCAGTGGCCCCAAAACAGATCCTTGTGGTACACCACTAGTAACTGAACCCCAGGCTGAACATTTCCCATCAACCACCACCCTCTGTCTCCTTACAGCGAGCCAATTTCTGATCCAAACTACTAAATCACCCCGAATCCCATGCCTCCGTATTTTCTGCAATAGCCTACCTTGGGGAACCTTATCAAACACTTTACTGAAATCCATATACATCACATCAACTGCATTACCCTCGTCCACCTGTTTGGTCACGTTCCCAAAGAACTCAATAAGGTTTGTGAGGCACGACCTACCCTTCACAAAACCGTGTTGACTATCCCTAATTAAATTATTTCTTTCTAGATGATTATAAATCCTATATCTTATAAACCTTTCCAAAACTTTGCCCACAACAGATGTAAGGCTCACTGGTCTATAGTTACCGGGGTTGTCTCTACTCCCCTTCTTGAACAAGGGGATGACATTTGCTATCCTCCAGTCTTCTGGCACTATTCCTGTAGACAATGATGACATAAAGATCAAAGCCAAAGGCTCAGCAATCTCCTCCCTAGCTTCTCAGAGAATCCTAGGATAAATCCCATCCGGCCCAGGGGACTTATCTATTTTCACACTTTCCAGAATTGCTAACACCTTCTCCTTATGAACCTCAAACCCTTCTAGTCTAGTAGCCTGTATCACAGTATTCTCCTCAACAACATTGTCTTTTTCCTGCGTGAATACTGACGAAAAATATTCATTTAGCACCTCTCCTATCTCCTCGGACTCTACGCACAACTTCCCACTACTGTCCTTGACTGGCCCTACTCTTACCCTAGTCTTTCTTTTATTCCTGACATACCTATCGAAAGCTTTAGGGTTATCCTTGATCCTCCCTGCCAAAGACTTCTCATGTCCCCTCCTGGCTCTGCTTAGCTCTCCCTTTAGGTCCTTCCTAGCTAACTTGTAACTCTCGAGTGCCCTAACTGAACCTCCATGCCTCATCTTTACATAAGCCTCCTTCTTCCTCTTGACAAGTGATTCAACTACTTTAGTAAACCACGGTTCCCTCGCTCTACAACTTCCTACGTGCCTGACAGGTACATACTTACCAAAGACACACAGTAGCTGTTCCTTGAACGAGCTCCACATTTCAATTGTGCCCATCCCCTGCAGCTTGCTTCCTCATCCTATGCATCCCAAGTCTTGCCTCATCGCATCATAATTGCCTTTCCCCCCAGCTATAACTCTTGCCCTGCGGTATATACCTATTCCTTTCCATCGCTAAAGTAAACGTAACTGAATTGTGGTCACTATCACCAGACCTGGTTCATTACCCAGTACCAAATCGAATGTGGCCTCGCCTCTTGTTGGCCTATCTACATACTGTGTCAGGAAACCCTCCTGCACACATTGGACAAAAACGGACCCATCTAAAGTACTCGATCTATAGCGTTTCCAGTCAATATTTGGAAAGTTAAAGTCCCCCAAAACAACTACCCTGTTACTTTCACTCCTATCCAGAATCATCTTTGCAATCCTTACCTCTACATCTCTGGAACTTTTCGGAGGCCGATTGAAAACTCCCAACAGGGTGACCTCTCCTTTTCTGTTTCTAACCTCAGCCCATAATACCTCAGTAGACGAGTCCTCATCAAACGTCCTTTCTGCCACCGTAATACTGTCCTTGACCAACAATGCCACCCCTCCCCCTCTTTTACCACCTTCCTGAGCTTTCTGAAATATCTAAACCCCGGAACCTGCAACAACCATTCCTGACCCTGCTCTTGCCATGTCTCTGAAATGGCCACAACATCGAAGTCCCAGGTACGAACCCATGCTGCAAGTTCACCCACCTTATTCCGGATGCTCCTGGCGTTGAAGCAGACACTGGAGTAGACTGCCTGTACATTACAGAGCCCATTGACTTAAAATTGGGCAGATTTTGCAAAGGACAAGTTCTACTTTGTCAAACTATTTTCCAATAGCAAAGGCAAAGATCTTTGCAACAGCAATGGATAACTAATCCCACTGCCCTTGACTATCACTGTCTCCTTGACTATCCCACATCTTCCTCCGTTTCAAATATTATCCAAATATCAAGACCTCAACAGTGGAAATTAAGAAATTAAAAATGAAGAAAATGTTAGCCTTCAGCCACCTCAGCAAATCTGGTGATACAGTATTTACGAAGTGTTGGTGACATCTGGTGGTAGATAATCAATACTGGACCCTTTCAAGATAAGCCTACCAACAGAAGGTTGCGCAATTGGAGCACCATTACTCTTTTCTGCAACTTTTGAAAATACAGTAAAGGGAGGCCATTTGGCCCAAAGTTCCCCTGACAGCTCTTTAAAAGTGCTGTCTAATTAATCCCATTCCCCTGCTTTCTCCATAACAACATTTTCTTTTTCACGTTATTTGTCAAATTCCCCTTAAAAATTACAACTGAATTTTGTTTCCTTCCCTCCTTCACCTACATGTTTTCCCCCCTACCCCTACATTCCAGATCATAACTTGCTGCATAAAGTAAATCTCATCTCCTGTACGGTCTACGCCAGTTAACCCAACTCCACGAGAATGTAGCTCTCCCACATTCTTTATACCTGTCCTGGCATTCACTAATTGTCTGGTAAGGACCAAAATCTTTTTAAAAAATAAATTTTTAGTTTTTTAAATTTAGAGTACCCAATTGTTTTTTTTCCCAATTAAGGGGCAATTTAGCATGGCCAATCCACCTATCCTGCACAGCCTTTTGGGTTGTGGGGTGAGACCCACGCAGACACGGAAAAGAATGCAAACTCCACACGGACAGTGACCCGGGGCCAGGATCGATCCCGGGTCCTCAGCGCCGTGAGGCAGCAGTGCTAACCACTGCACCACCGTGGCGCCCAAAACCCAAATCTTCAACAACAACCACTTGCATTTATATAGTGCATTTAATATAGAACAATGGCCAATGACGCTTAACAAGGGCAATATGAATAAAAGCACAAAATGCTGAACAGGAGTCAGAGTGAACGCGAAACGTTAACTCTGTTTCTCTCTCCACAGATCAGCTGAGTTTTCCCAGCATTTTCTGTCTTTATTTTAGAATTCCTACATCTACCGTATTTTGCTTTTATACAAACACGTCTGACGTTTTTTGACACCGAGCCGCTGAAGGTAAAAATCAAGAAAGATGACAAAAAAGATTGGTCAAAATGTTAGGATTTTAGGAGCATCTTAAAGGAGGAGAGGTAGAGGTGCAAAGGAAGGTTGAGGGAGAGAATTCCAGAGCTCAGGGACACGGGGACGGGGCTGAAAGCATGGCCACTCATGGTGCAGCAGATGCACAGGAGGCCGGAATTGGAGGAACCAAAAGAGCGCAACGGCTTGGAGGGCTGGAGTCTCCTACAAATGTTGGGAATAGTCTCCCTATTCATTCAGTGATCTATTATTTTGCTACATTCCCTTTTATGCTCACTATATTAGATTTGACGTGCATTCATTTCTTCCCCCCTTCTGCTTGTCCAGGTTGTCTACTTGCCAAATTTTCAGTGTTTAATCAAGGGAAGGTCCGTTGTTAACTTTTGGTTTTTTTTCATTTTCCTAGTTAAATACTATTAGTTAAATACTACTTTCTACCTGATTCCAATGCCAGGAGCTTGACCTGATTAATGGCATCTGAACATCAATACCTTACATTTTACTGCAGCATATTTAACACGGTAAAACATCCCAAAGCATCTAACAGAAGCATTATTAAACAAAATTTGACACTGAGCAACTTTAGAAGATATTAGGTCAGATGGTCAAAAAGATGGGGTTCAAGGTCTTAAAGCAGGAAATGTAATTAACGAGGCAGAGAGTTCAAGGAGGAAGTTGCAGCGATTCAGAACTTAAGGCATAGCCCCCAACTGCAAAGCGCTCAAAATTGGGGAATGCTCAAGAGGCCAGAAATGGGGGAAGCAGAGATCTGAGGTTTGTAGGGCTGGAGGAGGTTACAAAAATTCAAAAAAAATAAAAAATGTTTTTTAGAATCCCTCCCAGCCCAAACACAACTATGATAGGGTCCGAATCCCACGCACAAAAAAATGCCAGCTTGGCAGTGCCCCTGCCAGCTGGCAGTGTCACCTGGGCACCTTGGCAGTGCCCCTGCCAGCTGGCAGTGTCACCTGGGTACCTTGGCAGTGCCCCTGCCAGCTGGCAGTGTCACCTGGGTACCTTGGCAGTGCCCCTGCCAGCTGGCAGTGTCACCTGGGCACCTTGGCAGTGCTCCTGCCAGCTGGCAGTGTCACCTGGGCACCTTGGCAGTGCCCCTGCCAGCTGGCAGTGTCACCTGGGCACCTTGGCAGTGCTCCTGCCAGCTGGCAGTGTCACCTGGGCACCTTGGCAGTGCCCCTGCCAGCTGGCAGTGTCACCTGGGCACCTTGGCAGTGCTCCTGCCAGCTGGCAGTGTCACCTGGGCACCTTGGCAGTGCTCCTGCCAGCTGGCAGTGTCACCTGGGCACCTTGGCAGTGCCCCTGCCAGCTGGCAGTGTCACCTGGGCACCTTGGCAGTGCTCCTGCCAGTTGGCAGTGTCACCTGGGCACCTTGGCAGTGCTCCTGCCAGCTGGCAGTGTCACCTGGGCACCTTGGCAGTGCCCCTGCCAGCTGGCAGTGTCACCTGGGCACCTTGGCAGTGCCCCTGCCAGCTGGCAGTGTCACCTGGGTACCTTGGCAGTGCCCCTGCCAGCTGGCAGTGTCACCTGGGCACCTTGGCAGTGCCCCTGCCAGTTGGCAGTGTCACCTGGGTACCTTGGCAGTGCCCCTGCCAGCTGGCAGTGTCACCTGGGCACCTTGGCAGTGCCAGGCTGGCAACCAGGTTGCACTGCCAGGGTGACAGGCTGGTAGTGCCAGGATGCCAGGCTAGCACTGCCAGGGTACCCAACGGTACCAGCAGTGTTAGGGCACCACCCTTCCCAAAGGGCATGCAGCATAGGGCCTCCAATCCCCTTGGAGACCCCCATGAGTTCCGTTCCATCTGGTCCCCGTTCGTGGGGGCCAGTACCAAATGGCACTCGCCCGAGCATTAAAACAAGAATTTTTAAAAACTAAAGACATTGTTTAATCCAGAGTCAATGTAGGCCAGCGAGCTAATACGATTTCAGACCAAACCCCAACAGTGGCTAGGATACTGGACTGAACCCCCAATATTTTAGTTTATTTTCTTCACTTCAGGAGTAATTGCACAAAGAAATAGGGAGTTGGTGTCTTAAAACAAAACTTTATTATTAATACATTAAAATCTTTAACACCACACCCGGAAATAGCTTACAATTATCCATTAAATCTACTCAATACAGTAAATACATTACCCTTAATTACTATATTTATTCTCAATTAAACAACAAGAAAGAAAAAAAACATGCAGCTCTCAATCCATCCTACATCTCAATGGCACAGATAAATACTTGCTTTCCAGAACAGATTTGGACCCTGTTAGAACCCCTGCAGATTCTGGATGGATGTCTTCAAAAAGCTGTTTCAACTGGTTTGTTTCAGCTTCCCCATGTCCTCAGGCAAGTCTGCAATGCTTTAAATACTATTAATCTTTTCTTAACTATCCTGGGAGAGAAAACTGCCTGATTGCATGGACTCGGTGTGAGCCAGATCAGAACGCCCATAAAAAGCTGTCTCAAAATGTCTGAATGCCTTAGCTCCATCCAACAAGGACATCATCGCTCCAAGCAGAAAAAAAATTAACTCCCCAGGCTGAAAACACATCAACTCCCAAAGGGACTCCCCCCTAGGAAAAAAACAATGCATTAGCCCAGGTTTTAAGATGGTCAATTTCACCTCTGGCTCCTAAAAGCTTTATGGTCTTGCATAACAAGTCTCTTTCAAAAACATGACTACTGCAGTCAAACACACTCTAACCCCAGGCTTTTTTTTTTTTTTTCATTTTTTTTTAAAAAAAAAATTTAGAGTACCCAATTAATTTTTTTCCAATTGAGGGGCAATTTAGCGTGGCCAATCCACCTAGCCTGCACATCTTTGGGTTGTGGGGGTGAAACCCACGCAAACACGGGGAGAATGTGCAAACTCCACACGGACAGTGACCCAGAGCCGGGATCGAACCTGGGACCTCAGCGCCATGAGGCAACAGGGCTAACCCACTGCGCCACCGTGCTGCCAACCCCAGGCTTTTAAGCCTTAAATTGCCAAATGTTTATAATCCAATGTATCTAAAATCCTACTTTTGTCACAGTTCCCAATGAACCAGCAATATAAACAGATAGCTTAGTTTTTCCAGAGCATTTTAACACTTAAATATTTCTTATGATTAAACACAACTTGTACTCTATAAGATATATATCATTTTACATTTTAAACATGCAAACGTAAACATGAGTATAATCCATTTCAGTCTTTCCTTTCCACCGTCAAATGTTTCAGTCTCACACTTCACAGTTGTGATAAAGCATCGGCAATCACACTTTCTCTTCCTGCCACATGTAGAATTTTTAATTTCAACGGTTGTAACAATAAACTCCTATCTGAACAGTCTTGCATTTTGATTTTTAAACTTGTCCAAAAACCTTATTGGATTATGGTCTGTACATACTATTGTCTCCGATGAATTGTTACCAACATAAATGTCAAGATGTTGTAACGCCAAAACCGAACTCAATGTTTTCTTCTCGATGGTCGAATTATTTTTTGATAAATATTTAGGGCGCGATTCTCCGCTCCCCGCGCCGGGTGGGAGAATCGCGGGAGGGCCGGGCGACTCATTTCACGCCCCTCGTGATTCTCCCAACCCCCGCTCAGAAGAATCGCAGCTCGCTGTTTTTCACGGCGACTGGCGATTCTCCGGCCCGGATGGGCCGAGCGGCCTGCCGTTCGCGACCATTTCACAACGGTGGCAACCACACCTGGTCACTGCCGTCGTGAACATGGGCGCCAAAGGCCCGTTTGAAGCTTGTGGGGGGCGGAGAGGGGAGTGAGCACCAAGGCCGTGCTCAGGAGGGGACTGGCCTGATTGTCGGGCCGGTGTCTCAAAGCGACGCACTCTTTCCCCTCCACCGCCCCGCAAGATCAAGCCGCCACTTCCTGCGGGGCAGCGGAGGGGAAGATGGCCACCGCGCATGTGCGGGTTTGAGCCGTCAGCCGTCGTGACGTCAGCCGCGCATGCGCGGGTTGGAGCCGGTCAACCTGCGCATGCGCGGCTGACGTCACACAGGCGCCGCCGTCGCGTCATTCTCGGCCGCCGGGAATAACGGAGCGCCTCTCCTAGCCCCCCGGGTGGGGGTGAATACGGTGAGAGGAGCGGCCTCCGAGGCTGTCGCGAAACTCGGCTGAGTTCATGACGGCCGTCCCGATTTTTCTCGGGTGCGGAGAATTCTGCCCTTAGTTTCCGAGAAAAATAACCGATAGGTCTTTCGATTCTTTCGCCGTCTTCCTGCATCAGTACAGCACCAACGCCCACATCACTCACATCAATTGCAATCTTAAATGATTTGGCACAATGAGGTGCCATCAAGATTGGTGTGGTCATTAACAAAGTGCCTCCTGACATTCTTTTTTGAAGTAAGAAGGCTTTATTTCTTCACTATCTTTTACATATCGTCAAATTAAAACACATTGGTGTACATCTGCCTAAACCTTGCTGCAGGGACAATCTTAGTAGTGCAGCCAATTGTCAAATACATCTAGTTGATAAAGTAACTGATTAGGAATGGATTTCTTTTCCTTTTAAAACATTTCCAGCAGAAAACAAATGTGGAGAGTGACAAGTGAATGGCGCTGTATTTTAATTGTTAAATTCCTCACTACACTTAAGTGATCATCAGCGAGAAACAGTAGATGTTAAGGCGGGAACAAATATGTCCTAAATATGTCCTTTTCATTCAACACAAAAATGTTCAACACCCTGGTAATAAAGCAACATTTCAGTGACACAGGAGTAAATCTCTGTCCCCTCTTTCTCAAATAGATGAAGGTGGGTGTTTAACAAGATAATGCAAACTTTAAATCTCAATTAAGTGTTATAAACTCACAAGAAAATTATTTTTTTTAAATACAAGTAAAAAGTAGATATGTTTACCATCCAACCTTTTACATAGCTGATGTGACATTGTCCTTTGCATGAATAATGCAGCACAGATTCAAGGCAGGACTGATGCACTGGGGCTGGTTTAGCACAGGGATAAAGAGCCGGCTTTTAAAGCAGACCAAGGCAGGCCAGCAGCGCGGGTTCAATTCCCGTACCAGCCTCCCTGAACAGGCGACGGAATGTGGCGACTAGGGGCTTTTCACAGTAACTTCATTTGAAGCCTACTTGTGACAATCAGCGATTTTCCTTTCCTTTCCAAGTTTTAAGCTTTTTGTTTATAGAGGTTGCACCCACAGGCGTCACAGAATAATTTAAAAGAATTAAACGAGCGTGGCTGTGACCTGCTATCCCAGGAAACAAGTTAAAATGGTAATCATCAAGGTAGCTGATATTATTTAAAAGTTCTTGTGGCAATCAGCAGCTGCTCGATTACTGCAGCCGAATGCTCAGACCCCTGCCCGAGTGAGCAAAATACATAAGTATAAAAGACAAGTTTCAGAAGGGACGAACTTGTTCTTTCACAAATGCATATAAAATGAGTAGTAACGGACATTGTTGAGCCATGGCTGTGGCCTGATACAACGTAATATCAATTTTCATGGCTTACATTAGGTGTAGCAACTTTTTACTCAAGTGTTTGCATCGAAATCCCAAAAGGTAGTGGCTAGTTGTCAAAACCACTGTACTTTGCAAATTCTGTGCCGGTTTGCAAGTAACTAGCGTCAGCTAGTAATTTAGGAATATTGCTCTTGAAACTATCACAGGCCAAACTCTTACCTGCAGGGCATGTAAAACAAATAAACAGCAAAGTCCTGACGTTTTCAGGAACTCCAAGCGCCTGAATATGGCTGCAAGAAGGAATGATTGTATTCAGGATCATCAGGACACAAGTCCACAAATAATGTGGCAACACTTCCAAGATGTAGACAATTAGCATTCACATTTCATCATTTAGACCGTAGTCCTCCTCCGGATAATCTCCCACTCTTACGGACTGTGGCTTTACAAATGCACCGTACTTGTACTGACACTGAAAATACCTCTATCCGTTCACACTGCCATCATATTTCATCATATTTCAGTCCAATCTAGAATCCTGGTAAAAAATCTGTTTGACCCACATACATTATTGTGCCACGTTTAGTTGGCTGGCCCGAGATTAGAACGTCACATCTTGCACCAACTAGAATGGCATCAGCCAAAGCCTTTTCTTCTTGTACCCTCTGCTCAAGTTCAATCTCATTCTTTGCTTTCTGTTCCTCATTATACAAGCCCAGTTTACTGCGTTTCAGGAACAAACGCATCAATTCTGTTCTCTTATCATAGGCTTCATTGGATATTTCATATTTTATAACTTTAGGCACATCCTCAAACTCTCCAATCTTCACTCCACTTTGGTCTATCACATGTATTCGGCAGCAGTCATCAATCGGATAGGAACCCAGCAATACATCATCTTGGTTTAGCAAGCCAATTAATTTGTCATCTGGACTGAAGAGTTGCAGATCCATGCAGGAGGCTGGAGAGCCCACAATCAGCTCCAATTTGCATTTCAGCTCGGACACGGTGACGCCGTGGTTGAATCTTTTCTTCGACCCAAAGGACGACAGCGAATTGCTGATTCGCACCTCGACCGCCGGTGCTGACACCACTCGGTATGATCCATCCTGGCCACAGGGCCCGGCCCTCACCACGCTCCCACCTCTGACTAGCGGTTGGCGATTCCTCAGCTCCGGGGCCGTTGGTTTGAATCTTGGGGCCGTCACCTCCTGACACCCACTGAATGTTCTGGTGTTTTTTCAATTCAGTCAGTGGTGTAATGACACTGTTGGAATTTGGCACCAATTTCCAGTAGAAACCACTCATGCTCAGAAATCTCAGAATTTCTTTCCTCGTTGATGGTATTGGAAACTCTCTAATAGCTTCCGTTTTCACATTCCGTGGGGCCACCTCACCATGTCCAAATATATGGCCTAAGAATGTGACGTGAGCTTTCGCCAATTCGTTTTTAGCCAAATTTACCACCAATTCAGCTTCATGTAGTCGATCGAATAATTCTCTTAAAATATTCCAAATGCTCCTTCCACGTTTGACGGAACATCACAAACCCGTTAAAGGACACTGCATAGTTGTTTAGTCCAGAAATGACCATGGTTAATCTTTGCAATGTTGCTGGCGCATTCATCATTCCAAATGGCATGACTTTAAACTGATACAGGTCATTTGGTGTCACAAAAACCGAAACTTCCTTCCCCTGTCCGATAAAGATACTTGCCAATATCCTTTAAGTAAGTCCAGTTTGATAATAACATTTTCTTGTCCCACCTTTTCAACACTGTCTTCCAAACAAGGAATAGGATCCGAATCTGATTTTATAACTGTGTTGACTTTTCTATAGTCCACACACAATCGTTGTGTTCCATCCAGTTTTGGTACCGTGACAATCGGTGAGTTTCCATCGCTGCAACTCACTTGGATGGCATCATCCTGAAGCATGCTGTCAATCTCCTTTAGTACCTGTGCTAACGTTAGTGGATTGAGCCTGTCTGGATGTTGTTTTATGAGAGTAGCATTTCTTACATCTGCATCATGCATAATTACTTTCGTACTTCCCAATTTATTCCCACAAACACGTGACTGTAATAACTCTTTTAGGTCATTTTAATTTTCCTCTGGAAGGTAACTCTATAATTTAACCCAATTTTTTAACACTTCCTCATTAACCAATTTAATTTGAGGAATGTCAAATTTGAGATCATCTGGATTTCTCTCTTCACCCTGAGCTACAACAGCTAACACATCCTCTTTCTTTCCTTCTCTATCAAAATACTGTTTGAGCATATTAAATGATGCACTCTGAGTTTTCCTTCCGTCTAGTGTTCTTATCAAATAATTTATCCCACTCCATTTCCTTTCAATTTTACAAGGCCCACTAAATCTTGCTTTTAATGGTTCACCTACCATTGGTAACAATACTAGCACTTTCTCCCCACTAACAAAACTATGATTTTTTTTGATTTCTTATCTGCCTTTTTATCACATGTTGAGACAAGTTTAAATATTTCCTAGCCAACTCACCAGCCCTAGTTAATCTCTCCCTAAAGTTTGACACAGTCCAACAAAGTAGTCTCCAAACAATGACACATCAAACTTCTCTTTGATCAATTTAAGTGGTCCTCTCTCCTCATGACCAAAAATTAATTCAAATGGACTCAAATTTAGTTGATTCATTAGGTGCATCACGAATTGCAAATAGTACAAATGGAATTAATTCCTCCTAATCCTCTGGGTAATCCTGACTTTAGGTCCTCAACATGGTCGAGTTTGATGCCATCTTTCTAATATCCCTTGTGATTCTGGATGGTAGGCCGTTGAGTTAAATTGCTTTATTCCTAAGCTATCCATAACTTCCTTGAATAACTTCAACATAAAATTAGATCCCTGATCTGATTGAATTTCTTTGGTAGTCAATATCTAGTAAAAGATTTGATTAACTCCTCTACAACCCACTGAAATATAATGTTTCTTAATAGAATTGCCTCCGGAAAGCTCCAAAGATGTGCAGGCTAGGTGGGTTGGTCACGCTAAATTGCCCCTTAATTGGAAAAAATTAATTGGGTACTCTAAATTTATTTTAAAAAACAGTCCTGGAATTCTTTTGGTAAAGTGCAAGTTATACTTCACCTGTGATAACAAGGAAGAATAGATTCTTCAAATAGGAGGACAAGGCTATCCAGCCCCTCGAGCCCATGTCTAAGCTCAATTAGATCAAGGCACTTTTATTTCCTGCTTGTAATAATAATAATAATAATTGCCTATTGTCACAAGTAGGCTTCAATAAAGTTACTGTGAAAAGCCCCTAGTTGCCACATTCCGGCGCCTGTTCGGGGAGGCTGGAACGGGAATTGAACCCGTGCTGCTGGCCTTGTTCTGCATTACAAGCCAGCTGTTTAGCCCACTGTGCTTGTTTTCTGTGACCTGTAAATACCCTACCCAACAGAAACCTTCCAGTCTCAGTTTTGACAGCGTCAATTGAACCCCCCCCCCCCCATCTCACATAAACATCTTTTTTGGAGGATGGGGGAAGAAAAAGGTTCCATAGTTCCAACAATCTTTACGACCGTATACAGTTATCTACTATCTTGCTCAGTTACTAACCTCTGCGATCTTCTGTAATATTTCTTGTTCTTTCTCCTTCAATGCACCTTCTAATTTCTTCTTTTCTGCAAGCGCAATCTGTTCCACGTCATCCAGCTCAGCCTGTTTGATGCCAAAGGAAGGGTTAGGTTATAACAACTACCCGTGATTTGTAGCTGCATTGCTTCTGGAACTTTCCATCCAAAGCCATGCTTAAGCAACACCAAACTCCTTGAGGACAGCAAGCGTAGAATTGAACGCTGAACCTCTCCTCATCTTGCATTACAGCGCCGCTTTTAAGCTTGGGCTACCACAGGCTAGAGCTGCAATGTAGCAGGCGTCTGAATCGTTTCACAGGGACATGAATAACTCCTCCTACCTGGTGCTCTTCCGGGAGTTTCCCAATTTCTCTCTGCAGCTCCGCAATTCTCAAAGAGTAAACGGGAAAGTCTTTGTCTCTGAACTCCTTCAGCATGTCAATTTCTGCCTGCGCATTTTGAATGCTGGTGTTAACTTCTTCCAGTTGACGATGCAACTCTTGGAAAGTAAAAATATTTACAGCAGACTTGTTCAGTACTCCATTTTGTTAAAATAAAAACAAATTACAGCAAAAATAAAAGTTCTGTAAACACTCAGCAGGACTGAAAGCATCTGCGCAGAGAGAGAGTTAACTTTTCCAATCTAATATGACTCTTCAGAGCCCCGAAGAATCATAACTGACTTGAAATTTCACAGGATTGTTACAGAGCAGGAGGCCACCATTTGGCCCATCAAGTCTGCACCAGCTGTCCGAATGAGCAATTTACTTCATGCCACTCTCCGCCCTTTCCCCCATCGCGCTGTATATTGTCCCATTTAAACTAACAGTCTAACCACCCAATTCTCTTCCCAGAGCCTCAATTGAGCCTGCCTCCACCACACACTCATCAACACATTCCAAATCTTGCGTGAAAAAGGTTTTTCCTCATATCACTTTTGCTTCTTTTACAAATTTATTTATTTCCGTACCCCCTCATTCGCGATCATTTCACGATGGGAACAATTTCTCCCTGTTCTGTCCAGCCTCTCGACTTTTTTCTATCAAATCCTCTTTGAGCTTTCTTTTCTCCAAGGAAAACAGTCACAACTTCTCCAATTTATCTTTCATCACTGAAGATAGCCTTCCCACTGGCTGGTGAGAAAGCAAGGCCTTTCTCCTTGCTGATTATTCCAGACTCAAACTTTATCCTTCCCCCACCCCTCAAATTCCACTGTGCCCCCCCCACTGCACAATCATAGAGTGAAGTAGTAAAGGCTTAACTTTTGCCCTGCCTCACTCCTGAACTGCAGACTAATTCAGCTAGCTGCCAATAGAAACTAGCAGCCCTCTTATTGGTGTAGCTATGACAGCTACATTGCCAACTTTTCTGGGACTCTTGCTGCACTCAAAATGAGTGGAAGCTACTTTAACATTACAGGTGTAAGTGTTTCTTGGAGGTAACCATTGTTGCCCCATAAAACAAACTAAGCAGGTTTGCAAGAAATACAATTCTGTAAGTGACCTTAATAACGACCTTATCGGACTCCCCAGTTAGTGACCTCAGCCCACATTCTGAATCCCTTGGTTATTCCTGTGATTCAACCCCTTAGTAGTTGAATTTTATTTCATTGCAACACTAAAGTCAAAATGAATACAAAACCCAAAGACCAAATAGGCAAAAATGTTATGATGAACATACAGATTTTAAATGATATGCCACTACTACGAAGGCCCTTGAAGGGCAATTCTACTGACTGTTTCAGCATGGTACTGGGCTTAGCAACTCTTCGAAGCCAGTTTCCTGAAGTAGGTGCCCAGAATTCCATTATAATCAAGAACCTTTTACATCCTTACAGATTTTTCAGAAGCACAGGCATGGCTGGTTTCCCTTCTCTACCAACAGGAACTGATGCAAATTGCACTGCACATACTTACAAAAGGAATACATTCACAATATACAAATGGTTCGTCACTGACCTCCGTATTTTTGCCCCACTATATCCTCAGTCTCTTTGAGGTCGTTTTTTGCTGCTTCAATCTCTTGTCGCTTCCATTCGCTTACACTAGAAATTCCTTTCTTACATACAAAATGAGGGAGGAAATTGAAAGAGCAATATCAGACTTGAGAAAACGAGTCCAATTTATGCACACTCATGTTTGCTCCATTCTGTTCAGTTTCTTGTTGTAAAATATGCTGGTACAAAGTAACCATAGCTCTCATTCTGCAACATGCTGAAAAGGGCAATATACCAAAGTTAATACTGGGACTGTGCATTTTTCTGCTTGGTACTAGCAAGTCAGCTGATTCTCCTTGCTTGGGAGCCTTGCATGCCAACACTAGCTGTTTAACTAAACAGTTATTGGGATATTACGTTCACATCAATTTTGTACACCAGTTTCTATGGAAATCCCTCAGATCGATTAAAATCGGTTTGCTTCTTTTATTTTCCCAGCTCTTTAAAATTACACGTGTTGTGGTTCTTTTGAGTGCTCACATTTTCTAGTCATAGCCATGATCTACATCTGCTTCTATTCTCTTGCCAGTCTCTCACTGAAGGCCCACAAGAAAGCAAACTAGCCTTTGTTAATCGCACTCTTCAATGAGACGCAATAGAATGGTTAGGTTTGACTGACCTTTCACATTCCACACTGGTTCTGTAAATGACAGCAAGTAATTGCAAAGGTACACAGACAGGCTATAAGTGAATGGGGAAATCTATGACAGTTCAATTGGAAGGAAGAAGTAGGTCATCCACTTACAGGATTTAGAGTCACAGTTGAGAAAAGCGGTCAGATGGATATCATATGGCACACAAGTCAGTCACATACCCTAAACTTGCTGTACTGAACCAGTAGGTTTCTGGATTCTTTCATGGCGACTTCATCCATGTCTTTCATTTCCTTTGCCAGTTTCATGTTCATGTCCAGGAGGTTCTTGCTATATTCCTTGCACTCATCCATTTGCTTCTTCTTTGCTGTTATCAGATACTATGAAGCAGTATGGTTAAAAATGGGACTTTCAAACTACAACTTTATGCTCAGCCGAAGAGTTGAAATCTTAAAAAGTGATAAGCTGCAGTGGGTTTATAAACTAGGTTCTCCCCCCCCCCACTTTATGTCCTTTACACAGATTTACCCCTTGTGAATTCCAATGCATGTATATCTGCAAAGCATTAGAAGAACCATGTGCATTCCTTAAGTGTTATTATTTATTTTGCCTCTATCCTGTATGATTCAAGCTATGTTGCACTATCAACCACGATCACTGATGCAAGCTGCTTGCAGACCCCTACCAATGCTTTCCCATAACCAGATGCTCCGAGATGCGCAAAAGAAGTCCAGAAATGACTCGCCTGTTAAATGCCCCTTCGTCATTGTGTGGAATTGTTTGCCATGGCAGGGAGATTTCCTCAGTGTAGGTAAGGCACCGTGTCATAGCGTATACTTCAAAGAGAATGACACCTGGATAAGCAGTGATTTGCTCAGAGTGATTTTATGCAGATTTTAGAATTCTACTGGAAAAGGAATAACTTGTGTTCACATAACACCTCATGTTTCTCAGAATCATTTTAAAGAACGTTGAGAAGTATTGTGCAGAGTGGCGATGAGTTACATGGAAAGAAATAATATTTTTTCAGGATTTTGCAGAGTTCTAGGACTCTGAATACTACAACAGCAACTTGAACACAGTGAACTCCTACAACGCTAAAGCAGTGAAGTATTTTAGGTGAACTTGCTATCTGGTGTGCTAACATTAGCACACAGAGAATCCTGATGGTTGAACAGAGGGCGATATGGAAATGTCCCAGCTGCAATGAGGAGTCCGGGCCTCCTTATCTGATGCTCAGTGTTAAGTGTTCTTTTTGATTTCCCTTTGTCGACACAGTAGCACAGTGGTTAGCACTGCTGCTTTCCAGCACCCGGTTCCAGGTTCAATTCCCGATTTGGGTCACTGCCTGTGCGGAGTCTGCACGTTCTCTCCGTGTCTGTGTGGGTTTCCTCCGGGTGCTCTAGTTTCCTCCCACAAGTCCCGAAAGACATGCTTGTTAGGTGATTTGGACATTCTGAATCCTCCCTCGGTGTACCCGAACAGGTGCCGGAGTGTTGTGACTAGGGGATTTTCACTAACTTCATTGCAGTGTCAATGTAGCCTACTTGTGACACTAATAAACATTATTATTTATTTTATTTTATTTTTGGTACATGCACCCAAAATCGGAATGTGCCATTAAGCAGTGGACTCAAACTGAAGCAGCCTGCTCATCAGGACAATGTATTCCAGGCTTTTTATTTTGGAGGAGAAAACAGACTGGTCGGCGCCGAGTGAGTCTTAAGAACCAGCTTTGGAGGAAATTGGTTGGATTGGCTGGCTGGCGACCTGGCCAGGGACAGTGTTCTGCCTAACAACAGCCAGTCATTGGTTCCTGGGTGATGCTTCTGAGAGAGCTGGGCAGAAGTGATCAGACCTTATAAGGGAAAGGAACTCTCTCATGCTGAATAAAGACCTGCTTTATTGTTCTAAAACCAGCGGGTGTGCCTGGCACAACTGTACTATATATTTTATACGATCTTGAATCTACAGGGAAATTAATCAGCCTTACCAGAGAAAACCATCGCAAGCCTAGAAGGAAGTAGTACTGCAAACAAAAGCTTGAGACTCCTGAAAGACTTGAACTGCAAGCCATCCTGGTGCAGCAGAGATCTTTTATCCTTTTATTTTATTATTTTCTTCCCTCTCCACCATCCTTTCCCTCTGTGTTGTCTGTACGTGTACAGAGTGGTATGAATTGGAAAGGGGTACTGGGTAGCCAGTTTAATTATATTACTGTTAAACAATAAAATGTTATTTGTGTTAATTTTACAAACTTGGTGACTGCAGTTTATTGGGTTCAGCCAACGTCCTCAGGTATTTAAAAATAGCATCTAATTTTACATGTGTTGCGACTCCAGTGGGGCTGGAATTGACCACGCACTAGCCCAGGCGGTTGTGACAGGCTGTGAGAATGCACATCATTAATCAATGTGTTGAGCTGTCTTTTTTCCCAGCATGAATATTTTTCATTTTTTACAGGAAATGGTTGCTTTGATCTCTCAAAATTATGGAATTGAAATGACTCAACTCGCATTCATGGATCAGCTGCTGTTTTGTATTTTGGAAGTACTGAAATGTAATGTTCCAGGCTGGGGAGATAAAATTGTATGTCTCTGCTTCCCTTACTGCATCAGGCTGAAGGCAGTAGTCGTACTTTAAGCAGGAGCATGTATACCCCTGTAAGCCAGCTAGAGGGGAGTTGGCGATGGGCAGCACTCTGGTACAAGAGGTAAACAGGGAAAGCCATTGTAATAATCTATATTTTTGTCACAAGTAGGTTTACATTAACACTGCAATGAAGTTACTGTGAAAATCCCCTAGTCGCCACATTCCGGCGCCTGTTCGGGCACAAGAGGGAGAGTTCAGAATGTCCCATTCACCAACAGCACATCTTTCGGGACTTGTGGGAGGAAACCGGAGCACCCGGAGGAAACCCACGCAGACACAGGGAGAATGTGCAGACTCTGCACAGGCAGTGCGGAGCCAGGAATTGAACCTGGGACCCTGGTGCTGAGAAGTATCAGTGCTAACCACTGTGCTACTGTGCCGTTGTATAGGTAAGACGAACGATGCTGCAGTAAAAGGATCAGACTGCTGGATCAAGTTGGAGATTTTATCTTTTTATTCAAGTAGCACGGAGATAATGTATCAGGTAGATAATGATAATAATCGCTTATTGTCACAAGTAGGCTTCAATGAAGTTACTGTGAAAAGCCCCTAGATGGTGTAGAGTAGTGGAGACAGGGCCTCCTATTTTAGAGAAACAGATGCTTGTGGCTTATGTGAGGAACTTCAGGAGATGTCAATGTGTCTTGTGGTCTCCCTTTAAAAAAAGCATACTACAAGAGAGACAGGTGGCACTGTACTGAGGAAACAAGATCACAAACAATAAAGTATGAAGGGATAACACAATTCTGACAAATACTGTAGCAGCAAAAAATGTTTTCTTTTATTTCAGTAAGTCAAAAATAAAGACCTTTCCTGATAATGCCAGCATGTCCTCAAGACAGTGCCCACTCAGACCATGTGGAATCAGTAGCAGCAAGTTTTAACAGGAACAAATTGCTCCTGAATTGAATCTGGTATTATTAAGGGGAAATCTTAAGTGAAAAATATCTTTGGCATTCATCAGTGTGAAATTTACATGGTTAGAAACCTCTTCAGGTGCTGATGCCAGAACGGCCAAGGAGTACAGGTGTGCTGTAAAAGATGAGAAACGTTTCTTCCGCAATGGACAGATTTCTTGAGCACGTACGAGTAAAGCAGAGGAAAATCTTTTAAGATTTATTTACAAGGATAGACCCTTTCTCATATAGCTAACTGATGTATTTGCAAGAACTCGCTGTGCAGCGAAAGCACATATTGGAACACAGCCCACTGAGCACCCTCTCCTTTCAGCAGAATAAATCATATTCATAAAACAGTTCTTGCTCATACAGCTCAATAGATTTGATGTGGAATGTACATAAGGGCAAGTAGTATTGATAGAAAGTTAATGTACGTTCAAAATTTAAGACTATCAGAATTTTATGCCATGGGTGTATATTGAAAACAGTTGGGAATATTGCACTCTTTAATTAATTTACAAAGGGAGAAGTTCCTTCTAGTTCAGTGAATCTCTATGAAGCAGGTAAGTCACACAGCGTAACATCAAACCAGAGACTTTCCGAAATATTTGATGCTGATTGGTGTCAGTACATTTTTTTAAGGCAAAAATAATAGGCAGCAATGCAGTTCTGCACACTGGTCAGTGACCCTAGATGGTAATGCAGGTGTGTGAATGGTAGGCGAAGACAGCAACAGGCTGACTGATCTGCTTCAGGGTGGAGTATCTTCTCAAGCCTAATAATTCATGTGCAGACACGCACACATGTATTAGGAGGAAACATGCCAAGCAAAAAATATCCAAAATTTTCTTTCACGGTCTAAGGATTCAGGGTAAACCATTTCGGCCAGATATTGTAATTGAAAATACAGAAAAATGTGTCATTTGAAACATGGAAGTCTGGCAATATCTGGTCTGAGAGGATACAGGGAAAGATCCCACAAAAGGTTAACAGCAGCTGCAAAGAGCAGAATTACAAAATGCAGATTCTTGCTCACAAGCAGGCTTAGCAAAAACACAGGATCCTTGTGGTAAGCTAAAACAATGGCTCACACCTTCATTGAAAGTAACTATCTCAGGAAGCATCTGGAAAAGCATGGATGAGAGTTTCAATTGAATTAAGTGACGAATGTTTAAAACAGGCAGGTCTTTCAAGTCATAACCAAGTTAAATTTTAGCATACAGCTAAAAGCAAAGTTTCACACCTTAATTGAAATAAACTCTCTTAGTAAACAGCTGGAAAGGATGGATGATGCTCAGTCGAATTTGGTGTCAATTCTAAGTGTAAATTTCTACTAACATCAAGTCAATTAAAAGAAAATTGGAGACGACCTGTCTACAAGAAACATAATTTAAAGTCAAAATCAAAGGCAAAGTTATGAGCTGGGGACAATTGGAAAATTAAACGATTCGAAATCACAGAAATAAAAGTAACACCTATTGAAACCAAAGCATTTTTTAATCAGATCTGAGAGGTGACGTTATGCCCAAAATGAATAATTAGTTGTGTTAAAATGTTTACATCAAAGGTACTGTTTAACTATCAAAGTGAAACAAGCTCAATTACAATAAAGTCGTTCAAACTTAATAACTCTTCGAAAGAGAATATAAACCCGAAGAAAGGGGACAGCCAGCAGAGCCAGCTCTCACAGCTCAGTACATGGGAAGGATAGGACATAGCAACCGAGTTCACCAGCAAATACATCTCAAGAAGACCAGATTTTAAAGGAGATTGATTGTCAAGGTGGGCCTGAAGGTCCCTTCAACCAACAGGAAGGATCCAGAAGCAAGATCTTTTTACATTTCTGTTAAGAAAGTGTTTACAGCTTTAAAAAAAAATAATAAAATAACTTAAAAGTTTTAACCTGAAACAGTGGTATTAGCCTACTTTATTTACTTAACAACGCAGGACCCAGGACATTGATGCTACTAAGGGGTAAGTAGGTAAAATTATTCGGTGAAGGTATGGGTTATACCAGGGGATAACTTGAAAATATAGTTTGACCTGAATAGCACCCACCGAAGCCTGCATCGGAGTCAGGGGGTGAGAATCCCTGTTCACCATTTAGAATATCGACCCTTTTTTGGTATAGGGGGAATTCTAAGAATAGTGGTGAGTTTTAACTTCAATATAAGGAGACATTTCTTCACACAAAGAATGGCGAGTCTGTGCAATTCTTTCCCACAGGAAGTAGTTGATGCTAAAACTTTGAATATATTCAAGAGATGGCCAGATATAGCACTTGGGGAGAATGGGATCAAAGGCTATGGGGAGAAAGCAGGATTAGGCTATTGAGTTGGATGTTCAGCCATGATCGTGATGAATGGCGGAGCAGGCTCGAAGGGCCAAAAGGCCTCCCCTGCTCCTATCTTCTATTTATCTATGTACATCCATCATACACTTTTAATACCAGGTCTCTACATTGCAACAGTAACAGCATTATTAATAATTACCTTAAGTATAGCTAATTTTTTTTGCAATTCAGTATAACAAGGATCATCTTCCCTGATAAGCATTCTTTTCTGCCACTGGTGATCGCATCTGCTTGAAGAGGGCTGATCTGTATTAGGCCGGAACATACCTAAAATAGACCAAGGTCTTGAGGTTATCCCGTAGGATGCTCACTTAAGCTTGCTATTGTACTGCAAATATAAACATGTCAATATTACCTTTAAAATAGTTGAATTACATACAAATGAGCTAAATGATCAAATGTTTCTGCATTGTGGTACAACAAGCACAAAATTGATTGAATATGCAATTCAGCAGGAAACATGGGGCATCACAGATTTTAAAACATTGAAGCACTTACCATGCAATGCAGCTGGTTACCAGAGGCCTAACATAAGTCAATGACACCAAGAGAGTGAAATAATCGTTGTAAATTACTGCTGCCACAAGATATGTTTTTAAAATAAATTTAGAGTACCCAATTATTTTCTTTTGTCCAATTCAGCGACAATTCAGCCTGGCCAATCCACCTACCCTGCACATCTTTAGATTGTGGGGGTGAAACCACGCAGACACGGGGAGAATGTGCAAACTCCACACGGACAATGACCCGGGGTCGGGATTGAAACCGGGTCCTTGGCGGCGTGAGGCAGCAGTGCTAACCACTGTGCCACCGTGCTGCCTTTACCCCAAGATATATTAATGCATAAATAATATCTTCTGCTGCTTGCTGGTGGTAAATAATAATTTTTTGGGATCACATGGTTGCTACGGTTTGCAAAGAGCCTTTCAAGGATAAACGGGGCAAGTCCAACCAGTGAAATAATTGGGCAGGACTAAAGGTGGTGAGATATAAATCTGCCAGACTATTTTTCTGTGTGCATCTTTTTCTCTATAAAATACTTTGAATATAATTACTTACTGAATGAGAGGATATGGTTGGAGCATGAGCAGCAGCAGCAACAGAGCCATCAATCAAGATGGGATTCTAAAGTTCAAAGCCAAGCCTTAACTGACATTTACACTCATGACGAGGAAACAAATGTCGGCTGGTCTTATTATAAATTTGCAGTTTGATCTCCACAGTTCATGATCCAAGTAGATACACTGGTGCAATGCTTTGGAGGCGTAGCTGTTAGTATCTTAGATGAATCAGTCTGGAACTCAGAAGACTGTGGGTTTAAGTCCTAAGAAAGAGTCTTGAGCAGGAAATCCAAGTCAGGGATTCCTGTCTTTCGGATAAACCAATTTGCCCTCTTATGTAAAAGATCCCATGTAACGATTTCAAAGGAGAGCGGGGAGGTTATCCTCAGCGCCCTGGCTAACGTTTATCCCTCAACTAACATCTGAATTACGAAATTGCTGTTTTGTGAGAAGCTGGTTTGTGTGCAAATTGGTTACAACGTGACAACCTTGACAATACTTCAAATGGACTTGCTTGGCTGCCAACTCTTTGCGGCGTCTAAATACACACAATCTACTCTATAAAATATTATTCTTTCTTTTTGAGGCATTAATCTATACAGCTGATCTGCAGACAACCGAATGCTAACGTTTACATGGCATTGTTCCAAGGAGAATGGCCTGGCAAACATCCCTTCCTCAACCAACATTATAAAAAATGATTCATAACTCATTGTATGTCAATAGGGACTTTGGATTGGCAGCGGAAATCTCACCTTGGAGTTAAAAGGTGTAGAATTCAAACCTGCTCCTGATAGTCCGTGCCAGTGGACATCAGGATTCCAACTCTGACCTGGAGGTTGACTTCCAGCACCATACTACTGTCTGGTGTATGTGGGAATCCGCAATATTCTCCAACCGTACATGATTGACCACCGCACTGGATTGTTTACATTGCGGCCTGTCAGTCTGTTAACCAGCCACGACTACTGGCATTTAAAGTCCCAACGTGCTTTAGCAGGAACAGTAAACAAAATCTGCCAGATAAGGAGGTCACTGCAGATGACCAAAGGTTTGGCCATAGGTATGGTTTGAAGGAATACCTTAAAATGAAGAGCGGGCGGTAGAGATATTTAGGGAGGGACCTCCAGCGCTTTGGGCTCGAGCAGCCAAAAGCATGGCCACCTATGGTGGAGTGATTAAAATTAGGGATGTGCAAAGGTCCTGAATTAGAGGAGTGCAGAGAGCTCAGAGGGATTAACATCGTATGAGGCCAGGGCAGGCTTGGCCAACAGGCGGCCCGTGAGTTGGATGTGGTCCTTGAAACCATTTTGTAAGGCCCCAAGAGCGGGTTTTCAAAATGCCAGTCAAACAGATAAGTTGGGGTGGAAGATTTTGTAAGGAGCTGTTCCTTCAATCATGGGCCGTTCCTCTCCTGTGCTTGCTGCTGATAATGTAGGAGTGAACCAGTCGCTGATTAGAGCAGCAATTATCAGTGATATTTCCACCTGCACGCAGTACTCGAGTTGTGGCCTAACCAGCGTTTCATACAGCTGTAATTAGCTCTGTCTGAAAGTAAAAACATGAAAAGACACAGACTAGGATTGTCAAAAAAAAAATTAAAACGGGGAACAGAGTTCATGGTCCGAAGTTGTTGAATTCCATGTCCAGTCCAGAAGACTGGAATGTGCCTCATCAGAAGATTAGGTGCTGTTCCTGGATGTTGCTCTGAGCATCGGTGGAACACCATCAGAGAAAAAATGTGGACGTGAGAGCAAGGTGCCAAAATAAAATGACAAGCGACTCGAAGCTCAGGGTCATGTTTGTGGACTGAGCAGAGGTGTTCCGCAAAGTTCTCACCCAATCTGCATTTGGTCGCCCCAATGTAAAGGAGACTGCATTGCGAGCAGTAAATACAGCACTAAACTAAAAGTTGCACAGTAAATAGCTGCTTCACCTGCAAGGAGGGAAACGCAGCGGTCTGCAGGTTTGACTGAAGCAAGACCCCTCTCCCCAGCATACTCCTGGCAAACGTCCAAGCGATTGAAAACAAGCTGGATGAACTTAACGCCAGACTTACCTCTCAGAGGGAAGTAAGAGACATGGCTCACCCCCACCTCACCGGACTGTGCCATACAACCTGAAGGCTTCTCTATTCACCGGGCGGACCGCACGGCATCTTCAGGCAAAGCGAAGGGTGGAGGGGTTTGCCTCCTCATCAACTCCTCCTGGTGCTTGGATGTGGTGACCCTGGCGACCCCAGACCTGGAATACTTGACCGTAAAGTGCCGCCCATACTATCTTCCACGTGATTCACTTCAGCCATTATCACAGCGGTCTACATCCCACCCCAGGCAGAAGTGTGGAAGGCGCTGGATGAACTGTACACAGTCATAAACAACTATGAAACAGAACATCCAGAGGCCTTGTTCATTGTGGCCGGAGACTTCAACAAAGCCAACCTCAAGAGTGTACTGCCAAAATTCCACCAGCACATCTCCTGTCCCACCAGGGGCGACAACACTCTTGACCACTGCTACTCAAAAATCAAGGGCGCCTACCGTTCCATCCCCCAACCGCACTTTGGGAAATCAGACCATAAGACTGTGCTCCTTCTCCCGGCTTACAAGCAGAAACTCAAGCGGGAGAATCCAGCTAAGAAGGTTGTGCAGTGCTGGTCCGAGGAGACAGAAGAGCTCTTACGTGACTGCTTAGAGACAGTGGATTGGTCCATATTTAAGAACTCAGCGACTAACTTAAATGAGTATGCCACCACCGTCACAGACTTCATCAGCAAATGTGTGGACGACTGCGTGCCAAAGAAAGCAGTACGTACGTTCCCCAACCGGAAACCATGGCTCAACCGCGAGATTGACTCCCTACTAAAGGACAGATCTGAGGCGTTCAAGGCAGACGACCCTGTCCTATACAAGAAATCCAGGTACGACCTCCGCAAAGCCATCCGAGACGCCAAGAGAGAATATCAAACTAAGCTAGAGTCACAGACTCTCGGCGGTTGTGGCAAGGACTAAACAACATAACAGGCTACAAAGCGAAGCCGAGCAGTATCTCTGGCAGCAACGCACCCCTCCCCGATGAACTTAATGCTCGGTTTGAGCAGGTAACCAACAATCCGCTGTCGAGTGCGCCAGCAGCCCATAATTCACCCATACCCACCATTACAGTTTCCGAAGTCAGATCGGCCTTCCTGAAAGTGAACCCACGGAAGGCGATGGGCCCGGACGGGATCCCTGGTCGTGCACTCAGAGCCTGCGCATACCAGCTGGCAGAGGTATTCACAGACATCTTTAACCTATCCCTACTCCACTCCGAGGTCCCCACCTGCTTCAAGAAGACCACCATCATACCGGTACCAAAGAAGAACCAGGCAACATGCCTCAATGACTACCGCCCGGTGGCCCTGACGTCAGTTGTAATGAAGTACTTCGAGAGGCTGATCATGAAGCGCATCACCTCCATACTCCCGGAACGCCTTGACCCACTTCAATTCGCATACCGTCGCAACCGGTCCACATCAGATGCCATTTCCCTGGCCCTACACTCATCCCTAGAGCATCTCGAAAACAAGGACTCCTACATTAGACTCCTATTTATTGACTACAGCTCCGCCTTCAACACCATAATCCCAGCCAAGCTCATATCAAAGCTCCAAAACCTAGGACTTGGCTCTCCACTCTGCAACTGGATCCTTGACTTTCTGACCAACAGACCACAGTCAGTAAGAATGAACACCAACACCTCCTCCACAATAGTCCTCAATACCGGTGCCCCGCAAGGCTGCGTACTTAGCCCCCTACTCTACTCCCTGTACACACACAACTGCGTGGCAAAACTTGGTTCCAACTCCATCTACAAGTTTGCTGACGATACGACCATAGTGGGCCGGACCTCGAATAACGACGAGTCAGACTACAGGAGGGAGATAGAGAACCTAGTGGAGTGGTGTAACGACAACAATCTCTCCCTCAATGCCAGCAAAACTAAAGAGCTGGTCATCGACTTCAGGAAGCAAAGTACTGTACACACCCCTGTCAGCATCAACGGAGCCGAGGTGGAGATGGTGAGAGGTTTCAAATTCCTAGGGGTGCACATCACCAAAAATCTATCCTGGTCCACTCACGTCGACGCTATCACCAAGAAAGCACAACAGCGCCTATACTTCCTCAGGAAACTAAGGAAATTCGGCATGTCCACATTAACCCTTACCAACTTTTACAGATGCACTATATAAAGCATCCTATCGGGCTGCATCACAGCCTGGTATGGCAACTGCTCGGCCCAGGACCGCAAGGAACTTCAGAGAGTCGTGAATACCGCCCAGTCCATCACACGAACCTGCCTCCCATCCATTGATTCCATCTACACCTCCCGCTGCCGGGGGAAAGCGGGCAGCATAATCAAGGATCCCTCCCACCCGGCTTACTCACTTTTCCAACTTCTTTCATCGGGCAGGAGATTCAGAAGTCTGAGAACACGCACGAACAGACTCAAAAACAGCTTCTTCCCCACTGTCACCAGACTCCTAAATGACCCTCTTATTGACTGACCTCATTAACACTACATCCTGTATGCTTCAACCGATGCCAATGCTTATGCAGTTACATTGTATATCTTGTGTTGCCCTATTATGTATTCTCATGTATTTTCTTGAATTGTTTAATTCCCTTTTCTTCCATGTACTGAATGATCTGTTGAGCTGCTTGCAGAAAAATACTTTTCACTGTACCTCGGTACATGTGACAATAAACAAATCCAATCCAATCCAAGGAGCACTTGGGGTCTTGGTTTGTGAGGAGAGGGCAGGTGCTACACCTGTGATTGCAAGAGACGATTGTGGGAAGGGGCCAACAAGGCATTGGGGTGATCGGGGAGTAGATCAGGGCATCGTGGAAGAAACACGCCTTTGGAATGCTGAAGCCGGGGGGGGGGGGGAGGATGTGTTTGGTAGTGGCAACATACTGGAGTTGGCAGAAATGGCAGAGAATAATCCTTTGAATACAGAATCTGGTGGGGTGGAAAGTGAGGACAAAGGTTACAGACTCCCAACAACCTCTGGGTGATAAAGTTTCTCCTCGACTCCCTTCTTAACCTTCTACCTCTTAACTTAAATTTATGCCCCCTGTTTATGGATCCCTCTACTAATGGAAAAAGTGCATTTTATCCACCTCTCTAAGCCCCTCAATGTTGTACACCTCAACATGTTACAGTTATTGGAGGGAAGGGAACGGGTTAGAGCAGAAGCGTGGGAAATGGGTCAGTCACAGTTGAGGGCCCTGTCAATCAGTGTGGGGTTGGAGGGTGGGGGTAATTCTCAGTTGAGGAAAAAGGAACACATGTGGAAGGTAGCATCATCAGCACAGATCTGACAGAGACCAAAATATCTGAAAGAATACCGTCAGACTTCTGTTGGGTGGCACGATGTGCTGATTTTTCCCTGTCTTTCTTCACAATTGTCCAGTGATTTCCTAAAGCTTCCGGCGACCACTTGATGGGTGGGAGTGAAGAAGTTTGTGCACTGCGACTCCTGCCATGTCTGTCTGTTCTCTCCCACTGACTATAATCCTAAACAAAAGCAGATGAATTTAAAAATTATCCAGTATCACATTGGCTCAATCCAATCGGAGTTAAACGGTTCAAACCTCTTACCTGAACTTGGGTGCATAACCTAGACAGGCACGAGATCATAAAAGTGCTGCATTATTGGAGGAGAGGCGACAGATGGGAATTGATCATTTCAGGCTCAGCTTGCCTGTTCAGTTGGCTATTAAAGTGAAATGTCGGATTTCCTCTATATGTGCTTGCTCATACATGAAATGTAACTGGTATTCCATGGAGGAATATTGTGCATGCCATTTATTGACACAAAACATAATAAAAAGTAGTTTACATAGACCTCATACCCTATTTTGTATTGCACAATCTAACTTGGACATGTACAAGGACAGCAAAGTGTAGAATTGATCCGAGAATGGGAACTGCAATGGGGGACGACAGAAGAGCTAATTATGCCTCTAACTCAAATCTCAAATGGGTACAGCTGTCTTACCAATTACGCCTATTCAGAATGTGAAACGCAATGTCAGCACGCAAACACAAACATTAGTGCAGTATCTATAACATCCCAAAGCATTTTCGCAAAGGACAGCGTAGGAGCTATCTCTGGTGTCTCGGACAATATTTATCCCTCAACAAACATCCCAAATCCAAACATACATTATCTGGTGCTCATCACATTTTCATTTATGTACAAATCGACTGTCGTGTTTCTTACATTAGAACAGTGATTGCCTTTCAAAAGTAAGGAATTGGGATTTAAAGCACTTTGGAACATGTTGCGATTATAAAAGGCGCTGTATAAAGGAAAGTTTTTCTTCTTTCAGATTTGGAGCTTTACTCACTATTTAGATCCCAGTTTCAATAATAGGAGAAAGTAGTTTGAATGTCAAGTTCCATGTAGGTTTTCAAATGGTTGAGAATGCTGTCGCACCAGACAAGATGTGGTCAGCGAAAGCACAAGGTGTTATGAGCTGCTGGTAGTCACACATTAAGTCATCAAATGGATGGTAAAAATAGGAAACAGCTTCTGGGATGTTTAATTGAAACTAGCTATCTATTTCTCTTTAGTAGAACTAATGGGTATTGCTGCACCCAGTCTTTCAGAGCCTCGATGTGACGTTTTTGTTTTAATTATGTAGAGTGATGTAAAATATGTCAACAAATTACCACATTCTTACTCCTGATACTTACTACCATATCAAATTCCTTTTCCAAGGATTTCACAATACAGGTATTGCTTTCTGTCATTGTCGCCATCTTGGCCCAAAGGTCCTGTGGATAATAAAACAAACGATAAAATATATATTAGACAATATTGCAGGTTTATAGACTTGAGTCCTTCACTGTCACCAGGGTTGTCCCTGCTGCAGGCCCACCGTCGATGACAGCAACACTGCTAGTACCACGACCACTTGTATTTATGTAGCAATAATCGTTAAATTTGCAAAGGCACTTCACATGATTAAATAAAGGATGACACTGAGCTACATAAAAAGATATAAGTTGCGATGACCAAAAGTTTGTTCCAAGAGTTGATTTTATACATTACAACACCATGGCCTAGAGTGCGGTTAGTTCCAGCCCCTCTTGACCCGGAGTCGCAACATAAGCCAATTATCCGATAATTCTTATAAAGTTTGTGATCTTTGGCCCTACTGCCCCAATGACTTGCAGGCACCAGATTCATAAGTAAAAGACAAAAACTGCTTATTTATAACAAGAAAATAGTCAAAACGTGTAATAATTAAACTAGAATAACGGCATGCTAATATATAACTTTCCCCTTTTACCGTCTCACCCTCTACCCCAACACACACACACACACACAAGACAGATGTACACAAAGGAAGGGAAAGAGGTAAAATGATAGGGGATTAAAGTATGGAAGATTGTTGTTGCTGATGTTGAAGTCGTTGTAGTCGGCTATCTTTCCCGGACGCAGTGTTGAAAACCACCAGTTGGATTGGATCTTCTGGCATGTGCATTCAGTCAGAACTCTCAATTATCAGTTTCACTGAGGTAGGATTAGAGTTCTCCAATTATCAGATTTTGAAAGGAGGTTTTCAAATACCCCAGCCTGCCTGGTGCTGGTCTAGATCTTCCTGCAGCCATAACTGGCTGTGGAGAGAGAGAAAGGCCTTTTCTTCAGAACCTTAGAGGTCATCAGGAGAGAGAGAGAGAGAAATGAAAAGTGCATCTCTCCAAGCCTCTTAATCAAAAGCTGAACTTCACTCTACAAAACGGAGCCCGCCTGAGATTGACAGAACATTTCGGAACACTGACAGCAATCATCATCAAGAGCCAGTCAAGTCCTGGAAAATCAAAGTACCGATTGGCTGCCAGCCAAGTCCATCAAAATATGTCAACACTGGGCAAGACCAAATAGCACTGGTACTGGGGGTGTCCTGAGGTCAGATCAAAATAGCACATCCGCGGGGATGGGGGGGGGGGGCGATTTCAGTAATCGTCCAGATACAAAATTAATAACAGCCATGATAACAACAACAAAAATACAGAATAGGAAGAAAAATCAGGTTTAAATGGGAGGACCGGGATCACGTACATCGAGGGTGTTTGATGTCAAGTGTACCGTGCACGGCGTGTTGACCTGCTCACTGCTGCCTCATCCGGCCGGAAGACTGCTGCACACAGCGCACGTTTCCTTCTCATTTAAAAGGCGGCAGTGCCCACCATTCTCAATATAAATGCCGGTAGCGGCTGTTGGGCACTTCTCCTGCGATCAGGACCACTGCGGGAATGCCACGACCAATCGCTCCGCGACCTGCCTGGCACCCGCTGGCGACCTGCCCGCAGATCACATGCCGCACTTTGAAAAACCCTTTGGTTTAACCAGCGTTTTACACAGCTGGTTGGGCTGAATGACCTCCTTCTGTGCCATATGGCTCATGTTGGCTGCAGAGCAATGGAAGCAGAAAGAGGGGGGGGGGGGGTGGGGGGGACAAAATGCATTTATTAAACATAAATTACAAATTGCCCCGCTCAGCAGCTCTTCGCCCATTGCGGTGCACCCTCCCCTGTGCTGCACCCTCTGCTCCTGCCTGCAGGGAGGCTTGGTGTTGCCGGTTGCTATGGAAACCGCAGCCCACGCCTGGGGCCTAGGAGCAGAACCTTCCACTCCAAGCCCAAACGAAAGAGTCCAGTTTGTCCGGCCCCCTCGGCCGATGGCAGCGGAAGGGCCCGGCCCCCGGCTAAAGGCCTGACAGAGCTCCGACCCCGGATCACTCACTCACCGCCGCCTCCGATGCCCGGCCTCCGACAATCGCCTCCGAGGCCCGCCCTCCGCCGCCCGCTCACTGCGCAGACTCGCTTGCCGGCCGCCGGCACGATTGTTACGCATGCGCATGTCCGTCATGCCCGGTCCCGCGCGCGTGCGCGTGCGCGCTGCCCACTGGTCACCTCAACCTGTGACTGCAGTGGTGTCACTGAGGGTGGGCAGCTCTGCTCACTGCCAATAGTTCAGGAGAATGGGAGGCTGTGTGCTCGAGGTAGATAAAGTAGTATATAAAGAGGGTTTACGAAAGTCAGTGTAGACCAAATGTTCCCTCCTTCCCAATCTAGAACGAGAGGTCACGGATATCGGTTGAGAGGCGGTCGACTTAAAACTGAGATGAGGAGGAACTACTCCTCGCAGCGTGGTGAATATATAGAACCCACTGCCCCATAGTGCGGTGGAGTCTGAATCATCAAATCTTTTCAAAAAGGAAATATGATGTGGCGATGCCAGCATTGGACTGGGGTGAGCACTGTAAGAAGTCTTACAACACCACTTTAAAGTCCGACAGGTTTGTTTCCAATCACTAGCTGTCGGAGCACCACTCCTTCCTCAGGTGAATGAAGAGGTAGGTTCCAGAAACAGAAGAAGGAGATAGATGGGCACGGTAGCACAGTGGTTAGCACCGTTGCTTCACATCGGCAGGGTCTCAGGTTCGATTCGTGGCTTGGGTCACTGTGCGGAGACTGCATGTTCTCCCCGTGTCTGCATGGGTTTCCTCCGGGTGCTCTAGTTTCCTCCCACAAATCCCGAACAACGCGCTGTTAGGTAATTTGGACATTCCGATTTCTCCTGTTTATCTGGGGCTTTTCACAGTAACCTCATTGCAGTGTTATTATTTCTGATTTTTAAAAAACGGGTTAAAGGAATAAGGGGAACAGGTGGGGATGTGGATTTCACACCAGAAAGAGATCAGCCATGATCTGATTGAATGGCGGAGCAGGCTCGAAGGGCAGAATTGCCTACTTCTGCTCCTAACCCCTGTGTTCCTAGTTGACAAGGGTCAGTCTGATAGAGATTTAATGGAGATATTCAAAAACATGAGGGCTCTGGACAGAGTAGGTAGGGAGAATAGGGTTTGCAATTCCATAGAATCTCTACAGTGCAGAAGGAGGCCAGTCGACCCATTAAGTCTGCACCAACCCTCGAAAAGAGCACCCTACCATGGACCACTCCCCCACTCTATCCCAGTAACCCCAACTAACCTGCACACCTTTGAACACCAAGGAACAATTATAGCATGATCAATTCACCCAACATGCACATCTTTGGACTGTGGTTATTTCCTGGAGGTTTCATCATGTGACTTTCCCACCATGTTCTTGCCATTAGTTAGTCAACACATCCAGTCTTGTGGAAAGCAAAATGACTCATTACACAAATGGATGACACTGTCCTTTTACCGTCCCCTTCCCCCCCCCCCCCCCCCCCCCCGCCCCCCATTCTCAATATCACTGAATCACAGAATCTTTACAGTGTAGAACGAGGCTATTTTGCCCATTGAGTCTGCACTGGCTCGTTGAAAGAACATACATTAACGATAACCATTCTACCCGGTTCCTTCCCTGGTCAGTGCCTTACTGGCCGACCTTTTATATAATGGTTAATAGAGTTCCCCCACCCCTCAATGGGGAAGCTCGTTCTGCGAGGGCCACAGGAAAGATAATCATTCCCACCCCGTAAGTCCCTTGCGGGATATTACATTCCGCCCCCCCCGCACCCAAGTTCGAAGACACTCTTGACGACCGGTGAGAGGAGGAGAAGAGGAGGAGGTGAGAAGAGGAGGAGGTGAGAGGAGGAGAAGGAGGCACAGGTGGAGGAAGTCAGACTCTCTTCTGTTCTGGCAAATCATCATGTACTTGATGCGCTCAGTCAGTTGGTCTATACCTTGCCCGTGAACTTCGTCTGCGGCAGGAAAGCCATGGTGGACAATCGGAAGGAGACAGCTGAACTGTTGAACCTCCGACCAGCAGGTGTCAGTGTAAATCTACCACGTGAATCTGTACCTCAAGGAGTTGGGAGATAGTTGTGTTGGTGGATAGTTGTAATTGCAGTAACTCTAGGATAATTTATCAGTATTCATAGTTTGTAATATATTTCTCATAGTTATCTTTACCATGCATTTATTTTAGAATAAAACACTTTAACTAGTCAAGAACTAGAAGTTCTTCTGTGCATCATTCCTACCAGCTGATACCTGGGGGTGCAGGTGGCCAGGAGTTGGGGGACTCTCCATAAGCTTAATTTTACCAGGCTGGTGGAGCAGATGGAGGAGGAATTTAAAAGGTGGGACATGGTACCGCTATCGTTGGCGGGTAGAATGCAGTCCGTCAAAATGACGGTTCTCCCGAGGTTCTTGTTCCTTTTTCAGTGTCTGCCCATCTTTACCCCTAGGGCCTTTTTTAGAAGGGTGACGAGCAGCATCATGAGCTTTGTTTGGGCGCATGGGACCCCGAGGGTGAAGAGGGTCTTCTTGGAGCGGGGTAGAGATGGGGGGGGGGGGGGGGGGAGCTGGCGTTACCCAATCTCTCGGGGTATTATTGGGCTGCCAATGTGTCGGTGGTGCGCAAGTGGGTAATGGAGGGGGAGGGGGCAGCATGGAGATGGATGGAGAGGGCGTCCTGTGGAGATACAAGCCTGGGGGCCCTGGTAACAGCGCCGTGGCCGCTCCCTCCTACGAGGTATACCACGAGTCCGGTGGTGGCGGCTACCCTCAAGATTTGGGGGCAGTGGAGGCGACATAGGGGAGAAGTGGGGGGCTCGATGGAGGCTCCGTTAAGGGGGAACCATAGGTTCGTCTCGGGGAACATTGATGGGGGATTTCAGGGTTGGCACAGAGCGGGCATCAGACAGCTGAGGGGCCTGTTTATTGATGGGAGGTTTGCGAGCTTGGGGGAGTTGGAGGAGAAATTTGGGCTCCCCCGGGAAACATGTTCAGGTATCTGCAGGTAAAGGCATTGCTAGACGGCAGGTGGAGGGATTCCCTTCGCTTCCCGCGAGGGGGGTGAGTGACAGGGTGCTTTCGGGGGTCTGGGTCGGAGAGGGGAAGATATCTGATATCTACAAGGTTATGCAGGAGGCGGAGGAGGCGTCAGTAGAGGAGCTGAAAGCTAAGTGGGAGGGGGAACTGGGGGAACAGATCGAAGACGGGACATGGGCTGATGCCCTGGAGAGGGTTAATTCTTCCTCCTCGTGTGCGCGGCTTAGCCTCATCCAATTCAAGGTGCTGCACCGGGCCCACATGACTGGGACGAGGATGAGTAGGTTCTTTGGGGGTGAAGACAGGTGTGTCAGGTGCTCGGGGAGTCCAGCGAACCATGCCCATATGTTCTGGGCATGCCCGGCACTGGAGGAGTTCTGGAAGGGGGTGACGAGGACGGTGTCGAGGGTGGTGGGATCCAGGGTCAAGCCAGGATGGGGACTCGCGATTTTTGGGGTTGGGGTGGAGCCGGGAGTGCAGGAGGCGAAAGAGGTCGGTGTGTTGGCCTTTGCATCCCTAGTAGCCCGGTGAAGGATCTTGCTACAATGGAAGGATGCGAGGCCCCCAAGCGTGGAGACCTGGATCAATGACATGGCGGGTTTCATTAAGCTAGAGAAGGTCAAATTCGCCCTGAGAGGGTCGGTACAAGGGTTCTTTAGGCAGTGGCAACCTTTCCTCGACTTTCTGGCTCAACGATAGGGTACAGGAACAGTAACAGCAGCAACCCGGGGGGGAGGGGGAGGGGAAAGGGGGGAGAGGAAAGGGGGGAGAGGAAAGGGGGGAGAGGAAAGGGGGGAGAGAAAAGGGGGGAGAGGAAAGGGGGGAGAGGAAAGGGGGGAGAGGAAAGGGGGGAGGGGAAAGGGGGGAGGGGAAAGGGGGGAGAGGAAAGGGGAGAGAGGAAAGGGGGAGAGGAAAGGGGGGAGAGGAAAGGGGGGAGAGGAAAGGGGGGAGAGGAAAGGGGGGAGGGGAAAGGGGGGAGGGGAAAGGGGGGAGAGGAAAGGGGGGAGAGGAAAGGGGGAGGGGAAAGGGGGAGGGGAAAGGGGGAGAGGAAAGGGGGGAGAGGAAAGGGGGAGGGGAAAGGGAGGGGAAAGGGGGAGGGGAAAGGGGGAGGGGAAGGGGGGAGACGATGACTATGTTTATTTAATTTATTTTTAAGTTCTTTTGTTCATTGGGGTTGGGGGGTGGGGGGATGTGATACATGCGTCAATACGGTCTGGGGGGGTGTTACAGTTATGGGTTATTTTGTTGCATTTCATTGTTTGTCGTTATGTTTTATATTTTCTGTAAAAAATTCCAATAAAAATTATTTTAAAAAATAAAAAATTCCTACCAGCCAAGCACCAGAACGTAACATGCGTCCCCCTTTCTGAATCTGAAGATACAATGTTGGGCATGTCAGTATCGACACAGATTGGAGGCATCACAGAGGGCTGGTTCAGCAATAGAGTCGGAGATTCCAGAACAGGTTTCTTCCAAGGAACCTCAAGAGAGAGCAACCTTCGTGAGCGAATATGATCCAAATGCCATCTCATCAGTTGCCTCCAGACCCAAACTAGCTGACATTACCTGATCTGCACCTTTCAGCTGGGTCTTTAACTGGGAGCTGTTCTCTGCCCCTTTCTTTAACTTCAGTGAGCAGTACCTTGGTCAGATTCCAGTTCTTTGCCCCTTTAACTTCAATCTTCCTCCTCTTTCCCTCCCCTGGTTTCTAGAATGATCGGTTCTTTAGCTTCTGGGACTTGCTTTCTTCCCCTTCCCCATTGTCCTAACTCTCGGCTGGCAGTTTCCGTGAGAGCTGCTTTCTTCATAGATACCTGGTTCCAACTGAACCACAAGTGCTTATGTTTTTCAGTGTGAACCTCTGGTTGCTAAGCAACACCTTAGTTTTTTTTTTACCTCTATAATTGCTGTTACGTCGTAAACCTTTAATTCCAATGCAGGCACAGTTTGAAATGAAACCAAAATCCACAGTCATGCAGGCATTTTTGTTTAACATGAAGTGAACAAAAATTTTAACCCTTTCTTACCCAGACACACAAAACTAAACTTACTTAAAGCTGTACCCTACTTCTAATACCCAGAAATACAAATGTAGAACATTTAAAACTACCTGTTTCCTGCCAAATATTTTTACCAGGGTGGATTTTAGCGCAATACATTTAACCCCCTGTTTCACTCAGAAGATCGTGTCCTGTTAATTCTTTATCATCGGCATATAAGATGGCAACACAGTGGTGCAGTGGTTAGCACTGGTGCCTCATGGCGCCGAGGACCCGGGTTCGATCCCGGCTCTGGGTCACTGTCCATGTGGAGTTTGCACATTCTCCTCGTGTCTGTGTGGGTCCCACCCCCACAACCCAAAGAGTGTGCAGGGTAGGTGGATTGACCACGCTAAATTGTCCCTTGGTTAAAAAAAAGATTTAAAAAATTATCTGCACGGAAGTAGATAAGGACACACTGAATTGGCAATTACATATTTTTAAAAATTGAAAGCATCTGTTACAGTGAAATGAGGAGATGGAAAATTGGGAATCCATTCCATCTCTCGTCATGTGGTCGTAGCAGGAACATAGAAAAACATTGACATTGCACTGTGGTAATAATGGGTAAAGCTTTACCATTGTTTAAAACATGATCCAACATCTTTGGATTGGAAGGTAATGGCTGGAGTTCGTTTTAAGAACCTGCATTGCAGGTGTAGTATCTTGCAAGAGATTTACGGGGTGCGACTGGTTAACTTCCCCATGGCCCTCACAGAATACAAGCGCCCCCACAGAGTGGCAGGGGTTCACTATTGTATAAAATCTTGGCCAGTAAGGCCCCAACCAGGGAAGGGATCTGGTAGGAATCTATCGGGTAGTGTGTATACCGTTATTGTGGATAAATCTAAGTTCTTTATTTTACTCGTCTGGACTCCCCATGTCCCTATCAAACTGGCGATGAGGAGTAAACTGGTTTGGTCTCAACCCTGCGACCTACTCGGCTGAGCCACCTCCATGATTTTCTGGGTGCAGGTTGGAATCAATTATATTGCCATGCCTCTGTTTGGGTGGTTAGATGCATTTGACGCCGGTGTTGAAGACTAGAACCAGTACATTGAAAGGATGCGCTATTTCTTCTGGGCCAACAACATCACAGAGAACGAGCAGCAGACGGTCATACTGCACGCGTTCGGGGTGATTTGGAGTCCCACGTATCCGGCGATGGCGGATTCACAATCGTTCGACCAACTGATGGCAGTTGTGGTGTAACACTTGAACCTGACCCAGTCAGTGATCATTCAAAGGTATCGTTTTCATACGGCAGAGAGGTCCCTCGGTGAGTCCATCACCTAGTTCACATCGCGGCTACGGAAGATAGCCGGGTTTTGTGAGTATGGAACTGCTTTATCAGATATGCTCTGTGAGCGTTTGCTCTTGACATATTGAGCATTTTTGGGTCAATGTCTCGACATCCGTGTCCAAACCCGGCCACCAGACGTAACTTCTCGCCGGCATCTTCATTTTGGACACTTCCGGGTGTCCGTTGTGAAATTCCTTTAACACATTCCCCTGGCCCTTTGAAGGCACTAATCTTTTCATCTTCAATAAATGTTTTAGGGCTAAATGCTCCGGTCCTGCCCACCGCGGGAATTGTTATGAGTGGGACAGAGAATTTGACGGACAAGCAAAGGATCAGTTGACCACAGGCGGGAATATCTGATCCCTAGCATTTAGAGTTAAGACTCGACTTTTGTTTCTGTTGACCCCAAATTTCTGTTGACAACCAGGTGGCTATCTCTGTAGTCAAAATGGTGGACCCCCATGTACTGCTGTACAAATTGCCCAGATGATGCAAATAACTCTGACTGACTATCTGTGTTGCTTTCACAACTTTTCACAACTTTTCACTTCTCAATGGGCGCACATGTACAACCAATAGCTTTGCTTTAGGCCAAAGCTTGGGTGCGAGCGAACGGAAAGGTTTCCAGGCGTAATTTGTGGCGGGTTTTGATGGGAGTTTTGCGTCAGCTGTCGCCGGGTCCCTCACCACTGTCATCCACACTCAGTCACTTTTATGGCCCCTGGGGAGTTTCTCCCCGTTCAAGCCCACACTTAGAATTATTTTCATCACTGGGGAACTGAACTCGTTGGCCAGACTGGTTCCTCAGAGATCGGCCCACTGTTTTGAAAGGGTGCCCTGATCGCTAAGTTGGCTTGTGGGTTCCACAAACTCCCCCACCCGTGGGCAATGTCACCTCCCACACACAAGGGCATTATCCCACGCACTCCCAAGCGATGACGTCCCGCCCTTTTCAGCCCTTCCCACGCCCCCATTCAGGACCCCCCCCCCCCCCCCCCTCACCTCCCAAGACCCCCATCCTTCACCCCCTCAACCTTCCGGAGGCTCCTTCATATCCACCTTTCAGCCCCCAACCTTTACACCCCCTCCACCCAACTTTCATGGGCTTGGCTCCCCAAGGCCCTGGCCCTTGGCAGCGCCACCCTAGTACCTTGGCACTGCCACCCTGGCATTGCTCCTGCCGGCTTTGCAGTGGTACCCAGACACCTTGGCCATGCCAGTGTGGCAGAGCCAATGTGCCAGCCTGGCAGTTCCAAGATGCCCGTATTTCAGGGGAGGGGCAGGGGGACACCCTGCCCTGTTCCTGACCACTCAGGAGCCTCCAATGGCCTGGGAGATCCTCTGGTCCCATTCCACATGGTCTGCATTTGTGTGGACCAATACTGAACGACGTTGGGCTGGGGACTCCCTAGTGGCTTGTTAGATGCCGGGAACCCGGTCGATCCTGGATGAGCATTTAAGTGGATTTAAAACTGGCTTAGGCGCACCAGGCTTGGTCATGCCCATTGTGGACAGGATCCTGATAGCGATGCCTCACGTGATCTGGGTGGATCTTGCAAGGAATATACTGGCTGCCAGGAAGCCCACGGGGAGGATTATCCTAGCATCTGCTGACAGCGTCGCGCTCCCTTTTGGGTGCAATGGGGTTGGTTTAGCTCACTGGGCTAAATCGCTGGCTTTAAAAGCAGACCAAGCAGGCCAGCAGCACGGTTCAATTCTCGTACCAGCCTCCCCGGCCAGGCGCCAGAATATGGCGACTAGGGGCTTTTCACAGTAACTTCATTGAAGCCTACTCGTGACAATAAGCGATTTTCATTTTTCAATGCGGCCGGTAGATTGCGCCCCTTATCTCTATGGTGATAGTAATCGGCTTTTAAACCGAAATGAGTCTGTGTCTTTCCCAGGTATCCTGTTTTCAGTGGATTTTGCGGCTACACTGCTGAGTTTGTTGTGTTTTAATGTTTTAGGGCAAAGCGGACCAAAGGATATGGGAGGAAAGGAGCGATAAGGCAATTGAATGGCGGAGCAGGCTCGATGGGCTGAATGGCCTCCTCCTGCTCCTATTTTCGATGTTTTTATGTTTCTAGGCCTTCAGAATCATATTGGACTTGAAACGTTACCTCTGGGTGGAATTTTACGCTGGCAGTGATTTACGGTCCCACTGCAGTCGATGGATGTTTGAATGCTGCCCCCTTTCATGGCTCCACTCCCCTCCGCGATGGACTGTACAATGTACCCCTACATTTCTTTCGCCACAGATGCTGCCGGACCTGCTGAACTTTGCTGCACTTTCTGTTTTTGTATTAGTTCCTCGTGATCTGCCTTTCCTTTGTTCTTCCCCTTCGCTCTGCAGCCTGGTTCAGCTTCGCCTACCCCACGTCTGTGAGAATTACCAGATCCCAGTTTACTTTGGGACGGGGGTCTGTGGGTTAACTCATTGTCACCTGTTACCAGGGCTGCCTGCCGAGCTTTGGAAACTCTTAAGAGTGCTTCCACATAGACTTTAATGGAAAGGGGAAGTGAGTTATTTTAATCCTCGAGGAGAATTGCCTCTCTGAGGCTTTCATAGGTGGAACCTACCTTAAACCCTCACATCCATTGGTTCAAAAGCAAGTTGCTTGACTCTTTCAACCTTGACTTAAGTTTGCTCAGGCAGTTTTTGGAGGCTTTGGAATTTATGTTAGTATGCTTCTGGCACTGACTCCATCATAAGCACCTAGGATAGCCTTTATTAGTCATCTCATAATTTCCAAAATCTCGGGCGCAATTCTCCCAAAGGGAGACAAAGTGCCGACGCCGGAGTGAAAACCGTCGGAGGCCGCTCCTCGCCCCCTATTCTCCCACCCCCAGGAGCGGCGCGGCGTCAATTACGCATGCCGGGCCTTGATGCCCGCGTCAAAGCGGTGCCGTGTAAACGACGTGGCCGGCGGTGCTTAAATGACGTCACCCATGCATGAGCAGGTTGGCCAGCGCCAACCCTCGCTTGCGCGGTTGCCGTCCTCCCCTCCGCTGCCCTGGAAGACATGGAGGAGTAATCTTGCGGGGTGGCGGAGGGAAAAGAGTGCGTCTTTCAGAGACGCCGGCCCGACGATTGGTGGGCACCGATCGCGGGCCAGACCCGTCCTGAGCACCCCCCTGGTGCTCAATCCTCCCCCCCCCCCCCCCACAGGCCCCACACGCAGCGGTCGCGCGCTGTTCATGCCGGCAGCGACCAGGTGTAGTTGGCGCCGGCGAGAACCGGTCGGATTAGGAAGGCCGCTCGGCCCATCTGGGCCGGAGAATCGTCGCTCGACCGCTAGAAACGGCGAGCGGCGATTCTCCGAGCGGCCTGTCGTAAAACGCGACACGCCATTTGGGGGGGGGGGGGGGAGAATCGCGTGCGGGTGCCAGGGCGGCGTGGCGTGAATCGCCCGGCACTCCCGCGATTCTCCCACCCGGCGTGGGGGTCGGAGAATCGCGCCCCTCATCTGAGAGTCCAGAAATCCATTGTTGAAACAACAGAGCTGCAGAGAAAACATTGCTTGATTGACAGCTCAGGTGCTCTGATCTCTGCTGTCAATTTCACAATGTCTATTTACACAAGGTTAAGTGGAATTGAGGGCTTGCGGATTCTGTTATTCGGCCATGGGGGAGTGAGTGGAGGGGCTTTGCTGGCGTGGGACATGAGGGTCCATGGGGGTGGGCAGATAGGCAGAACTTGGCATGGGGGTCTGAAGGTCCTTGGGCGTTGGTGACAGGGGTTTGGCATGGGGGCATGAGGGGCTCTGGGTGTGGGTGGAAGGGGCTTGGCATGGGGGCATAACGGGGCCATGGGTGTGGCTGAATCTATTTATTTAATTAATCTATTCTGATAATAAGCTGGTTTCAAGTAGGTTTTTATTGTAATTCACAACGTGGAGGGATGTGCAGGTACAGCCACCAGAGTGATATTTTAACAATCGTATGGAAATATGTTCCAAAATTATTTTCCAAAAATTACAGGGCCTTTACTTTCTTCTTGGCCATGACATCCGTTTCACTTCTTCATCTGTACGTTAGCAGCCAGAGTTGAATTCCATACGTGCCACCAGCTCTGTTACAAAACTTTGTAGCAATCTTGCCCTCTTCTTGCCAACACCTAGGACAGCTTCATGGTCCACCACATCATTGCTATCGTACTCCCTCGTCACTTTATTGGTGATCAGCGAAAGCCCGAAGACCCGCAGGCCACAGTGTCTAGCAACAGTGACCTCAGGAACGGTGCTCATCCCTGTTGAATGGTAGGCAGCGGAAGAAGTGTGTTAAGAAACGTTCATTTCCAGCACAGATATGCCACAAACACATGAGATTTCCACAGACTGGTTTTGATCGCCTCAGTGACATTGCAATACAGAAGGAGACTATTCGACCCATCAAATCTATGCCAGCTCTCTGCAGATCAGGCTTGTCCAACCTTTTCACTCAGAGCGGTCACATATATATTTCTTTCTCACTCAAGGGGCCGATGATGAACACACTTTGGAAATATAATATTTGGCACAACAATAAACTGATTTTCAAAAAGAAGTTGCTGGACAAAAGTAAAGTAATGTCGTAGCATTAATCTGATAGGAGTAACCAATAAAAACGATGAGGTGAGAGGGTTCTGTGTGTGTGTGTGGTGTGTGTGTCTCCAGGTCACTCACAGTCTCAGGGTGCTTGCTCACTCACCCACACCCACTGTGGGTGCCTGGCTACGTGTTGCTGTGGGGCCGTGAGAGTGAGTGAGGATCCTGAGAATGGGGGTAAGGCACACCCACTCTCTAGTACACACTCCTTCACTGCCACACACGTACACCAACACTCACTCACACTCACTCATTCACTCACTCTCACTCATTCACTCACTCACTCTCACTCATTCACTCACTCACACTCACACTCATTCCCACATACACTTACTGCCATTCACACACTTACTCACTCACTGACATGCACCGTCACTGTTGTGCTCATTCACTGTCGTGCACATTCACTGACACGCACATTCACTGACACGCACATTCACTGACATGCACATTCACCGAAACGCACATTCACTGTCTTGCACATTCACTGTCCTGCACACTCACTGTCGTGCACATTCACTGACATGCACATTCACTGACACGCACATTCATTGATGTGCATATTCACTGACATGCATATTCACTGACACGCACATTCACTGACATGCACATTCACTGACATGCACATTCACTGACAAGCACATTCACTGACACGCACATTCACTGACACACACATTCACTGTTGTGCACACTCACTGACATGCACATTCACTGTTGTGCACATTCACTGACATGCACATTCACTGACATGCACATTCACTGACACGCACATTCACTGTCGTGCACACTCACTGACATGCACATTCACTGTTGTGCACATTCACTGACATGCACATTCACTGACACGCACATTCACTGTCGTGCACATTCACTGTTGTGCACATTCACTGACACGCACATTCACTGTTGTGCACATTCACCGTTGTGCACATTCACTGACACGCACATTCACTGTTGTGCACACTCACTGACACACATTCACTGACATGCACATTCACTGTTGTGCACATTCACTGACACGCACATTCACTGACACACATTCATTGACATGCACCTTCACTGTCGTGCACATTCACTCGTGCACATTCACTGACATGCACACTCACTGTTGTGCACATTCACTGTCGTGCACATTCACTGACCCGCACATTCACTGTCCTGCACATTCACTGTCGTGCACATTCACTGTCGTGCACCTTCACTGTCTTGCAGATTCACTGACATGCACATTCACTGACATGCACATTCACTGACATGCACATTCACTGACACACACATTCTCTGACACACACATTCACTGTCGTGCACACTCACTGACATGCACATTCACTGTCGTGCACTTTCACTGTTGTGCATCGTCACTGTCTTGCACATTCACTGTCGTGCACACTCACTTGCTCTCATTGTGGTTCACTCACCACGGCACCACGTCATTCCAGGACCAGCTGCGACTTCTCCCTCCTGAGGTACAGCCGTGCCCCTTCCAACCACCACAGAGTAAATTAATGTGGAGGCCCACCCCTTCCCCACTGTCACCCCATTCTGTCCAGTTCCCCCCTCCCTACTGTCCCCCTCCCCTCTCCCCTACTGTCACCCCTTTCCGTCCCATTCCCCACTCCCCACTTTAGCCCCATTCTATCCCATTATTCCCCCTCCCACTGTCTCCTCCTCCCACTCTGTCCTCTCCTCCCCGCTGTCTCTCCCCCCCCCCCCCCCCCCCCGCCCCCTCCACTGCCCCCACTCCCCAGCTTCTCCAACCCGACCTGACCTTGCAGCGAACATCCCGCATCCTTGGAACCATTCTGGTAAATCTCCCCTGAACTCTCTCAATGACCTTGGAATCCTTCCTCTGGCGTGGTGACCAGAACCGAGAGCAATACTCCAAGATCGGAGGTGCATTTTTCAGGGTAATTCCTTTCCTTTTTGGTGCTGTTTTCTTTCCTCTTTATTTGCCTCTCCCAGGAGATGGCATGGTAATGAGAGGAAAGTGAAGGAGACTGAAGAGGGGAGGGTGTTGGGAGTTGGGAGGGAGTGGCATAGTCACATTGTCAGCGCCCCAGAGATCTAGGGTAATGTTCTGGGAACAGCGTTTGAACCTGACCACGGCAGGTGTGAACCTTGAATTCCACAAAAATCTGGAATTACAACATGGCTGTGAAATCATTGGCATAAAATCCCTACTGGTTTACTGATGTTCTTTAGGAAATGGATGGAAATCTTCCATCCTTACCTGGTCTGGCTTACATGTGCCTCACGATCCCAGTAGACTGATAAATACCCTCTGAAATGGCCCAGCAAACCACTGTCGGTCAATAAGTGCTGGCCCAACCAGTGATGCCCACATCTAACGAATGAGTTTTAAAAAATTCATCCTGGGCTCTTAAAGGAGATATTTGGCTTCAATTTTCGCAAACCCCTTTGAAGATCGCCAAAGTAACGGCATTAACTCCAGAAAGCGGGAAACTACAGGTCAGTTAATAGGGAAAATGTGAGAGGCGATTATTAAAGACGTTGTAGCAGGACACTTGGATAAGCTCAAGGTAATTGGGCACAGTCAACCGGTTTTGCAAAAAGGAAATCATGTTTAACCAACTTATTGAGTTCTTTGAGGAGATAATGTGCTGTAGATAAAGGGGAACCTGTGGATGTACTGTACTTAGATTCCCAGAAGGCATTTGATAAACTGCCACATAAAATGTTATTGTGGAAAATGGAAGCTCATGTTATAGGAGGTAGTATATTGGCTTGGATGGAGATTGGTTAGCAAACAGGAGGCAAAGGGTTGGCATAAATGGGACTTTTCCAGGTTGGCAAGATGTAACAAGTGGTGTGCCACAGAGATCAGCACTGGGACCTCAATTGTTTTTGTTAATAAATTTAGAATACCCAATTATTATTTTTTTCCCCAATTAAGGGGTAATTTAGCATGGCCTACACATCTTTGGGTTGTGGGTGTGAGACCCACGCAGACACGGGGAGAATGTACAAATTCCACATGGACAGGGACCCAGGGCCGGTTTTGAACCGTGTCCTTGCCTTTGTGAGGCAACAGTGCTAACCACTGTGCCACCCTGCCACTGAAGACCTCACTTGTTTACAATTTCTATAAATGACTTGGATGGAGGCATTGAAGGGTTGGTTGCCAAATTTACAATGACACAAGATGGGTAGGAAAGAAGAGTACATAAGGAAGCTATAAAAAGATACAGATAGGTTAAGTGACTGGGCAAAGATCTGGCAAATGGGGTATAATCTGGGAAAATGAGAAGTTGTCAATTTTGGTAGAAAGAATAAAAAGAGGCTTAGAGCACCATCGAACGGCCACGCTGCCCCCAGAAAGCAGCTCGCTGTGGTTTAACATAGCTGATGGAAGCCGGGAGACCCTGCACCCGGGATCTACCCAACCCGCAACGCCTCATGAGATCTAACGCGATCTCGCCCTTGAGGCCAGGAACATTTTTTGGCAAATCTGCATATTAGAGCAAGACAGCTGGCCTGACTTCAATATGCAGTTTGGCGAGGCACCCGAGCTGTTGGGGTCTATCCCCTTCGCTGCGGGGACCTCGGGTGAGCACCGTTCAGTACTGATCTCCACTAATGGGGGCCATTTGGAATGGCACATGTGGAGGTTTCCCAGCGTCACGGAGGTCCCCAGGGTCATGCCCTTTGGGCAGGGTGGTACTCTGGCATTGCCAGCCTGGCACATTGCTAATGCCATGTGGGTGTCAGTCTGGCACTACTCAGGTGCCAAGATGATGTTTGTTACGGGCTGGGGATGCTCTATGTGGGTGTTGGGGGGGGGGGGTTCTGGAGACCCTCACATAGTGCCTTGGGGCTTGGGGGGGTCAGGGGTCACTTTGTGGGCTCCATTTTTATATGGCGTACCGATCTCTCGCTACACTGAGGATTTACGGCGAGCGAAGCTCCTCAGCGCACAAAATGGGGCTATGTGGGGCCTCGGCTGGGCATTCCCTGCCTCGGTCCCCTACCTAACCCGGGAGCCTTTTCATAGTGTTTATATAGGATCATTGCAGTTTAAAGCAGGATTTAACTAAATGGGAACAAGAGTGCCGGGAAATATACCACTAAGGACACTTACTATGGGACGTTTTACCCATTTAGTTAAATCCTGCCTATATTCTCTAAATGGTGAGAAAGTGCAGAGTTTTGAAATGTGGAGGGATCTGGTCGTCCTAGTGCATGAATTGCAAAAGACTAGTATATGGTTACAGAAAGTGATTCGGAAAGTGATAGAATATTATAGTTTATTGTGAAAGGAAATAGGGAGGTTATGCTTCATTTGTATAGGGCACTAGTGATACCACATCTGGAGTAAGGTAAAAGGTAAAGTCGCCACAGTGCCAGATGACCGTAGGCTGCTTTCCCCTTTGAGAGGGAAGAGCTGGCTGGTGGTGATTTAACCTGAGGGTCACCATACCTCAGGCGAGGGGCAAGATTGAGAAGGCGGAGCCTTCATGAATAAGCATCTGGAGTACTGTGTAGAGTATTGATCTCCTTATTTAAGGAAGCAGTTCAGAGAAAGTTTACCAGACTAATCCCTGGAATGGGCAGGTTGTCTTCTGGGGAAAGGTTGGGCAGGCTCGACTTGTATTCACTGGAGCTCAGAAGAGTGAGAGGCGACTTGATTGAAACCTTTAAGATCCTACGGGGCATTGACAGGGTCAATGTGGAGAAAATGTTTCCTCTTGTGGGAGAATCTAGAGCTTGGGGTCACTGTTTAAAAATAAGGGCTAGCTCATTTAAAACGGGGAAGAGGCAAACTTTTTTCACTCAGAGGGTCGTGAGTCTTTGGAATGCTCTTCCTGAAAAAACATTGGAAACAGAGCCGTTGAATATTTTTAAGGCAGAGGTGGATAGATTCTTGGTAACCAAGAAGGGGTGATAAGTTATCGGGTGTAGGCAGAATGCAGATTTTCGGTTACTGTCCGATCAACCATGCTCTTGGTAAATGGCAGAGCAGGCTCGAGGGGCTGAATGGTCCTCTCCTGATCCTTGTTCACATGCTCATATTGACGGACAGGTGAAGGAAGCCATCTGTTCCATTGTGTATGCTTCAAACGAATATTAAACCTTGCAGGTTTACGTGTGTAACATCCTCCTTCCCCAATGCACTGTGCCATGGGGTGGTAGCATGTTAGTCCATTTGCTCTCCCTCATGGGTCTGGTTTCTGATACCAACATGGCTGCAAGAGGAGACATGATGGAAATGCTCGATTGAGGAAGGCCAATCAAAGAATAATGTACCCCAGACCACTGTACCTTCCATATCCTTAAACACACCATAATCCACTATTGTAACTTCACCTGTCTCCGCCCCCCCTGCTCCCCCTCATTGGTCCCTGTGCCTTCAGCAGGAATTGCTCTGGAATTCTGTCCCTAAACTTCTCCAACTCTCTTTCCTCCTTTAAATTGATCCGTAAAGCCCACCTCTTTGAGCCACTGTCCTGATATCTCCTTATGTGACTTTGTATGTTTGCCTGAGGGGACAGATCAGCCTTCAATGTAAGGCCTCATCTAAATGATGGCACCTCCAACAGTGCAGCATTGAGTGTCAGCGTAGATTAATTTGAAGTATTCTTACTGACTTACCTTTCCTGTACCATTTGTTATCCTATATATAGCTATATATATATAACTCCATAAGATCTCCTTTCAAGGTTGGAAAGCACAAATGGTTCTTAATTTTCTCAGATGTACGGCAGAGCTAAGAAGTTTGGTGCGGGACATAGAATCATAGAATTTACAGTGCAGAAGGAAGCCATTCGGCCCATCGAGTCTGCACCAGCCCTCGGAAAGAGCACCCCACTTAAGCCCATGCCTCCACCCTATCCCCGTAACCCCACCCAACCTCCTTTTTTCTGGACACTAAGGGGCAATTTTATCATGGCCAATCCACCTAACCTGCACGTCTTTGGACTTGTGGGAGGAGACCGGAGCACCCGGAGGAAACCCACGCAGACACGGGGGAAGAACGTGTAGACTCCGCACAGACAGTGACCCAAGCTGGGAATCGAACCCGGGACCCTGGAACTGCGAAGCAACCGTGCTAACCACTGAGCTACCATGCCGGCATCGCTATTACCAAATTATTCCGAAATTGTAACTGCAGAGTGGGAGTCAGGCAAAGGGCCTAATTTTAATTATGCAGGTGGATGGGTTTGTGAGGTTCAAAATTCTACGAGGACTACAAAGCGGAATGCTGCATTTCCAACACTGTGTAGGATCTTTATTAATGAATTTCAGAAATGATATGTGTTATGCCAGAGAAGTAAAGAGCTGTTGCATTTGTGATTTATTTTGGAATTCTGGTCAGAGTTATTCTCACCTTTAATAGATTAGCAATTGTTCGGGGAATTAGTCAGTTTGGGAAAAGCGAAGAAGCGAGTCACCTCTCTGTATTATCAGTATGTTTATTTACTTGCATAGACTTTGTCACCCTCACTCCTTCACCAGATATCTTTTCTGCCTCCAATCCTTCCTTACCTATCCTTCTGTCCGTTTCTCTCTCTATTCCTCAGTGTGCATTGTGTTTTTTTTCTCTCTCTAATCGTGCATTTGGGGGGGGTGCAGGACAGACCAGAGGTTGGTGGCTTTGCCCAGGAAACCCACCAAGGAACCTTGTGAAGAAAAGGTGCAAATTCTACAAGTGGCTGGCAGCTCTCTGGTCCTTGCAGCATCGCCGGTTTTAAAGGAGATTGCGGAGGGAAGGACAGTGACCCAAGCCGGAATCGAACCTGGGACCCTGGAGCTGTGAAGCGATTGTGCTAACCCCTGTGCTACCGTGTTGCCCGTGTTACCGTCGAGTTACGAGCCATTGAGAGTCGAGCATTTGATGTTAAAGCAGAAGCCAATCCTTTGGGAGGAAGTTTTAGGAGTGGTGGAACTGTGAGTGATCAATTTAAACTCGAGGAAGCAGCGAAGACCAACAACGTCAGCTGGTGAGGGAACACTGAGACAGCAGCTTGGGGTTAGTGGCTATTGAATAGAATTGTAAAGGTCATGAAGAATCAACATTCGGAGGATCAGAGGAACAAAATCGTCTTTACTCTGTTGAAGATCATAGCAAGCCAGGGATTGTGGACTAGTAGGACACTGGGCTAAATAGCTGGCTTGCAATGCAGAACAATGCGAGCAGTGCGGGTTCAATTCCTGTCCCAGCCTCCCCGAACAGGCCCCGGAATGTGGCGACTAGGGGCTTTTCACAGGAACTTCATTGAAGCCTACTTGTGAAATGAGTGATTATTCTTATTCTAGTACCCCAGAGGTAGTGGGTTAATAACCCAAAGGTTCCAGATTAATAATCCAGGGTTTGAGAGTTCCAATCTCTCTGGAGCAAGTTGTGAAAGTGAATTTTGATCATGGGTGGAGCAACATCAGGAAAGCGATCATGCCAGTTTCTGAATTGTTGCTTGGTTGAGAATTAGATTGATCGGATAGAGGTCTTTAAGATTATGATAGGTTAGATGTTGAGAAGATGCGTTCACTTGTCAGACAGACCGGAAGTAAGGGCCATAAATCGAAGCTAACCATGAATAAATCAGTGGTTAGAATGTAAAACTTGCTCCCTCGAGGAGTGATTGAGGCAAATGGCATTGATAAATTTAATAGCAAGCCAGATAAATACATGAGAGAGAAAAGAATAAGAGGGCATGTTGATAGGGTGAAATGAAGGAGAAATGGCAGGAGGCTAATAGGGAGCATAAACACCGGCATCGACCAATTGGACGGAATGGTCTATTTCTGTCTTGTAAGCTCCAAGACTCTACAATGCCAACCATTGTAATGTTTTTGGACAGGAAAAAATAGAGTACAAAAGAGGGAGACAGCTGAACAGTCAACGGGCAACTGTGAATATGGACAAGAAACACTGGGCGGGATTCTGCGCTCCCCCAGCCGTGTGTTTCTCGGTGAAGCATCGTTCGCTGGTGGTGGGATTCTATCTTCTTGCTGCTTGTCAATGGGATTCCCCATTGTAACCACCCCACGCTGCCAGGAAACCCGTGGGCGGGGCTGTGCTGCAGGCGGGAAAAGTAAATCCCGAAGACCGGAGAATTCCAGCCACTGTTTAGATCCCAGGGACAAACAAAAAAAGGAGGTAGTAATGCCAAGATCTCAGGGGGAGATGGCGGCACAGCGGTAATTTCATCAGACAATAACCCAGAGGCCCAGGCAAGTGATCTGGGGGACATGGGTTCAAATCCCACTATGGCAGCTGGTGGAATTCAAATGCAATTAATTAATCAGGAATTGAAAACCAGTCTCAGTAATGATGATCATCAAACCATCATCGATTGTCTTAAAGGCCCTTTCGGTTCACTAATGTCCTTCAGGGAAGGAAATCTTCCGTCCTTACCTGGTCTGGCCTGTATGTGACTCCAGACCCACAGCAATGTGATTGACTCTTCACTGCCCTCAATTCAAGGGCAATTAGGGATGGGCAACAAGAAAAAAGAAAAAATATCAAACAGATTATTGTATTTATTGTATGAAATGAAACAGAAATGTGTGTAATAAAAATTCATTTGTTGACATCAAAGCTTGAGGGAATTTAATCAAAATGGTTGAAGTGTTAGCGGGAATGGTAAAGGGCTACAAAGTGTGAGTGGAATCGAGCTGATGGTCACAGCACACTGATACTCTGATGTGTGCTTTGCTGCTTAATCCACATCCAGGCATTATTGCCACCTCTTGCATGTCAACCTTGGTTCTGTTTCTCTCGTTTCTGGGTAAGCAGGCTGTGGATTTAAGAATTAGTCTGCGGGCAGCACGGTGGCTCAGTGGTTAGCACAACTGCCTCACGGCACTGAGGTCCCAGGTTCGATCCCGGCTCTGGGTCACTGTCCGTGTGGAGTTTGCACATTCTCCCCGTGTCTGCAGGGCCGGCTCAAGGCACCGGCAACTCGGGCTGTCACCCGGGGCGCCATGTGCTAGGGGGCGCCAGACTCGGGTCCCGCGCATGCGCAGTTGGGCCGGCGCCAACCAGCGCATGCGCGGTGGCCGCAACCCCCAGTGTGGCCGCACTCCCCCAGGGCGGCCCCCCCCCCCCGTCCGTCCCCTCGGTCCGCCCCCCCGCTCGGTCCGCTCCCCCCCCGCCTCGGGTCCGTCCCCCCGCCCCCCCCCCCCCTCGGGTCCGCCCGCCCCGCCCCGCCCCCCCTCGGGTCCGCCCCCCCCCGCCCTCCCCTCGGGTCCGCTCCCCCCGCCCTCCCCTCGGGTCCCCCCCCGGGTCCGTGCCCCCCGGGTCCGCCCCCCCTCGGCCCCGCCCCCCTCTCGGCCCCGCCCCCCTCGCGCCCCCCCCCCCAACCCCAAGGGCGCCGAAGTTCAGCTTGCCCGGGGCGCCAGCAACCCTAGGGCCGGCGCTGCGTGTCTGCGTGGGTTTCGCCCCCACAACCCAAAAATGTGTAGAGTAGGTGGATTGGCCACGCTAAATTGCCCCTTAATTGGAAAAAATAATTGGGTAATCTAAATTTAAAAAAGAAGAAAAAAAAAGAATTAGTCTGCACCCTAATGCGGTACAGAGGGAGCTATATTGTTGGGCGGATGTAAAAGATTCCATGGCACTATTTGGGCGGCATGGTAGCACAGTGGCTAGCACTGTTGATTCACACCGCCAGGGTCGATTCCCGGCTTGGGACACGTTCTCCCCATGTCTGCGTGGGTTTCCTCCGGGTGCTCCTGTTTCCTCCCACAAAAACGTGCTTGTTAGGTGAATTGGATATTCTGAATTCTCCCTCACTCAATCCAACCAGGAGCCGGAGTGTGGTGACTAGGGGCTTTTCACAGTAATCTCATTGCAGTGTTACTGCAAGCCTACTTGTGACAATAAAGATTATTATTATTATTAATAAGAGCAGAGCAATTCTCTGGATGTTCCAACCAATATTTATCCTTCAAGCAACGGCGAGAGCAGATGATCCGTTTGTTTCTTTCATTGCTGTTATTGAAACTTTGCTGTGCATGAATTGGATTCTGCGGGGCCGACACATCAAAAGTACTTAATTGGCTGTCAGTGCTTTGGGATGTCCACAGGTTGAGTGAAGCACCAGGTAAAGTCAAGCCCACCGATCATTCTGCAGCCTGCTAAAACATATTGTGTACCAGCTGGTATGAAATACCTTACCCACAGCATCAACTCCGAGTTTGTGAAGAAGACATGCTTCCGCAATCGTCTCAAAGCTGGGACCTCCAACCATGCAGTAGACACCTTCATGTACATAATCAGAGCAGTCCAGTTCCCTGCTTATTTGCAGAGCCAGTTTTCCGAGGCTTTTGTCATATGCGTCAGACATACAGGGGAAACGGGGGCCAAACCTATCGATAAGAACACCACAATACTTTATTTTATTTTTAAATCTTCTCCCTCTTCTTTTAGTTCAAAGATTTTCTCACAGGTACAAAAATAATTTTGTTGGAAGGTTAGATAGGATACAATCTTGTCCTCTGACAGCACCTTCAGAACCCACGATTTGGACCATCCAGAAGGATGACGACAGCAGGTGCATTGGGAACACCTGCACCTGGAGGTTCCCCTCCAACCCCACACCATATCGCCGTACATCATTGTCACCGGGTCAAAGCCCTAGAAATCAGGGCAGCACGGCGGCACAGTGGTTAGCACAGCTGCCTCATGGCGCTGAGGTCCCTGGTTCTCTGTTTGGGTGACACCGGGCTGGATTCCCTGTTTCAGCATCTCAGTGCTGGCACCAGTGGAGCAAGTGTGGTCTTTTACAACCCAAAAAAAAAAAAAATTGGCGCTGACCCCTCAACTGATTCCGGGACTGGTGAGGGGCTAGCAGTGGCGCTGGGTGAAACTCCTGCGCCGAAAACGGACGGCTCCCGGATCGCGCATGGCTGACGACCTGCAGTGGTCGTGCCATCCAACATGGCGTCGGCCGTGCGCGGAACCGACCCGCCATCTGCGACCCCAAAGCCTCCCCCCTGGCCACCCCCACCTGTCCCCCCCAGCCCTCACAGAAGCACCCCCCTCCGCCCACATCCCGGCCAGTGGCACGGATCCCGGCCAAGTGTGGCGGCGCTGGATACAGTCCGCAGCCACCAAGCCTGGTTCCCGCACGGCTGACATGTCCCGCGCCTTCGGGAACTCAGCCCATCGGAGGTGGACCACCACAGGACGGCCGGCTCATGACGCGCCAATTCCATTGCAACAGCGCATGACGTGATGCCGCCATTTCTGAGGGGCCGGAGCATGGCTGACCGCCGTCAAACCAGCCCCGATTGTGCCATCAGAGCCCATTTTCTGCCTGATCGGCAAACACAATTTCGGCATCGGGCAACGGAGTATCCCGTCCTATTTTCTCCCACTGGAGCTGAATTGCAATAGCTTTACCATCTCCCTGTGGTCGTAAAGCGGGATGCAATTCAGTGTTCCACGCCAGGCAAACCTAAGCCTGACGGCTCATTTAAATATGCAGATATGGATCTCTCCCTTGTTGACGAGGTCCAGATCACGTCAGGCGGAACGAGTCGGGCGACTCACGACCGGCTCAGCATCTGGTGCGGAGGCCAATTTGAGGCTCTCGCATGGTTCCACCGTTGTGTCCGGTTTTGCTCCGGGCATCGCTGAATTGCCCCCTAGTTTCAGTCCTCCCCCCAAGTGGAATCATCTCTCCATAAGTCCCCTATTTATTTTAATGAATTCCATTTGGCCGCCCCTCAACCTACGTCTCAGCCAGGCAGAATGGTTGTTCTGTGACCGAGATATTTAAAATTATGGGGTGGGGGGAGATTTCCCATGGCCATTTTTTGGGAATGACTGAGGGGACGGGGAATTGAGTGGGAGCCCCAAAACAGTATTTACACTGGCGGGATTTTCCTGCTCAATTGTCCCTGCCCCCTGCCAGTGACATGACCGGGCTCCTGCCATGTAATGGCAGGAACCCCATTATAATATGTTTAAATAAGATTCGCGGACCTCCCCACTATAACATCCCCTCCCATGCTCGGACGTCCAGCCCCCTGGGCCATGATGTCACGCAGCCCGAATCATTAGGGCAGCACGATAGCATTGTGGATAGCACAATCGCTTCACAGCTCCAGGGTCCCAGGTTCGATTCCGGCTTGGGTCACTGTCTGTGCGGAGTCTGCACATCCTCCCTGTGTGTGCGTGGGTTTCCTCCGGGTGCTCCGGTTTCCTCCCACAGTCCAAAGATGTGCGGGTTAGGTGGATTGGCCATGATAAATTGCCCTTAGTGTCGGGTGGTGTTACTGGGTTATGGGGATAGGGTGGAGGTGTTGACCTTGGGTAGGAGGTAGGGTGCTCTTTCCAAGAGCCGGTGCAGACTCGATGGGCCGAATGGCCTCCTTCTGCACTGTAAATTCTATGTAATAACAGATTTTGAAAAGCGGTAGACAGGTGAACAGAAGCCTCTAGGACACCCAGCTAGGTACAATCACCGGGCGGGGGCGGGGGGGGGGGGGGGGGGGGGGTCATGCCCATGCTGCACCCTGGCATAATATCAAAGCTTGGACAGTGCTGGGTTATGCTTCTTCGTGTAGCATAAGCCGATTCCTTGATTTATGCTCTGACAAAGGAAGGTCCAGACTTTGTAATGAGTTCAATATGTTTATTGAACTATTAACAATTCTTAAAAGGAGTTTGACTCTCCTGCTAATCTAACTGTAGTAACTCAGTTTAACTAAACCAGCCTGCTCTAAGCCACGTGCTGGGTGTGATGCTTCTGATCAACCCTGATGCACTCTCTAGATGTCTGTCTGTGGAAAGAGACAGAGCATGTGGGCCCTGTCCTTTTATATGGGTTGTGGTAATGCCACCTCTGGGTGTCTTGACTGCTCATTGGTTGTGTCCTATTCTAAGTGTTCATTAGCTGCATGTTTGGTTGTGTCCTATTCTAAGTGTTCATTAGCTGCATGTTTGGTTGTGTCCTATTCTAAGTGTTCATTAGCTGCATGTTTGCATATCATGACATCTCCGGTGCTCCCTCTGGTGTTTACTTAGTTGTAGTGTATTTAACCCCCTTGTGTATGTACGGTGATGCATATCACCACAGACTGTATAAAACCTGCATAGCTACGTACCGTTCGTCATTGGGTCCGCAGAGGGGATGCTGGCCAGCGAGACCTGGCAGATTAATGTGATCCTTAATGATCATGATGTCTCCTGTGTTGTAGCCATCGGCAACCGATCCTGCAGCATTGGTCACGATCAGGACTTCAACACCCAACAATCGGAATACTCGGACAGGAAACGTCACCTTGGAAACACGGAGAGAGACACAGTTTAATGTTGCCTGGAGTGACCTACCGCTGGCCTTCATATCCTGGCTGGCACAGTGGTTAGCACTGCTGCCAGCACCAGGAACCCGGGTTCGATTCCGATCTCGGATGACTGTCTGTGTGGAGTTTGTACGTTCTCCCAGTGTCTCCGTGGATGTCCTCCAGGTGCTCCGGTTTCCTCTCACAGTCCAAAGATGTGTGGGTTAAATGGTTTGGCTATGATAAATTGCCCCTTCGTGTCCTAGGATAGTGCAGGCGAGTGGCTGTTTCAGAGGGTCAGTGTGGACTCGATGGGCTGAATGGACTTCTGCACTGTAGGGATTCTATGATTCTAAGCCTGATGACGTGAAACTATTTCAGTCATCATCAAGTACCAGGCGCGCTAGGAACTCTTTAAAGAATGACAAGTTGCTGGAATTTGGAAGTGATCGTTAGAAAATCACTTTATCAACTTGTAAAGCTTACCAATGAACACCAAACATTAAATTTAGAGTACCCAATTCTTTTTTTTCAATTTACAGGCAACTTAGTGTGGCCAATCCACCTATCCTGCACATCTTATTAATAATAATAATAATAATCTTTATTGTCACAAGTAGGCTTACATCAACATTGCAATAAAGTTACCGTGAAAAGCCCCTAGTCGCCACATTCCGGCGCCTTTTCGGCTACACAGAGGGAGAATTCAGAATGTCCAATTCACCTAACAAGCAGGTCTTTCACGACTCGTGGGAGGAAATTGGAGCACCCGGAGGAAACCCACTCAGACACGGGGAGAACGTGCACAGACAGTGACTCGAGCCGGGAATCAAACCCGGGTCCTCAGTGCTGCGAGGTAGCAGCGCGAACCACTGCGCCACCGTGACACCCTCAATCAACACATCTTTAACCATTTCAACTAGCCTCGCACTATTTTCGATCTCCAAGAAAACCTTTCGGCTCGCCCTAGCTCGCATTATGATTACACACGATGCATGGGCGGCGAATTACAACCATCGTCCCTCAGATTTCCTGTCGCGTTGGTGGTTTGTAAATTCCATTTTATCCATTCCAACGGTTTCCTCCACAATTCCAGTGTTATTTTTGCTTCACTATCCTATGCAGAGGCATGCGCCATCTCTTGGGTGAGGAGCCTCCATGCTTTTACTCAATTTACCTGCCATTGCTGCATTCTTCCTTTGATACCTTCCCCCAACAAAAAGCTACTAATTGCATCCTTGAAAGTTCCAATTGTCCACAAGTATCCACCAGTTTTCGGGACAGAGAATGCCAGATTTCTTTAGCACTCCTTGTAAAATCCTGCTTCCTGATTTCCACCCTGAAGAACCTGGTTATAATCTCGAAATGACACGTCCCTGTTCTCGATTCCCCCCATGAGATAGTTTCTCCATATCTATCTGCCCCAGAAACTCCTTTTTAACGCTCAACTCAACCCTCAAACATCCTTATTGAAGGGAATACAAGCCCCCTGTCTCATAATTCAACACCAAGTCTTCAGTATCGTACTGATGCTGTTTTTAAAAAATATTTTAAAAAACATTTAGAGTACCCAATTCATTTTTTCCAATTCAGGGGTAATTTAGCATGGCCAATCCACCTAGCCTGCAAATCTTTTGGTTGTGGGGGTGAAACCCACATAAACATGGGGAGAATGTGCAACCTCCACACGGACAGTGACCCAGAGCCGGGTTCAAACCCGGGACCTCAGCACTGTGAGGCAGCAGGGCTAACCCACTGCACCACCGTGCTGCCCCTTACTGATACTGTTGAGGTTACATTTAAAATGGGCTCATCATCTCTCTTTTTCCATCTTTAATATACGAGGAGGTCCCAGGTGTTGCCCTCCCTGCCCCGTTAGGAGATTGCTCATCCGGAAACTCCCCGAGCAGGACTTTTCAATCCCTAGCGAGTAACTAATGGGGCACATAGCGAGATGCCCCACATGTCTATCTGCGTGGTTACCGAGAGGATGCAAACTGCAGAGTTTGCAGCTTTTATTTCAGGCAGCTTTGCACTTGCCGCTTTTTTCCAGTTACGTATTAAAGGCAAACCCGTAGATCGGAGCAAAGCCGAGGGCCATTGTAATCGTGCACTGTATCAATGTGGAGGCTGTTTAAATCACAAAGTGAAACAGACAATGAGGTTAAACTATGTACAGGAACAGCAATTGAAATGCAAATCGTTAGTCCTTGACATCTAAATCCTTCCTGATCGGATCCCCACACCATACACTTCCTTCCCATTGGCCAGGGTTTGTGCGGTCCTATGCGATACACCTTAGGCGGGTTATGTGGCCCGCGAATGACCATTCCTTAAAGGGATCACGTTACCACATCCCTACCTCCTCAAATTATATACATTACAAGATAATACCAAATAACTATTTATAACGAGGGCAGAACCACAAACTGTGGTGATAGGGATTGCACCCTATCAGGCGACTTCGAGAACACCCCAGTTCTTTGACAGGTTCTTTCACCATCGAGGTAGTGAAACCAGTGACAGATAGTGGTTGTCTAAAGATCTCCTTCTTACGTGGTCCACGTGCTTTTGCTCCTCTCTCCCTTGTAGGTCAACCAAATAAGGTACAGGATCAGACCTTGCTACCATTCTCCCAGGTAACCATGTTAGTCCAACCCGAAGTTTCAAACAAAAAAAAAATAGATAATCTTCTTTGAAGGGTCTTTGGTTGAGCCACAGTATTTATTTTGCGTAGCTTGCCTTGCCTTCAGCAAATTGGGGACCAGGAGGTCTAACCGAGTACAGAGACAACAGCCTATCAACAGTTCTGCTGGCGTTACCCCGGTGGTAATGTGGGGACGGTGTTATAAGAAAGGAGGAAATTGGCGAGCTTGAGATCTGAAAGTTTGCACTGCTCTTTCCACCAGCCCATTCAAGGCCAGGTGATAAGGGCCTGTGCGAATGTGCTGGATATTGTTGGTCTGGAGAAAACACTGGAAATCCTCCCCCATAAAAGTTGGTGCCATTATTCAAAGCCAGCGCTCCGAAAGCTTGTGATTTCAAATAAACCTGTCGGACTTTAACCTGGTATTGTGAGACTTCTCACTATGTTCAAGCACAGCAGTATATAAACAGGTCTTTTTACTCCTCGACTCCCAGGTCCACACCCATTGAGCCCCTGTTCCCTGAGCCCCGCGCTCTCTTCCCGAGGCTAGAGTTTGCGTGCCCCTGGTGATAGGCTCTGGCGGGTTCTGTGGCCCACGAATGGTCGCTCCTTAAAGAGGCCACTCTACCTCAGTAATAATCTTGGAACATTCTTAAAACCACATTACAAGTACAAGAGGTAGGTCATTTATCAATTAAACTCTGCATCAGAATTATCTTCGTTTGTGTAACAGCCCCTGATTTTAATGAGCCCCTAGGTTGGGTGAAATAGTAGTTCGGCCGCCTACAAGGGAAGAAGCAAAATTCAATGAGTATATGGGCGGCACAGTGGTTCGCACTGCTGCTTTATAGCGCCAGGGACCCGGGTTCAATTCTGCCTGTGCGGAGGTTGCACGTTCTCCCCGTGTCTGCGTGGGTTTCCTCCGGGTGCTCCGGTTTCCTCCCACAGTCCAAAGATGTGCAGGTTAGGTGGGATTGGGGCCTGGGTAGAGTGTTCTTCCGGAGGGTCGGTGCAGACCCGATGGGCTGAATGCCTTCCTCCTGCACTGTAGGGATTCTATGACGACTGAGACTAGATTCTCAATTGCAGATTATTAATTGAATTTAAATTCCACCGACTGCTCTGGTGGGATTCGAACCCCTGTCCTCAGAATGTTGGCCTGGATCCCTGGGTCCAGATATTTTGCCTGAAAAGATGTGATATAAAGGCTGTATTTAAGTTTATTCCTCAACCAACATTACTTACTGAACACAGATTTTCTGGTCATGATCACATTTCTGTTTATCAGGGCTCACTGTGTACATATGGGACGGGATTCTCCCCTACCCAGCGGGGCAGGGGGTCCCAGCGTCGCGGAGTGCCGCCAACCAATCCGGCGTTGGGCCTCCCCAAAGGTGCGGAGAATTCTGCGCCTTTAGGGGCTAGGCCCGCGTCGGAGTTGTTGGCGCCACGCCGACTGGTGCCAACGGCCTTTGACGCCTGCCGGCCGGCGTCGGGGCTGGCCGAAAGGCCTTCGCCGGTTTGCACATGCGCCGGTGCGTCTGTGGCCACGGACGTCACCACCGTCTCTTCCGCCTCCGCCATGGTGGAGACCGTGGCGGCGCCGGAAGAAAAAAAGAGTACCCCCACAGCACTGACCTGCTGATTGGTGGGCCCCGATTGCGGGCCAGGCCACTGTGGGGGCACCCCCCCCGGGGTCCGATCGCGCTGCACCCCCCCAGGACCCTGGGGGCCCGCTCACGCCGCCACCAGAGGTGGTTGAAACCACGTCGGCGGGATTGGCCTCTCAGCGGCGAGACTTCGGCCCATTGCGGGCCGGAGAATCGGCGCAGGGGGCACGCTGATCGGCCGGCGCGATTCCCGCCCCCGCCAATTCCCGGTGGCGGGGAATTCGGGCCACGGTGGGGGCGGGATTTACGCCGGCCCCGGGCGATTCTCCGACCCTGTGGGAAGCCGGAGAATTTCGCCCATGGTTGCTGAATTTTTCACGTTACAACAATAACAACAACTATATTTAAAAAGTACCCCCTTGGTTGTATAGCCCTTTGAGATGTATTGAGGTTGTAAAATATACACAACAGAAATTGCTTTGGTCGATGTTTTGAAAGCGGTGAGATTGCAAGGAAGCTCACTTCTGGGAAATTGTACCTTTCGTCTTGGAATACCCGTGCTGCAGATGCCACTTAGCTGGGTGCGCTGCTCTATGCCAGTATCTGACAACATGCCCGCTACTAGCAAAACATTTTATACATTATCAAAGAACAAAGAACAGTAACAGGCCCTTCAAGCCTGTACTGATCACGTGTCCTATCTAGACTAACTGCCTGTATCCTTCTATACCCCTTCTGTTCATGTGTCTATCTAGATACGTCTTAATGCTCACTAACGTATCTGCCTCAATCACCTCACTTGGCAGTGCATTGCAGGCCACCACCATCATCTGTGTACAAAACCTCCCCCATACATCTCCACTGAACCTATCCCCCTTACCTTGAACTTGTGCCCCCTTGTAATTGCCATTTCCACCCTAGGAAAAGCCTCCATATATAAACCCTCAATAATTTTATAAACTTCTGTCAGGTTGCCCCGCAGCCTCCGTCTCTCGAGGGAGAACAAGCCTGGTTTATTCAATCTCTCCTCATAGCTAATACCCTCCATACCAGGCAACATCCTGGTAAATCTTTTCTGTACTCTCTCCAAAGACTCCACGTCCTTCTGGTAGTGTGGTGACCAGAATTGGACACAGTATTCCAAATGTGGCCCAACCAACGTTCTATATAACTGTAACATAATTTGCGAACTTTTATACTCGATACCCCGTCTGATGAAGGCAACCAGGTCATATGCTTTCTTTACCACCATTCCCACTTGTGCTGCCACTTTAATGATCTGTGGACCTGCACGCCCAGATCTCTGTGTATCTATGCTCCTGATGGTTCTGCCATTTATTTTGTAGCTCCCACCTGAATTGGATCTACCAAAATGTATCACTCGCATTTGACCTTGGGAATCAAAAATTGTCACCATTACCTTTATGAGTGGGTATCCTTCAAACTTATGGAAACGCCCTTGCATGCAGACGCATGCCTTCCCCTTCAGCTCTCCAAATACCAGCTGGCCAGCATGTCCCTGCACTGGATAGAGAAAGAGATAACAATGGGTGATATGCAACAAGAAGTTAGCAACTTGTCCGAACCAGCCTCCATCACCAACAACAATTTATATTGCACCTTTAACATTGTGAAATTTGACAAGATGTTTGACAGGAGTGTGACCAACTTAGGGCATGGTCGCCAATGTCGGAGGGACGAAAATCAGGGGTACCCAAGAAGCCAGAATTGGTGGAGCTGGTTGTGAAACTGGAGGAAGTTACAGAATAGGGAAGAGTTGAATCCATGGAGAATTTTAAAATGAAGAAGTTGCTGGGGACCGGGATGTAATGTAGGTTTGCAACCCAATTCCCAATCCTAACGTAGGTGCGGATGAAGACAATTATTCATTCTGCGCTACCCAATTCATCCACAACAAACTAACAGCCTGCCGTTGTGGAATTCGATAGTTCTTCAATGATTCCACGGTTTTACAGCCATTGCCCTACTTAGAGGTCAATGATGGATGGTCCTCCTGTGAGAAAGAACTTCTCCACTTTCATCCTAAAATTTACCTTTAAGTCCTTTTGCACTTGTTCCTCTCATGCTACTGAGAAACCTGAAAAAGCGTGCTATATTTATTTATGCTCTTTTCAAGGGACTGGCATGGGCCTCGCAGACTGACTGGCCTCCTTGTGTTGTAAAAATGAATTATCTGTAATTCTAACTCATATTTTTAAATAATTAGAAACTACTCAGAATAAATGATAGAATTGAAGGAGGTTATTCTGTGCATTATGCCTGTGAGACCACCCAATTACTCCCATTTCCCTGTAACCCTGCAATCTCTCCCTCTCTCAGGTGTATATCCAATTGCCTTCGGAATCACCTACAGGTGAATCTGTTTCCACCACTATTTCAGGCAGTGTATTTCAAATAATTACACTTTGCTGGGGGAAAGTGTTTTTTTAAAAAAAAACCCTTGCTAACCTCTGGTTCATTTGCCAATTATCTTAAATCAGTGTCCTTTTGATACCGGCCTTTTTGTGACCGAAAACGATTTCTCCTTATATACTGTATCAAATCGCGTCAAAGTTTAGGGTATCTCTTGATAGCCCTCAGTGAGCTCAGTTCCATACCTGTGCTTTGCGGAAAGTTGGGAACGTCGGTGTATTTAAAGATTTCCTGGTTTGCAAGTGCCTCAGCAAGCATCCCAAGTCCTGAGCCACAGATTATTGCCACCTTTGGTCGATGTTTGGTCCTCGATAGCAGCCAATCTGTCGTCTCCTGGTAGGTTTCGTAACTGAAATAATATTCACGGTTAAATAATCACCAACAGCAAACAGGGTGACGCCAATTTCTTCAAACTGGGACCTGAAGAAATGTGTCAATAAGATTGTTTATCATTTGATGTCAGGCAGTCTATCTGAGTGTTTTGTACTGCAGATTTTTGTTTGGTGTACCTGTGTACTGAGTGGTCAAAGACTAGGAATCCTACAGTGAGTAACTCACCTCCTGACTCGCCAAAGCCTGTCCACCATCTACAAGGCACAAGTCAGGAGTGTGATGGAATACTCTCCACTTGCCTGGATGAGTGCAGCTCCAACAATACTCAAGAAGCTCGACACCATCCAGGACAAAGCAGCCCATTTGATTGCTACCCCTTCCACAAACATTCAAACTTCCACCACAGATGAACAGTGGCAGCCGTGTGTACCATCTACAAGATGCACTGCAGTAACTCACCAAGGTTCCTTAGACAACACCTTCCAAACTCACAACAACTACCATCTAGAAGGCCAAGAGCAGCAGATACATAGGAACCCCACCACCTGGAGGTTTCGCTCCAAGTCACTCACCACCCTGACGTGGAAATATAAAGCCATTCCTTCACCGTCACGGAGGTAACATCCTGGAACTCATTCTCTAACAGCACTGTGGGTGTACCTGCACCTCGGGGACTGCAGTGGTTCAAGAAAGCAACTCACCTCCACCTCGTGAAGGGCAGCTAGCGATGGGTAATAATAATAATAGCTTATTGTCACAAGTCGGCTTCAATGAAGTTACTGTGAAAAGCCCAGAGTTGCCACATTCCGGCGCCTGTTTGGGGAGGCCGGTAGGGGAATTGAACTCATGCTGCTGGCCTTGTTCTGCATTACAAGCCAGCTGTTTAGCCTACTGTGCTAAACCAGCCCCTGAACTAAATGCTGGCCTAACCAGCAACACCCACATCCCGTAAATGAATAATAAAAAGAAAAGTCGACCATAATGTGTGGAGTAGGACATCAAGTGGACGCCTTGTTATTTACAGATACAGAACAAACCAGAATTGGCCGGTACAGTCAAAAGTTTAGAAACAGAGAACGTAAATCAAGAGAAAATAACCCTGAGTAGCAAGAGCTGTGGCTTTAAGTTTAAAAAAAAAGTGTTGCCGCAAAGTTTTTTTCCCCAAAAAGAGAACACAGAAAGGAGTGCTTGAAGTGCTAAAGAAAAGAAAAAGTCCAAGTGAGTTTCAGGAACGGGAAAATCAAGTAGCTGAAACTGACAGCCCCCGATGTGGGAGCAGAGATCTGTGGGGCGAAAGAGATGATGCTTTTATCCAGAGATCTGTGGGGGTTCGTTGGCAGCAATTGCTGCCCTGATGGACCTCAAACAAGAGACATTTTCAACCTGTTTTTAAAAAAAGTTTTACAAACAACAGCTTCTTGGACCTCAACAACACCAGCGTCTGAGTGCAATTGGCAAAAAAAAAAAACAACCCGGTACATCAAAAAGGACAAAAAAAAAAAAAAAGAGGACTCTCCAAACGGCCAGGAAAACAAACCCAAAGATCGCTAAAAGGGCTTTCCTTCAGTAAGAGTGGAATTTTAAAAATAAATTCAAAAAGGAGCAGCTAGGTTTGTGCCAAAACTTCAAAAGCATGGCAAAAAGACAGAGAGAAAGCTGACAGCTGCTCACAGTTCAGTGAAGAAAGATGACAGTCTTAAAGTGGCAATGCATTTATGGAGGTAATGCACTTAAAGTGGCAACCACAGGAAGGAACAAATAGCTATTGACAAAAAGAAAATTGGAGAACATCCCAGAATGAGGGCAAAGGTCCAGAAGCAATGAAGACCTCAAGGAAGAGGGAACACAGGACCTCAGCGGAGGAAAGGAAGAGGCAATGGAAGATTTCAGAGGAGGAAATGAAGACATCAAGGAAGAGGCAATGGAAGCCCTCTGAGGAGGTGACAACAACCTCAAAAGATGAGGCAACAAAGACCTCAAAGGTAAGACAGAAGACCTCAGATAGGAGGGCACAGAAAGACTCCAGAAGGACAGCTAAGAAAGACAGCAGAAGGAGGGCAATGAAAGACCCCTGAACGAGGGATAAGAAAGACCCCTGAAGGAGGGATAAGAAGGAATTCAGAAGGAGGGCTAAGAAAGACAATAAATGACCAAATAAAGGACATTGAGCAATGAGCAATGAACAATGAGCAATGACAAAGCCTGCCAATAAAAGTGTTTATGTTTAAACACACAGGCCTCAAGATCTCTTCAATGAGCCTTCACCACTGCATTAAAAAAACATATTAAGTACATAATATCAAATCTCCGTAGGGGACCAATTTGGATCCCCGGAATTAATGTCTCTGAGACACGAGCCCTGTTGTATCAAGTGGACACGAGGGAAGGATCGTTCACAAACATGTGGACCCCTCGAGCAGAAGAGAGATGCTCAGCAGTCAGTGTTGCCATCAAGAAATGTTTCCAAACCCGTAGGAACCAGAGTACCTGATCGACATGCTATAGACATAACGGATGTCTCGATGGAAGCAAATAGCGATGAATTGCCTGTGCCAGAGTGGGTACCCATTTTTGCCCTTCCTGTTAATGTCAATCCTGTGTCGCTCTACAAGAAACAGAAAAAACCCTCAGAGACTCGATTGATAATTGTCCAGCTAATGTGTATAAGGTTCAGTTAGAATTTAGGACCGATTGTGTAAAGGAGTTAAAGGGGGAGGGATGTGGGTGATTTGTGGAGATTGTCCCGTTAAGGGCAACACAGCAGAGTAAGGCTGGGGGAACCAATTGGGGCACAGAGTGGGTAATCATCCTAAGTGGTGGAGCCCTCGCTTAGGCAGGAGACATGTAGGGAATTAAGGGCAGCCGTGTGGTTGCTATACTGTTGCAGTTTTTCTGATTAATAAATATCTTTCTAATGAGGTCTGTGAAAGTGCATCATTACAATCCTGAAACTGAGCCCCCTTGTTCTAGATTTCCCAACCAGGTGAAAGCAACTTCTCAGGTGTGCATTTTCTCTGAAATGGGAGCGATCCATGCCGGAGGCAAAAATGGCACCACATCGCTGAATTTAGAAGCCCCGACTCCATCTCCACCACACACCATTTTCTCTGGTTGGTGAACAGGCGCAGGACCTATTTTGCACATGCTCGGTTCATAGAGGCAGCAACACATTCAAAAATGCAGCTGACGTCAATCGGAAATGATATTTGTCAGAGAGATTTCCAGAACACACCTCATGAGACTTGTGATTTTCAACTAAAGGTGTATACAGAGCAGAGGTCAGGTATCATTTTGGAAAAGTCAGGTACTCTTTGGAGAGATAAGGCAACCTTTTGGCAAGGTCAGCTGCCCTTTGGAGTCTTCATGTACCTATTTGAGAAGTCCTGTACCCTTTGGAGACATCAGGCATCCTTTGGGAGATCAGGTACCCTTTTGGAAAGGTCATGTACCCATTGGAGAGGTCAGATATCTGTTGGAAACATCATGTATCCTTTTGGTGAGGTCATGCACCCTTTTGAGAGTCAGGTACCTGTTGGAGAAGTCATATCCCCTTTTGGAGAGGTCACACATGAAGTGTTGGCTAGTGTAGACTTGAGAGATGAACAGACACGTCCAACACTGATGAAGGTTCAACTCAATTTTATTAACTACTTCTAACTAACACACAATGACTCTGGGTCTAAATGATTCTAACTTAAACTAGAGACCCAAGCCTTGTCCGAACCAGTTGATTTTCTCAGCACGTGGTGAGAGTCTGTGCTGGGCTGAATGAGTTCTTGTTACACCAAGGGGCAGCACCCAGAATGAGCGGGAACCGTGGTGCCCTCTGCCTTTATAGTGTGTGTATTCTAACTGGTGATTGGCTGTGGTGTTTGTGCATGTTGATTGGTCCCTGTGTGTGTCTGCACCATGATATAGTGGTGTATATTATGACATCCTCTTTTATAAAAAATGTTGATATAGGCATGTGATAATGGGTGTGTGGAGAATGTACCGAGCTACGTGTGAGGTACGAAGACATATGTACAAGGCTATATACAGGGAACAAGACTATTTACAGAGGAAGGTGCCTGGTGCAGATGACTACCATGAACTGGAACAACCAACGAATCTATTTACAAATCACTGGATAACGAATGCAACAATGAAGGATATAGAAAAAAAAACCATTTCAGAAAGTCCACATGTGTACAGAGTTCATAAGTTCAGTCTCTGAGGTGGGCGACGAACTCTGGTTGACCGCTTCAAGGGTGGGGCAATGGCTGGCGGCTCAGGAGCCGGGAGGGCTGCAGCACTGTAGTGACCAGAAGCGCCATACAGTCCACGGTGGGATCAGTAGAAGAGCTGGTCGGAGGATCCCGTGACGACCCTGGAACCAGGCGAAGAGCACGCCTGATGCGGCGCTGAATGGATCCATCCGGTAAGCGGACCAAGAAGGAGCGGGGGGGGGGGGGGGGGGGGGGCACCGGCCTTAAAACGACAGCAGGCGCAGACCAGCCACCATCCGGCAGGTGGATGAGAACCTTGTGTGGATGGATGTCGGGAAGGTCAGCAGCCCATGAGTTGTAGGAAGTTTTCTGCCGGCAGTTGAGACATGTGCATACGGTGGAGCATGGAGACATGACGAGGTTGGGAGTGAGAATCGATGGCACCATCGTCCTGAGGGTGCGGTTCATTAGTAGCTGAGGAGGCGACAGGCCGGTGGAGAGCGAGGCGGAGCGATAGGCTAGCAGAGCAAGATGGAAATCAGAGCCGGAGTCCTTGCTGAGGAGCCGCTTGACGATGTGGACACCCTTTTCCGCCTTCCCATTGGATTGGGGGTATAGGGGACTGGACGTAACCTGCTCAAAGTTAGTGTCGGGCGAAGCCGGCCCATTCCTGGCTCGCGAAACAGGGGCCATTGTCTGACATGACTTGTCAGCGGAATGCCATGTCGGGCAAATGTCTCCTTAAACACACCCCGAACACAGCCGAGGATGTGAGATCGTGCAGCCTGATGACCTCCGGGTAAGTGGAGAAGTAGTCGATGATGATGACTTAGTCCCTGCCCAATGCATGGAACAAGTCGATGCCCACTTTGGTCCAAGGCGATGTGACGAGCTCATGGGGCATCAGGCTCTCCTGTGGTTGGGCGGGCTGAAAACACTGGCAGGTAGAGCAGTTGAGCACCACATTGGCGATGTCATCATTGATGCCCGGCCAGTAGACGGCTTCTCTGGCCCTGCGGCGACATTTCCCCGATTCCTAAATGGCCTTCATGGAGTTGCTCCAACACTAGCTGGCGCATGCTTTGAGGGATCCAATTTCAGGAGCACCCAGTCAACAACCGCCAGGTCATCGCGGACATTGCAAAATTGCGGGTATTGGCCCTTGAGCCATCCGTCCGACATTAGACACATCACCTGCTGCAGAATTGGATCAGCCGCTGTCTCACGGTGAATTTGCATCAGTCGTGCATCCGAAGCTGGCAAATGGGAGGCTGCAAACTGAACTTGAGCATCTATTTGGCAAATGAAGCCGTCGTGATCACACGGAGTTGTGATCGACCTTGAGAGGGCATCGGCAATGGCAAAGTCCTTGCCAGGGGTATAGATCAGTTGAAAGTCGTACCTGCGCAGCTCGAGTAGGATACGCTGGAGGCGAGGCGTCATGTCATTCAAGTCCTTTTTGATAGTATTTACCAGCGAGCGGTGGTCGGTTTCAACCGTGATCTGCGGAAGTTCATAGACGTAGTCATGGAACTTCACGACTCCAGTGAGAAGGCTGAGACACTCAATTTGCACATAACGCTGCTCTGTGGGAGTCATTGCCCGTGACGCATACGCAACGGGGGCCCATGACGAGGCCTCGTCTCGTTGCAGGAGCACGGCACCAATCCCCGACCTGACTGGCATCAGTAGAGATTTTGGTCTCTTTGGTGGGGTTGAAAAAGGCCAACACTGGGGCCGTGGAAAGCTTGGCCTTCAGCTCCTGCCATTCACGCTCGTGAGCGGGGAGCCATCGGAAATCTGTGGTTTTGCGAATCAGGTCTCTGAGGGCCGTGGTGTGCGAGGCGAGATTCGGGATGAACTTCAAGGAAATTTACCATACCCAGGAACCGGAGGACCGCTTGCTTGTCCTCGGGCATCTTCATGGACGCGATAGCTGCAATCTTGTCCTTGTCCAGACGCACCCCCTGGTGGGAGATGTGATCCCCCAGAAACTTGATACTCGACTGGCCGAAGGAGCATTTGGCCCTATTGAGGCGGAGACCATGTTCGTGGGTGCGCCTGAAAACACGCTTAAGGCGGGAAATGTGTTCCTGCGGGGTGGTTGACCAGATAATACATCCGGACACCGTCGATCCCCTCCATCAATCTGCTCCATGATCCGATGGAAAACTTTGGATGCAGAAACGATGCCTAATGGCATCCAGTTGTAGCAGAACCTGCCAAAGGGTATGTTGAACGTACACAGCTTCCTGCTTGACTCATCTAGTTGGATCTGCCAGAAACCCTTCGAGGCATCCAGTTTTGAGAATAGTTTGGCGTGGGCCATCTCGGACGTGAGCTTCTCATGTTTCGGAATCTGGTAGTGCTTCTGCATGATATTCTGATTCAGATCTTTAGGATCAATACAGATCCGCAGCTCGCCGGACGGTTTCTTGATGCAGACTATGGAGCTTACCCAGTCTGTGGGTTCTGTGATCCTAGAGATGACTCCTTGGTCCTGGAGGTCCTGGAGCTGTTGCTTGAGGCGGTCCTTGAGGGGGGCTGGGACTCTGCGAGGTGCGTGAACGACAAACGTGGAGTTGGGCTCGAGTCAGATTTTGTACGTGTACGGGAGCGTGCCCGTGCCTTCGAAGACATCATGGTATTGCTGGATGATGGAGTAGAGTTGTGCCCTGAAGTCTGTGTCAGAGGATGCAGACACATCGCTTGAAGAGAGAGAGTGTACTCTCTGCACTAAGTGGAGCAGCTTGCATGCCTGCGCACCAAGCAGGGAGGGTTTTGAGGCAGCAACAATCTCAAATGGGAGAATGGCTGTGTGAGCACGATGTGTCACCTCAAGGCGGCAGGAGCCGCTAGCGGCGATGGCATTGCCATTGTAGTCCAGCAATTTACACGCGGATGGCAGGACAGCAGGCTGTACGCAGAGCTTGCGAAAATCAGACGACGCGATGGGATTGGCAGAAGCGCCAGTGTCCAGGTGGAACCAGACAGGGGACCGGTTGACCGTAAAGGTGGCACACCACTCATCATCCTGGCCGACGCTGTGGACATGGACGGGTTCTGTGCCACGCTTGGGGGACATCCTGTTCGTGGTAACGACGCTGATTTGGAACGGGACCTGTGGGTCATCGCAGGCACAGTCGGAAGCAAGGTCTGGAGTAGGTTCATTGATGGCAGGCTGGATAGCCCTGACGTTTCTGTGGGGCTGGGTGGACCTCCTAAAAACAGCAGGCAGGGAAGATCTGTACATTGTAGCGTAGTGGCCTCGTTTGCCACACTGCAGGCAGTGTCGGGACTTCGCGGGACATTGCTGCTTTAAGTGGGCGGAGCCGCAGTTGCTGCACGCCCGGTCGTTCGTCGAGCCACCGGACATGCACGGGGCGATCCAGCGTGGTGCGCACCTGCGCGAAGTGGTCTGTGCGTCAGCACGCTCGCTGCGTGTAATTCCGCGAAAAGTGCTCGAAATGGCCGCCATCGTTCAAATCCAGAGCCTGAAAAGGTTTAATAATTTGGACCCGTTCTGCCTCGTAAAGGGGCTTGCCGCACCATTTCAGCCTGGATGCAGGGGTAGCGCGTGGAGGCATGTTCATGAAGTACACAGGTCTCAATGGCCATGGAGAGAGTGAGCTGCTTTACTTTTAGTAGCTGCTGGCGCCAAACACAATTTGGTCACGGAGCATAGAGTCAGAGGTGGACCCATAGTTGCAGGACTGCACAAGGACGCGGAGGTGGGTAATAAACGACTGGAAAGGCTCGTCCTTACCCTGAATTTGCTGCTGAAACGTGTATCTCTCGAAGCTCTCGTTGACCTCGACCGCGTAGTGGCTGTCAAACTTTAGAATTAAGGTCTTGAAACTTTGATTTGTCCTCCCCCTCATTGAAGGTGAGTGAGTTGAAAATGTGCTGAGCGTGGTCCCCGGCTGTGAAGAGGAAGAGAGCAATCTTCCGTGCGTCTGAGGCAGCTTCCAGGTCCCTGGCTTCGAGGTACAGCTGGAAGCGCTGTTTGAAATGTTTCCAGTTCGAGCCCAGATTTCCAGCAATGCGGCGAGGTGGCGGCGGGCGAACGGAGTCCATTTTGTAGGATGGCGCGAGACTGGTGAAAGGCAGATCACTGAAAGGCAGGTCTCAGAAGTGGTAGCATCCATCAACCTCTGGTACCATGAAGTGTTGGCTAGTGTAGACTTGAGAGATGAACAGACACTTCCAACACTGATGAAGGTTCAACTCAATTTTATTGAGTTATGGGTCTAAATGATGCTAACTTAAACTAGAGACCTAAGCCTTGTCCGAACCAGTTGATTCTCTCAGCACGTGGTGCGAGTCTGTGCTGGGCGAGTTCTTGTTACACCAAGGGGCAGCACCCAGAATGCTGGAACCGTGGTGCCCTCTGCCTTTATAGTGTGTATTCTAACTGGTGATTGGCTGCGGTGTTTGTACATGTTGATCCCCGTGTGTGTCCATCAGTGTGTGTCTGCACCATGATATACTGGTGTACATTTTGGGCAGCATGGTGGTTAGCATAAATGCTTCACAGCTCCAGGGTCCCAGGTTCGATTCCCGGCTGGGTCACTGTCTGTGCGGAGTCTGCACGTCCTCCCAGTGTGTGCGTGGGTTTCCTCCGGGTGCTCCGGTTTCCTCCCACAGTCCAAAGATGTGCGGGTTAGGTGGATTGGCCATGCTAAATTGCCCGTAGTGTCCTAATAAAAGTAAGGTTAAGGAGGGGTTGTTGGGTTACGGGTATAGGGTGGATACGTGGGTTTGAGTAGGGTGATCATGGCTCGGCACAACATCGAGGGCCGAAGGGCCTGTTCTGTGCTGTACTGTTCTATGTTCTATGTTCTATTATGACAATGCACTCTTTTGGGCGGTCATATACCTGTTGGAAAGGTCAGGTGTACCGTCTGAGAGGTCAGATACCCTTTGGAGAGCTTTAAAAGTTTTCAACAAGTGCCCAGAACTTCAACACATTCAAACACAGTTGTGCAGCGGTCACCCACAGGAGTTGGAAGGTGGGACCTGTGGCCTGAGAAGGACAGATACTTTTGGCCATCCCAGACTCTGGCATCCAGAAGGGAGGGCACAGAGTGTGCCACATTAGGGTAAAAAGTGCACATCATAGCAAAGAAGCTGCAAAATGGGGACGGCACCTTTGCTTTTCCGTGTCACAGAGGCATATGAGTGAGAGCAATGTGACCAGAGGGAAGGGACAAGGCCACGAGTTGGAGAGAGTGCAGTTGTTTTTTTTTTTAATTTTTTCAACCCATCACTCATATTTTCATAACCAGTAAACGGAAGTACTCAAAAAGGGAAGGAAAAAAAATTCACAGGATGTCTTGCTAATTTCCCCACGGTTTTCTCCTGGGTTTGATCGGTGCAGTATTTTGGAGATGAATCTTCAATTCCTGGAGACTCCAGGCACAATCCTGGAGATTTGGCAATGCTAAGCTAACTTTAAACTGGCTTCAGCTGGACCAAAGTAAGGAAATTGGTTCTGCTGAGCTGGAGGTTAGGGGCCTTCAGGAGCGGACACCTCCAGCCCAGGATACAGACTAATGTGCAAAAACAAAAAAAGGTTGGGGCAGCACAAGTGGATAGCACTGTGGCTTCACAGCGCCATGGTCCCAGGTTCGATTCCCCGCTGGGTCACTGTGTGTGGAGTCTGAACGTTCTCCCAGTGTCTGCGTGGGTTTCCTCCGGGTGCTCCGGTTTCCTCCCACAGTCCAAAGACGTGCAGGTTAGGTGGATTGGCCAGGCTAAATTGCCCTTAGTGTCCAAAAAGATAAGGAGGGGTTATTGGGTTATGGGGATAGGGTGGAAGGGAGGGCTTAAGTGGGTCGGTGCAGACTCGATGGGCCGAATGGCCTCCTTCTGCACTGTATGTTCTAAAAAAGCAGGAAGGTCATCGAACGTCTTCTGTCAAAGGGGAGGATTTAGATCTGTTTGATATGAAAAAAAAAAAATGGAGAGACCATTGACGCAAGCAAAACTCCACAGCAGCAAGGCTGAAATCTCCAAATCCCCAAAGGAAAGAAAGAGTTAATATTTTATTGGCAAGTTCTAATGAATCCGTTTAAAAAATGAAAAAGCAGCACGTCAGTCATTAAGTTAATTATCTCAATAATTCATGCCTCATCAACATTTCTGAAATAACAAATACACTGTCATATACAAAGTAAGAAGTCTTACAACACCAGGTTAAAGTCCAACAGGTTTGTTTCAAACACGAGCTTTCGGAGCACGGCTCCTTCTTCAGGTGAATATACAAAGAAGAACAAAGAAAATTACAGCACAGGAACAGGCCCTTCGGCCCTCCCAGCCTGCGCGGCTCCTTCTTCAGGTGAATATACAAAGAAGAACAAAGAAAATTACAGCACAGGAACAGGCCCTTCGGCCCTCCCAGCCTGCGCCGATCCAGATCCTTTATCTAAACCTGTCGCCTATTTTCCAAGGATCTACTTCCCTCTGTTTCCAGCCCGTTCATATATCTGTCCAGATGCATCTTAAATGATGCTATCGTGCCCGCCTCTACCACCTCCGCTGGCAAAGCGTTCCAGGCACCCACCACCCTCTGCGTAAAACAATTTCCATGTACATCTCCCTTAAATTTTCCCCTTCTCACCTTGAAATCATGACCCCTTGCAATTGACACTCCCACCCTTGGAAAAAGATTGTGGCTATCCACCCTGTCCATACCTCAATTAGGTCCCCCCTCAACCTCCGTCTTTCCAACGAAAACAATCCTAATCTATTTAACCTTTCTTCATAGCTAGCACCCTCCATACCAGGCAACATCCTGGTGAACCTCCTCTGCACCCTCTCTAAAGCATCCACATCCTTCTGGTGATGTGGCGACCAGAACTGCACGCAGTATTCCAAATGTGGCCTAACCAAAGTCCTATACAACTGTAACATGACCTGCTGACTCTTGTACTCAATACCCCGTCTGATGAAGGCAAGCATGCTGTTTGCCTTCTTGACCACTATCGACCTGTGTTGCCACCTTCAGGGTACAATGGGCCTGAACTCCCAGATCACTGTGAACATCAATTTTCCCCAGGACCCTTCCATTGACCATATAGTCCGCTCTTGAATTTGATTTTCCAAAATGCATCACCTCGCATTTGCCTGGATTGAACTCCATCTGCCATTTCTCTGCACAACTCTCCAATCTATCTATATTTTGCTGTATTCTCTGACAGTCCTCCTCGCCATCTGCAACTCCACCAATCTTAGTATTGTAGCCACCTGGGGTGGCCACATCCCGATTCAAAATGGATACTCGCAAGGAGTGCAGGGAAAAACGGACAATCAGAGAAAACAAGTATTAAGATTTGCAGAACCCAGACAGAACTGAAACCAATATCCATTAACATATTAATGAGCTATCTCCAGGGACAAAAAGAAACATTGAAACAATTGAGACCAAGACAGACTCCCCGGCGTCAGTGGGAGCTAAAACAAAGGCAGGCCAACGGCCACATAGGGCCCGCCCAACGATCAGGGAACAACTCCGGTATTGGAGAAAATCGATGGGAAATATTGGGACATGGTCCAATTAATTGGGACCAAGTCCAGGGTCCACCCAGAAGGGCGCAAAACCCCTGGGGACTATAAGATAGAGTCCCCAAGTTCAGTTCGCTCTCTTGGCCTTGGCTCTCAGTGTGGAGAGACCTGCCTAACAGCTGCATCAACCAAGTAAGTCTCAAGTCAACGCATGCTACGAGATAGACGCTCCTAGCTACTATTCCGTACCAGCTCGAAGCCAGCAGTATCAGAACTGGACAATGGCCATTGTTCCTCCCACCTGGTGGGCCACTCGAAGCTAAGTATAGGCTTTTAGTAGCAGTTGTATTTTCGTAAATAGAGTTTATGCATGAGTAGTAATTGACTGGGTGTATAATAAATGTGTATTGATTTCAAACTTACTAATTGGTGTATTGAGTATTGATCAGTACTTGGTTTTAAACCCTGTGGCGGTATCAGAAAGATACCTGGCGACTCTAGAGCAAAGGTAATTAAAACAGAGCAAATTAAGGGAAAGGATAATGAGCAACAGTATCATCTGCAAACTTGCTCATCAGACCACCTATACCTTCATCCAGATAATTTATGTACATCACAAACAGTGGTCCGAGCACGGATCCCTGTGGAACACCACTAGTCACCCTTCTCCATTTTGAGACACTCCCTTCCACCACTACTCTGTCGCCTGTTGCCCAGCCAGTTCTTTATCCATCTAGCTAGTACACCCTGAACCCCATACAACATCACTTTTTCCAACAACCTGCCATGGGAAACTTTATCAAACGCCTTACTAAAGTCCATGTATACGACATCTACAGCCCTTCCCTCATCAATTAACTTTGTCACTTCCTCAAATAATTCTATTAGGTTTGTAAGACATGACCTTCCCCGCACAAAACCATGCTGCCTATCACTGATAAGTCTATTTGCTTCCAAACGTGAATAGATCCTATGGGTGAACATTTTAACGGCCCGGCTTCACATGGCGCGGGAAACCAGGGTCCTCCGATCATTACCCTGAGTCTCTGGATTATCAGCCCAGCGACAATCCCACTCTGTGACCGCCTTCCCTAATCCCATTTTCCAGCACACGGTTCAGAACCGTTTGCCCTGGGGACACGGGGACGAATCCCACCACGGCAGATGGCGAAATTTGAATTCAATAAAAACCGGGAATTAAAAGTTGAATGATGACCAATGAAACCATTGTTGTAAGAACCCATCTGGTTCACTAATGTTCTTTAGGGAATCTGCCGTCCTTACCCGGTCTGGCCAGACCAACACAGCAATGTGGTTGACACTGCCCCCCGCCCACCCCACTGAAATGGCCGAGCAAGCCACTCTAGGGATGGGCAAGCCAGCTACCCCCACATCCCAAGTACAAATTAAAAAAAAAGCTTGTCTGCCTTGGCCATTGCATGATTCCTGTTAGTCAATCAAGCAGCCTTTAATTCCCCAGCTCCAATATTTAAAAAAAAAAATAAAAAAAATTAATTTAAGATGAATAAAAATGCAATGAAAAATCAGAATTTTTGGTGGGATTCTCCGAGCCGTGTGCCGGGCTGTCCGCAACCGCGCCACGCCACCCTGACGCGATTCTCCGAGGAGCGGTGAATCGGCACGTCGCCAGTCATTGTCCGCGGCCGGGGCCGCCGATTCTCCGGCCTTGATGGGCTGAGCGGCTGCGTGGAAATGGCAGAGTCCCGCCGGCGCCGTCCACACCTGCTCGCAGCCGGCGGGAAAGCTGCGCGCTGGGTCGGGGGCGTCCGATGGGGTCTGTCCCGCGATTGGGGCCCACCGATTGGCGGGCTGACTCTCCAGCACCGGCCCTATTTTGTTACGCGGCCGGCCCATGAACCCCCCCCGCACGATGTTGTGTCGGGGCCGGCACGTTGAGGATGTCCCCCGCACATGGACGGGTTGGCGCGCCGTCCAGTTGGTGTCGGCAAGGGAGGCTGGAGCAGCGTGAACCGCTCCAGTGGGGGCCAGAATCGGTAGTGCCCGCGCCCGTTTCGCCGTCGTGAAATGCGACAGCGTTGACGATGGCGCAGACACTCTGCCTCCATTTCGGAGAATCACGCCCCCTATATTTCTTCTCCTGCTTGTTCCCTGCAGCGGTGTCGTGGAGATTAATTTCCGATTGCTGGAGACTTCAGAGCAAATCTGTAAGGTTTGTGTAGTTTAAAGGGTTAATAGCTAATGATGCCAGGTCACATGTGATTGAACCCGAGATGGCCGGTTTAGCTCAGTTGGCTACACAGCTGGTTCATGATGCAGAGCGGAGTTCAACAGGGCGGGTTCAATTCCCGTACCGGCTGAGATTACTCACGGAGGCCCCGCCGTCTCAACCTTGCCCCTCAGGTTAAATCACCATTGGTCAGCTCTCCCCCTCAAAAGGGGAAAGCAGACTATCTGGGTCCTTGGGTGACTACTTTTCCCTACTCATTGAACCCGAGGAGAAAAAAGGCACCAATGGAGCCTTGCCAAAGTCCATCTCTGTAAATAGTGTAAATGTTCATGGTTACAACAGCACGGTTTCCAGCTCTCTTCGATTAAAAGGCTCCCAGAGTCCAGCTCTGATAACAATCGCCTGAACCTGGGTGAAATGTAATTCACCCTGATTTTGAAGTGAATGAGGTGGAAGATTTCCAGCTGCCCTTTCTTTTCTAAATCGTAAGTGTGTTTTTACAGAGTGTTTAAAGGTTGCATTGTACTGCTCCTGGATCTACCAACATGCATATGGTCAGTTGGTGATCTCCCATCTGGCAGCTTTGCAGTGGAGTGCAATGTTTGCCGACACACACTGCCCGTGTGCAGCCGAGCAGCCCGGAGCAATTTCTACCCCAATTCAGTAGCAGCAGAAACTTTCCCCTTCTGCCAGAGTAGAAGCAGTCTGCTCCAAACTGCTGAAAGTGGGATCCTCAATGCTGAACATTGGAATAGCATCCATTCCATTGCTCAGTGCGGACATTAAACAGCTCTACAAACTCATCAGAAGATACATTTGCAAAGATATATGGGCGGGATAATCTGGACCTGCCAAAGGCAGCTGCCCCCCCCCCCCCCCCCCCTTCCCCCGATGGTGGGTCAGGCGAGCCATGCAAAAGGGCAGGCATACATTGATGGCACTGGAAGATCCCACCGGGGATCAGCGGTGAGCCACCCCCACAAAACCCACTGTGGGGTCTGGAAAATCCCACCCTTGAATGATTCTGTTGTAAGCCTCAGGACGATGAACCTTCTTCACAAATACCGATTTGTACTTTCCCTCTATCCAATGGTGGCCCTACAAATACAAGTATTTTCTGTAAGGGCTATCATTGTTTGGCGATATGCCAGTATCGTGTTATATCAGTGTGGGAGACAGTTTAACAATCCTGGTGTTGTGCTCCAGTTGAAGCTCAGTCCCCAATATTCTGTCATTTAAAATTACAAGGGGGACATAACTGATGGTCTTGATGTAGGTTTTCATTGCCAGTCCATGTTGGGAGCAAAGAAATTGAAGTTTTTACTTTGTAGCTGACAGTGATTGGTATCTGAAGATACGTGACAACATGCAGCACCATGTGCATCATGCTAAGAATACACTTCCAGTGTGGCACTGTGGTTAGCACTGCTGCCTATGGCACTGAGGACCCGTGTTCGACCCCGGTTCATTGTCAGTGTGGAGTTTGCACATTCTCCTCATGTTTGCTTGGGTCTCACCCCCACAACCCAAACATGTACAGGGTAGGTGGATTGGCCATGCTAAATTGCCCCTTGATTGGAAAGAAGTAATTGGGTACTCTAAATTTAAAAGAAAAAAAAACATTTCCAGTGTAGGAACAGGAGTAGACAAATCAGGCCTTTGCTTCCCCTATTGAATAATGTTTGACCCATAGTTCAGCCCTATTTTCCCACCTCAACTCCATCATGTTCGTAAGTGCCCTTACTGACAACAATCCATTGATCTGAGTCGATTACTTGTTCATTAACCGTCAATAATAAATTCTAACATGGTGATTAGTAATGGAGTAGGATTAATATCACACTAAGTAGCAATTGAGAAGTAACTGACTTCAGGATGTTGCCCTTTATAGTATCCAGGGCAATTGGTTGTAAAGGAACAAAACTAATTGGACAACCTCCACCTGTACAGTAGAATTGTGCCGACAATGCTCAGCGAACTTCCTGCACTACTTGAGTCAGCTGTACCACATGTACTACCTGCCTTGTGCCTGCAGTGTTTAACATACTACCCAGCCTTGACATGAGCAATACCATGGGTGATTAACTAAGGCGTAAAATTAAATGATAACTTACCAGATCTGATCTTCAGAAAGCATTGTGTCAAATATCAAGTCTGCTTCTTTCTCTCTTCAAAGACAGGAGACTTACACTCGATTCTTTCACAGCCGACTAACTCAGTAAAGACACTGCTTGCTGTGTGACCTCTCGTTGGTTCACTAGCTCCGAACCATCAAGTTATATATCAGGAAAGGAATAATGAATTCCAAATTGGCATCCTACCACGATCCAAGCAATTGGTTCATGTAAGATGATATAAAGATATGATTGGCTGGCCGTAGGGTGGAGTAATTAATTGTTAAATGCAATAAAAATGGTCTTCTTCAGGAAGGTAGTCAGTCAAGTGATGAATTAACTGCATGTGACCAAAATGTAAATGGTTTTGAGTGAGTTAAGATAGAAAAGGACTTTAACACTTTGGCATAAGGATTAGTGTGTTTGTATTTCCTCACAGAATATAATTTGAGAAAGTTTAGCTTCTTACAGATTTCTGGATTATTTGTCCAATGCGGTTTTGGCTCCTGGTGGGATTCCTGGACAGGGCCATGGGAAACGCACCCGGCATTCTCAATACCACAACAAGCAGATGTAGCCAATAATTGAAAGCCCAAGAGTCAAAAAGGTAAGGGCCGAAATTCTCCATTTCGGAGACTAAGGGCGTGACGTACCGGCCGTTGGATCGCAGGAGGCCAAAATCGGTAACCGTGCCTGGCGCCGATCGGTTTGCCGATCTAACCGGTCCGCTCCCGTTGGCAAGATGAGGGGCTGGATTCTCCGCCGGCGGGATGCTCCGTTTTGCCGGCAGCCCAGGGGTTTCCCGATGGCGTGGGGCTGCAATGCCAAACCCCGGCGAAACCGGGAATCCCGCCGGCGTGCCGAACCAGAAATCTGGCGCGGCGGGACGGAGAAACCAGCCCGAGGAGTCTGCACCGGGATGGCGAGGAAGCACTAATCACCAATTACAGCCAATCTAAATCCCATTAATGGGAACGACCCCTGTGATTTGACCGCCTCTCCAGCGAGCGGTCATGCGGGCGCCGATTAGCCCTCCATTTTAATAACGGAACGGCTGCTGTGGTGATCCAAGGAGGTGCCGTAGCCGTCTTCAATCCCAGGGACACTGGGGTTGCTGGCCCAATGCCTGGGGGGAAGGGGGAGACCCCAGGGGAGGACAAGGGCGGTAGGGGGGAGAGACCCTGGGGGGAGACGGCCCCGGTTGGAGGGGGTGGACTGTCATCGGTAGGGAGGTTGCCCCTGGACTGGGCGAGGTGGTCATTGGGAGGGGGTGTAGGTGCCCCAGCACCCGTGGGTCTGCCATGCCACCCCCTGGGCCACCTGTATCCGTGACAGACATGACATGACATGACATGTGTGGCAGAGCAAAGTGTACTGAGGACTGTAAAACCTTACAGAGGAACATTGACACATTGAGTGAGTGGGCAAAGGTCTGGCAGATGGAGTATAATGTCAATAAGTGTGAAGTCATGCATTTTGGTAGGAGTAACAATAGAACGGATTATTACTTAAATGGTAAAAAGCTGCAGCATGCTGCTATGCAGAGGGACCTGGGTGTACTTGTGCACGAGTCACAGAAGGTTGGTCTGCAGGTGCAACAAGTAATTAGGAAGGCAAATGGAATTTTGTCCTTCATTGTGAAGGGGATTGAGTTTAAAAGCAGAGAGGTAATGTTGCAGTTGTACAAGGTGCTGGTGAGGCCACACCTGGAGTACTGTGTGCAGTTTTGGTCTCCACACTTGAGAAAGGATGTGCTAGCACTAGAGGGGGTACAGAGGTTCACTAGGCTGATTCCGGAGTTGAGGGGGTTATCGTATGAGGAGAGGCTGAGTAGATTGGGATTATATTCACTGGAATTCAGAAGGTTGAGGGGGGATCTAATAGAAACATATAAAATTTTGACGGGAATGGATAAGATAGAAGTAGAAAGGATGTTTCCACTGGTAGGTGAAAGTAGGACAAGAGGGCATAGCCTCAAGATTAGGGGGCGCAGATTTAGGACTGAATCAAGGAGGAACTTCTTCACTCAGAGGGTGGTTAAGATATGGAATTCCCTACCGAAAGGAGCTACTTCATTGAATATATTTAAAGATAGGGTAGATGTTTTTTTGAAAAATAAAGGAATTACAGGATATGGCGAGAATGCGGGTAAGAGGTTCTGAGACCACGAATAGATCAGCCATGATCTTATAGAATGGCGGAGCAGGCTCGAAGGGCCGGACGGTCTACTTCTGCTCCTAGTTCTTATGTTCCTATGACGGGGGCAGCTCTGGCTACTGCTTATCTGTCCCACCGAACACCCATAACCCCACTGCCCATGGTGGCCTCTGGGTGCACAGCTGAAGGATATTGCTAATGGGAATTGGCAATTGTAGTAAAGGGAGCAGCTCACGGCTCCTGAGTGGATTCCCGTGGGTAGATATGCCATGTCGCAGCCTCGCAGGTGGTTGCCTGCCATCCCAATCAGATCGTGAGGCCTGGACACTGGATGCTTCAACACCACAAATGCAGAAGCCAACATTCAGACACCCATGTGAAGGGTGGGTTGGATGGCACCCTGAGGGGCGGCAAGGGATGTGAGGGGCGGGAGGCTCGAGGTGTTGGCTCATCTGCAGGCCCCGCCCTATAGCCTGGGTACCTGGCCGCACATCAGACCAGGGAGGGACCCAGAGGGGGAGGCCGGCGGCGGCCCAAGATGAACAGGCGTCGCAGGTCGTTCATAGAATGTAGAGCGTACAGTGCAGAAGTGTTTGCACCGACCCATCCAAGCCCTCAATTCCACCCTATCCCCCAACCCAATAACCCCTCCTAATCGTTTTGGACACTAAGGCCAATTTAGCATGGCCAATCCACCGGACCTGCACATCTTTGGACTGTGGGAGGAAACCGGAGCACCCGGAGGAAACCCACGCACACACGGGGGGAACGTGCAGACTCCGCACAGACAGTGACCCCAGCAGGGAATCGAACCTGGCACCCTGGTGCTGTGAAGCAACAGCGCGAGTCACTGTGCTACCGTGCTGCCCCGTTTGAACAGATGTTGGACGCCATGTGTTGCAGGAGACTCCGCCTCAACAAGGGGACAGTGTGGCACCTATGCCATGTCCTTGCAGACTTGGCACCACGTGGAGGAGGAGGATACCCACTCCCAGCGGCTGTCAAAGTCACCGCAGCCCTGAACATTTACGCTTTGGGATCATTCCAGGGCTCAGGGCATTTCCCAGCCAACGGCCCAAAAGTGTACCTGTGAAGTCATGGGTGCCCTGTTTGCCCGGGCAGCCGGCCATATAAACTTTGACCTGGACCAAGCCCAACAGGATGCCTGGGCAGCAGGATTTTCCGATGTCCTTGCGATGCTCCAGGTGCAGGGGGTAACAGATGGCACGCACCGGGGTGTCAGGGAGCACCCTTCATCACCACTCCCTGAATTTGTGGCTGACCACCACATGAAGATTATGCACGTGTGTGCATGCTTTCCCGGGAGTGTGCATGACAACGACATCCTGGGGCAGTCGGAGATCCCCACAGCATCTGCGAGGGACATGTCAGGGTGACCGGTTGGCTCTTGGGGGATATGGAGTACCCGGTGAGGACCTGGCTAATGACGCCAGTGCGGAGGTTGGAGACCGAGGCGGAGACCCGATATCACAAGGCCCATGTGGCCACCCAGGCTGTCAGTGAGTGGTGCATCGGACTGCTCACAATGCGGTTCCGATGCTCAGACCGCTCTGGTGCAGCCCCCACCCCCGGGATTATCGCCTGTGACCTCCAGTCCCCCCCCCCCACCCCCACTGGAGGGTCGCCAGTGTCCTCCCCAACCTGTCACAGCAGCGGGGCAACATACTGGAGGTGGAGGTGGAGGAGAACATGGGGCCACCTTCGATGAGGAGGACGGGAGGCGCCGGAGCAGGAGCAGCTGGGGACGGGTCCGGGGAGGACCTGCACTGGACCAGCCGGAGGATGAAAGACAGGTGTCAACAGCGAGGGTGTGGCAATACCGGAGGGCCAGGGAGGCCCTCATTCTCGCCCACTTCCCATAGGACATGGCTAAGCCTGTCATCTCCCCCTCCCCGTTCCCAACCACCGTCCCACCACACCCATGCCCCCATCCCCCACCCAACTCGCCTCACCTTCCGGATGCCCCTGCGTAACCTGGCTCTGCCAGCCCTGGCGGCTCCCCAATGTCTGCACCATGGTGTCGATGCCCTCAGCGATGCCCCTCTGTGAGTGGGCCAAGCTGATATATTAAGCCTGACTCGCTCACAATGGCTGGAGTACCTTTCAATAGAAAATGTAGGTAGAGCACAGGTGTGAAAATAGATTTGAGGTACCAGCCAGCCATGATCTAATGGAAAGACAGAGAGGCTAAACAGCCCACTCCTGTCACTGACTAGAAACCTGCTAATCTCCTTCCAGTCCCGCAGTCACGTAACATTCTGGGTGAGGCAAAATACCAGAAAAAGAAACCAACAACAACTTACATTTATATAGCAGCTTTAACACATTGAAACGTCCCGCTGTGCTTCCCAGGAGCATGACCAAGAAACCTTTGACACCATAAGGAGATATTAGGACAGGTGAACAAATGTTTGGTCAAAGAAGTAAGATTATAATATAATAATCTTTATTAATGTCACAAATAGGCTTACATTAACACCGCAATGACGTTACTGTGAAAATCCCCAAGTCGCCACACTCCGGCGCCTGTTCAGGTACACAGAGGGAGAATTCAGAATGTCGAATTCACCTACAAGTACGTCTTTCGGGACTTGCGGGAGGAAACCAGAGCACCCGGAGGAAACCCACACAGACACAGGACGAACGTGCAGACTCCGCACAGACAGTGACCCAAGCCAGGAATCGAACCTGGGACCCTTGCGCTCTGAAGCAACAGTGCTGAACACTGTGCTACCATGGTGCCATTGAGTGGTAAGAGCATTTATTCCAATATTGCACAATGTTATTTTGCCAGTAAAGGAATGATTGAACATTGCCAATACCGTTCTATATAAAAAAAAGATTTTGGTAACCCAGTTATTCATAGTTACAGCCAATGAAACACTTCTAAAATGTGGTCTCTGTTGGAATGTAGAAACCACATCGGCCCGGGCCCCACAAACTGCCTCTGCCTGAAGAATATTCGATGATGCTGCCTTTCCCACTCTCTGGGGAAGAGAGTTTGACAGAGGCATGACCGTCAGAGTAAAAACAAATCTCACCCCCATCTTAAATAGCAAACCCCTTGAGCGGGATCTTCCCCTGCCCCCTCCGCAGCGTGTTTCGTGGTGGTGGTGGTGGGCGGGGGGGGAGGGGGGGGGGGGAAACCGCCATTGGCCGGCGGGTGATTTTCTGGTCCTGCCGTTGGCGATTGGAAAGCACCTCTCGCCGCCGCGAAACCCGTGTGCGCCATGCTGGGAACCGGGGCTGGCGGGACGGAGAATCCCGTCCCATGGGGTCGATTCTCCGAGCCCCGCGACGGGCCGGAGAATCGGGGCAACCGCACCACGATGCCCCGACGCCGGTGTGCCATTCTCTGTATTGCGGAGAATTGGCGCCATTTGCGCCGGTGTGTTTGGTGCGGCGCCGGCCGTGGGCAGCTGGAATCGGCAGGGCCGCTGATTCTCCGTCCCGGATGGCCCGAGCGGCCTCTCCGAAACGACAGAGTCCCGCCGGCACCGTTCACCCCTGGTCGCTGCCGGCGGGAACTCTGCAGGAACGCTCGGGGGGGGGGGGCGGCATATGGGGGGGGAGAGGGGGATTCCCTCACCGGGGGTAGGGGGACCTCCGATGGTGCCTGGCCCGCGATCGGAGCCCACCAATCGGCGGGCCGGCCTCTCTGTTGGCGAGCCATCTTTCCTCCACCGGCAATGTTATAGCCATTGTTGTGCCATTGTTGTGCGGGGCAGTCTGGGGGAGGACGGCCATTGCGCATGCACTAATTGGCGCCTGCCCAACTGCGCATGCGCGGGACCCAAGGCGCCGCGTCTTTTATGCGGTGCCGGGTCTCCGACTCCGCGTCGAGGCCCCGCCCCCGCAAATCGCGCCATGTCCCTGCCAGCCCCACGGAAGCCGCAGAATGGGAGTCTGGGAACGGGCGCCGACGCCGGAGTAAAACACTCCGGCGTCGGCACTTAGACTCCCGTTGGGAGAATCCCGCCCAGTATCTTTAAACTGTGTTCCATAATCCGAGTCTCTCCCACTGGGGGAAGCATTTCGGCATGTATTGTGTCGAGTCCTCTTACTCCTCTTCAGTAAGATCACATCTCATTCTTTTAAACTCCAATGGATACAAGTCCAACCTGTCTAATCTTTTCCCCCTTAAGATAAAATAAAATAATAATAGTAAAGAGCCCTTTTGCCCTCTCTGGTGCATTTAGGGGACCCATTGTCTATCCAGCAACTAGCACCACTAAAAAAGATGATTTGATCATTATCTTATTATTATTTGTGGAAGTTTGTTTCTTTGCTGTGAAGCAGCTGTGCTAACCACTGTGCTACCGTCTCTGAAGAGAGTTTCAGAGACTCACTACCCTCTGAGAGTAAAACATTTCTCCCCACCTCCATCTTAAATGAGCACCCCTTATTTTTAAACGGTGACCCCCACCTTACTCTACCAACGTACTCTTCCATTCCTTTCTTACGTACTTGTCAATACTGATATATGTTAGTCCCATTCTACCGTTTTGTTCAATCTTCGTCAAAACATTCGGGGTTTGCGGTTTTCCACCCAGGGATAGAACAGCTGTCCCGCCTGTAGTTATTGGCCAATTGGGCAGTAGTAGGCTGAAGGCGGGATTTCCACCCCCCCGGGGACAGAAAGCCCCATGACAGAGAGATCTCAAGTACTGGGTGCGCTACTGTGGCCACTGGCAGCACTGCCCCCGGGCCTTCAGCGATGGATCTGAACTTTAAGACCATAAGACATAGGAGTGGAAGTAAGGCCATTCGGCCCATCGAGTCCACTCCGCCATTCAATCATGGCTGATGGGCATTTCAACTCCACCTACCAGCATTCTCCCCGTAGCCCTTAATTCCTCGCGACATCAAGAATGTAACTTTGGAAGTGTTTTGCGGGTGGAGGACGTGGCGAGGCTGAAGATGTGGCCATGTCTGCATGAGTGTGACCAGACCTGAAAAGTGTGCTTGGTGGGGGGGGAGTCAAATCCTTCGGAACACAGCAATGGCTGGCACTAAGAGCGGGAGAGACTCCTGGGCAGCCACACTTGATGTGGAGTGGCGGCCCTCAAGCGAAAATCCTCTGGCAACACACTGTTCCAAGAATAACTAGCTACGAAAACAGACAAAGGTCCATCATTGTGCACCACTCAGTACGGGTGAAGAATTGAAAATAGTTATCCAATTCTCCTTTGAAAGCTACTTAATTTATATTCCCTGTCCTCTCGGATAATTCATTCCGAATCCTAACCACATGTTGCTTAAAAAAGATTTTCCTCGTGTTGCCTCTGGTTCTATGAAATCTGTGTCCTCAGGTTCCTAACCCTTCAGCCAGTGGAAGAAGCCTCTCTTTATTTACTCTAACTAAACTGTAATATCCCGCACGGGACCTATTGGGTGGGGATGATTATCTTTCCCGTGCTCCTTGTGGAGAATGAGCTCCCCACTAGGGGTGGGGAATCTCTCAATTAACCTCTGTCTGAAAGGTCATCCAGTAAGGCCAGGGAGGAAAGCAATAGGGAGCAACCGGGCAGTATCTATATTGTACTGTAAATAAAAATAAATTTCTTTATTTTCACTCGGTGTGGACTCCCTGTATCCTTATTAAATAAACCCTATGTGATTTTAAATGTCTCCATAAAATCCCCCGTTAACCTTCCTCACTTCACGAAGAACGGCCCGTGCCGATCCATTCTTTTCAAATATCTGTGATTCCTCATCTAGTGAGGCACCCTCTCCAAAACCTTCACATCTTTCCTGAAATACATTCTGCCGGAAAGCCTTAAATTTCGGATCTAATTGGCTCAGCTGCATAGCTGAACTCATTTCGATGCACATGACTCGCATTTCGGGTTGAAACAGTTTGATAAAACCATCAAAACTATTTTGATCACAAGACAGCAAACAATTAGTGGTATTTTGGGTCCGCACTCGTGATTGCTGAGTTTTTAAGACATATTTTGGATAATTAACTTTGCAACTTGTCCCCGGTTAACCCTTTGAGGATTGAAGCACAGCCATTGCACAGACATCATGGCCAGAGTCTTCTGTCTCGAATCTAGGTTTGGCGGTGGTTACAGATGTGAATGATTCTCGATGTGGGGGCGGACAGCTCACCACACACGATCTTGCGCTGTTCAGCTCACTGCATATGCATTCATGAGGAGTTCGCCAAATCTCAGCAAGCCTACACCGGGAGTGCTCTCTCCTGGGGCAACAGCAGGAGGTCCTCCTGTCCGACTATGGTGGCCTGGGCGGAGGTCACGGCAGAGGTTACTCCCATGGGGCTCACAAAAGAACCGCCCAGCAGTAGAGAAGGGGATGAACGATCCGCCAGGGGAAGAGGCGCTGTCTACTCCCAGGTGACACTCGTAAGGGCATCAGGCAGTGTAAATGTGCAAGTACACAGGAATGCCAGGCAGGGGTTTGGGTTGCAATGCTCAACAGCAGCTGGGACCGAATGTGTGGCGGCCACCTCATGCTCTCAGTGTGGCATCAGCTGCAGGACATCCTGTTTGTTTGCCACTTACCGGGAAGGGCACAGGAACTGCTGTAGACAATTGCATCTCCGAAACTGCCCATGTGCCCATTGGGATGACACTCAATCCTCCTGCCTGTCTGCAGGGTCATAACTCGCACAACAGGAGTGAGTGGGCCCAGACCGACAGCGCCATTTGAGTCCTCATTTGAGGAGGAGGCTGCTGAGCTAACGGGGGAGGAGCAGGATCATATAGGCAGCACGGTCGCACAGTGGTTAGCACTGTTGCTTCACAACGCCAGGGACCAGGGTTCGATTCCCGGCTTGGGTCACTGTCTGTCTGTTTGAAGACTCACTGGGCTCAATGACAGGAGTTGAAGTCAAATTCAAGATGAAGCCAAATAGTACGCCTAAATATCTCAAAGCAAGAACCGTACCATACAACATTAGGCCAAAAGTCGAAAGACTAGTTCAAACAGGACTAATTGAACCCATTGCTACCAGTAATTGGGCTACACCAATAGTTCCTGTGTTGAAGCATGATAGATCAGTGAGAATATGTGGAGATTTTAAAACCATCATTAACCCAGTATTGTATGCAGATCACTATCTACTACTGCTGATTGAATATTTATTTGCTGGATTATCTGGAGGTCAGAAATTCAGTGAAATAGACATTTCACAAGCGGATCTACAGATGAATGTAGCTGTAGAATCACAACCGTTACTTACAATAGCGACACACAAAGGTTTTTTTTTGTTACAGGAGCAATCCGTTTGGGATAACTTCGGCACCTGCTCTTTTTCAGAGATCCATGGATCCAATTCTGAGTAGGGTAACTGATGTACAATGTTACCTAGATGGCAGTCTTATCACAGGTTCAAGTGACCAAGAACACTTAAAGAGCGTGGAGGCTACTCTGGCACGATTATAAACCACAATCTTAAGAGTCAAAAAAGAGATGCGTGAACTGTTTAAGTCATCCATCAACTATCTGAGTCACATCATTGCACTTTGGAAGGTCCAATAAACATAGAACATAGAATTTACAGTGCAGAAGGAGGCCATTCTGCCCATCGATCCTGCACCAGCCCTTTGAGAGAGCACCCCTCTTAAGCCCACAGCTCCATCCCATACCCGTAACCCAGTAACCCCATGGGACACTAAGGGCAATTTAGCATGGCCAATCCACCCAACCTGCGCGTCTTTGGACTGTGGGAGGAAACCGGAGCACCCGGAGGAAACTCACGCAGACGCAAGGAGAACGTGCAGACTCCGCACAGTGACCCAAACCGGGAATCGAACCTGGGACCCTGGCGCTGTGAAGCGACAATGCTAACCACTGTGCTATCGTGCCATCATTGACAACGATGGTTTACATAAAGAACCAAAGAAGACGGCTGGGATCCTAGAAGCTCCACGTTCGCAAAATGTGAAGCAGCCGAGTCCATTTTTAGGATTGCTCAGTTATTTTGAGCAACGGGATTGAAGCCATTACGCATTTTATTATATGTGAAACAGGTGCAGTACTAGACCGAAGACTGTGAAAATGCCTATCAAAATGTCAAAGAGGTTTTAAAGAAGCCAGGGGTATTGGTCCATTGCAATCCTAAACTGTTTGCGACCCATCACCCTCTGGGGTTGACGCAGTTGTCTCGCACGTAATGCCCTCAGGAGAGTAAAGACCAATAGCATTTGCTTCATAAACACTGTCGCAGAAACAAATTGTGCTTGCCTAGAAACGGAAGCTTTGAGCATCATATTCGGCATAAAGTGTTTTCATCATTAGCTTTATGGATGTCATTTTACTCTTTTAAATGATCACTGACCCTTGATGACAATCTTTGGGCTGTATAAAGATATTACTTGTTTAGCAGCTCCTCGGTTACGAAAATGTTGTTTGGTATTATCGGCGCACGATTATGATATCCAGTATTGTAATTCAAAGCACCTCACAAATGCTTTATCCAGACTGCCGTTACAAGTCAAACAAGAACCTGAAAACATTTTATGAACATCTTATATTTCTCTCACGTGGACAATGTACCTGGGAGTTCATCTCAAGTACGGAGATCCCCAAGAACTGTTCCAGTGATGGAGAAGGTTATGGACATGATCCTGAAAGGGACGATGATAGACGTATATTGGAAAAATTCAGACTTCAAGCCCTACATCACGAGAAGAGTTGAGCTGACGGTGGGATTCTATGACGGGGAATTTGACTGATCAATCCTCCGTGCTTACAGAACAGAATTCTTGATCAACTACATGAAGGACATTGTGGTGTGGTGAGGATGGAAGAATTGGCACTTAGTTATTTTTGGTGGCCGGGACTAGATGCTCAAATTGAAGAGAAGGTCGTGTGCAAAACTCAAGAACACGCCACAGTTGCAACCCTTACATCTGTGGGAATGGCCGACACAGCCATGGCAGAGAGTACACGTAGATTACACTGGTCCAACTGAGGGATAATATGTTCCTAGTGATTGTGGAGGCACACTCAAAATGGTCAGTATTGACAAACATGAAATTCACAATGACTGAGCAAACCATTGAGAAATTAGATGAGATATTCGCAAGGTTTGGACGGCTGGAGCAGGTCGTAAGTAATAATGGAAATCAATTTTCCTCAAAAGAGTTTGAAGCTTACTTAAAGGGAATTGGTATACAACATATAAAATTTGCTCTGTACCATCTTGCAACAAATGGATTCCAAACAATTTGTTTTGTTACTTAAACATGCAGTTAAGCATCGAGCGAGCAGGGCGCATTATCAACTTTCTAATGTTGCATATAAATACTGCACATGCAACAATGCAGAACTCACCAACAACGCTCCTCTTCAAGAGGAAACTGAGGATACAATTTGATGACTCGATGCCACCTGATACGTCTGAGATTGTCAAATGACAATAAGCACAAGTTGCTAGGAGGGAGAAAAACTCAAGAGTAAAGTCTTCAACTGAGGAGAATGAGTATTAGCCAGGAGCTATACGCCGATTGAAAAATGGGTACCAGCCTTCATCCGAGCAAAGACAGGTCCGATATCTTACACCGTACATATAGATGATGAGAGAGTTTGGCAACGTCATACTGACCAACTACTAGCTTCATGAAGTGAATTCACTGTGTCTTCACCAGAAGTATTCGTATCGGAAACATGGACAGTGATACGTCGGAACTGAGATCTACTACAGAGGAAATTTCAGAATATTTCCCTGCAGAACCTTCAGCACCAATGTAAACAGAGCCTGAGGTAATTTCTCAAGAAGTGCCACCAACAAAAGAAAAGGAAAATAATAATAATCGCTTATTGTCACAGGTAGGCTTCAACGAAGTTACTGTGAAAATCCCCTAGTCCCCACATTCCGGCACATGTTCGGGGAGGCCGATACGGGAATTGAACCCGCACTGCTGGCATTGTTCTGCATTATAAGCCAGCTGTTTGGCCCACTGTGCTAAACCAGCCCCTATAAATACTTGTGGGGTCTTGAGTAGCCAGATTCCAGAATGTCGGGTACAACCTAAAACAGAGACAGACGTCCTGCCCAGAGACTGTCTCATTAAATGTATTTCTGTATAGACAGCATAATGGTGTAAAGTCATGTAATGGATATTTATTTGGGTCTGTTGTTGAAGTGTTACAAGGAAACGTCATTTGTACTAAAGGAGTAAAAGGGGAGGTGTGTTATGTCATACTGCTTGCTGGTGGAATGTTATCTGTAGTGGCATCAGCAGTGTTTTATGGGGATGGCATGGTGGCGCAGTGGTTAGCACTGCAGTCTCAAGGTGCTGTGGACCCGGGTTCGATCTCGGCCCCGGGTCACTGTCCATGTGGAGTTTGCACATTCGCCCTGTGTCTGCATGGGTCTCACCCCCACAACCCAAAGATGTGCAAGGTAGGATGATTGGTCACGCTAAATTGCCCCTTTAATTAAAAAAAAGCATTGTGTTTGCACTTTCAGTTCATCATCTTGCACTGTAAGAGTAACATCTGCAAAAACGCCCTGTGTGGTGATATGCATCACTGTATATACACAAGAGGTTAATGTAAATACACTACAGCTGAGTAACCACTAGAGGGGGCACGAGAGACACGCAGAAATACTGCCAATGGGTCATTATAACAGGACACAGCCAATGGGTAATCAGGACACCCAGAGGTGGCATTACCACAAGGGGCACTTCACAACCCATATTAAAGGACAGGGCACACATGCTCTGCCTCTTTCCACAGACAGACATCTAGAGAGTGCATCAGGGTTGATCAACAGCATCACACCCAGCACGTAGCTTAGAGCAGGCTGGTACAGTTAGATTGAGTTACTACAGGTAGATTAGCAGAGAGTCGAACTCATTTAAGAACTGTGTTAATAGTTCAATAAGCAAGTTGAACTCATTTCATAGTCTGGAGCTTCCTTTGTCAAAGCATACATCAAGGAAGCAGCTTATGCTACACGAAGCAGCATAACACAACACCCTGCACTATGTTTTTGATGATCTTAGAGCATGGCACCTCTATTTTGTATCTCTCTGTGGCTATATAGGGAAATATAACAGTAGTATATGTTTACACTGAAGACCAAATGAACGCGGAGTATATCGGATAAAGCAGATCCATCCTTACAAAACTCGGCTATCTTCCGTAGCCGTGATACGAACTCGGTGACGGACACACCGGGGGACCTCTCCACTGTATTAAACCAATATCTTTGAACTAATACTGCTGGAGTTGGGTTAAAGTGTTGCCCACAAGTGCCATGAGTTGGTTGAACGATTGTGTAACTGGTGCTGCCGGGTACGTGAGGCTCTGCATTACCCTGAACGTGTGGCGCTCAGCAAGCCATCAACTCTTATGACCGTCTGCCGCTCGTTCTCTGTGCTGGTGCAGAAGGGGCTGGTTTAGCTCACTGGGCTAAATCGCTGGCTTTGAAAGCAGACCAAGGCAGGCCAGCAGCACAGTTCAATTCCCGTACCAGCCTCCCCGAACAGGCACCAGAATATGGCGACTAGGGGCTATTCACAGTAACTTCATTTGAAGCTTACTTGTGACAATAAGCGATTTTCATTTTTCATTTCATTTCAAGTAACGCATCCTTTCAGCATACTGGTTCCAGTCTTCAACACCGGCGTCAAACACCCAAACAGAGGCATGGCGAATCAAGTAAATCCAAACATGGGTCCAGACAATCGGGGAGGTGGCTCAGCCTAGTAGGTTGCACTGTTTACTCCTCATCGCCATTTTAATAAGGACACGGGAAGTCCACACTGAGTAAAATAACGAAACATAGTTTTAGTTACACACAATATTTACACTGCCTGATAGACCCCTACCGGGTTCCTGTTCTGGTAGGTACCTTACTGGCTGACCTATTATTCAGAGGTTAATAGACATCCCCTGCCCCTAGCGGGGGAGCTCGTACTCTGCAAGGACCATGGGGAAGGTAATCATTCCCACCCCATAGGCCCCGTGGGGGCTATTACACTACATATGAATACTTTTAATAATAGGTTTACATACAAAATGCAGCATCACCAATGACTTCTTCGTACCGACTACCCCAAGTATCCAAGCCATCTCTCTTTATAAGTACTCTAGGTACCTACTTAAACAGTTCTCTTCACCAGTACTCTTCACCAGCGTATCTTAACAATATAATTAACACACCATGAACAATGTAAACCCAACAACCTTCCAACTCAGAAGTGAGAATGCTACCCACTCAGTAACAATGTGCATCTGACAAAGATAAAAGCTGAAAGCAAGTGGCCTGAGCCCTAATAATCAGCAGCGTAAGCCTCTGGGTAGACCTTTCAAGAATACAAAAAAAAGAGATCCAAACTGACTAATTTAAAATAATAAAAACACAAAATGAAATGGCGTGACGACGAGGGAATTCAGCAACCTTTCCTTTGAGTTTTTTTTTGTGTATTGAATCCTTGCCTCTGGCTGAGCTACTTATGGAGATTAAAGCTTCAGATTGACGTGGGACTGTGATCACCCCTCACCATCTATTAGTCTCTTTGTAGCGCACATTTCCTCACTTTCCCTGCTGTATATATGTGTGTGTGTGTGTGTGTGTGTGTGTTTGTGTGTGGAGAATGATGAGGTCAAATGTTCACTTGCATACACAAAACGCACCGGGGATATGTTCTGCTTCAATTTAGGATTTTCTGCTGGAAGTGACAGGAAACGTGGATTATGATTGCCATATTTAGTGATACTCAATTGATGGGAATGCTCCATCTTCGACACTTCCCTGGCTTTTCCGCAATACTTTCTACCACCTTGAAAGAGTGGTGCAAAGGATATTAGAGGCAGAAACTCTCATAACTTAAAAAAAGTACTTGTATATGCACTCGAAATGCCGTAACCTACAAGGCAATGGATCAAGAGCTGGAAACTGGGACTCGGCTGGATGTCCAGCCAGTGTGGACACAATGGGCTGAATGGCCTCCTTCCGTGCTGTAAGTTTGTATGATTCTATGATGCTTGAAGGACGAGGAATGTGGGTGGGTGGGAACACCATTAGCTCCAAACTCCCCTCTCAGCCGCTCACAGCGTCAATGCTTTGGACATTTCTTTAGTGTTACTCATTCAAAATCCTGGAACTCATGTCCGAACAGCAACAAATTGTGACCCCCTGAGGTACTTGCTGAACAATCCTGAGTGCATTAATAGCTACACTAACAATCAACTAAAGGTCATGAGTCGACCCTGTAATGTGGCTCATTTCCACTTGCTACAAGCAATATTACATTCACACACAGGGACCCATTCTCTGCAAACAAAAGGAATATGTTCAATCCTTGCGTCTTTTTTGAATTACCCAGAAGCTTGGGGAGCCTATGGTTCCCTGTTGCTTTCTCCATGGCAATGCCTTGGCCAATCAGAATCAATTTGCCAACCAGCACCTTTTTCCCCTGTAATGTAAATTGTTGTGATGCTTTGAAATTTGGCTTTCTTGCATTTGTCCTGCCAAGTGCAAGATGAAGATTTCCAGTAACTTGTCTCTCTTTTCAACTTGTATTTATAAGTGTGTTTAACATATGTTTTGAAATTATGTTATATATCAAAAAATGATTTTTGAATTTACTGGATGGAAAACCCAAATAAGTTTTTTGGTATCACAGTCAAAGATGTCTGCACATTTGGATAATTTTGAGCCCTTCGACTGACAGTTTCCTCCCATGGTGGCAGAGGAACTGGGAGAGTTCAAAATCGATAAGGAGGAAGTGCTGAATAGACTGTTGGTACTGAAATTTGACACGGCACCACGGCAGGATCAGATGTATCTCAGGGTTGTATAGGAAGTGAGAGTTAAAATTGCAGGGGCATAATCTTCCAATCTTCTCTCGGCTCAGGGAAAGTACCAACTTCATACCCTTGTTTTAAAAAAAGGTTGTAAGTATAAGCCCAGTAATTACAGACCGGTCAGTTTAACTTTGGAAGTTTCTAGAAACAATGGGTGGGATTCTCTGATCCTGAGGCTGAGTGTTGACGCTGTCGTGAATGACGTCGCGTTTTACGACGGTGTCAACAGGCCCAGCACGGGCCAGCACGGCACGGGAGCGACTCATGCAGCTCCAGCTGCCGACACCGGCGTCAAATGGGCGCCGCGGTCCGCGCATGCACGTTACGGCTGGCGCAACGCAACATGGCAGAGAGCTACAGGGGCCCAGCGCAGAGGAACATAGGCCCCCCCCCCTACCCCCCCCCAGGAGACCCTGGCCCGCTGAACGGTAGGCCCCGATCGAAGGCCAGGCCAAGGTGGAGGCCCCCCCCCCCCGCCCCGGGGTCGGATCCCCCCTTCCTCCCACCAGGCTGCCACCCGCAGGATGAAAGGCGAGGCCCCGCCGGGTAGGACCCCATGTGAACGGCGCCGGTGGGACTCGGCCTATCTCGGCGTCCACTCGGCCATCGTGCGCGGAGAATCGCCAGGGGGCCGCGTAGAGCGGCCCTTGACCGGCGGCACGCCTACCGTGCCGGCACCAATGGCGCGATTCTCCGGTCACCGGAGAATCAGCGGACTGACCTTGACCGGGGTCAGAGAATCTCGCCCAATTATTCAGGATATAAATAATAGTGATATGGAAAAATTGGGTTGATTAGGAAGAGTCAGCGTGACTTTCTTAAGGCAAGATCATGTTTAACTAACTTGCTGGAGTGTTTTGAAAAGGTAATAGAGAGAATCGATGAGGGTAATGCTGTTGATGTGGTGTAGACGGACTTTCGAAAAGCATTTGATACAGTGTCGCACAACAGACATGTGAGAAAGGTTACAGTTCATGGAATAAAAAGAACAGTTGCAAAGTGGATACAACATTGGCTGAATGGATACTTTTTGGGCTGGTGGAAGGTTTGTAGTGATGTTCCCCAGGGGTCAGTATTGGGGCTTTTCCTCATTTACATTAATGATTTTGATCTTGGTGTGCAGGGGGCATTTTCAAAGTTTGCAGATGGCACAAAACTTGGAAATAGTGTAAACTGTAAAGAGGACAGTGTAGAACTTCAAAAGGACATAGTTGGTGCAGTGGGCAGATAGGTGGCAGATGAAGTTCAATGCGGAGAAGTATAACCTGATGCATTTTGGTGGGAAGGGCATGGAGAGACAATATAAAATAAAAGGTACAAGTCTAAAAGGGTTGCACTACCTGGGTGTGTATATATATATAGATCATTGAAGGTAGCAGGACAGGTGGAGAAAGCAGTTAACAAAGGATATCATATTCTGGGAATAATTAACAGGGCCATAGAGCACAAGAGGAAGGAGGTGATGCTGAACGTATAGATGACGCTAGTTAGATCTTAGCTGGGATATTGAGTACAGTTCAGGGCGCCACACCACAGGAAGGATGTGAACGTATTGGAGAGCGTGCAGAAGAGACAAAAATGGCTCCAGGGATGAAAAATCTCAGTTATGAGGAAAGATTGGAGAGATTGGGACGGTTCTCCTTGGAGAGGAGAAGGCGAAGAGGAGATTTGATAGAGCTGTTCAAAATCATGAGGGGGTTGCACAGAGTAGATAGGGAGAAACTGGTAAAAGGACCAACGACGAGAAGGCACATATTTAAAGAGATTTGCAAAAGAAGCAAATATGATGTGAGAAAAGATGTTTTCACACAGCGAGTGGTTGGGGTCTGGAATGCGCTGTCTGGGAGTGTGGTGGAGGCAGGTTCAATTAAGGCACTCAAGAGAACATTAGATGATTATTTGAATAGAAACAATGTGCAGGGTTATGGGGAAAAGGCGGAGGAATTATGTGATCCTCTGATTTTCTGTTCAATACTCAATAAACCATTAAAATGATCCAACTTGTCTGCAAAGCCATACTTGTAACAATGGGCCTTGGTAGAATGGGGGCCATCTCCTGTCTCATCACCAAAGCCTCCTATCATCCAATTGGGTGAAACCTTAATCACTTGGACAATGAGACTCTGACTTTGAAAGGAATTCCTAGCCATGATCTAGCCAAGGTATGCACGGAATACACTAATCACATTTGTGTCACTGGACAATGAGAAAGAGGATGTCAGTGACAAGACAACCTTTTGCGTCTTTAAGAATTTCTGTTCTGTGTCGAACAGCACAACCAACTGAGACATTGAAGGGAGAAAACCCTGAGTGGGTTCCTCGTCGCTCTTCCTCTCTCTCTCTCTCTTTCCAGCCAATCTACAAATTTTGAAACCCGTCTGCTGAGTTTGGGACTATCCAGGTACAGAGAATAGGTAAAAGGTAACGGGTGATGTGCTGGGATCGGTTCTGGGGGCCTCAACTTTTTACAATTCATATAAATTACTTGGTTGAAGAGACTGAGGGCATGGTTACTAAATTTACTGATGATACAGGGATAGGTAGGGCAGTAAATTGTGAGCTAAGGTCACAGTCAGATCAGCCATGATCTTATTGAATAATGGAGCAGGCTCAAGGGGCTGAATGGCCTACTCCTGCTTCTAATTTGTGAGTTCATGTGTTGGTATGTACATATCCCATAGTACCCTCTGTAGAGCAATCCAGTCTGTCCCATTGCCCTGCTCGATCCGAATACCCTTTATTTCCCTCAAGGGTTCATCCAATTTCCTTTGGAAATCATTGACTGTCTCGCCTTTCACCGCCCTCATGCGCAAGGAACTCTCAGTCATTCACGATCGCTGCGTAAAAAGTTCCTTCTTCACTTTCCCCTTTTGTCTCTTTCCCCAACACCTTAAACCAGGGGGGAAAAAATACTCTGCAGGCCAGGCAGCCTCTGTAGAGAGAGAAAGAGAATCAACACTCCAGTTGATGACGATAATTGATTATTGGGGGCGATCTAACCGACCTTGTTGTAATCCGGGGCCTCAGTGGGGAACGCACTTGGTCCTGTTTCCTGCACGGAGGAGTTCGCCAGAAGCGTCCTGATCACTCGACCCCGCTGACACAACCCCCAAAGTCCCTCCCCCATCACCCCCCCCCCCCCTCACACGGGCAGGGCACCCCCAGGCCTGATGCCTGGCGCAGGCACAATGCCAGTCTGGCAACTTGGCACTGACAGCCTGGCACCCAGGTATCACCCTGCCCAGAGGGCAACCACCTGGGGGCTTCAGATTCCCACCCCAAGTCCCAGCCCATTATGTCCCTGTTTGTGGGGACCAGCACTGAACGGCGCTCACCTCAGGTCTTAGATGCGAAGGGGTTAGATCTTAAAGCCTCGGGTAGATCAGGTGAGCTGCATATTAGAGTGAGACTAGCTACTCACTCTAATATGCAGATTTGCAAAATACTGATCCCGCCCATAATGGGGGTGGGATTCAGATGGCAATGCCTCGCGAAATCCCGCAGGGCGTAGCAACGTGAGTACATCCCAGAAGAGATCTCTCCCCGGCATCTACTGGCCGTATCGCACCCGCATTCGCCTGAACGAGGGCACAATGTGGATGGTAGATCGGCCCATTATAGTTAGGCAGCTTAGGCTGATGTTAAACAGTGTCTAGAAGATTGTGAGTGATGTACAATAGTTTCCCCTCCCTCTCCACCAATTGCCTGTTCCTATCTGATGTCACGTGTCACGATGACGGAAAATATCTGTGTTTGTATTGCTGGATGGGGCTGAGATCAGGCTCTAATGATCGACAATATTAATCTACGAATAGATAAAAAGCTATAATCCTGGGCGCTGTAAATCTTTGCAAAGACGACTCTCTGACAACAGCAGAGCTTACCAACTCTATTGCACTCTTGTCAATATCTTTTTCCCCGGGTGGAACACACCATTACAAGGGGACATAAATTTAAGGTAAATGGTGGAAGATATAGGGGAGATGTCAGAGGTAGGTTCTTTACCCAGAGAGTAGTGGGGGCATGGAATGCACTGCCTGTGGAAGTAGTTGAGTCGGAAACGTTAGGGACCTTCAAGCGGCTATTGGATAGGTACATGGATTAGGGTAGAATAATGGAGTGTAGGTTAACTTCTTAAGGGCAGCACAGTAGCATTGTGGATAGCACAATTGCTTCACAGCTCCAGGGTCCCTAGTTCGATTTCGACTTGGGTCACTGTCTGTGTGGAGTTTGCACATCCTCCCCGTGACTGCGTGGGTTTCCTCCGGGTACTCCGGTTTCCTCCCACAGTCCAAAGATGTGCAGGTTGGGTGGATTGGCCATGAAAAATTGTCCAAAATTCTATGATTAACCTAGGACAAAAGTTCGGCGCAACATCGTGGGCCGAAGGGCCTGTTCTGAGGTGTATTTCTCTATCTCTATCTGTATTTTCATTGTCATCTCAGAGTACCAGGAAACCAAATTCCTGAAGAGAAAATAACTGTTGTAACAGCACTTCAACACCAGGCGGCACTCTTTTATTACAAAATAGATGATTTTGTGGTCCGGTTTATGGATTGTATGAATTATGACTCCAGTGATGAGTTTGTTGCCATCTTTTATGATTGTCATTAAGTTTCTTAATTGTTGCCATGGAATCACGCATGCATAAATTTGCGAAGCCGAAACTCTAGCGTTTGTTTTTACTTATCAAATTGCCTTTGAGCAGGTAAAGTTAGCTGGAGGATATTTGAACGGGGAGACCTGGGTTGAGCGAGTCTCCAATAACACAGGTTAACAGAGCTGAAAGGGTGATACAATTCACCAGACCCTTGGGTGAGGATTTTGCTGGGAGATAAAATTTGCGTGGCAGAGATACAATTGGACATCTGAACATCAGGACAGTGTTAAACTTCTTGCTTTCCTCCTCTTGTTGTTTAGCTCCAGTACTATCCTTCCCTCTTTCCATTTTGCTCCATTTCCTTTCTTTCCCCATTTCTCAATCCTCTTTTCCCTGCTCTCTACTTTTAGGTGGTTGTTGTTGGCCGACACAGACGTGGGGGGCTGAATGGCCTTTTCTGTGCGGTAGGCCTCCATGGCTCTCCTTTTCTCGATTTAACATTTCTCCCTTTTATTTCCCCATCTCTCATTTTCTTCCTGTTTTCCCTTATCTCTAAATGTTTCTGCCCTTTTCGTTTATTCTTTTTGTTTATTTTTTCTTTCCCTTTCCACAATTTCCCTCTTACTATTCCCTTTTCCTCTCTTTGTCTTCCTTTCTCACTCTCTCTTACCCCTTTTCTCATCTCCTTTTCCCATGATTTTTCTCTTTCAGTTGTTTATTTTTCCCTTCTCCCCTTCTCCTTTCACGCCTCTCTTTTTCCATTTCTCTTCCCTCATCCCATCTCTCTTTCTCACGTGTGTTCCTTTCAAGTCTCCCTCTCTCCTTCCCCATTCTTTTTCCTTAAACTACTTTCTTCTCTTTTTCTCTTTCCCCTCTTTTCTCCTTCCCTCTTTTCCCTGCCCACTTCTGTATTTATTCCTGTTTCTTTTATTGCTTCTTCCTGTCCCCCACTTCTCTCTCTGTCTGCCCCCCCCCCCCACTCCTTTTTCAGTCTCCCCTTCTCTAATCGCATGTATAACACAGGAAAAACACATCACAATGTTTTGCAGGGGGTGTTATTGAACCGAATTCGATACCGAGCCCCATTAGGAGATGTTCAGGCAGGTGGAACAAAATGAGCCTCTTTAATGGGTCAGAGGTAGCTGGAAAGGTTATCATAGAATCATAGAATTTACAGTGCAGGAGGAGGCCATTCGGCCCATCGAGTCTGCACCGGCCCTTGGAAAGAGCACCCTACCCAAGGTCAACACCGCCACCCTATCCCCATAACCCAGTAACCCCACCCAACACTAAGGGCAATTTTGGGCACTAAGGGCAATTTAGCATGGCCAATCCACCTAACCTGCACATCTTTGGACTGTGGGAGGAAACCGGAGCACCCGGAGGAAACCCACGCACACACGGGGAGGATGTGCAGACTCCGCACAGACAGTGACCCAAGCCGGAATCGAACCTGTGACTCTGGAGCTGTGAAGCGATTGTGCTATCCACAATGCTTTTTTTTTCTTCTTTTTTTATAATAAATTTAGAGTACCCAATTATTTTTTCCAATTAAGGGGCAATTTAGCGTGGCCAATTCACCTAACCTGCACATCTTTGGGTTGTGGGGGCGAAACCCACGCAGACACGGGGAGAATGTGCAAACTCCACACGGACAGTGACCCAGGGCCGGGATTCGAACCCGGGTCCTCAGCGCCGTAGGCCGCAATGCTAACCACTGTGCCACCGTGCTGCCCCTATCCACAATAGAACATAGAACATAGAACATAGAACGATACAGCGCAGTACAGGCCCTTCGGCCCTCGATGTTGCACCGACATGGAAAAAAATCTAAAGGCCATCTAACCTACACTATGCCCTTATCATCCATATGCTTATCCAATAAATTTTTAAATGCCCTCAATGTTGGCATGTTCACTACTGTTGCAGGTAGGGCATTCCACGGCCTCACCACTCTTTGCGTAAAAAACCCACCTCTGACCTCTGTCCTATATCTATTACCCCTCAATTTAAGGCTATGTCCCCTCGTGCTAGCCACCTCCATCCGCGGGAGAAGGCTCTCGCTGTCCACCCTATCTAACCCTCTGATCATTTTGTATGCCTCTATTAAGTCACCTCTTAACCTTCTTCTCTCTAACGAAAACAACCTCAAGTCCATCAGCCTTTCCTCATAAGATTTTCCCTCCATACCAGGCAACATCCTGGTAAATCTCCTCTGCACCCGTTCCAAAGCTTCCACGTCCTTCCTATAATGAGGCGACCAGAACTGTACGCAATACTCCAAATGCGGCCGTACTAGAGTTTTGTACAACTGCAACATGACCTCATGGCTCCGGAACTCAATCTCTCTACCAATAAAGGCCAACACACCATAGGCCTTCTTCACAACCCTATCAACCTGGGTGGCAACTTTCAGGGATCTATGTACATGGACACCGAGATCCCTCTGCTCATCCACACTACCAAGAATTTTACCATTAGCCAAATATTCCGCATTTCTGTTATTCTTTCCAAAGTGAATCACCTCACACTTCTCCACATTAAACTCCATTTGCCACCTCTCAGCCCAGCTCTGCAGCTTATCTATGTCCCTCTGTAACCTGCAACATCCTTCCGCACTGTCTACAACTCCACCGACTTTAGTGTCGTCTGCAAATTTACTCACCCATCCTTCTGCGCCCTCCTCTAGGTCATTTATAAAAATGACAAACAGCAACGGCCCCAGAACAGATCCTTGTGGTACGCCACTCGTAACTGAACTCCATTCTGAACATTTCCCATCAACTACCACTCTCTGTCTTCTTTCAACTAGCCAATTTCTGATCCACATCTCTAAATCACCCTCAATCCCCAGCCTCCGTATTTTCTGCAATAGACGACCGTGGGGAACCTTATCAAATGCTTTACTGAAATCCATATACACCACATCAACTGCTCTACCCTTGTCTACCTGTTCAGTCACCTTCTCAAAGAACTCGATAAGGTTTGTGAGGCATGACCTACCCTTCACAAAACCATGCTGACTGTCCCTAATCATATTATTCCTATCTAGATGATTATAAATCGTATCTTTTATAATCCTCTCCAAGACTTTACCCACCACAGACGTTAGGCTCACCGGCCTATAGTTACCGGGGTTATCTCTACTCCCCTTCTTGAACAAAGGGACCACATTTGCTATCCTCCAGTCCTCTGGCACTATTCCTGTAGCCAATGATGACCTAAAAATCAAAGCCAAAGGCTCAGCAATCTCTTCCCTGGCTTCCCAGAGAATCCTAGGATAAATCCCATCCGGCCCCGGGGACTTATCTATTTTCACCTTGTCCAGAATTGCCAACACTTCTTCCCTACGCACCTCAATGCCATCTATTCTAATAGCCTGGGTCTCAGCATTCTCCTCCACAATATTATCTTTTTCTTGAGTGAATACTGACGAAAAGTATTCATTTAGTATCTCGCTTATCTCCTCAGCCTCCACACACAACTTCCCACCACTGTCCTTGACTGGCCCTACTCTTACCCTAGTCATTCTTTTATTCCTGACATACCTATAGAAAGCTTTTGGGTTTTCCTTGATCCTACCTGCCAAAGACTTCTCATGTCCCCTCCTTGCTCGTCTCAGCTCTCTCTTTAGATCCTTCCTCGCTTCCTTGTAAATATCAAGCGCCCCAACTGAAACTTCACGCCTCATCTTCACATAGGCCTCCTTCTTCCTCTTAACAAGAGATTCCACTTAGATAGAACATAGAACGATACAGCGCAGTACAGGCCCTTCGGCCCTCGATGTTGCACCGACATGAAAAAAAAAAACTAAAGGCCATCTAACCTACACTATGCCCTTATCATCCATATGCTTATCCAATAAATTTTTAAATGCCCTCAATGTTGGCGAGTTCACTACTGTTGCAGGTAGGGCATTCCACGGCCTCACCACTCTTTGCGTAAAAAACCCACCTCTGACCTCTGTCCTATATCTATTACCCCTCAATTTAAGGCTATGTCCCCTCGTGCTAGCCACCTCCATCCGCGGGAGAAGGCTCTCGCTGTCCACTCTATCTAACCCTCTGATCATTTTGTATGCCTCTATTAAGTCACCTCTTAACCTTCTTCTCTCTAACGAAAACAACCTCAAGTCCATCAGCCTTTCCTCATAAGATTTTCCCTCCATACCAGGCAACATCCTGGTAAATCTCCTCTGCACCCGTTCCAAAGCTTCCACGTCCTTCCTATAATGAGGCGACCAGAACTGTACGCAATACTCCAAATGCGGCCGTACCAGAGTTTGGTACAGCTGCATCATGACCTCATGGCTCCGGAACTCAATCCCTCTACCAATAAAGGCCAACACGCCATAGGCCTTCTTCACAACCCTATCAACCTGGGTGGCAACTTTCAGGGATCTATGTACATGGACACCGAGATCCCTCTGCTCATCCACACTACCAAGAATTTTACCATTAGCCAAATATTCCGCATTCCTGTTATTCTTTCCAAAGTGAATCACCTCACACTTCTCCACATTAAACTCCATTTGCCACCTCTCAGCCCAGCTCTGCAGCTTATCTATGTCCCTCTGTAACCTGCAACATCCTTCCGCACTGTCTACAACTCCACCGACTTTAGTGTCGTCTGCAAATTTACTCACCCATCCTTCTGCGCCCTCCTCTAGGTCATTTATAAAAATGACAAACAGCAACGGCCCCAGAACAGATCCTTGTGGTACGCCACTCGTAACTGAACTCCATTCTGAACATTTCCCATCAACTACCACTCTCTGTCTTCTTTCAACTAGCCAATTTCTGATCCACATCTCTAAATCACCCTCAATCCCCAGCCTCCGTATTTTCTGCAATAGCCGACCGTGGGGAACCTTATCAAACGCTTTACTGAAATCCATATACACCACATCAACTGCTCTACCCTCGTCTACCTGTTCAGTCACCTTCTCAAAGAACTCGATAAGGTTTGTGAGGCATGACCTACCCTTCACAAAACCATGCTGACTATCCCTAATCATATTATTCCTATCTAGATGATTATAAATCGTATCTTTTATAATCCTCTCCAAGACTTTACCCACCACAGACGTTAGGCTCACCGGCCTATAGTTACCGGGGTTATCTCTACTCCCCTTCTTGAACAAAGGGACCACATTTGCTATCCTCCAGTCCTCTGGCACTATTCCTGTAGCCAATGATGACCTAAAAATCAAAGCCAAAGGCTCAGCAATCTCTTCCCTGGCTTCCCAGAGAATCCTAGGATAAATCCCATCCGGCCCCGGGGACTTATCTATTTTCACCTTGTCCAGAATTGCCAACACTTCTTCCCTACGCACCTCAATGCCATCTATTCTAATAGCCTGGGTCTCAGCATTCTCCTCCTCAATATTATCTTTTTCTTGAGTGAATACTGACGAAAAGTATTCATTTAGTATCTCGCTTATCTCCTCAGCCTCCACACACAACTTCCCACCACTGTCCTTGACTGGCCCTACTCTTACCCTAGTCATTCTTTTATTCCTGACATACCTATAGAAAGCTTTTGGGTTTTCCTTGATCCTACCTGCCAAAGACTTCTCATGTCCCCTCCTTGCTCGTCTCAGCTCTCTCTTTAGATCCTTCCTCGCTTCCTTGTAACTATCAAGCGCCCCAACTGAAACTTCACGCCTCATCTTCACATAGGCCTCCTTCTTCCTCTTAACAAGAGATTCCACTTCTTTGGTAAACCACGGTTCCCTCGCTCGACCCCTTCCTCCCTGCCTGACTGGTACGTACTTATCAAGAACATGCAATAGCTGTTCCTTGAACAAGCTCCACATATCCAGTGTGCCCAACCCTTGCAGCCTACTTCTCCAACCAACACATCCTAAGTCATGTCTAATGGCATCATAATTGCCCTTCCCCCAGCTATAACTCTTGCTATGCGGGGTATACTTATCCCTTTCCATCACTAACGTAAAGGTCACCGAATTGTGGTCACTGTCTCCAAAGTGTTCACCTACCTCCAGATCTAACACCTGGCCTGGTTCATTACCCAAAACCAAATCCAAAGTGGCCTCACCTCTTGTTGGCCTGTCAACATATTGTGTCAGAAAACCCTCCTGCACACATTGTACAAAGAACGACCCATCCAATGTACTCGAACTATATCTTTTCCAGTCAATATTAGGAAAGTTAAAGTCTCCCATAACAACTACCCTGTTACTTTCGCTCTTTTCCAGAATCATCTTCGCCATCCTTTCCTCTACATCTCTAGAACTATTAGGTGGCCTATAGAAAACTCCCAACAGGGTGACCTCTCCTTTCCTGTTTCTAACCTCAGCCCATACTACCTCGGAAGAAGAGTCCCCATCTTGCATCCTTTCTACCACCGTAATACTGTCCTTGACTAGCAGCGCCACACCTCCCCCTCTTTTGCCCCCTTCTCTGACCTTACTAAAGCACCTAAACCCCGGAACCTGCAACAACCATTCCTGTCCCTGCTCTATCCATGTCTCTGAAATGGCCACAACATCGAAGTCCCAGGTACCAACCCATGCTGCCAGTTCCCCTACCTTATTTCGTATACTCCTGGCATTGAAATAGACACACTTCAAACCACAGACCTGAACACTGCCGCCCTCCTGCGAAGTCAAAACTGTGCTCCTGACCTCTCTACTCTCAATCTCTCGCACCCCAAAACTACAATCCAGGTTCCCATGCCCCTGCTGAATTAGTTTAAACCCCCCCAAAGAGTACTAACAAATCTCCCCCCCAGGATATTGGTGCCCCTCAGGTTCAGATGTAGACCATCCTGTCTATAGAGGTCCCACCTTCCCCAGAAAGAGCCCCAGTTATCCAGAAATCTGAATCCCTCCCGCCTGCACCATCCCTGTAGCCACGTGTTTAATTGCTCTCTCTCCCTATTCCTCATCTCACTATCACGTGGCACGGGCAACAACCCAGAGATAACAACTCTGTTTGTTCTCGCTCTGAGCTTCCATCCTAGCTCCCTAAAGGCCTGCCTGACATCCTTGTCCCCTTTCCTACCTATGTCGTTAGTGCCAATGTGGACTACGACTTGGGGCTGCTCCCCCTCCCCCTTAAGGACCCGGAAAACACGATCCGAGACATCACGTACCCTTGCACCTGGGAGGCAACATACCAAACGTGAGTCTCTCTCGCTCCCACAAAATCTCCTATCTGTGCCCCTGACTATTGAGTCCCCAATTACTAATGTTCTACTCCTTTCCCCCCTTCCCTTCTGAGCAACAGGGACAGACTCCGTGCCAGAGGCCCGTACCCCATGGCTTACCCCTGGTAAGTCGTCCCCCCCACAAGTATCCAAAACGGTATACTTGTTACTCAGGGGAACGACCGCAGGGGGTCCCTGCACTGACTGCTTCTTCCCAGTCCCTCTTACAGTTACCCATCTATCTCCAGTCTTTGGTGTAACTACTTCCCTGAAGCTCCTATCTATGACCCCCTCTGCCTCCCGAATGATCCGAAGTTCATCCAGCTCAAGCTCCAGGTCCCTAACACGGTTTTTGAGGAGCTGGAGTTGGGTGCACTTCCCACAGATGAAATCAGCAGGGACACTGACGGCGTCCCTCACCTCAAACATTCTGCAGGTGGAGCATTGTACTGCCTTCCCTGACATCCCGTCTAGATTTAAAAAAAAAAAAAACAAGAAAAAGAAAAAGAAAGGAAGAGCTTACCTGATATTACCTCAAACCCTGATCCCGCTGAAAGGTAAGCAAATTTAAAGGCACTCACTCACCTTCACGACAGGCCCCTGCTCCCGCTTCCCAACCACCGTGGGGTGGGGGGGTTGGTTAGAGGAGGAGGTAGGGTGGGAAACACTCACAAAGTGTTTCGGGTTTAACTGTCACTTGCCAACAGCCCCTCCACAAACCACCTTCAACTTAGGCTGACCGCACTGCACGTATGCAAATTTCCCCAGAACAGCTGATCAGTAGCTCTGCTCTGCTGCCCTCTGCTGGTTGCTTGCCTTTACTCAAACTCCTTGGGTCTTCTTCGCAGGTTCACCTTCAACTTAGGCTGACCGCACTGCACGTATGCAAATTTCCCCAGACGCACTGCACGTATGCAAATTTCCCCAGTGGTAAACCACGGTTCCCTCGCTCGACCCCTACCTCCCTGCCTGACTGGTACGTACTTATCAAGAACATGCAATAGCTGTTCCTTGAACAAGCTCCACATATCCAGTGTGCCCAACCCTTGCAGCCTACTTCTCCAACCAACACATCCTAAGTCATGTCTAATGGCATCATAATTGCCCTTCCCCCAGCTATAACTCTTGCCCTGCGGGGTATACTTATCCCTTTCCATCAGTAACGTAAAGGTCACTGAATTGTGGTCACTGTTTCCAAAGTGCTCACCTACCTCCAGATCTAACACCTGGCCTGGTTCATTACCCAAAACCAAATCCAATGTGGCCTCGCCTCTTGTTGGCCTGTCAACATATTGTGTCAGGAAACCCTCCTGCACACATTGTACAAAGAATGACCCATCTAATGTACTCGAACTATATCTTTTCCAGTCAATATTTGGAAAGTTAAAGTCTCCCATAACAACTACCCTGTTACTTTCGCTCTTTTCCAGAATCATCTTCGCCATCCTTTCCTCTACATCCCTAGAACTATTAGGTGGCCTATAGAAAACTCCCAACAGGGTGACCTCTCCTTTCCTGTTTCTAACCTCAGCCCATACCACCTCAGAAGAAGAGTCCCCATCTAGCATCCTTTCCGCCACCGTAATACTGTCCTTGACTAGCAGCGCCACACCTCCCCCTCTTTTGCCCTCTTCTCTGAACTTACTAAAACACCTAAACCCCGGAACCTGCAACAACCATTCCTGTCCCTGCTCTATCCATGTCTCTGAAATGGCCACAACATCGAAGTCCCAGGTACCAACCCATGCTGCCAGTTCCCCTACCTTATTTCGTATACTCCTGGCATTGAAGTAGACACACTTCAAACCACCTACCTGAACACTGGCACCCTCCTGCGAAGTCAAATCTGTGCTCCTGACCTCTATACTCTCAATCTCCCGTACCCTAAAACTACAATCCAGGTTCCCATGCCCCTGCTGAATTAGTTTAAACCCCCCCAAAGAGCACTAACAAATCTCCCCCCCAGGATATTGGTGCCCCTCAGGTTCAGATGTAGACCATCCTGTCTATAGAGGTCCCACCTTCCCCAGAAAGAGCCCCAGTTATCCAGAAATCTGAATCCCTCCCGCCTGCACCATCCCTGTAGCCACGTGTTTAATTGCTCTCTCTCCCTATTCCTCATCTCACTATCACGTGGCACGGGCAACAACCCAGAGATAACAACTCTGTTTGTTCTCGCTCTGAGCTTCCATCCTAGCTCCCTAAAGGCCTGCCTGACATCCTTGTCCCCTTTCCTACCTATGTCGTTAGTGCCAATGTGGACTACGACTTGGGGCTGCTCCCCCTCCCCCTTAAGGACCCGGAAAACACGATCCGAGACATCACGTACCCTTGCACCTGGGAGGCAACATACCAAACGTGAGTCTCTCTCGCTCCCACAAAATCTCCTATCTGTGCCCCTGACTATTGAGTCCCCAATTACTAATGTTCTACTCCTTTCCCCCCTTCCCTTCTGAGCAACAGGGACAGACTCCGTGCCAGAGGCCCGTACCCCATGGCTTACCCCTGGTAAGTCGTCCCCCCCACAAGTATCCAAAACGGTATACTTGTTACTCAGGGGAACGACCGCAGGGGGTCCCTGCACTGACTGCTTCTTCCCAGTCCCTCTTACAGTTACCCATCTATCTCCAGTCTTTGGTGTAACTATTTCCCTGAAGCTCCTATCTATGACCCCCTCTGCCTCCCGAATGATCCGAAGTTCATCCAGCTCAAGCTCCAGGTCCCTAACACGGTTTTTGAGGAGCTGGAGTTGGGTGCACTTCCCACAGATGAAATCAGCAGGGACACTGACGGCGTCCCTCACCTCAAACATTCTGCAGGAGGAGCATTGTACTGCCTTCCCTGACATCACCTCTAGATTTAAAAAATAACAAGAAAAAGAAAAAGAAAGGAAGAGCTTACCTGATATTACCTCAAACCCTGCTCCCGCTCAAAGGTAAGCAAATTTAAAGGCACTCACTCACCTTCACGACAGGCCCCTGCTCCCGCTTCCCAACCACCGTGGGGTGGGGGGGTTGGTTAGAGGAGGAGGTAGGGTGGGAAACACTCACGAAGTGTTTAGGGTTTAACTGTCACTTGCCAACAGCCTCTCCACAAACCACCTTCAACTTAGGCTGACCGCACTGCACGTATGCAAATTTCCCCAGAACAGCTGATCAGTAGCTCTGCTCTGCTGCCCTCTGCTGGATGATTGCCTTCACTCAAACTCCTCGGGTCCCCTTCGCAGATTCACCTTCAACTTAGGCTGACCGCACTGCACGTATGCAAATTTCCCCAGAACAGCTGATCAGTAGCTCTGCTCTGCTGCCCTCTGCTGGATGATTGCCTTCACTCAAACTCCTCGGGTCCCCTTCGCAGATTCACCTTCAACTTAGGCTGACCGCACTGCACGTATGCAAATTTCCCCAGAACAGCTGATCAGTAGCTCTGCTCTGCTGCCCTCTGCTGGATGATTGCCTTCACTCAAACTCCTCGGGTCCCCTTCGCAGATTCACCTTCAACTTAGGCTGACCGCACTGCACGTATGCAAATTTCCCCAGAACAGCTGATCAGTAGCTCTGCTCTGCTGCCCTCTGCTGGATGATTGCCTTCACTCAAACTCCTCGGGTCCCCTTCGCAGATTCACCTTCAACTTAGGCTGACCGCACTGCACGTATGCAAATTTCCCCAGAACAGCTGATCAGTAGCTCTGCTCTGCTGCCCTCTGCTGGATGATTGCCTTCACTCAAACTCCTCGGGTCCCCTTCGCAGATTCACCTTCAACTTAGGCTGACCGCACTGCACGTATGCAAATTTCCCCAGAACAGCTGATCAGTAGCTCTGCTCTGCTGCCCTCTGCTGGATGATTGCCTTCACTCAAACTCCTCGGGTTTTCCAGAGCTGAGGGACCAGGCAGCTGAAAGCATTGACAAAGTAGAATTTTATTCAAAAAGCAAAATGCCGCAGATGCTGGAGTTCTGAAATTAAAGCAGACCATGCTGGAAAGACTCAGCAGGTCTGCCAGCATCTGTGGAGGGAGAAACAGAGTTAAGATGTTGAGCTGAATACGACTCTTCACCAGAACTGAAGAAAGGCAGAAATGTGATGGGTTTCATGTTGTTGAGAAAGGGAGGAGGGTCAGGATGAGCAAAAGGTGAAGATCAAGGATAGAGGGGGGATCGCAACCCACGGGTTGGTGTTGGGAGGGTCACTGAGCGGCCGGTCCGGGGATTGCTGGTTGCGGTAGAAGCGCCCAGAAGAATGCCAGCCATGACTCGCCTTTAAGTTGAGAATACCGGCTGGGACCGGCCTTTGAATGTAAACGCTGGAGTCCTTCCACCAGAAGCAGCGGCAGAGAGCAGACCACACGCTCGGTGTGTTCACTGACGTCTGTGCTTTGGGCGCAAAATCGCAGAGGAGAGATTCCTCCATTTTGTAGCTGCCAGCAAGCAAGCAAAAGAGCTGAAGATGGGTCACTTTGTATTAAGGAAGAGAAGGCCAGAGACACAAACAGGCCAGGATCTCACAACTAAATATGCTGGAGAGAGCTGCACAGGAGAGTCTACAGCAGGACAAAATGGTACTTGTGTGAGCTACATCCAGAGCTCCAGGGCCTCTGGTGAACAACCGATGAAGAAGAAACTGAAATCAGGAGCAAAGCAGTATAAAGTTGATTTCTTGAGGTATGGCTTTGTTAATTGAAAAATGAAATGAAATGAAAATCGCTTATTGTCACAAGTAGGCTTCAAATGAAGTTACTGTGAAAAGCCCCTAGTCGCCACATTCCGGCGCCTGTTCGGGGAGGCTGGTACGGGAATCAAACTGTGCTGCTGGCCTGCCTTGGTCTGCTTTAAAAGCCAGCGATTTAGCCCAGTGTGCTAAATCAGCCCCTGTGCCAATGCAAATCAGGATTCAAAGCCCCTATGTGTTGTATGCAAGAAAGTACTGGCAAAGAAGAATTGGATGCTTACTATATCTTGTCTTGCAGATATTATTCTCAATTCTAAACAAACTGAACCTCAAATTGCAATGGAAGGATGACGATTGTTGTCGGCGCTGAAGAAATAAATCCTTTCCAAAAGTAATTGAAAGTTTGGTAAATGTGAGCAGAAAAACAAAACTACCACATATTCCCCACACTGCTACAATTGAAGAAAACAATGTTAGTAAGGGAAATAACATTGATTGGCAATAGACTGGCAAGCCTTATTCAGTCACATCTGGCTGCGCTGATCAAAAGTTTTTGTCGCTAATTTCCAGATGAGAAGTTTTAGATTTTGAAAGAGAAGAGGTGGGTGAAAAATCGCTTTGAGTTTGAGACCCCAGAGTTAATTATTAACGTGCAGCTGACTCCAAATGAAGAGACTGAACTTCTGCACCTCAGCTGTGACAGCACATTAAAAACACAACATAAGTCCAAGAGGTTGTCTGCATTCTGGAGTAGCGTCTCCAAAGAGTATCCAGTGCTGAGTAAAACAAGCATTTTGTTGCTATCACCCTTCACATGTGAGAGGTTGAAATTTCCGTCTTCACCAAGATGAAGACAGCACAAAAGAACCGGCTGAACTCTGCACCTGATATGCGCATTGCCCTCTCCTCCTGTGAACCCGATTGGAGTCAGATCATGAGAACAAAGCAGGCTCACCTGTAGCGTTAAAGGTAAGAGAAAATGGTGGGCTGTGAATGTTGGCCAGAGTGGGTCACAAAGGTCAGCCCCGTAGAGCAGCCCCCGACCCGCGGACAATCACGCCGGCGCCAAGGGCGCCGATTCTCTGATCTGCGGAGAATCGCTGCTGGCGTCAGGGGGGGGGGGGGCGTGGCGCGATTCGTGCCGTTTGCGGGGATTCTCCATCCCTGCCCTGGGCTGAGAGAATCCTGCCTGGTGTCCGTGTGCATTTCTATCTGTCTTTCTCCATGGGTGGAATCTTGCAGACCCACCAGCAACAGAAAGCTTGGTGAGTGCACGAACTGCATTTGGCTTCAGGCCAAAAGTCAAATCCCCGTTGGCGAGATTAACTTTTGCAATTTTGTCCTTGGAACTTTAAAGTCAGGCTGAGTTTCTCAATGACCAATGTCCAGCAGCCCTTTTGCATGCGTTAGAATGCCACGTGTGCCCATTAAAAGACCAGCTTGCCAAAATTAATTTCCCCTTCAAATTCGGTTCTCTGCCAGTGAGAAATTGCAATGTTCACTTCACCTTAATACCGTGTACCTGACGGGGTAAATGTCTTCCACAGTTAATGGTGAGTTGCCACGGCATCGTTCTCTTTGCAAATCATCTGTAAATACCGCCTGTGCTCAAAACTGGGTGGTCGCAATGCAAGTTTTTTTTTTGTTTTGTTTTTTTTTCCAATTAAGGGGCATTAAGCGTAGCCAATCCACCTGCACATCTTTTTGGGTTGTGGGGGTGAGACCCACGCAGACATGGGGAGAATGTGCAAACTCCACACGGACAGTGACCCGGAGCCGGGATTCGAACCCGGGTCCTCAGCGTCGTATGCAGCAATGCTAGCCACTGCGCCGCCGTGCTGCCCTGTGATGCAGCAGTGGTAACCACTGTGCCACCGTGCCGGCCTTTGTGGCAGTGCAAGTTGTGCGGAGGGTGACCCAGGAAGGGAGAAAACGCTGGCAGGGAAATACGGAGCGAGCATTGGTCAGAGAAAGGTGGGAGGGAAAGTGCACCCGGACATTGGAACCCATGAGGTAATGGTGGGGACAGCAACTTCCTGCCTTCCTGCCCCTACCATGAGAATCGATGCACAAGTAATAAAAGCCTCAGCTCCCCGCGCAAATCATTCTCAGTTCTCTGCCTGCCACCGAAACTAGACGCCAGATTGGAAGATTTCGGGCAAGTTTGTTGGACAACATTTTCACAGACCTGGCAAAGGTGCAATGGGCTGAATGGCCTCCTGGTTTATTATTCCTGGAAAGTACTCAACACTACAGAACAGGACTGTCATCGGGTGTAAAGTATCCTTTTGCTCGGTGACAATTTTTTGCCTGGTACCTTTCCTGTAAAGCACACTGGGGTATTATACATCGAAGATGCTAGTTAAATGCAAGTTGTTATTTATATATTTTTTTTCTTTTTTTTAATATAAATTTAGAGTACCCAATTAATTTTTTCCAATTAAGGGGCCAATTTAGCGTGGTCCATCCACCTAGCTTGCACATTTTTGGGTTGTGGGGGCGAAACTCACACAAACACGGGGAAAATGTGCAAACTCCACACGGAAAGTGACCCAGAGCCGGGATGGAACCTGGGACCTCGGCGCCGTGAGGCCGCAGTGCTAACCCACTGCACCACCGTGCTGCCAAAGGTGTTATTTATATGAGCAGGGTGGCAGTAGGGAGAGAGTAAATGAGTTAGGGGCAGTCCTGCTCTTCACAGCAGTCGGCTGCTCCCTGTTGATATGTGATGTTTGAAGGTATCTGCAAGTTTGTGTGTGTGTGTGTGTGTCAATGTGTCTGTCTGCCTGTTTGAATGTATTTGTCAGTATTGTCTCAGTTTGTGTGTACATGTATATGTGTCTGTGCCACACCTGTGTAAATGTATGGGTTTGAGTGTGTGTGTGTGAGTCTGTTTCTGCCTGTCTCTGCGTGTGCGTCTGTGTACATCTTCGTGTGTGCCTGTCTGTGTACATCTGTGTGTCTGCCTGTGTGTATGTGGGTGCCAGCGTGCGAATGAGCACCTGTGCGTGAGAGTGAATGTCTGTACATGTTTGTGCATGTCTCCGTATGCGTGCGCCCATGTCTGTCTGCGTGATGTGTACCTTTCTGTAGTCGTGTATGTAGGTCAGAGTTTGCCTTTCAGCCATTAGTGTACACGAGCATAGCTATCTGCCTCCCTCCAGTGACCTGCTACATTATTAAAATTTAATACCGAGGCCGGCATTCCTCAAGCCAGATGGGAGTTCAGCTTATTTCAAGAGACCCTAAACCAGGGCACTGAGGCACTGGATTCTAATTATCACAACTGATGGGATGTTTGCGAGTGAACTCTGCTTGGCAGAGTTATTCATTTGTTTGATCCTGGGACTGTCAGCTGCACTCACACTGAGATGGGAGACTCAAGACATCAAGCACATCTCACAGAGACATGCATGCTTTTTAAAAAAAACATGATTCTGAATAACAATTTCTTGCAAGGTGGGGGGAGCCTAGCTGTCAATGCAAAAATGCAAACATGCTTTTGGAACTCAGTTTTTCCCTGTATTATAATAACGACCGGACCTCAAAAATACTTTGGCTGTGAAACATTTTAGAACATCTCGAAATGTATCGAATAAACTCCCTTCTATTCCTTCCTTTATTCCTCTTTCTTCTTCTTCTTCTTATTATTATTCCTCTTTCGTCCTCTCCTTTCTAGTCGTGCAGTTGAGGTGAATGTAAGATATAAGCAGCAACTTGAGGCAACTTGTGGGTTAGCACTGCTGCCTCACGGCGTCAAGCTCCCAGGTTCGACCCCGGCCCTGGGTCACTGTCCGTGTGGAGTTTGCACATTCTCCCTGTGTTTGCGTGGGTTTCGCCCCCACAACCCAGGGTAGGTGGATTGGTCACGCTAAATTTTCCCTTAATTGGAAAAAAATGAACTGGGCACTCTAAATTTTTTTTAAAAATAAGCACCAACTTGCATTTACAAAGCACCGTGAATGCAGAAAGACAACCCAAGTGCTTCATAGGAGCGTTATCAAAAATATTTGTCACCGAGTCACGTAAGACATTGGGACAGATGACCGAATGCTTGCTTCAGAGATAGATTTGAGAGTTTCTTAAAGAAAGAGAGGTTTGTTGGAGGGGAGTGGTGGGGGGGGGGGGGGGGGGGGGGGGGGGGGCTGTTGCAGAGCTGTGCACAAGTCACAAAGTTCCCTTCAAAATGTATTTGGCTTGCGTGGCCTGTTTTCTCTCAGTGTGTAGCCACTTTGCATTTTATGTCTGGTTATTGATCTCGGTATCTTCCGGGCTGGTGCCTGAACACTTGCCTGATATGCAGCTTATTAGGAAGACTGGAGATGGATATGCAGCATCTGCCCAATGAAGCAGTGTCATTATTTAATTCACAGTCCCTCTTTCCCTTTCTCCCTACAGGACATGCTCCCAAGCTCTCTCCACCGCACCAGCTCCCACTCTTCCTCTCTTGCAGCTTCCTCCCCACCAACCGGAGTGGCACGGTAGCACAGTGGTTAGCACTGTTGTTTCACAGCGCCAGGGGTCCCGGGTTTGATTCCCAGCTTGGGTCGCTGTCTGTGTGGAGTCTGCACGTTCTCCCCGTGTCTGCGTGGGTTTCCTCCGGGTGCTCCGGTTTCCTCCCACAAGTCCCGGAAGACGTGCTGTTCGGTGAATTGGACATTCTAAATTCTCCCTCCGTGTACCCGAACAGGCGTCGGAATGTGGCGACTAGGGGCTTTTCACAATAACTTCATTGCAATGTTAATGTAAGCCTACTTGTGACAATGAAGATTACTATTAAAAAACACCAGCCACCAGCCCATTCGCGGAATTGCACAATAATCACAGCACATTAACAGGCCATTTGGCCCATCTGCTCCATGCCAGTGACTGTGCACCACATGAGCCTCTTCCCATCCTACTTGATTGCATCCCATCAATTTATCCTTCTGCCTTTCTCCCTCATGTGTTTATCTCGCGTCCTCTTAAATGCACCTATTCTATTTGCCTCAACCACTGTCTGTGCATAGAACATAGAACAGACAGTGCAGAAGGAGGCCCATCGAGTCTGCACCAACCCACTTAAGCCCTCACTTCCACCCTATCCCCGTAACCCAATAACCCCTCCAAACCTTTTTTGGTCACTAAGGGCAATTTATCATGGCCAATCCACCTAACCTGGAGCTGTTCCGCACAGGGTTGCTCCTTACCGAGTTCTGTCCGTGACTGTTCTCTGACCATGTGACTACATACGTCACTCTGTGGGCGGTGCCACTCTCCAGTCCCACATTGACCCTTGCTCTGCCGAGCATCTTACATTATAATGCGTGCAGGTACATATCATCACCGTACAACAGTCTTATGTCTTGACAGTTCTTCCACAATCTCGGTCTGTCATGTGTGAAGGAATGGCCGTGGTTCTCTGTTTCTGGTAGTTATTTCATGTTACATAGTTACATAGAACATACAGTGCAGAAGGAGGCCATTCGGCCCATTGAGTCTGCACCGACCCACTTAAACCCTCATTTCCACTCTATCCCCGTAACCCAATAACCCCTCCAAAACCTTTTGGTCACTCAGGGCAATTTATCATGGCCAATCCACCTAACCTGCACATCTTTGGACTGTGGGAGGAAACCGGAGCACCCGGAGGAAACCAACACAAACATGGGGAAAACGTGCAGACTCCGTACAGACAGTTACTCAGTGGGGAATCGAACCTGGGACCCTGGCGCTGTGAAGCCACAGTGCTATCCACTTGTGCTACCGTGTAATAAAGTTTTTTCTCTTTCCAGCATTTCAATTCAGCATCTTTTTCATTGACCATTTTACATATTGGATCTTGTGCTTTTCCATTAGTGAGATCATTTTAGCAATCCTATTCTGGCACTGTAACCTCCGTTTCTGTCTCTGTCTGAATTGCTGACTCGGTGTCAATTTCAATGCTTTTACCTCTTTGGTTAATTTCTCTTTAATTTCAGTATTCCTTCCAAGGGGAGTCTATCATGTTCTTATTGGACATGTACATTTCATAAATAGAACCTTCATTTCTACTTGTCTTAACTTCAACCCCTTTTGGCTTCACTGTTGGTCAGGTCTGTCTCTGCTGAAGTGTTGACTTGTTTACATTCTGCAATTCTCTCATTGCTCTTCTTCTGGGGTCTTTCATTGCTCTCCCCGCTCTCCCCTCCCTCACAGGCCCCATTCTCCCACCTTGCAGGCCCCAATCTCCTCCCCCCAACTGTGTGGGACCCACTTCTCTCCCTATGCAAGCCCCACCAATGCTCTCTCATAGGTCCTGCTCTCCCCCTCTCGCAGATCCCGCTCTCACCCCTTCAGACATCATGCTCTCACTCCCTCATTGGTCCCGCTCCTCCCTCGCAGGATCCACTCACCCCTCATCACAGACCCTTCTCTCTCTTTCTCGCAGGCCCCACTCTCACACCCTCACAGGCCCTGCTCTCACCTCCTTGGAGGCCCTACTCACCCATTTAGAGTCCCGCTCCACCCCTCGTAGGCCCTGCTCTCACCTCTCCGAAGACCCCACTCTCCCCTCCTTGCAAGCTCCGGTTTCACCCCCTCCCAGGTTCTACTCTCCCCTCCTTACAGGCCCCGCTCTCCCCTCCTCGCAGGCCCTGTTCTCACCCTCTTGCAGGCCTCACTCTCACCCTCTCACAGGCTCCACTCTCATCCCGTCACAGGCCCCATTCTCCCTCCCTCGTAGGCCCTGCTCTCCCCCCTCACAGGCTATGCTCTCCCCCCATAGGCCCCACGTTCCCCCCTCGCAAGCCCTGCTCTCACACCTTACAGGCCCCGCCCTCATTCCTCATAGTCCCCGCTCTCTCCTCCTCGCAAGCCTCATGCTCCCCCCCCTCGCAAGTCCCGCTCTCACCCCCTCAGTTTTGTGCTGTTTCCAGCTCATCCTCTCAAAGGCCAGCCTCTAATTGAATGAGCTGGAAATACTATCAATCTACCTGGCTTGGCGCAGAACCCCTGGTTTCTGCGGAACGCAGTTTAAGAACTCTTGTGTTAACCTTTTGTCCCACACAAGTTCTAAAGAGTGGCTTGCGAGAACAGAAATATTGCTGTGATATAAATTGCTGGGGTTATTTGAAATTTGGTCTTAAGAGGCAATTTAGCGTGGCCAATCCACCTACCCTGCACATCTTTGGGTTGTGGGGGAGAAACCCACACAAACACGGGGAGAATGTGCACACTCCATACGGACAGCGACCCAGAGCCGGGATCGAACCTGGGACCTCGGCGCCGTGAGGCAGCAGTGCTAACCACTGTGCCACCCTGCTGCCGAGGCCTATCGACAATTTGCAAACGTGGCAAAACCCATGGAAGGGGATAAGAGGAAGGACTGAGTCGAATGTGCAGCATAGTCTGGAGCAGGCGGCAAGCCCCTTTCACCCCATTGCAGGGTCACCTTTGACCCAATAAAACAGCAAACGCTGGAAACACTCAGCAGAACAGGCAGCATCTGTGGAGAAAGAAACAGATTTAATGCTTTGAGTTGGGTCTTCTTCTGAAGAGTTATGTTGGGATTTGGAATATTAGCCACAAATACTATCTGACCTGCAGAGAATTTCCAATACTTCCAGTTTTTATTTTGGTCTTCCAAAATACCAGCGTCTGCAGAATTTTGTATTAATTCACTTTTTAAAATTTGTTTGTGAAAAATGAAATGAAAATCGCTTATTGTCACGAGTAGGCTTCAATGAAGTTACTGTGAAAAGCCCCTAGTCGCCACATTCCGGCGCCTGTCCGGGGAGGCTGGTACGGGAATCGAACCGTGCTGCTTGCCTGCTTTAAAAGCCAGCGATTTAGCCCATTGAGCTAAACCAGCCCTGTGAGACGTGGGCGTTGCTGTCTGGGCCAGCATTTATTGCCCATCCCTAATTGCCCTTGAGGGGCAGTTAAGAGTCAACCATGTGGCTGTGGATCTGGAGTCACATGTAGGCCAGACCGGGTAAGGACGGCAGATTTCCTTCCCTGAAGGACATTAGTGAACCACATGGGTATTTACAACAATTGACAATAGTCATTATTAGCCTTTTAATTTTGCCATCTGCAGTGGTGGGGATTTGAACCTAGCCCCCACAGCATTACCCTGGGTCTCTGGCTTACTAGTCCAGTGACAATACCACAAAGCCACCGCCTCCCCAGGAGGGGACCCAGTGAAGACTCATCTGTAATGCAGCCAGACAGGATGCTTTCTATGGTACATCTGTAAAAATTGCTAAGAGTCAATGTGGACATGCAGAATTTCCTCAGTGTCCTGAGGAAGTATAGGCGCTGTTGTACTTTCTTGGATGCACCGTTGACGTGGGTGGGCCAGGACAGATTGTTGGTGATGTGCACACCTCGGAATTTGAAGCTGTCAACCATCTCCACCTCGGCCCTGTTGGTGCAGGCAGGGGTGTGTATGATACTTTGCTTCCTGAAATCAATGACCAGCTCTTTAGCTTTGCTGACATTGAGGGAGAGATTGTTGTCATTACACCACTCCACTAGGTTCATTATCTCCCTCCTGTATTCGGATTCATTGTTGTTCGAGATCCGACCCATTACGGTTGTGTCATCAGCAAACTTGTGGAAGGAGTTTGAGCCAAATTTTGCCAGTCGAGCGTGTATAGGGAGTATAGTAGGGGGCTAAGTATGCACCCCTGCGGGGCCCCGGTATTGAGGACTATCATGGAGGAGGTGTTGTTATTTATCCTTGCTGATAGTGGTCTATGGACCATGCAGCCAAGGATCCAGTTTCAGAGGGAGGAGCCAAGTCCTCGGTTTTGGAGTTTTGATATGAGCTTGGCTGGGCCTAAGGTTTTGAAGGCCGAGCTGTAGTCATTGAATAGGAGTCTGATGTAGGAGTCCATGTTGTCGAGATGCTCCAGGGACGGGTGTTGGGCCAGGGAGATAACGTCTGTTGTGGCAGTATGCAAATTGAAATGGATCGGGGAATTCTGGGAGTATGGAGTTGATCCAAGCTAAGGGGGAGTAAAGAATATTTGTATTAAAATCAAACTTTTCATGTTTAATAAATGTTTTGTGCTCTTGTTAAAAACTAATTAGTGAGGGCAGCATGGTGGGGCCGTAGTTAGCACTGCTGCCTATGGCGCTGAGGACCCAGGTTCGATCCTGGCCCCACGTCACTGTCCTTGTGGAAAAAAGATGTGCAGGGTAGGTGGATTGACCCCATTAAAATGCTCCTTAATTGGAAAAAAAATAATTGGGTACTCTAAATGTATTTTAAAAAATAACTAATTAGCGGTCCTATGCCTACTTTCTTTCAGTTACAGTCTTTTGAGCCAAGGTTCCATTCTGGGATCTTCCCGCCCAATTATATCACCAATAACACCTTCCACTTCCCTCTTCTCTTTTGCTGCTTTGAGCTTTATTTGGTAGCAATGTTTGCTCATGGTTCTTGGAGGCCTGCTCAAGCATTGCCACCACTCCTGCTGCGTGACTTTTCAGTCAGGCAAGTGGGAATCCTCGGGGATGCTCAGAGGAGCTCAGCATCAAATACATGAGCTCAACAGAAAATCCATCACACAAATCTTTACAGAACTCCGAGCAAGTCGTCCCAAGGTAAAGCACTTTAGTCCTCAAATTAATTCCCCTCAAAGATCCCCATCTCTAGTTACGGTTACGCCAACCTACTCTCACAGCCGTTGATGCTTTCAATGTGCCATGTGCCGGTGTATGATGGAGGATAAGCAATGCAGAAATTAAAATAATTTTTTCATCACAGAAAATAACATCTTGCTGTTGTTTACTGCCCTTTGTGCGAGAGGTCTCTGAGTGCGTTGCATTGGGGCGAGGCAGACGCTGAGGTTTGCCTTTGATGGAAAGATGAGTTAGTCCTGCACCGAGCCACAGTGAGAGGTGACTTTAATTACTCTCCCTCTTAAGTGTTAACAATAACAATAGTTTGTATTTATATGGCAGCTTTAACATAGTTCAAACGCACTTCACAGAAGCGTTACTGCACAAGTTTTGACACCAAGACAGATAAGGAGATATGAGGAGAGGGGGATCAGGGGGATAGGTTTTAAGGGGTGTCTTAGAGGAAGAGAGGGCTACAGAGGTGGACAGATTTAGGGAATGAAAATTCCAGAGATTAGGGCTGCGGCAGCTGAAGGCACACGCGCCAATGTTGGAGTCATGAAAATCTCAGTATCTTGCCGAAAATGACTTTAAAAATAAAACTTTCGAGTACCCAATTCATTTTCTCCAATTAAGGGGCAATTTAGCATGGCCAATCCACCTACCCTGCACATCTTTGGGTTGTGGGGGCGAAACCAATGTAAACACGGGGAGAATGTGCAAACTCGACACGGACAGTGACCCAGAGCCAGGATCGAACCTGGGACCTCGGGGCCGTGAGGCAGCAGTGCTAACCCACTGCGCCACCCTGCTGCCTTCTTGCGGAAAATGATTGTGTCAATGTAAGGGTCTCTGCTGTGCCGCGGTTGGCAATACCTCCTGAGTTACAAGGTTATGAGTTCACGTCCAACTCCACAACTTGAGCACAAGAATCACGGTGACACTCCAGTGCTTTGAGGGAGTGCTGCACTGTTGCAAGTGCTGCTCTTTTCTTAGAGAATCGAAAAAATCAGGAAGTTATCCGAAACCTGCATCGAACCTCGGTTAGACCATCCTGCGTATATTGTGTGCTGTTCTGGCTGTCATATTATAAAAAGGATAAAGAGGTACTGGAGAACAGGTTCACAAGAATCAGTGGTGTAGTGGTACTGTCACTGGACCAGTAATCCAGAAACTCAGGACTCTGGCATTCCAGGTTCGAATCCCACCTGGGCAATTCGTGGAATTTGGATTTAATAAAAAAATCTGGAATTAAAAGTCTAATGACGACCATGAAACCATTGTTGTAAAAACCCATATGGTTCAGGGAAGGAAATCTGCTGTCCTTATCTGGTCTGAACTACATGTGACTCCAGACCCACAGCAATGCCCTCAGGGATGGGCAGTAAATGCCCATGTGGCAGCGACGCCCACATCTCATAAACAAATTTTTAAAAAGAATGATATCAGAAACGCAGGGGTACGTTCTCCCCGTGTCTGCGTGGGTTTCGCCCCCACAACCCAAAAATGTGCAGAGGTGGATTGGCCACTCTAAATTGCCCCTTAATAAAAAATAAATAAAAAAAAAAAAAAAAAAGAAACGCAGGGGTAGACGTATTAGAAAAGTATTGTCTCTTTGAAATCATGGAAGGCTTTGATAGAGAAGATACAGTGAGACTGTTTTCAGTTGTCAGGAAGAGCCGGATTCAAGGCCATCAACACCAAGGTAGTCATCAAAAAATCCAATAGGGAATTCAGAAGAAACCACTTTACCAAAAGAGTGGAGAGAATGTGAAACTCGCTACACACAGAGTGGATGTATTTTAGTGGATAGACAATCATATGAGGGAGACGGGAAAAGAGGATTACAACGATAGATTTGGACGAGGAAATCAGGCTCAAGTATAACATTAGACTGATTTGGACGAAGTGGCCTCTTTCTGTGCCGTGCATCCTAGTAGTAAGAATGGGTTCTGGAATGTTCCAAGACCTGGGGAATAATAATTCCTTAGGTGGGTCGGAATATAGCTACATATTCAGCTGAGCGAACGGGATGCTGATAGGCGAGGTGACGAGAGGGCTTCAGAATCCCCATTGTTCACGGGAAGTCAAGGAGCAGATTCTGTGACAGCTCATTAACTTAGCTCTGTAAACGGAAGCTTGGCGATACATCCTCGAAGCAGCGAGTCGGGCGGACAAAATAAGACCAGGATGAAGCGCGCGAGAGGTGGGAGAAGCACGAATCCTAACCGACAGGCCCTACAAAATCAACAAGCAATTTAACTCAGTGGCTGGATGTTGAATGTGAGGGCCCGACAGGGTGAAATATAATCGCTCTCTCAGATCTGGCACTCTAAGACTTGTATCTGTCTGAGTGCCAATCTCTGCCTCTGTACGCTTGACAAGAGGGACGGGGAAGCAGTTCTTGCCTGTCCATTGCTATATGGCTCTACATGTCCCAGTGTCAATTCTTGTAAATGTACAGGGCTTGCCGAGAAATGGGTGGCAGTTCTCTCTTACATCTGGTGTAACATGCCTCGCGTGCTGCCATTTAAGTGTGTGGCATAGAGCGGGTGAGCTGCATGATGGGCAAAAGAGAACAGCTGATGCCTGAGATGTGCGTGCCGCCGAAGTGTTGCCGGTAATAATCTGTCATCAATTGTCAAACTGGCACAGTGGTCATGTCGGGAGTCTCATTCATTCAGCAGAGTGCTGCCTGACATATTCGTGTCAGCTCATGTCCTTTGCAGAGCTGAAACCCATCACTAGACCACTTTTTGTCTAAACTAATGACTGCGCCGATGTGGTGCACAAAACAATTGTGGGTTAAGCACTGTAGTGCCGGAGAATCTGGAACTATTAGAGCGATGTGCCTCCTGACATAAATGACACGGTTTAGTTCAGCATGATTTATTTAGTTCAGGATTAAAGGAAATTGTTCTTGTAATGTGGGCGTCACAGATGGAAGGATAAAGAAAGGCCTTGCATTTCTATGGCACCTTTCCTCACCTGAGGATGTCCCAAAGAACCGTACACACAATTAGTGACTTTTGCAAATGTAGTCACAAAGGGCAGCACGGTGGCGCAGTGGTTAGCACTGCTGCCTCACGGCGTCGAGGTCCCAGGTTCGATCCCGCCTCTGGGTCACTGTCCGTGTGGAGTTTGCACATTCTCCCCGTGCTTGCGTGGGTTTCGCCCCCACAACCCAAAGATGTGCAAGCTAGGTGGATTGGCCATGCTAAATTGCCCCTTAATTGAAAAAAATTAATTGGGTACTCTAAATTTATAAAAAAGAAGAAAAAAAAGAAAATGTAGTCAGAATCCCAGACAACTTGATAATCCATGTCAGTCAGGTTTGTTTAGGGTTAAATACTGAGCAGGACACCAGAGAGAACTTCCTGTCCTTTGAACCGTGCTGTGGAATCTTGCTTTACATTCATCTGACACGGTTAATGGGCCTCAGTCTTATCCAAACGGCAGCAGTTCTGACAGTGCAGCTCTCCCTCAGTGAAGCACGAGAGTGTCAGTCTAGATTTTGCTCCCAAGTATCTGGGACGGAACTCTCCGACCCCCCAAGGGGTGGGAATCGCCCGGGGCCGGCGTAAATCCTGCCCCCGCCGTGGCTGGAATTCTCCGCCACCCGGGAATCGGCGGGGGTGGGAATCGCGCCATGCCTGTCGGCGGGCCCCCCGCGGTGATTCTCCGGCCCGCGATGGGCCGAAGTCCCGCCGCTGACAGGGCGATCTGACCCCGGGGGGTGTCCCCATGGTGGCCTGGCCCGCGATCAGGGCCCATCGATCGGCGGGCGGGCCTGTGCCATGGGGGCACTCTTTTTCTTCCGCCGCCGCCACAGCCTCTACCATGGCGGAGGCGGAAGAGACCCCCTCCACCGCGCATGCGCCAGGGTAACGTCAGCAGCCGCTGATGCTCTGGCGCATGCGCGGACTCACGCCGGCCGGCGAAGGCCTTTTGGCCAGCCGTTCGCGCCAGCTGGCGGGGCGCCAAAGGCCGTTCGCACTGGTCGGCAGAGAGCCAACCACTCCGGCGCGGGCCTCGCCCCTAAAGGTGCGGAGAATTCCACACCTTTGGGCAGGTCCGACGCCGGAGTGGTTCTCGCCACTCCACAACGCCGGGACCCCCAGCCCTGCCGGGTAGGGGAGAATCCCGGCCCTGGAGTGGGACTTGAACTCACAACTCGCTGGCTCAGTGTTGCCCTCTCTGGGACAGGGCAGACACCTACCATTGGTATTTTATGTTACAATAAGCCGCCAGTCTTAAACAGTTACTTTTCTGATTCCAACCAACAAATTGCCTGATTCATTGAATTCAGGTGATAGCCGTTCATCCTGTAACTTACCCATAAGGTGCCTGTGCCCAATTTACTTGTATTTTGCCTGAAGAGGTTTTCTCCTTCAGTGTCTACTGGCTGGCAGCCTCGATTCCAAGATCCCAATTTGAGGAGATGTGCTTGTCTATTCATGGGTGAGGCCACCCACAGTCAAATATCCCGATCGTAATTGCTGTCTACGCACAAAAATGAAGTATGACTGCCTGTTCAGGGCCACAAGGGACAGATAGCCCCTGTGTGCAAACATGCAAGATGACTTGTTCCGGACCAGATTTTAACCTCACTTAAAACCGATTCGCCTCGAGTTAGAATTGGGCCCAACTTTTCCTTTCGTGAGTGACAGGGGAAGGAGTAACACAATTGTCCCAAATTCTGGTAGAGATCAAAGTATCAGCGGAGTGATCGGCAGGGAATTGGTTACTGTCAGAGAACTGGTCTATGCTTTCAAAGTGGAAGGCAAATGTTTGATAACCCTGAAATAGGGAAGGAGAGAGGAAGAAGAGGGGAGGTGGGGCTGGAGATAGCGAGATAAACATCATTCACCATTTTTAAAGGGGTATTCTTTTTTGTTAATGTATTCATTCATGGAAAGTAGGCCCTTGAGAAGGTGCTGGTGAGCTGCCTTCTTAAACCGCTGCAGTCCATGTAATGTAGGTACACCCACAGTGCTGTTAGGGAGGGAGTTCCAGGATTTTGACCCAGCGACAGTGAATGCGCGGCGATATATTGCCATGTCGGGGTGGTGAGTGGCTCGGAGGGGAACCTCCAGGTGGTGGAGTTCCCATGTGTCTGCTCCCCTTGTCCTTCCAGTGGGTAGAAGGAGGTTTGCTGCATAAGGAACCTTGGTGAGTTCCTGCAGTGCATCTTGTAGATGGTACACACGGCTGCTACTGTACATTGCTGGTTTAGGGAGTGAATGTTTGTGGAAGGGGGAGCAATCAAGCGAGCTGCTTCATCCTGGATGGTGTTGAACTTCTTGAGTGTTGTTGGAGCTGCACTGAGCCAGGCAAGTGGAGAGTATTCCATCGCACTCCTGCCTTGTGCCTTGGAGATGCTGGGTTTTTGGGGTCAGCAGGTGAGTTACTCACTGAAAGATTCTGAGCCTCTGGCTTCTTCTTGTAGCCACAGTATTTATAGGGCGGGTCCAATTCAGTTTCTGGTCAACGTTAACCTCCAGGATGTTAATAGTGGGCGATTCACCAATGGGAATGTCCAGGGGAGATGTTTAAGTTCTCTCTTATTGGGGATAATTATTGCCTCACACTTGTGTGCCACGACTTCCATGGCACTTTCGATGTTCTGAATAAGTCATATTGGAGACTAAACTTTAACTCAGTGTCTCCCTCCACAGATGCCGATGCTAATGAGGCTTTCTCTTTTCATTTCAGATTGCAGCAGCTGCGGTATTTTGCTTTTATTGTAGTGTTTAAATCACTGCCACCTCTTTTCCAGGAATGTCTAACTTGAAGTTCTGCTCTTCCCCCCCATGGTGTTTCTGTTTATTTGTTTCACTGTGTTCGTCTTCAATGCTTCCCATTTCCCTCCTGGTGTTTGACAAGGTGTTTACAGAAACCTGCTTTCACACCCGCGTCTCCTTCACCAGCAACTGTCTCCAGCTCTGGCTGAACACACGTGGATTCCAACCAAAGTACCATCCACTTTGTATTGAATCCATCCAGGTATCTCCGAGACTTAATACATTCCTCAGACTGTTGTTATTGCTTCATCCTGAGATCCAGGCGCTGTCCACACACCTAACCTCTCCCTCTGACTCATCCTATCTCAAATCTGCCCTTATCCCCAATTTTGTTTCCTTCTTTATCTCATCCGATACCTTAAAATGAAACATTTTCTTTTCTTTTCAGGTATCCAACCTCCAACAGGTTATTGGTACCAATGTACATCAGGGTCGTTCCTCTCATTCCCGTCCCTCTCACACCATCCCTTCTTCTCATTCCACCTCTTGCTGTGCATTCACTATACCTTCTGACCTTCCCCTCTCTGATGCTGAACGATCTGCATGGTGTTCTTTGAGTTGCTAAATTCAGGATGGTTGGCGTTGTGTTCACAAAGACCACAAAACAGCTTTAACTTGAACAAAGCTATAAATTTATTAACACTACTAATTTGGATTCGACTCTTACTCATAAATACACAGCTGATAATTAATATATAATCTACACTCACCTACAACTAATCTCTACACTGTAATAAACTATGATCTGCTCTCACTCACACTATCTTTCCTTCAGTCTGTACTCTAGCTAACTCCTTCACTTCTCTCCCCACAAGGCTTAGCATCAATCTCTTATATACTTGTAACTCTAGTTCCCTCTAGTGGCTGATGTAGACATTTCATTAACCTTTACAATTCTTACATTTATGATAATACCACAGTCTGTACTCAGCAAATGACTCCGTTTTGTTCCCTTGCATCCTCACCTCCATGAATTTCAGGCTCGCCATTACGTTGAACTCTTCTTATGTTGTCTTTGACACGGTACTCCCTTCTTTGGACAAGAGTCCTCCCCACAGCTCAACAAACCCTTTCATCGGCAAACTTACTAACCCACCCTTCCACTTCCTCATCCCAGAACAGATCTCTGTGGGACATCACTGGCCACCGACCTCCAGGCAGAATACTTTCCAACCACTACCACTCGCTGTCTTCTTTCGGCCAGCCAATTCTGGACCCAGACAGCCAAATTTCCCTGTATCCCATGCCCCCTAACTTTCTGAATGAGCCTACCATGGGGAACCAAATCAAATGCCTGACTGAAATCCATATACACCACATCCACTGCCCGACCTTCATCAATGTGTAACATCACATCCTCAAAGAATTCAATGAGGCTTGTGAGGCATGACCTGCTGACTATCTTTAATTAAACTATGTTTTTCTAAATAATCATAAAGTGAGGACGCAAAGATCATCGCCAACGGCGCAGCAAGAGGCAGATGATCAGCCAGGATCGGTCTGAATGACGGAGCACGCTCGATGGGCCGAATGGCCTACTCCTGCTCCTATTTCCTATGTCCCGATACACATTCCCGATTTCCGTCACTCGACCATTGGAGGCCGTGCTGTCTGCTGCCTGAGCTCTGTAATCCCCTCCCCTGAACCTCACCATCTCTTTTTTAAGACGCTCCTTAGAAAACCCACCACTTTGCCAATGGTTTCCGGTCACCTGTCCCAATGTCTCCTTGGTGTCATTTCGTCGATCAGCTGGAATGGACTGTTTATTATCTGGGGTTGTGCTTGATTGTCGAGGTATAAAATGATATCGATCCAAGGCAAGCGGATGGAGTTAAGCTACAGGCCCCAAATGGGGGATTATTCTCGAGGGGCCTTGTTTCTCTAGCTGGAACCTTCGGGCCTTCCGCCCCGGTGGGGGTCACCTGATCCCCGGTGGTGAGGGGAGCGAACAATGGGGGAAAACCCGATGACAGTGGCGGGACTGGCAGGTTCTGCCACTGGCCGTCTCTGCTGCCGCAAAACATGCCGGCAGGAGGGGCAGCACGGTGACACAGTGGTTAGCACTGGGACTACGGCGCTGAGGACCCGGGTTCGAATCCCGGCCCCGGGTCACTGTCCATGTGGAGTTTGCACATTCTCCCCGTGTCTGCGTGGGTTTCACCCCCACAACCCAAAGATGTGCAGGGTAGGTGGATTGGCCACGCTGAATTGCCCCTTCCTTGGGAAAAAAAAAAATTGGGTACTCCAAAATTCGAAACAAAAGCACGCTGCGAGTGGGGCTGAACAATCCTGCCCAATGTTACAGGCACTATGTAAATGCAAATGAATTACCTCGTGCCACACCCACCTTAAAGTGATAAGAAGACAGAAACCCTTTGCCAACTTGGTGAGTTGGACCGAGGGATTTGTTCAAATAATTATTCGGGAGCAAAAACATGTCAGATTTACGTCAACAGACAGATTTTGTTTTTTGCAAGGAGGCACAGAAGGCGGACTGCCTTCACCTCCCCATTAGGCGCATGTCACCTTAAATCAGATTGACTGAATGAGGCTTGGTTTGAAACGGATTAAAGATTGCGCTGCGGAGGTTCGGTCGGCTTAGATAATGACACACTCTCTAACTGACAGCACGGATTAAGCCGCTCGATGCCAGACTGCTGTCGGAGGGCTGCTAATGGGACCCCCCGCTGCTTTCCAAGGCCTGGCTTTGGGGTCGTGCGTGGGTAAGCACTCGGCCCGGGGGGGAGGGGGGGGGAGAGGTGGACCCCTGCTGTTGTCACTCCTCACAGCGGAATCGGCGGCTGTAGTTTCTGCACTGATCCAGGCGAAAGGGTGGCTGGAGGCCACGATGAAGCCTTCAACTGTGAACGGGATGCCGTGTCACGAAGTTTATTCCTTGCTCTACCATTATCGAGATCGGGCATCAGTTCCAGTCACAGGTTTAAAGGCACAGACCACAAAGAAGCCTCGGCGTTGGGCCGGTTTATAAACCGCAAAATACAATTCCTCTTTAAAGGTCTTTCGTTCGCTTGTCCTGTCGATTTATTTCAAGAAAATAAAAATAAGCAACGGCCGGCTACGAAATCAAGAGTTTGGAGGACCCACTGTGCATCGCAGCCGAGCTAATATCATGTTTGAACCAGTGTTGCCATTAATTCAGTTGGTACCCGAACGGGGCAAGGCCATTCAGCCCATCGAGCCTGTCCCAGCATTCGGTTCTGTCATGATTGATCTGTCCCACAGCTCCATTTAACCACATCAGCTTTCTGTTTCTGAATCCGACAAAAACTCAGCAATTAATCCTCATCTAGAAAGCTCCATTGTCCTCAAGAATCCACAGCTATGGGGGAGTGAGCTCCAGATTTCTAATACTCTTTGTTATTCATGCAGGCCCCACCTTCTCAACCTTGCCCCTCGCCTGAGGTGTGGTGATCCTCAGGTTAAATCACCACCGGTCAGCTCTCTCCTCTCAAAGGGGAAAGCGGCCTATGGTCATCTGGGGCTATGGCAACCTTGGGCCAGATTCTCCGATTCTGAGGCTAAGTGCGGAGGAGCCGTGGCGTTTTACGTGGAACAAATCGGCGTCGCCCCCTCACCGATGCTGCGACCAGTGAGGGGCTAGAGGCCGCACCACGTAAAACCCGCGGCCTCCACAAAATAAAAGGCTGGTAAACTGATGGGTCCGTGGGCGGGCGTGCGCACAACGACGAGCTGCTGCGGTCGCATCGACCACATGGCACCAGGCATGCGCGGTCCAGATCTGCCAGATAGTGACCTCCTGGACACCCCCCGGCCACCCCCCACCGGCCTCCCCAGTCCTCGCAAAAGCCCACCCCGACCAGCAGCTTGGCTCCTGCCCAACTGTGGCGATGCTGGCTTTAGCAACATCGGGGGCGGAGCATCGGGGGAGGGCCTTCAGGTGACGCACTGAGGCTGTCCCAATGGCGTGCCGCGCGCGCCGCGATGACACCATTTCGGCGGCGGGGGAGCACGGAAAATCTGCGTCAAACAGGCACCGCCCCGATTTCGGTGTAAAAAGGGATTCTCCGCCCGATCGCTGATTACGAAATCGGAGTCGGGGAACAGAGAATCTCGCCCCTTACCTTTTCTCTCTACTCTTTGTTTTAAAAAATACTTTCTGATTTCCCACCGAAATAGTCGAACTCTAACTTTAATCGATTCTCTTGAGTTGCCCTGTGAAACCCTCAATCAGATTGCCCCGCAACCATCTACATTCTAGCGGCATTTATGCAAACCTGTCCTCATGATGTGACACATTATCCTGCAATATCAATAACTTCTGGCAGTTCAGTTTCTGGATTATATCGTCGAGGCTTCTTTAAATATTGCTCAGAACTCTCTCCTCAAGGCTCGGTGGGGTAAATGCACTGCCCACTTGCAGCTCAGGAAGGTTTCCAGTTTGCTTACTGACCTGAAATGTGAGCTAATCTCAGGCCAAGCAGTGGCTGAGGTGCGATGATCGGAGTCATCCAACGTTAATTAAACTCTGTTTTATTTACGCTCCTTTTGAAGTGCCTGAGGATGTTTAACTAGGTTAAACTTCAAATAGCTGCTATTGTTGTGGGGAGGAGGGGGCAGGCAGAGCTCTCAATTCTGGGAACATAGGAACAGGAGTGGGTCATTTAGCCAATCAAGACTGTTTAATGGCTGGTCTGTGATCTTTGCCCTATATTCTTTAATACCCTGGTTAACAAAATTTTATCAATCTCATACTTAAAATTACCAATTCTGGTCATTGGTAATCGTGGTCTGGGCCTTGGCTCCTCCCTCTGCAACTGGATCCTGAACTTCCTAACCCACAGACTACAATCAGTAAGGATAGGCAACAACACCTCCTCCATGATCATCTTCAACATCAGTTTGCATCCTCAGCCCCCTACTATACTCCTTGTACACCTATGACTGTGTGGCTAAATTCCCCACCACCTCGATTTTCAAATTTGTTGGTGACACCACCGTAGTGGGTCAGATCTCAAACAATGATGGGACAGAGTATAGGAATGAGATAGAGAATCTGGTGAACCGGTGCGACGACAATAATCTCTCCCTCAATGTTAACAAAACGAAGGAGATTATCATTGACTTCAGGAAGCGTAGTGGAGAACATGCCCCTGTCTACGTCAATAGGAATGAAGTAGAAAGGGTCGAGAGTTCAAATTTTTCGGTGTCCAAATCACTAACAACCTGTCCTGGTCCCCCCGTACTGACACTATAGTTGAGAGAGCCCACCAATGACTACTTTCTCAGAAGATTAAGAACATTTGGGATGTCAGCTGTGACTCACCAACTTCGACAGATGCACCATAGAAAGCATTCTTTCTGGTTGTATCACAGCTTGGTATGGAGCCTGCTCTGTCCAAGACCGCAGGAAATTACAAAAGGTTGTGAATGTAGCCCAGTCCATCACGCAAACCAGCCTCCCATCCATTGACTCTGTCTACAATTCCCGCTGCCTCAGAAAGGCAGCAGCATAATTAAGGACCCCACGCACCTCCACCTTCTTCCGTCAGGAAAAAGGCACCAAAGTTTGAGGTCACGTACCAACCGACTCAAGAACAGCTTCTTCCCTACTGCCATCAGACTTGTGAATGGACCTACCTCGTATTAAGTTGATCTTTTCTCTACACCTTGCTATAACTGTAACATTATATTCTGCAGTCTCTCCTTCCTTCCCTATGTACGGTATGCATTGTCTGCATAGCACGCAAGAAACAATTTTCACTGTATACTAATACATGTGACAATAATAAATCAAATCAAATCAATTGAAAAATGAAAATCGCTTATTGTCACGAGTAGGCTTCAATGAAGTTACTGTGAAAAGCCCTAGTAGCCACATTCCGGCGCCTGTCCGGGGAGGCTGGTACGGGAATCGAACCGTGCTGCTGGTCTGCTTGGTCTGCTTTAAAAGCCAGCGATTTAGCCCAGTGAGCTAAACCAGCCCCTTGCCCAATTAAGGGCAGCACGGTAGCATTGTGGTTAGCACAATTGCTTCACAGCTCCAGGGTCCCAGGTTCGATTCCCGGCTTGGGTCACTGTTTGTGCGGAGTCTGCACGTTCTCCCCATGTGTGCGTGGGTTTCCTCCGGGTGCTCCGGTTTCCTCCCACAGTCCAAAGATGTGCAGGTTAGAACATAGAACATAGAACAGTACATAGAACAGTACAGCACAGAACAGGCCCTTCGGCCCTCGATGTTGTGCCGAGCAATGATCACCCTACTTAACCCACGTAACCGGTATACCCGTAACCTAACAATCCCCCCATTAACCTTACACTACGGGCAATTTAGCATGGCCAATCCACCTAACCCGCACATCTTTGGACTGTGGGAGGAAACCGGAGCACCCGGAGGAAACCCACGCGCACACGGGGAGGACGTGCAGACTCCGCACAGACAGTGACCCAGCCGGGAATCGAACCTGGGACCCTGGAGCTGTGAAGCATTGATGCTAACCACCATGCTACCGTGAGGCCCCATGCTAACCGTGAGGTTAGGTGGATTGGCCATGATAAATTGCCCTTAGTGTCCAAAATTGCCCTTAGTGTTGGGTCGGGTTACTGGGTTATGGTGATAGGGTGGAGGTGTGGGCTTGGGTAGGGTGCTCTTTCCAAGAGCCGGTGCAGACTCGATGGGCCGAATGGCCTCCTTCTGCACTGTAAATTCTATGTAAATTCATCCAGCATCAATTGCCATTTGTTGAAGAGAGTTCCAAACTTCTACCACACTTTGTGCGAACACGTTTATCCTAATTTCATTATTGAAAGGTCTCAATGTTCTGACTGGCCTCTGACGTCCGAACTTCCTCAACGAATAGAATTGCATTTTCTCTATCTACGCTATCCGTTCTCCTTCCTATCTTGTAAACTTTGATCAAATTGCCCCTTCACCCTCAAAATTCCAGGGGGCACTGCTCTAATCTGTGTCACCTGTCCGTGCACTCTTGGGCCGGAATTTTACAGCTCTTCACCTCAGTGGGATCTTCCGGTCCTGCTGACGGTGCAGCTCCGCTGCGGGTTTTCCAGCAGTGAGCGGTGCATTCAACGGGAAACCATGTTGACAGCGGTCAGAGCAGAAGATCCCGCCATTCCTCTGCTGCCGTGTAACACGTGGCTGGGTGCACGGAAAATCTCACCATTGGCGCCCAGGGGTGGAAACTTACGCGCCCCCGCCCTTTGTCTGCAGGATTTTCCAGTCCCGGCGAACACAATGGATCTTTGAACTTCTTGTCACATCTTCAACCCTACCCCCCACCCCCGCAGCAAGGTGGTGGTAAAATTCCGTTCCAGGTATCATTTTGGTTCATATACGACTGCTGCATAGTGATCAAACCTGGACTGTGCATTCATTGCACGATAGTGCAGAGCCTAGAGATGGATATTGCATTATTACGGGCAGCACGGTAGCACAGTGGTTAGCACTGTGGCTTCACAGCTCCAAGGTCTCAGGTTCGATTCCCAGCTTGGGTCACTGTCTGTGCGGAGTTTCCTCCGGGTCCTCCGGTTTCCTCCCACAGGTCACGAAAGACGCGCTTGTTAGGTGAATTGGACATTCTGAATTCTCCCTCAGTGTACCCGAACAGGCGCCGGAGTGTGGCGACTAGGGGCTTTTCACAGTAACTTCATTGCAGTGTTAATGTAAGCCTACTTATGACAATAAAGATTATTATTATTGAAAATGCTCTTTCCCTGGTGTGCTCTTGGGAGAACATAGAACATAGAAAAATACAGCACAGAACAGGCCCTTCGGCCCACGATGTTGTGCCGAACGTTTGTCCTAGATTAAGAACAAATTAATTTATACCTCATCATTCTACCGTAATCCAGGAATGTACCTATCCAATAGCCGCTTGAAGGTCCCTAATGTTTCCGCCTCAACTACGTCCACAGGCAGTGCATTCCATTCCCCCACTACTCTCAGGGTAAAGAACCTACCTCTGACATCCCCCCTATATCTTCCACCATTCACCTTAACTTTATGCCCCCTTGTAATGGTTTGTTCCACCCGGGAAAAAAGTCTCTGACTGTCTCCTCTATCTATTCCCCTGATCATCTTTTAAACCTCTATCAAGTCGCCCCTCATCCTTCTCCGTTCGGGTAGCAGAGTGCCAGCCCAATTCTCCAGAGCACCCTCAACCTTTCCCCGTAATACCTACGCTCCATTCCAGGCAACATCCTGGTAAATCTCCTTTGCACCTTTTCCAAAGCTTCCACATCCTTCCTAAAATGAGGCGACTAGAACTGCACACAGCACTCCAAATGTGGCCTGACCAAGGTTTTGTACAGCTGCATCATCACCTCACAGCTCTGAAATTCAAACCCAATGAATCCCAATACTGTCCAGTTTTCTCATATCCCACCAGATCAGACTGATTTGGATTGTACGATGTCTAACCCTATGTTCTTCAACAACATTTTAGGGGCAACCTGGTTGAACCAACAACAACTTACATTAACAGAATGCCTTTAAAGATCCCATGCTATTAATATTAGTTTGGAAACAGGTATTTATCCTGTGCCCTAACCAGGCACTTGTGAAGCTGGGTACTGAACCAGTTTTCAATTTCACATCAGGGATAATCCGACACTTTCAAAATACGCAGGGATGGATGGACAATTTAGCTGGGTTCGAACTGACATTGTTGCTGGCATTGAAAATACCAGTTTTATAATGATAATCTTGATTGTCACAAGTAGGCTTACATTAACACTGCAAGGAAGGTACTGTGAAAATCCCCCCGTCACCTCATTCCGGCGCCTGTTCGGGTTCACTGAGGGAGAATTTAGAATGTCCAATTCACCTAACAAGCACATTTTTCGGTATGTGGGAGGAAACCGGGGCACCCGGGGGAAACCCACGCAGACACAGGGAGAACGTGCAAACTCCGCACAGTGACCCAAGTCGGGAATCGAACATGGGACCCTGCCGCTGTGAAGCTACAGTGCTAACCACTGTGCTACCGTGCTGCCCACAATAGTTGAATATTTGCTTTCAGGAATGCATACTTCCTTCTAGAAGTCCTTCTGAAAGTCCGGTGTTGCGTTCCAGCTAAGAATGGTGATGCTGGGAAGAAAACCGCCAATGGTCTTAGATGTACCACGGCAGACAAGGCTATGGGCCAAGTGCTGGAAAATGGGGTTAGAATACTTAGGTGGTTGTTTCTGACCAGCGCAGAGGGACGGGTGAAGGGGCCTTTTCTGTGCTGTAGACCTCTATAACTCTATGACTCTGTCGAACCATGCTTTTTCGGGCAGCAGAGTGCCAGCCCAATTCTCCAGAGTGGGGCCTGAACACGTAATGTTCTGACAGAGGAGAGAGTACCATCCACTGACTTGCTAAGGTCAGTCAGCAGCTAACACGCAACACGCATGTGCCCATCATGCCTGTGCTGTCTCTGTGGTAGAGCTATCCGATTGGTCCCGTTGACCCCACGCCTTCCCCCAGATTCCTGTTAATTTTTTACCCTTTAACCATTTTCTCCGACTCCTTTTCGATGACAATCACCGGAGCTTGAATCTTGCTGAAAAAAGAGACAAGTTGCTGAAGCTTTCCATCTTGGACTTATCAGGGCAAATGAGAGAATTCCAAGTTTCAAACAATCACAGCAATTTATACAGGAGGAGAAGCGATTTGCGCCAATCAGCGTGGCTTTCTCCTGTGGCATAAATGGTGATCATTTGAAATTTGGAATTCTGGCATTTGTCCTGACAAGTCTAAGATAAAAAGCTTTGTCAAGCGTCTCTCTTTCCAGTATTACTCCTTTTGAAAGTTACTATTGGATCTGCTTCCACTACCCTATCATGCAGTGCATTCCAGATGACAACATAACTCCTCATTACCCACTGGTTATTTTGCCAATTACTATATATCTGTCTTTTCTGGCTCCTGACCTTACTACCTCACCCCACCCCCTCCATAAAAATAAATAGGATGACACCGTTTCCAGTGGGAGGACGAACTGTAATTAGTGGGCACAGATACAAAATTGTGGAAGATAAGAATAACATTTTGGGTCAGATGAGTGGAAGTGCAGTCAATTCAAAGGTGTCGATGCATGCTGCGGATTTTCTATTTAAATGCCCGAGTTTTATGGCTCTGTTCAGCCATTGATCTATCAGGCTGAAAGACAATCTCGTGGCTGCTTGGAGACAAAAGAAAAGGAACCTTTCTGGTTAACATTGTAAATGAAAAAATTTGCATTTGTATAGCACCTTTCGCAACTCAGGACGTCTCAAGAGCTTCACAGGCAATTATATACTCTTGAAATCGCGTCACTGTTATGATGTTGGGACTATTACAGACTCAACTTGCACAGAGCAAAATTCCTCCCATCCACTGCCCTCATCCATTCCTCTCATCCCCTAGCCATTCATTGGCTCTATCTACACCTCCCGCTGCCTTGGGAAAGCAGGCAGCATAATCAAAGACCACTCCCACCCGGGTTATTTTCCAACCTCTTCCATCGGGCAGGAGTTACCAAAGCCTGAGCACACGCACTAGCAGTTTCAGAAACAGCTTCTTCCCCGCTGTTACCAGATTCCTGAAACTCCCTCTTATGGACTGAACTGATTTCATCACATCTCTACTGAGTAGCGCTGCACTCCATATGTTCTCCCGATGCCTGTGTTTATGCATTTACATTAGAGATCTATCGCGCGTCCTATGTTATTCATGTATGGAACGATCTGTTTGGACTGTGCGCACAACGATAATAGTAATAATAATAATCTTTATTAGTGTCACAAGTAGGCTTACATTAGCGCTGTAATGAGGGGCAGTACAGTGGTGCAGTGGTTAGCACTGCTTCCTCATAGCGCAGAGGTTCGATCCCGGCTCTGGGTCACTGTCCGTGTGGAGTTTGCACATCCTCCCCGTGTCTGCGTGGGTCTCACCCCCACAACCCAAAGATTTTTTAAAATAAATTTAGATTACCCAATTATTTTTTCCAATTAAGGGACAATTTAGCGTGGCCAATCCACCTACTCTGCACATTTTTGGGTTGTGGGGGCGAAACCCACGCAGACACGGGGAGAATATGCAAACTCCACACGGACAGTGACCCAGAGCCGGGATCGAACCTGGGACCTCAGCGCCGTGAGGCGGTTGTGCTAACCACTAGGCCACCAGGCTGCCCTTCCCACAACCCAAAGATGTGCAGGGTAGGTGGATTGGCCACGCTAAATTGCCCCTTAATTGGGAAAAGAAAATTGGATACTCTAAATCTCTTTTCTTTTAAAACACTGCAATGAAGTAACGTTGAAAATCCCCTAGTCGCCACATTCCGGCGCCTGTTCAGGTACACAGAGGGAGAATTCAGAATGTCCAATTCACCTAACGAGCACATCTTTCGGGACTTGTGGGAGGAAACCGGAGCACCCGGAGGAAACCCACGCAGACACGGGGAGAACGTGCAGACTCCGCACAGACAGTGACCCAAGCTGGGAATTGAACCTGGGACCCTTGCGCTGTGAAGCAACAGTGCTAACTGTGCTGTACGTCGGTAAATGTGACAATAATTTCAGATCCAAATCCTCAAAAAGGAATGTGATAAACCAGCAGGTCATTGGCTTCAGTGAGGGATAAATAGGGCACCAGGCAATAGTTCCCCCACTCTTCTTTAACATAGTGCCCTGGGACCTTACATGTCCATATGATTCGGAAGACAAGGCCTGAAAAACAGTAGGTCTGACTGAGCACCACGACAGAGTTCCAGTCCAGGCTTTTGAGTTCAATCGTCCGGAGTGGTAGTTGGCCCCACAATCTTGTGCCAGAGACAGGAGTGCTACCCACTGAGCCACAGGGGGCACTCATTTCTTCTTTAAGTCTGCAACTTAAAAGTTTCAACGCAGTTTGCCATCAATCATGTACATCAGGCACAACACGTTTAACAACCTGCAAAGGGCGAAGCTTTTCAATTTTTAATGTGACTTACAACTGGATGACATAAAAATCCATTAAAAGGAATAGGAAATACAGAGCGGCTCTCAGTGTGACTAATTTTTACAAAGTTCAAGAAGAGTGCAATAAAAGACAAGATGAATAATTTTCTTTCCTGCTGTGCCTGAAGTTTTGAACTTAACGTCGGGACAATCTTTCAAAGAGATTCAGCTGAGAATTGGGAGACATTTCAGATATGCGGGTGCATATATGTTTGGACGAGAGTGCCTTGGTAGATGGAAGAAAAGGTAGCAAAGTTTTGGATGGGTTGTACTTATGTGGGTTAACTCATTAACTTTTCTTGATCAAATCAGTCAAACGATTGATTTTGGCCCAAACACAGGTATCTTTGGCTGTGAAACAGAAGGAAAAGCCATTTTCCTGTCTTGAGTGCAGTGACTCATGCTGTAGCTTGACAGACACCAGCAGGCCCACAGTTAGTCCCTGCATTGGGGCCCTGTTGTATATTGTTGCTCTATCTGTAAAGTACTAGGAGATAATTAGCTAGGAACTAATTGTTATCTGTAAGTGTTCCACGTGGCCACATTTCACGGCTGTACAAGAGAGTCATGTGATGTATTCCAGAACAAGTCCAAACTGGTCTTTTGTAAAAGGCATCATGGCAAATATTGAACATAAAGAGCTCTCGGCCGTGATTACTAATGACAGTAGGGTTGCAAAAGCAACAGGAATACATAGCATGGTGGCAGCCAGTGTCTGAAACCTGAAACATTTTCAATTAATTTAGTGTTCAGATGCAAAATCTTCACACATTACTGCCAAAAGATAATGTGAGTGAACCATATTGAAGTTGCTTCACAGCTCCAGGGACCCGGGTTCGATTCCCAGCTTGGGTCACTGTCTGTGTCGAGTCTGCACGTTCTCCCTGTGTCTGCGTGGGTTTCCTCCGGGGGCTCCGGTTTCCTCCCACAAGTCCTGAAAGACGTGCTGTTAGGTGAATGGGACATTCTGAATTCTCCCTCTGTATACCCGAACAGGCGGCGGAATGTGGCAACTGGGGGTTTTTCACAATAGGCTCGATCTCCCAAAAGGGAACAAAGTCCCTGAGTGAGCACATTGAGCCGCATGTTTCCCGGCACTCGCAGTGCTGAGAAACACGTGGCTATTTAACGCAACTCGCTTTGAATAAGGGGCTTAAACAGAGAACGTGCGGGCGAGGCAGCACACAGCCCTGTTCTTTACAACGGGAAGCTCTGCTCGCTGGAACTCCCCAGTGTAGTGAGACATTGGGACACCATTTTTAAATGGCATCCCGATCTCCGAGACCCACAAAAAATACCCAACCTCCCCCCAACCCCAACGCAACATGAAAGGGCCCCAGTCCCGGCCCCAGTCCTGGCCCCGGTCCCAGCCCCTCCCCCACAACCCCCACAGCAGCCAATCAAAAATGCCAACTCAGCAGTGCCGCTGCCAGTTCCACCCAGTCAGTGCCAGGCTGCCACCCAGTGGGCACTGCCAGGGCACCACCCCTTGGAGACCCCCATAAGTTCCATTCCATCTGGTCCCCATTCGTGGGGAGCTCACCCGAGGTCTCTGAGGCATAGAGGATGAATCCCAAAGCCTCAGGTACCTCAGGAACCTGCACATTACAGTGGGGCTTACTGCCTCACACTAATTGCAGGTTTGTCAAAAATTGATCCTGCCCCACAATCCCATTGCAACGTCTCACGAGATTGGGTTGAATCGCGTGAGGCGCTGCAAGCCGGGTAGATCCTGGGATGGGGGTCTCCCGGCTTTCACCGACCACACTGCGTCGCGGTGAGGTGCTTTACTGGCGCAGCGTGGCCAGAAGATCGCGCCCAGTAACTACATTGCAGTGAGGAGGTGGTGGAAGCAGGGACGATACTGACGTTTAAGGGGCATCTTGACAAATACATGAATAGGATGGGAATAGAGGGGTACAGACCCAGGAAGTGTAGAAGATTTTAGCTTCGACGGGCAGCATAGTCGGCGCAGGCTTGGAGGGCCGAAGGGCCTGTTCCTATGCTGTACTTTTCTTTGTTCTTTGTTCTTTGTAAATGCAAGCCTACTTGTGACACCAATATATTATTATAACAAAATATATGGGCGGCACGGTGGCGCGATGGTTAGCACTGCTGCCTCACACTGCTGAGGACCCAGGTTCGATCCCGGCCACTGTTCGTGAGGAGTTTGGACATTCTCCCCGTGTCTGTGTGGGTCTCACCCCCACAACACAAGAAGATGCAGGATAGGTGGATTGGCCACGCTAATTGGAAATTGCACCTTATTTGGACAAAAGAAGAATTGGGTACTCTGAACTTAAAAAAAGTAAGATAAAAATGTAATGTCGACTGGCACAGCCAGGGCCCACAATAAATTCGAGAACTGATGATGTTGTGGGACATTTGCAAAGTTTAAACAAAAGTCCAGATTGACAGTCAGAAGCTTCCTGAAAGAAAGGCATCAGCAATGGCGAGAAGCTTAGCTAACAATAACAATCTTTTATTATTGTCACAAGTAGGCTTACATTAACACTGCAATGAAGTTGCTGTGAAAAGCCCCTAGTCACCACATTCCGGTGCCTGTTCGGGTACACTGTGATTGTTATCTGTGTTGGTCTAACATCGACTGCAACTGGATGCAGTAAAACGAGAAACAGGCTTCCGACACAGGAGATGGTCCAACACTGTTTGATTGAACCTGTTGATTGCTGTACATAATCTGCTGTGGGTTGACACTCGGTTAACCTAACGGTTAACCTCCTACTGGCTTGACCAGACTAGCTCTCTATCACATGGTGATGATGTTCATTGACCTGTGCACTGCGACTATCTCCCTGGCCGTGACCTGTGAGAGAGGGAGCGCCTTAATGCCCTGTGGGCTTTATAGTGGTGGTGTCCTGTCTGGTGATTGGTTGTTCTGTGTCGTGTGTGTTCATTGGTTATCCTGTGTGTCAATCACTGCCTGTCTGAGTGGATATCATGACACACTGAGGGAGAATTCAGAATGTCCAATTCACCTAACAAGCACGTCTTTTGGGACTTGTGGGAGGAAACCGGAGCACCTGGAGGAAACCCATGCAGACACGGGGAGAACGTCCAGACTCTGTACAGACAGTGACCCAAACCGGGAATCGAACCTGGGACCGTAGCTGTGAAGCAACAGTGCTACCCACTGTGCTACCATGCCGCCCGTAAACTATACCCTTCTGTGGGCAGGAGATATGGGATTAAATATATTTAACAGCTGGGAGCTTACTAAAGAGGACGGCAAAAACCCCAACAAAATATTTAAAATATTCAGCACCCATCACATGCCAGAATCGATTCATTAAACCTTTTGAAGGTATAAACAACGATTTAACCTGAGGTGTCGGCTGTGGGACGTGGACATCGCTGGCTCGGCCAAGATTTGAGAAGGTGGTGGTGAGCCACCTTCTAGAACCACTGCAGTCCATGCGGTGCAGGTACGTCCAGTGTGCTGTTAGGGAGGGAGTTCCAGCATTTTGACGGCGATGTATTTCCAAGTCAGGACGGTGAATGGCTGGGAGAGAAACCTCCAGGTGGTCATGTTCCCATGTGCCTGTTGCCCTTGTCCCTTCTAAGTGGGAGGGGGTCAGCAGTTTGGAAGGCAATGCCAAAGAAGCCTAGGCAAGTTGCTGTAATGCCTTTATCACAAGCGGTGGAAGGAGTGGTGAATCGGGTGTGTCAGAAGCAGACTGATTTGTCCCGGATGGTATTGAGCTTGTTGAGTGTTGTTGGCGCTGCGCTCACCCTGGCAAATAGGGTTCTGCCTCTTGCGTCTGACTTACGCCTTGTATTTGGTGGCCAGGCTTTGGGGAGTCAGGAAGTGACTCCCTGCAGAATACCAAACCTTGGATTTGCTCTTCCACCCACAATATTTACAGGTCCAATTCAGTCAATGGTAACACCCCAGGTTGTTAATGAGGGGTTTGAGCAATACCAATAAATGCCAAGGGGCGATGGTTAGATTCTCTCTTGTTGGTGATGGTCATTGCTTGGCAGTTTTCTAATGTGAATGTTACAACCCACCCCAGGTCAGGTTCCTCAGATTTGTTGATCGGGGCGAGACCCCTCAATTTGTCACTGTCTAGCAGGGATACACTCAAATTGTTACAAACCAGGTTGAGGAATGACGAATTAGCTCCCTGTCTTTGTCCCATTCCCTCTGTTTGTTGCAACACGATTTAATCTAAAAGGGATTCCTCTTTGTGGATACCTTTATCCCAGATCCAATAGTTATGTTTTAAACAGAGTAAATTTAACCAAGCTTGTTTGAGTTACAGATAGAGTGTGTTTATTAATTACTAAAGGTAAGAGACACATGCAAATGCATTCATACAGATTAGAAGGGAGAAGTGAGTTCAAACTAAGTAAATATTTCAACAAAGGTAGATGGAGCAGTACGTGACTCATGAGAATTGTCATTCGAGATTACAGTACAGTTGACTTCAGTAGACGAATATTCAGTTTCAAGATTCCAGTGTTATGTGGTTTGGCGGAGAAGTGTCCCAATTCTCTTTTCAGCTGCGTTCTTTTGCTGACTTGGCTGACTTCCACAGTCAGAGAGTGAGAGACATTCATGTAACATAGCTATTTACAGGGGTACTGTGGGTGGGCTTGCTGGCTTTTACTCCTATGTCAAAACTTCCAGTTCTTACAGAGCGCACACCGACGGACAGATTGGGGGCAGCTTTTCAGCTGGCTTTTAACATGATGGAAGGGAAGTCATTGATGAAGCAGCTGAAGATGGTTGGGCCCAGCACACCACCCTGAGGAACTCCTGCAGCGATTTCCTGAGGCTGAGATGATTGACCACCAACAACCACAACTGTCTTCCTTTGTGACACCAACCAGCGGAGAGATCCCCCCCCCCCCCCCCCGATTTCCAAGTGTAGCCATCTGGAATGGCCACTTCCAGAATATAAAATGGGCGCTTGCAAAGAATATAGGGAACTATGGACAATACTAGAAAACAAGCAGGCACAGAAGCCTGAATGTATATTTGGGAAACAGCTCCCAGATGGAATTGAAACTATAGGTCGATTAGCATATTGATGGCACCATCTCCGGGAACAAAGGAATGACACTCAAGTAACTGATACTATTGCAGACATCCCGGCGCCAGAAAGACACAAACAAAGCAAGGCCAACGGCCACCTAAGACACGCCCAGCCATCAGGGCACCCACCCCTTTATTGGACCAGATCGATAACAATGATCGGGAAGCTGCCCAATTAATTGGGACCGAGTTTAAGGCCCGCCTAAAAGTGCGCAAAGCCCCTCCAAGTATAAGAAGGAGCCCCCACGAGAGATTCGCTCTCTTGGATTTGGCTCTCCGGCAGAGAGACCCATCCACCAGCATCACCAGAAGTAAGTTAGTCCAAGGTCAACGCTCGCTACCAGATGGACAATCTTAGCTGTTCTCCTGTTACCTCTTTGAACACAACAGCCTCAGATCCGAACAACGGCCATTGTTCCTCTGACTGAGTGGGCACCCGAAGTTAAGTATAGGCGTTAGCGTTAGAGATAGTTTAGTTTGTAGTACTGTTGTGCATGAGTAGATCTTACTTTGTGTGTAAATAAATAATATTGACTTTGAACTAACTAACTGGTGCATTGGTTCTTTGATCAGTATTCGGGTTTGAACCTTGTGGCGGTATCGAGAGATACCTGGCGACTCTGAAAGTAAAGATAATTAGGATTAAGGAAGGCAACCATATTGACTGCTATATTTATAGCAAGTAAACAGAGCAACACAATGACTTCAACTTTGCCAGGGTTCCTGAATGTCACATTCGGTCAAATGCTGCCTTGATGTCAAGGACAGTCACTCACCTCACCTCCGGGGTTCAGCTCTTTTGTCCATGTTTGAACCAAGGCTGTAATGAGGTCAGGAGCTGAGCGATCTGGCGGAACCCAAATTGAGCGTCAGCGAACAGGTTACCACTGAATAAGTGCCGCTTGATAGCACTGTTGATGGCACTTCCACTGTATTCTGATGATCGAGAGGAGGCTGGAGGATGATAATTGGCTGGGTTGGATTTGTCCTGTTTTTTTGTGGCCAGGACACACCTGGGTAATTTTCCAGGTAGATGCCAGCGATGTAGCTGTAGTCGAACAACTTGGCTAGGGACACGGCAAATTCTCGAGCACAGTCTTAGTACCACGGCCGGTTAGGTCTGGCCAGCCACAAGCCACCCTGCCACTTGTCTATATCCTTGCGGGAGCTCTTCAGGGAGTGGGAGGTTCCTGAGGATGAATGGATCAAGACAACCTCTGGCAATTCTGACATTGTTTGGATGGCTTTTTGCATCTACTTTGCACAATTATCGAGTAAAAGCCTCTTTCGTTAACGTCGAGGGATTTAAGAGTAGATCACAATGCAACAAAATGCCATCTTAGCGGATGCATTCCAAAACTGTTCTAAAATGTGTGCTACGGGGCAGCACGGTGGCCTAGTGGTTAGCACAACCGCCTCACGGCGCTGAGGTCCCAGGTTCGATCCCGGCTCTGGGTCACTGTCCGTGTGGAGTTTGCACATTCTCCCCGTGTCTGCGTGGGTTTCGCCCCCACAACCCAAAAACGTGCAGAGTAGGTGGATTGGACACGCTAAATTGCCCCTTAATTGGAAAAAATAATTGGGTAATCTAAATTTATATAAAAAAAAATAACAAAAATGTGTGCTACTTGCAACCCTGTGCGATGGCCGCTCTCCTGTATATGTGGCCTTGATGAGCTTCCCCCATTTTAATAACGTCACAATGGCAGCTGCACCTTCAGCTGCCCCGAGCTCATTCAAGGCACATAGGGGAGGGAGCGGGCTGCATGGCTGCCTTGCCGGCTACGGTAATGGTGTTCCGTGCCCATCCACCTCGCCCCGCAGCACAGCTCCTGGCTACCCTCCCCCCCCCCCCTCCCCAGCCCTGGCAGAAGCCCCCCCGGTCAGCGGCACAACAGTCAACACACTGGCGATATTGACAGTTCCCGTACCCCCTCTCTCTTCCTCAGCAGCCACCGCGCCAGTTTCACCATTTTTAATAGCACAGGTGAACCGCGCCGTTGGGAACTCGGTCCGTTGGAGTCGGAGCATTGCGGAGGCCCCGGAGAATACCGGGTCAGACCCACTAATGATATGCAAACTGTGCCCACTGTACGTGTGTTTTGGTACGCATTAACTCCGCTGTCGAGGTGACGGAGAATCACGATTTGGCGTCAAATCGGCGCCCGCTGCGATTTTGGTGTCGGAATTTATTCTCTGCCCGTCACGTTTTGCGATTTTGGCATCGGCAAACAGAAAATCCAGCCCTTGGAATGTACCTCAGATGTATTGATTCAAAGCTAACCTGCTCTCAGTGGATTGTACAGACTCTGTTATTGTGACTTTTGGTCTTAGATGTGGTAGTCGTGAGCCTAGACTACAGATAAGGCTAGATGTGATGCTGTTAACAACACTATTTTATCGAAGCTTTATTGAAGTTATTCTAGTTGCTTACAGCATAAACTCAACATGAGGCTCTACATAGAACCATTGCTCTACATGCTCGGTTGTCATGTTCTAAAAAATTATTTTACGGGATGTGGGTGTCGCTGGTTAGGCTAGTCATTTATTGCCCATCCCTACTTACCCTTCAGAAGGTGGTGGTGAGCTGCCTTCTTGAACTGCCGCAATCCCTGAGATGTAGGTACACACACAGTGCTGTTAGGGAGTGCGTTCCAGGATTCTGACCCAGCGACAGTGAAGGAACGGCGATGTATTTCCAAGTCAGGATGGTGAGTGACTTGGAGGGGAACCTCCAGGTGGTGGTGTTCCCAGGTATCTGCTGCTCTTGTCCTCCTGTGATCTTCCATTATTGATGATGTAGACTATGGGTGGGCTATCGACGCCAAAATCATGTTCGCCGATCGGCCGGAGAATCCGTTTTTAATGCTGAAATCGGGGGCAGAGCCGTTTTTTGTATGCTTCGTCCCTCAAAAATGGCGGATTCGAGGAGTTCGCCACCTGCCGTTGGGATGGCCTCAGGCCATCACCTGAGGCCCTCTCCCGATGCTCCGCCCCCGATGGGCCGACGATCTGACGGCTTGGCACACGTGTCCTCTCAACTTTTGTGAACCTGGCGTGGCGGCTGCGGACTGTGTCCAGTGCTGCCACAGTCGGGGGGGGGGGGGGAGGGAGCCATTCTACTGGTGGGGGTGGGGGCTTTGATGGGGGCTGGGGGGACTGGTGGGCGGGTGGCCCAGGGGTGACAGGGGGGGTTACAGGGGGGCACTATCTGGCAGGTGAGGTCCGCGCTTGGCCCGCGCCATGTTGTACGGCATGGCTGCCGCAGGTCGCCGCTGTGCGCATGCACGGCCATGGACCCGGCCATTCTGCATCCATATCGGTAGGTAAAGCCGGGGTCTTTACGTGGCGCAGCTGCTAGACGGAGCATCGGTACGGGGGCGGCGCAAACTTTCTGGTGGTAAGACCAGACGCTTCCTCCAGACGTAGCCGCAGAATCGGAGAATCTAGCCCTATATGTTTACGTCAGTAACATTAACCCTTTTTACTACACAAGTCTTTTTCCCTTCAAGCCTCCGAACTTTTCATTGACTGGACACACCCTAGGTTCTTGCCAATTCTGCAGCCAATGGGGGCCATCTTAACTTTGTACAATGGAGCAATATTGTGAATGGAGAATCCTCCACTCATTTTGCGTCATTGAAGAAGATGCCAGGCTGATTATCATCACCCCTCCTGTAAAGTAGTTGCCATTGTGTTGTTCCTCATGTCTTAATAAAGCTCGTAGTCTCAAAGGTGGAGAAGATGCTTTATTGTGAATTCGTTCTGTCTTCAGAGCTTAACTTACAGCTACCTCAAATGCTGCCTGCCTGTGTCTGCCAGTCCTGCTGCCAAGTCCCCCTTCTGTGAAGTGTGTCCTCACTTCCTGTCCCTGTGTATTTATAGCTCTCCCGTGCTCCCCCTAGTGCTTGCTCAGTTGTATTGCATCTACACTGATACACAATCACCACAGCCATCACAGTCCTGGCCAGGTCCAGATGGATGATATTGGATTTCTATTCATTCACTATACAGACATTCATACTGTGATTCTCCTCCATGAGCATAACGACAAAGAGGAAACTTTCGTTTCATCAGCTGGGGTTGACTCCCACTGGCCGTCAAGAGGATAAGCAACAGTCCCCCCCCCCCCCCCCCCCCCCACTTTGAATTGGATTGAAGAGTTCATTTGAAGTCAAAGGAACAGTGTTCCTTCACAGATTAAAGGTCAACAAAGCGGCAGGGATTAAAGGTCAGTGCCTCTCAGAAGATGAAAGGCTAATGTTTCTGCAGAGTTGAAAGCATAGCATTCTTCCAGAGGTAAAAGGTCAATTCTTCACCTTGGGTGAAAGTTCAAATTGTTCCAGAGGCAACAAGACTAGCATTTTTGTAGAGTTTGTTAAGCGAGGGAGAAAAGTGATGGATGAATTTCCAGTCATTTATAAATCTACCAGCGTCACTGGTGAAAGATTTATTTATTTTTGGGCTTCTTTTATTTTTAGAGTCTCCCCGTAAGACATTTAAAGGTTCCCAGTGTAGAAGAGAAGAGCATTGAGGTCCCAGTGAAAGGGTCCTACATTGTTGGTGGTGTCATCTTTCAAATAGGTCTTAAACTGAGGCCCTGTCTGCCTCTTAATCACATGGTACTATTCTACTTGGAACTATAGTCATAGAACATACAGTGCAGAAGGAGGCCATTCGGCCCCTGGCTGGAGGTTTCCGGCAATTCAAGCTGGCGGGATTTTCCATTGACGGCACCCCAGCCCCTCCCCCCCCACCGAGGGTTTCCTAGCAGTGAGGGGTGTGTTCAACAGGAAACCCGGTTGACAATGGGTGGGGGGAACAGAGATCCTGCCGCCAGCCAATGGAGGTGGGTCACCTCATTTCGAGTGCTTTGCACGGAAACTCCCACCCAATACCACTGTTCCTTCACTGTCGCTGGGTCAAAATCCTGGACGTCCTTCCCTAGCAGCACTGTGGGTGCACCTACACCACATGGACTGCAGCGGCTCAAGAACGCAGCTCAGCCGCACCTTCTCGAGGGCAATTAGGGATGGGCAATGAACGTTGGCCTGGCCAGCGACGCCCACGTCCCGTAAAAATAATTGAAAAAAAGCCCCATTTTGAATACATACAGAGAAATTCTCAACCATGTCCAAGGCCGATATTTATCACTGAAAAACAGATTGATGATTGTCACATTGCTGCTTGTCAGAGCTTATTGTCTGGAAATTGATTACTGTATTTCCTAAATTCTAGCAGTGACCACACTTCAGACAATGACCTCAATGACCTGAGGTCACGAAAGGCACTATATAAATGCAAGTCTTTGGGTGGCTGTTCCGGCCCTACCCACGAGTGAGATATTCCATTCCCGCCGAAGGGAATCCCCCGTGGCGTCTTCCCTAGTGGCAGGGCGGGTGAGCCATGTAAAACACCAGGACCGGGATTCTCCGAAATCCTGGCCAAGTGTTGACGCCGGCATCAAATCCGGCGCGAGCGACTCCGGCGTTAATGGGCCTCCAGGCCCAGTCATTCTCCCCTTCCTCGGGGGCTTGCATGGCGCCGGAGTGCTGCGCTCTGCTCTGGCCGTCTCCGCGCCGGCTCCCCCGGGCAACATGGTGGAGCCCTACAGGGGCCCGGCAGGGAGGAACATAGGCCCCCCCCCAGGAATGAGTGTGGAGGCCCTCCCCGGAGTGGCATGGCGGGATTCGCGCCCCCCTCCCCCCCCCCCCGGTGATTCTCCGACCTGCCGCGGGCTCGGAGACTCCCGCATAACTCAGAGCATACCAACTATTGATGAGTAAAAGAAGAAGCTGCAGCAACTGGATGTCAGAAAATTCTGGGAAGATACAATGGCTCGGATTTTGCAGGCAGCACAGGAGGAACAGATTAGACTTTTTTTTTAAATTTAGAATATCCAATTCATTTTTTCCAATTAAGGGGCAATTTAACGTGGCCAATCCACCTAACCTGCACATCTTTGGGTTGTGGGGGTGAAACCCACGCAGACACAGGGAGAACGTGCAAACTCCTCACAGACAGTGACCCAGGGCCGGGAATCGAACCCGGGTCCTCAGCGCCGTAGGCAGCAATGCTAATCACTGTGCCACCGTGCCGCCCCGAACAGATTAGACTTAAAGAATGTACAGAAAGTGCATTTTACTTTGGGGAGAGTAGGGTTGGTCTGAGAGAAAGGAGATAAAGAAACAGACAGAAGTAAAAACCTTTTCCAATTTTCTTTTTCAAAGCTCCAAACATAATTAAAATCAGAATGAATGGACAGCACAGTGTCGCAGTGGGTTAGCCCCGATGCCACACGGCGCCGAGGTCCCAGGTTCGATCCCGGCTCTGGGTCACTGTCCATGTGGAGTTTGCACATTCTCCCCGTGTCTACGTGGGTTTCGCCTCCACAACCCAAAGATGTGCAGGGCAGGTGGATTGGCCACGCTAAATTGCCCCATAATTGGAAAAAATTAATTGGGTACTCTAAAATTTATTTTTTAAAATCAGAATGAATGCGAATCCACACTTATAAAATGACATTTCCAGAATCAGAGAGACTGTTTGACAATAATTATTAATGATGACCCTGCGAAACATTCTCTGAAACTTCAATGCACCCTCCCTAACTTTTTAGAGTGGGTTTGTGGGTAACAAGTGGATTTGAACAGCAAGTTCACAGCCTTTGGTGGATTTGAATATCTGCGGAGGCACAGTGTAACTCAGAATACAACTTCAGCCATTTCTGCATTTAACTGCATATATGCAGACGCTGGAAGTTGCTGTCTGATTTTCTCCACAGCAAAGAGTTGATGGTCTCACTGATATTTCTATTGTAAAATTCACAATACAGAAACAACAGCAATCATGAGCATGCAGGACGAGCCAGATTCCTGAGTCCCTGCCTTCATGCCCACAAGTGGAGTGTTCTGTTTGTGTTGGGTGTTGTCAGGTTCTGCTTTCTTCAGTCTTCAACTTCAGACCTGGCTGGGGCTTCTGGAGCACAAGATAAGGCAAAGTGCCTCATGTTCACCTCGACATTTAGTTTACCCCCCCCTCCCCCCCCTCCCCGCCCTCCCCCGACCCCCAGAAGGACCATGCTGACCTCCTTCCTCGAACGTGTGCCGCTCGGACATCCCGACCTGAGCTCATCTCCCTCGAATCGATGGTGCTACCCTGGCCCTTCCTGACCTTTCCTGAGCTCCCCCCTCGGGTCGATGGTGCTACCCTGGCTGCTTCCCGACCCGACCTTCATCTGCCTTGCATCAATGGCTTGACCATGACCTTTCTGACCTATCTTCAATCGACGGTCTGGTTCCTGCCCCGGTTCTTGACCTCCTCCCTCGAGTCGATGGTTGCCGTGGTTTGTACGCCACCAGAGGTGAACGCAAGGTTGGTATTAGTTAAACCCACCTTAACTCACCTTCCCCTTCCATGGTGATCATAAATTAGGGCCTCTGGTTGTGGTGAATGTAACATGGTAATTCACACTGTATCTTTGTAAGCGCAGTAGCGTTGTCCGACCACTAGGGGGAGTAGCTCTGGGAATGCTCAGGAGCTTGTACAGGGCTCCACCCTTGGCTCCGGCCACGACTCCTCCCCCTTGTGCTGCTGTATAAATACCCTTGTCCAGAGTCAGCCTGCAGTTCACCGAGAGTTCATGAACGGGTAACAGGCTGGCTCTGTAGTAAGTAGATTAAAGCCTATATTCATATCGGAAAACACGTGTCTGGTGAATTGGTGGTTCCATCACTGGTCTCTCTCTCTTGAGCTCTGCTTTCTTTAAGAAAAAAGGGCAAAAAAAGGTTTACTAGTGAACCAAAGGAGAAAATGCTGGAAAATCTCAGCATGTCTGGCAGCATCTGTAGGAAGAGAAAAGAGCTAATGTTTCGAGCCCAGATGACCCTTTGTCAAAAGGGTTTATTAGTTCACCTTGCTCCTCGACACTTTCTCATGGTCATTTTTATTAAATGCACATTTTAAAATTATTACCAGATTTATAATTTGACATTGATTTTTTTTTGTGCCCAGCAGGTTGTTTACACTTTCTTCACACCTTAACTTGTTTTGAGATTTGTGTTTCATGTCACAGATGTCAGGCAGCGTCAGCTGGGTTTCCTGCTGAAGGGGAATGAGAGGCCGATGGCAAGGTGGCTGCTTCATGGAGGCCTGGGAGAAGGAGTTCTGATTGTTCCAGCAGAAATGGGAAGTGTTGGGAAACGCCCGGCACACCTTGCGAAATCCGTGTTATGGAGAAACAGATGTCAGTGTCCTTTCGCCTGTGGATTGTGGAACTGAAGTGCTTCCACCATCCACAGATGCTGCCTCTGCTGGGTGCGCACAGCAATTTCTGTTTCTATATTTCACATTTCCAGCATCGGTAATGCTTTGCTCTCCTATTACACGCTGCATGATGGGCATTTCTAAGTGTGGCCGGGTTCAATTTATAGTGAGGAACCATTTATTTCTCAATGCAAAGTATGGGTAGCACTGTAGCACAGTGGTTAGCACTGAGGCTTCACAGCACCAGGAACCCGGGTTCGATTCCCGGCTTGGGTCATTGTCTGTGCGGAGTCTGCACGTTCGCCCCGTGTCCATGTGGGTTCCCTCCGGGTGCTCCGGTTTCCTCCCACAGGTCCCGAAAGATGTGCTTAGTAGACGAATTGGACATTCTGATTTCTCCCTCGAACAGGTGCTGGAGTGTGGTGACTAGGGTATTTTCACAGTAACTTCATTGCAGTGTTTAGGGCAGCACAGTAGCATTGTGGATAGCACACTTGCTTCACAGCTCCAGGGTCCCAGGTTCAATACCGGCTTGGGTCACTGTCTGTGCGGAGACTGCACATCCTCCCTGTGTGTGCGTGGGTTTCCTCCGGGTGATCCGGTTTCCTCCCACAGTCCAAAGATGTGCAGGTTAGGTGGATTGGCCATGATAAATTGCCCTTAGTGTCCAAAATTGCTGTTAGTGTTGGGTGGGGTTACTGGATTATGGGGATAGGGTGGAGGTGTTGACCTCGGGTAGAGTGCTCTTGCAGACTCGATGGGCCGAGTGGCCTCCTTCTGCACTGTAAATTCTATGATGATAATTAATGCAAGCCTATTTGTGACAATAAAGATTATTATTATTATTAATTTTTCTGTAAATAAAGCCCACTTGCGTGCACAGGAAAAGCACATTTATTCACCATTGGTGCTAATTTACTGCACGGCTTTGCCATTTTTGAACTTAGAGGTGAAACCCGGAGTCACGCGGTCGTCAAGTATGCCACTGTCATGTAAGATATTCTCATTCATACATGGGATTGTTGTTTGCGGTGCATGTGAGGCTGAAGTATTTTGGATGTTGCCGTCTGGCTAATGCATAGGGCCATGTTCAAAGAAGCGGAGCTGGTCGCTTGAATGTGAATGACCAAGTTGTGTGGAATTGCCCGACAAAGCTGTGGTTGTGAAGTGTATCTTACTGAAACCTGAACTTCCAGTGGGCTTTATAGAGTACAAAAGTCAAGAAGTTTTTCCGAACTTATATAAAACAGTTTGACCCCCCCCACAGTGACTGTGGTTCCCAGTTCTGGGCACCCAAATGATGCGAAGGCTTTGCCGACGTTTCGGGAGTGATCTGTTGGAATGGGCCCAGGGTTGGGAGATTACGGAGAAGCTGGGGTCGCTCTCTTTAGAGTCAAAAAGCCTGAGGGGATTTTTAAAAATAGAACTAACAGTGCAGAAGGAGGCCATTCGGCCCATCAAGTCTGCACCTGACTCAAGCCCACACCTCCACCCTATCCCCGCAACCGAGTAACCTCACTTAACCGATCTGGACACTAAGGAGGTGATTGAAATTATGACGGGTTTAGACAGAATAAATAGAAACGTTTTCCAATGGCTAAAAGATGGATGATCAGACTTAACTGCATTCCAGTTGATTGGTAAAATGACCCGAGGTGACGTGAGGAAAAACATTGACACAAAGAGGGGTTCGGGCCGAGAATGCACTCCCTCCCTGAAATTGGGGTGGATACAAAATCAAACTAGTGTTCAAAAGGAACTTGGATAAATAATATAAAGTGAGCCGGGGGGGCGGGGGGGGGGGGGGGGGGGGGGGGTGGATGGAGGAGAACAGGAGAACACAGGTAGGACTGACTTCTCGTTCTGTGCTGCACTATTCTGTTCTGTAGGACCCGAAGCACATTGCAAAGGTTCTCCGCAGAAGCTATTGAGGGTTAAAGGGGGCGGGGTGCGGGGGGTGGTATAAGGGGCCTGGGACTAGGAGAAGGGTTAGGCCTGTGGTTTCTCTCCCTATCCCTAGGGCTGCTGGAGTAGGGAGTAGGCTGAAGGATACGCAAACACTCCAAGAATTATGTGTCTACATTTACCCTGGCTGATTGTTATAAACATATGAAACTACAGAGGAGCTGTGTTGTCAATATTGTTTTAATCACGAGGACATTGTAATCTCTGGAGACTGTCTGAACTTGATTAATCACGTCCTTCTTCAGTGCTATTCCCTGAAGTCGAGCGCTCCCTCACTAATTAGGCAACATATTTTCAACTCGTTAATCAGAGCTTTGCTTGCCCTCTAGTTTTTGGTAATCGGGATGATAAGTCCGCAGAAGCTTACATCACCTTGTTGCCGACTCCCCTCGTTTCCCAATAATTTAGCCAAGGTTTCATAGAATCCCGACAGTGAATCAGGAGGCCATTTGGCCCATCACGTCTGCACGACCCTTCAAACCAGCATCCTACCTCGGCCCAATTCCCCGCCCAATCCCCAATACCCAACCTAACGATTTGGATACTAAGTGGCAGTTTTAGCACGGCCAATCCACCTAACCTGCACACCTTTGGACTGTGGGGGGAAACCGGAGCACCCGGAGGAAACCCACGCAGACACTGGGAGAACGTGCAAACTCCACGCAGGCAGTCACCCAAGACCGGAATCGAACCCGGGTCCCTGGCGCTGTGAGGCAGCAGAGTTAACCACTGTGCCACCGTGCCATGCTTTATCTGAAGTTGATCTATATTTCCTGTTTACAAGGCTCGATGTGGTGGTGGCACTTTGACCTCTGTGTCAGAGGTTATGAACTTGCTTCCTGTTCCAGTAAAAGGACACTCCAGTGCAGTATTTAAAAAAAAATTTAGATTACCCAATTCATTTTTTTTTCAATTGAGGGGCAATTTAGCATGGCCAATTCACCTACTCTGCACATCTTTTGGTTTGTGGGGGCGAAACCCACGCAAACAAGGGGAGAATGTGCAAACTCCACACGAACAGTAAGCCAGAGCCGGGATCGAACCTGGGACCTCGGCGTCGTGAGGCAACAGGGCTAATCCACTGTGCCACCGTGCTGCCCCTCCAGTGCAGTATTAAGGGAGTGCTGCACTGTCAGCTGGTGTTATATTTCAAGATGAAATGTCAGCTTGAGGTCCCACCTTATTAGTTGGCTGAAAATAAATCTCGGTATTATTTGAAAAGGAAGGAGTGTTCTCATTGGTGTGTTGGTCACTATTTATCTCTCTAACATCATTGTTTTCGTTGCAATGATTTCTACAATGACGACATCTCAAATGTATTTAATTGGCTGAGACAACAGGAAAAATGTTTTAAATTAATTTATGGGAAATAGGCCTCGCTGGCTAGGCCAACATTTGTTGCCCATCCCTAATTGTCCTTGAGAAGTTGGTGGTGAGCTGCCTTCTTGAATTGCTGCAGTCCATGTGGTGTAGGTGCACCTACAGTGCAGCTAGGGAGGGAGTACCACAATTTTCACCCAGCCTACAGTGAAGGAACGGCGATATATTTCCAAGTCAGGATGCTGTGAGGTTTGGAGGGGAACTTCCAGGTGGTGGTGTTCCCAGGTATCTGCTGCCTTTGTCCTTCTAGTAGGTGTAGTAGTCCACGGGAGGCAGGAGTTCCGTCACCACACCAATATTTATTTACAATAACGATATTACAGGAGCAGCTACAAACAGTGCTGCTAGCAGTCCAGTCAACTTAAGACTGGCTCACAAAGCCTACACAGGTGATTATATGGGCCCCCTCAATGAGCTATCATTGAGGGAGCTCATACTCCAATTGGCCAACCAATAAAGCCAATTGGAGTTCATTACAATGGTGGTGTTGAAGGGCCGGGAAGGTCTTGCCTAAGGAGCCGTGGCAAGTTCCTGCTGTGCATCTTGTATATACGATATATTCTCGAGTAATGATCAATCAAGTTGATGAGCCAACTCCTGCATTTTGACCAAGAAATCCAAACACCTGTACTTAACGCCTACGCATCGCTGAAGTCAAACTGGCCAGGTACAAAACAGATTGATCGGATCACGGAATAGCAGAAGACCAGAGGCAGCTACTCAGCCCCTTGTGTCGGCGCATGTCAGCATGTGATGCCAAGACTACCTCCCCATTGGCGTGTGCTGCGTTCCCACCAACCCCGCCCTCTAATCTGAAACTTCGGCAGATTAACTCAGTTCAAACTTAAAGTCATTGACATTGCAGAGCAGACAAATAATTGTGCAGCAGCGAGAGAATTCTGGAAATGGGAGAAGCCTATCAGGGATTGGAGGAAGCCTTTGTCTCGGCTTGGGCAGGTACCTAAGAATAAGGAAAGGCTGGCGAGTGGTCGCAGTTGGAAAATGAAATTGCAAACAGCATCAGTAACAATCGGCAGAATGGGCTTTCAGGGTGTGGTTTTCTCACCCCCATTGCACCCGGCGCCAATCCCTTTGCTCTGAGTGATTAGCAGGAGAGGCCAAAAACGGGATTCGCGCCAGGCGCCAAACAGTTTGTCATTCACCCGGCCCGCCCCCAATGATGTGATCAGGATCTGACCCAGAGAAGCTGATTAAGGCTAATTTGCATTCATCTTCAATCTCATTAGTGAGACTGAAGTCAAATGCAACAGCCTCCCAGGAATCACCCCGCCCCCCCCCCCCCCCCCCCCCCCCTCCACACACCCCCAGACACGCAGGTGTCGTTTAGTACTCCTCCAGAAAAGCAGGGAAATGGTGCAAAGGATACCGAGAGGAAATGAGAAGTTTATTTTTAAACACCATTTTATTGGAGATATTATCAAATATATACATCACAAAGAAGAAACTACACGGCAAGAACAAACAGCCTAAACATCCTTACACCCTCCCCCAAACCATCTCCTCCCCCAATCATCTCCCCCCCCCCCTAACCATCCCCCTCCAATTTACCCGCTGCCACCTCAGTGCCTGCTCCCCCTTTTTAAACTTTTAAAATAACCTCCCCCCGGACAGCTCAATCCTCCTTAAAGAAATCGATGAACAGCTTCCACCGCGACGTGAACCCCTCCTCTGTCCGCCCAAATGGTGAACTTGATCTTGTCTAAGTGCAGGAACTCTGCCAAATCTGACATGTGAGAGTACCTTTAAGAAATGGGTGTTTAATAAATGTACCTTTAAGAAATGGGTGTTTATCAGTGATGTCAGAGTGTGGGTGGAGCTGGGCTGTCTGTCAGTTTTCTACTTTTGTTTTAGGCTGTTTGCTGCAGGGTGTGTTTTAGTTTCATTTTCAGAGCTGGATAGCTGCAGTCACAGCCAGAAGGTGTATGAGTCTCTCTCTCTCTCTGTAATCTAAAAACTGTAAATCGATCCTTTGGTGATTTAAAACTAATAGCTGTTCTCAGTAGCGACTTTAACCTAATGTGCTTCTGTTAAAAGTTTTTTTAAGCCTTATGGATGTTAAAAGGACAGCTTAAGGATTACTTAGTGTTGTATTCTTTGGGGGCTGTATTTGAATTAATAGTTGCTAAGATGTTCACTGTATGTTTTAAAAAAGGTTATCTTGATTTCATAGAATAAACATTGTTTTGCTTTAAAAAATACTTTTCCGTTTCTGCTGTACCACACCTGTAGAGTGGGCCGTGTGCTCCCCATACCACAATCTATTAAATGTTGTGGGTCAGGTGAACTCCATGATTCACTTTGGGGTTCTCTAAACCCTGGCCCATGACAAATCGCTCACCCACACCCCGACACTCGGCAGCTCCAAGTCCCACCAGCCCAACAAAATCCGTCTCCGGGCTCTCAGGGAGGTAAAGGCCAACACATCGGCCTCTCTCCCCACCTGCACTCCCGGATCCTCCGACACTCCAAATATTGCCACCTCCGCACTCCGAGCTACCATTACCCCCAAAATCTTTGACTGTCAGTAAACTATGCCGATGTTGGACACGTTCCGTACCCTCTCTCTCTCCCCTTCATCAGCCACGACGCATGTTTCACGATTTATAAAAGCACAAGTGAACTTCAGCATCGGGAATTCGCCCTAGCGGAGGCGGAGAATCGCGGAGGCCCCAGAGAATACTGGGTCAGACCCGCTAATGATATGCCAACGGCGTTACTGTACGTGCGCTCTGAAACGCATTGACGCCGCTGTCGAGGCGACGGAGAGTTGCGATTTGGTGTGAAATTGGCACCCGCCACGATTTTGGCATAAAGACCAATTCTCCGCCCAATCACGTTTCCTGATTCTGGCGTCGGCCACGGAGAATCCCGTCCCATAACCACGAATTCCGTCCATAACTCCTCAAGCTCGGACACATCCTAAACATATAGACATGGTTGGGCAGCCCCCTCCACCCCTCCCACACCGCTGACACCCAATCTCTACCCTAAACAGAACACACTCATCCTGGTCACCGTCATCTGGGCTCTGTGTATCACTTTAAACTCAACCCTCTGCAAAGCCTCACTCCATACTCCAGCCTCCAGGCACCCCCTTCCCGCAGCTCCTCTTCCCACTTACGCCTAACCTCCTCCACCGGGATTCTCTCTCTCCTCAACAGCTCCCCATATATATCCGAGACCCTGCCCTCTCCTACTTCCTCCTCGGAGAGGAGTTTGTCCTGCAGCACCGTGGGTGGCAGCGTCGGAATCGAGGCCACCTCCTTCCTCGAAGTCTCTCACCTGCAGATACCAGAGCCCATTCCCCTTCAGCAATTGATACGTCCCCTCCAGCTCTGCAAACTTCCCTCCAACAAACAAATCCTGAAGTATTCTTTCCCCCCTGCCCCCCCCCCCCGCCCCCCCCCCCCCCACCCCACCCCCCCACGCGCCGCCCCCCCCCCCCCCCCCCTCCAACCCCTCCCAAGCAAACCATAATCAAACACTAACGAGCAGGACTCCCCCCTGAGGAGCCCCCCTAAAGGTTAAGCATCTTGATGCATGGAGGACAGCTGAGCGTGACCTCCCTAATGTTCCCAGCAGAGGCCCAGGGGCTCCTGATCTGGGCGGGAGTGAGTGGGTAGAGAGAAGTTTACCAGCACCACTGACCCACTGGACGGCACTCTGAGAGAAGGCGGGACAATCATGTTTAGGGTGGGGGAGGCTCGGGGGATTTCAGGGTCTCGGGATGGAAGATCTAACTCATTGTTGGTCTCTCTCCGTCTCCAAATCCTTCCAGAGACAAAAATGAATGTTGGAGTTAAACCCGGGGAGCTTGCTGTTGTTCTGCTTGTCGTCGAGGAGGGCAGATGTCACTCAAGGCATCAAGGTCAACTCAGGCTGGAGGGGGGCACCACATGTGCATCTAAAGACCCGGCCGCCCGTCAGGCTGAGGGTGGAGTCAGAAGGCGAAACCAGCGGTGTGCCAGGGTGTACAGGAGGCGATGGCTTTTCAATGAGCTGACGGACAACAAATTCTGCAGAAGACTCCATCTCAACAGGGAGGCAGAGGGCAGCACGGTGGCACAGTGGGTTCGTCCTGCAGCCTCACGGCGCCGAGGTTCCAGGTTCGATCCCGGCTCTGGGTCACTGTCCGTGTGGAGTTTGCACATTCTCCCCGTGTTTGCGTGGGTCTTGTCCCCGTAACCCAAAGATGTGAAGGCTGGGTGGATTGGCCACGCTAAATTGCCCCTTAATTGGAAAAAAATGAATAGGGTACTCTAAACTTTAAAAAAAACAGGGAGACAGAGCGCCTGTGTCACGTCCCCGCAGACATGGCACCCTATGGAGGAGGAGGACACCCACCCCCGGTGGCCGTGAAGGTCACTGCAGCCTTTAATTTCTCCACCACCAGGTCTTTCCAGGGCTCGAGCATCGATGGCACACATGTCGCCCTGTGAACACCAGGGAGCTCCCTATACTAACAGGAAGGGGTTCCATTCCCTGAATGTTCAAATCCTGTGCGACCATCGCCTAAGGATTATGCATTTGTGTGCCCGCTGCCCTGGGAGTACGCATAACAGTCACATCCTGGGGCCCTCGGAGATTCCTGCTGTCTTCGAGGACATTGTAATGTGACAGATTTCCATTCAGCCCAGTTACAGGTAGTGACCTCACCAGTTCCCACTCAGTGCTCTTCCCTCTTCTTGATCCTCCCTGGTCTACTGCTATATCCCCGTGCCACTCTATTCTGCACGCTGCCCTTCAGATTGCCGGTGTTAGGAGAGGGGGGGGGGGGGGGATTCAGAAGGCCCGGAGACCGCCTTAAGTCTTCTTGGTGACCGGGATGGGGTCCAGTGCTTCCTCCTCCTGGATGGTGCCCATTGGGCCCTGGGTGACTCCATGGGATGGAGGGGCTGCTGGACTGAGTTCTAAAAGCCTCTGAGTCATCTGACGCTGCCAGTCCTGGAGGCCAATTATTCAATCTATCTATATCCCATTGCAGATTCATAATATTCTCACCTCAACATGCTTTTCCACCTATTTTTGCATCATCAGCAAATTTGGAAACCTTATATTCTTACATTCTGTTCCTTCCTCCAAGTCATTAATCCAAATAATGAACAATTGTGGGCCAAGTACTGATCCCTGCGGTACTCCACTAGTGACATCTTTCCACTCTGAAAAGGACCCATTTATTCCAATTCTCTGCTTTCTATGTGACAGTCAGTTTTCAATCCATGCCAACACACTTCCTCCAATTCCATGGACTTTTATTTTATGCACCAGCCTAATATGCGGCACCTTGTCAAATGTCTTTTGGAAATCTCAATACACTACATCTACAGGTTCCCCTCTATCTACTCTCCTTGTTACATCCTCAAATAATTCAAGCAAATTTGTCAAACATGATTTACCTTTCATAAAACCATGTTGACTAGGTTTGATTATATTCAGCTTTCCTAAATGATTCGCGATTTCTTCTTTGACTATTGACTCCAGCATCTTGCCAATAATAGCTGTTAAACTAACTGGCCTATAGTTCCCTGCCTTCTGCCCTTCACTCTTTTTGAACAAGGGAGTCACATTGGCTGTTTTCCAATCTCCCGGTACCCTCCTGGAATTTAGTGAGTTACATAAATGTTTAACCAATGGGTCCATTATCTTTGTTGTCACTTTCATTAACCCTAGCATGCAGCTCATTGGGTCCTGGCAACTTGTCCACCTTTAGCCTCTTGAGGTTCTCTAATGCTCTATCCCTTGTGATTGGGATTTTTGCACGCTCTACCATGTTATTTGAAATCAGCCCATCTTTTATGTTCGTGATGTTTGCAATGGCTTCCACATTTGGCATATCCGCCATTCTTTGTTTGCTGTTATTAATTCACCAGCCTCGTTCAGTAAAGGCCCCACATTTACCTTAGCCGCCCGCTTCCTATTTATATATCCATAGAAACTCTAAATGTTTATTGATATACTGCATGAAAGTTTCCTCTCAAAATTCATTTTCACCCTTCTTATGAGCTTTCTTAGTCTTTAGTCTTACTGGATATAGGTGATGATCTCGCCATTGCAGCTGTCGCCAAACACCCCACGAGTCTCACCCAAAATTAGTCCTTTTTTGGGTGAATCGCGCCTTCAATATCATGATCAAATCTTCACCCTGAAACAAGCAAGAAAATTAGGCATTGCAGATTCCAAAGCCAGCCCTGGACAGTGTGCCAGCTTAATCATAGAAGTTACAGTGCAGAAGGAGGCCACTCAGCCCATCGAGTCTGCACCGGCTCTTGGAAGGAGCACCCTACCCAAGGTCAACACCTCCACCCTATCCCCATAACCCAGTAACCCGACCCAACGCTAAGGGCAATTTTGGACACTAAGGGCAATTTATCATGGCCAATCCACCTAACCTGCACATCTTTGGACTGTGGGAGGAAACCGGAGCACCCAGAGGAAACCCACGCACACACGGGGAGGATGTGCAGACTCCACACAGACAGTGACCCAAGCTGGAATCGAACCTGGGACCCTGGAGCTGTGAAGCAATTGTGCTATCCACAATGCTACCGTGCTGCCCTGTACTGCGACAGAACGCCAAGGTTTCACAGTTTGTGCAGTCATCAGTGAACATCCCCACTTCTGACCTTATGATGGAGGGAAGGTCACTGATGAAACAGCTGAAGATTGTTGAGCCTTGGTCACTACCCTGAGGAACTCCTGCAGCGACGTCCTGGGCAATAGCTTTTACAGAAGAATACACTGTCTGTCTGCTACTTTCTGCAAGGCTCCTTTTTGATGTTGGATTCCTGCAGCTATTTTATTCAGGGACCCGTGCAGCAAGCAGATTGAATCTGATTCAGGATCCAGAGGTGAAAAGATAGCTTTCAAACCCACTGCACTCCATCTGGGTCAATGAAAGTTTAATGAATCTAACTGAAAGAAAGAATTTCAAACATTTAGATTATGACTTTTTCATCTGCAACGACACCCCAAAGCCATATGAAAGAATTATTTCAAAGTGTAATTACTGCTATTAGGCAGAAAACCGACAGCACGGCCTCACGCCGCCAAGGTCCCAGGTTCGATCCCGGCTCTGGGTCACTGTCCGTGTGGAGTTTGCACATTCTCCCCATGTCTGTGTCTCACCCCCACATCCCAAAGATGTGCAGGGTAGGTGGATTGGCCATTCTAAATTGCCCTTTCATTGGAAATGTATTTGTTTTTTAATTTGTCGTGGTTGAGGGTAAAATGTTGGACTGGCCCAGTCTGTGGGCGCAATTCAACTAAATGGGAACAAAATCCCATAGCGAGCTTGTTTAGCCACGACTTGCATTGTACAGGGGTCCTCAGGGGAGAACACAGCTGCACATAGCCCCGTTTCATACAGTGAGGAGCTCCACTCGCCAGAACTCCCCAATGTAGCGAGAGATCGGGACGCCATTTTTAAATGGCGTCCCATTCACCGAGGCCCCCAAAGTGATCCCTGACTTCTCGGAGAATCGGCAGCCCGGCGTGGGACCGGCGTGGTGGGATTCTCACCCCCCCCACCCCCCTCGGCGATTCTCCAACCCGGTGCGGGCTCGGAGAATCCCGCCCCTGATATATTCGGCCCATCGAGTCTGCTCCGCCATTCAATGAGATCATGACCGATCTGATATAATCCTTAACTCCACTTTCCCGCCTTATCTACATAACCCTTGATTCCCTTACTGATTAAAAATCTGTCTGTCTCAGAATTGAACATAGCAATCGGCCCAGCCTCTGCAGTTCTCTGCGGTAAAGAATTCCACAGCTTCCTTTCCCTCTGAGAGCAGATGGCAATGTCGGGTGTATGACAAGATTATGTGCCAATGCCTGGTTTGAATGAGTTCGGAGTGGAATCAGGACCTGTCCAGTGGAAATTGTGTATAAACCACCCAACTGACCTTGAACCAATTTCATTTCCGATTGTAAGGGGCTGCTGCATGCAACACCCTCCTGCCAAATTCCCAATGGAATGAGGGAGGATTCCCACATAGAGGGAGACACCCTCCACTGGGGGTCTCCCTCCACTGGGGGACACCCTCACTGGGGGAAACCCTGTACTGGGAGACACCCTGCACTGGGAGACACCCTGTACTGGGAGACACCCTGCACTGGGAGACACCCTGCACTGGGAGACACCCTGCACTGGGAGACACCCTGCACTGGGAGACACCCTGCACTGGGAGACACCCTGCACTGGGAGACACCCTGCACTGGGAGACACCCTGCACTGGGAGACACCCTGCACTGGGAGACACCCTGCACTGGGAGACACCCTCCCTGGGGGAAACCCTGCACTGGGAGACACCCTGCACTGGGGGACACCCTCCCTGGGGGAAACCCTGCACTGGGAGACACCCTGCACTGGGGGACACCCTCCCTGGGGGAAACCCTGCACTGGGAGACACCCTGCACTGGGGGAAACCCTGCACTGGGGGCTGCACTGGGAGACTCCCTGCACTGGGGGACACCCTCCCTGGGGGAAACCCTGCACTGGGAGTCACCCTGCACTGGGGGACACCCTCCCTGGAGGAAACCCTGCACTGGGAGACACCCTGCACTGGGGGACACCCTCCCTGGGGGAAACCCTGCACTGGGAGACACCCTGCACTGGGGGAAACCCTGCACTGGGGGCTGCACTGGGAGACTCCCTGCACTGGGGGACACCCTCCCTGGGGGAAACCCTGCACTGGGAGACACCCTGCACTGGGGGAAACCCTCCCTGGGGGAAACCCTGCACTGGGAGACACCCTGCACTGGGGGACACCCTCCCTGGGGGAAACCCTGCACTGGGAGACACCCTGCACTGGGGGAAACCCTGCACTGGGGGGCTGCACTGGGAGACTCCCTGCACTGAGGAACTCCCTCCTCTGGTGGACTCCCTGCACTGAGGGACTCTCTCCACTGGGGGACTCCCTCCACTGAGGGACTCCCTCCACTGGGGGACTCCCTCCACTGGGGGACTCCCTCCACTGGGGGACTCCCTGCACTGAGGGACTCTCTCCACTGGGGGACTTCCTCCCTTGGGGGACTTCCTCCACTGCTGAACAATAGGATCCTTTTTATACTGTTTTGAGCAAACAAATGAAGAAATAATCCAATGACCAGCCCCCTAAAGCGGCACTGTAACAAAACCTAAACTTGAAAAGAAACATATCAAAATTAAATTAAAGTGTTGATCGGAGGTTGATAATACTCTCCAGCCCCTCCTGAGGCCATCGGTCACAGACGTACTCCAGTCTACTGGCGGAAACCGCACATACCCCTTCTATAAGGATACCTAGTCACAGACATAAGCCCAGAATTCCCATTTTAATGTTATTTTGAGTGTGGAGTTTGCACATTCTCCCCGTTTCTGCGTGGGTCTCACTCCCACATCCCAAAGATGTGCAGGGGAGGTGGATTGGTCACACTAAATTTCCCCTTAATTGGATAAAATGAATTGGTTACTCTAAATTTATTTTTAAAAATCTCCACATGTGGGTGCTGGAGAACAGGGGCTGGATTCTCTGTTTTTGGGACTGTCCTCACACCAGCGTGAAACTGTGACCATTTCACACGCGGAAAACTGGCGTGAAAGGGCCACATATTCCTCGCCTTGCAGGGGGCTAGCAGTGAACCATCGTAAAACGAGCAGATAAGGGCCACTGCACTTCCGGGTCAGAGGCCACGAACGCACATAGCAGCAGCCTCCAGAGGCCGCGCTGTGCTCCATGGCGGACTCAGACCGCGGAGCTGCACATTACAAATAGTGCCCCCGATTGGTCGCGCTTCCGACCCGGACCGTCTGCCCAAACTTACACTGGTCCCGTATAAGATCCTCCCTGCCCTCCAATCGGCTTGCCCCTGACATGGTGGCAGCGGACTAGTATTCCGACTGGCAGGACCATGAGTGGTCCACGCCCTTGGGACTTTGGCCGGTCAGGGGTGGAGACTGGCGGAGTGGGCCTCCAGCAATGGCCACAGGTAGGGGATGCGCGGCCGGGTACACCGCTTTTTGGGGCCCGGAGAATCGGGGAGCAGGCGCTGGTCCCAATTCCTTGCGGGGAAATGGATTTCGGCGTCAGGGTGCGGTTAAACCACTCCCAGGTTTCTTACATGAAAATGAAAATCGCTTATTGTCACAAGTAGCGTTTTCGGGGAGGCTAGTACGGGAATTGAACCCACGCTGCTGGCCTGCCTTGGTCTGCTTTAAAAGCCAGCTCTTTAGCCCTGTGCTAAACCAGCCCCTATACATTGTAACATTGTAACAAGTGACTACAGTTCATTGGCTGTAAACTCTTTGGGACTTCCTGAGGCCATCAAATATGTTATATAAATGCACGTCTTTCTTCACTGTTCGGATGAGGGAACTTGTGAAGGAAGCTGCTGCTTGACCTTCACGTGCCACGTGTCTAATGCTGAATTCTCTGCTGAGGCAAATGGATGCATTTAAGGGGAAGCTAGTTAAAGATGAATGAAAATAAATAGACAGATAGACTACTGATGCTCGATGTCGTAGCGTGGGCTGAGGCCTGTGTGAAACAATAGACACTGGCACAGACCACGTGTCAAGTGGACCGTTTCTGTGTTGTGGACTTGATAATTGCTGGGCTACTGCACTTAGCAACATCCACAGCATAATTATTTTTTCACGCTTCGTGGGGTGGGACGTTGCAGGCAAGCCAAGCATTTGTTGCACATTGCCCTTGAGGAGGTGGTGGGGTGCCACCTGCTTGAACCGCTGCAGTCCATGTGGTGCAGGTACACCCACAGTGCTGTTAGGAAGAGGTTCCAGGATTTTGACCCAGCGACAGTGAAGACTGTTGTCTTCTCCGATACCTAGATTGATGTTGGGTGATCCATTCGGTTTAATTCCCTGCATGGTTCACTTGCTATGTACTAGAAACTACATATGTTCACACACAGAGCCCTGAGCCTTGCAGTCAGAAGGAGAATGTTCACATATTACAACCTTTTCAACTGAACGAAAGCTTGGAAGACAGCCATTCTCTGGTTCATTCCCCTTGCGAATGCTTTGACCGATCAGTGTTGACACGCCTTGTTTGAATTTGAACAAAAGCTTGGCAGTTAACTGTTCCCTGCCGCATTCCCCATGGTAACCCCTCTACCAGTCAGAGTTCACTTGCCAACCAATCAGCACTCTCTTATCATGCAGTATAAATTATTGTCCACGTTACTATTGGCATTCTTGCGAATCTGTCCTGATGAGTACAAGATGAAAAGCTTCGACAACAAGTCTCTTTTTTCAGCAATATCTGGTTTTATTTATTTTTTTATTTCTCTGTAGTGAGTTTATAAAACCGGATGGTGTGTTAGACCATTGCAGAGAGCAGTTAAGAGGGTTGAGATTTGAAGTCATGTGTAGATCCGACCAGGCTAGGACTGTAGATTTCCAGAGCAGTTTTTTTTAATGACAATCTGGTACCGTCACCGTCGTCATTACTGACGACTAGCTTTTTTTGCATTCCAGATTTATTAATTAATTCAATTTAAATTCCGCCAGCTGCTGACGCAAACTCGTGTCCCCGGTGTATTAGTCTGGCCCTCTGGATTACTAGTCGCAGAATGCTCCCACCGAGCTACTGTCCATCATGCAATCCCAGCAGGAAACATGCATACAACTGAGCAAAACCCAGATGCAAGAATTGATCGCACTTTGATTTATCTCGGAGGGATCTGCAATTTTGTCACCATTCCCGGGACCACCCAGGCCTGAAACTACCGCCCATTCAAGATGGTTGGGCAGCTGTTCCTCCCATTCATGTCATCTGGCCCTGGGGATTAGACCCAGATCCTGTGCCCTTGAGTGGCTGCTGCATTTGGCCAGTTTGTCCTTGCCTCTGCTTTCTCGTTACTGTGACAATGGTGGCATTCCTTCCTTTCTCCCTCTCTCTCAGCGCTGGGGAGCTTGCCAGCTTACGAGCTGCCATGGACTGCAGGGGATGGGGGCTGGGGGAGATGGGGCATTCCCAACTTTGGTCATTCTTCCTTTTACAATCTCAGTTTACAGGCGGTCCATTTATGAATGAATGCGGGGAAAAGTCCATCCACAATTGTGACAGCATAACACATACACTCCCCACCGCCCCACCCAAACCCACAGCATCTCCTTAAAGGACTTCATAGAATTTACAGTGCAGAAGGAGGCCATTCGGCCCTTCGAGTCTGCACCGGCTCTTGGAAAGAGCACCCTACCCCCTACCCAAGCTCAACACCTCCACCCTCTCCCCACAACCCAGCAACCCCACCCAACACTAAGGGCAATTTTGGACACTAATTTTGGACAATTTATCATGGCCAATCCACCTGACCTGCACATCTTTGGACTGAGGGAGGAAACCGGAGCACCCGGAGGAAACCCACGCACACACGGGGAGGATGTGCAGACTTCGCACAGACAGTGACCCAAGCTGGAATCGAACCTGGGACCCTGGAGCTGTGAAGCAGTTGTGCTATCCACAATGCTACCATGCTGCCCACTTGATTCTCGGTAAATTCTCGACCCCATTTCCTTAACCCACCTCCTTCCATTATCACACATCGGGCACTCTCAACTGCTGATTTTGCTCGAATACTATTGTACCACAATCGGCCTGATTGCATTGATTGATAATTAGCAGCAAGATTAAAGAAAGCAGCGCCTTTCAAAGCACGGCTCCCACCAACCGGTATGTCAACGGCAGTGGGTGAGTGGGAACATCACCACCTCCAAGATCCCCTTTCAAGTCGCACATCAGCCCGCCTTGGTCGCAGATCATTGCCCTGGTCACAGGTGGGACCCTGCTCTCCCTCTGGCACCTGGACACCTTTGCACAGCCAGCCTGGCATTGCCAGTGCTGATGAAGGGGAAGGGTAGCGGCCCGATTCAACTGAGCAACTTGCTGCGGGTATTGAAAAACTGCTTTTGCAGCTGGCTGGTGACTTTATGGTTCTGTTGATTGTTCAATGTTTAATGTCTGGAAGCTGTGTGTTGCTCGCTCCCGCCTCTTTTGCATCTGTGGCCTGGAGCAAGGATAGGAAGGAAGTCAGATGTCTTGCTGCCTGTGCTGGAAGAGGGAGAGGGTGGTGGCCCAACAGAGGCTGGTTTAGCTCACTGGGCTAAATCGCTGGCTTTTAAAGCAGACCAAGCAGGCCAGCAGCACGGTTCGATTCCCGTACCAGCCTTCCCGGACAGGCGCCGGAATGTGGCGACTAGGGGATTTTACAGTAACTTCATTTGAAGCCTACTCGTGACAATAAGCCATTTTCATTTCATTTTCATTTCAATTCAATTGAGCAACTTGCTGAAGGTTTTGAAGAAATGCTTTTGCAGATTGCTGGTGACTTAATTGACCTGTTGACTCTTTACTGTTTACTGTTTAATGTTTTGAACAGTTTGCTGGTGACTTTATTTTATTGTCGATTGTTTAATGTTTAATGCCGTGTGTTTGTCTGCTGCCACTCCTCTTGCTTCTGTGACCTGGACTAAGGAAGGTACTGTCAGTGCTGGAGAGGGAGAAGGGGTGCTCTCTCACTCTGCTGGTCGACGCTCTGTGTTGGTGTGACTTTCCGGTGTATTGTTGTGCTACCCCCCAGCGACTTTCCACGGATGAAAGTCTACTGCTGGGAGCTGCGGAGGAGGAGAGAGTGGCGGGTTGATTCGGATGCTGGTGACTTTAGTGCGCTGTTGAGTGTTTAATGTTTTTTTAAATAAAGTTAGAGCACCCAATTTTCTTTTCCAATTAAGGGCCAATTTAACGTGGCCAATCCACCTACCCTGCACATCTTTTTGGGTCGTGGGAGTGGGGCCCAGGCAGACACGGGGAGAATGTGCAAACTCCACCTGGACAGTGACCCAGGGATTGAACCCAGGTCCTCAACACCGTGAAGCAGCAGTGCTAACCACTGTGCCACCATGCTGCCCTGGCACAGTGGTTAGCACTGCTGCTTCACAGTGTATTTGGTTTAGCACACTGGGCTAAATCGCCGGCTTTGAAAGCAGGCCAAGGCAGGCCAGCAGCACGGTTCGATTCCCGTAGCAGCCTCCCCGAACAGGCGCCGGAATGTGGCGACTAGGGGCTTTTCACAGTAACTTCATTGAAGCCTACTCGTGACAATAAGCGATTTTCATTTCATTTTTCAAATGCACTGTTGTAGCTTTGTGTTTGTACCAATATTTCATAGTGAAAGGTGTCTGTGTGTGTATGGCACCGTGCCTTTTCTCTGTCGGTTAATGGATATTGGGATATATGGACTGTTAAGTGGTTTGTTTTTATCTTTTTGTTGACCATTTAATAAAAAAGATTCTCAAGTGGTGCTGCAGGTTGTGTTTGCTGCTTGCTGCTGTTTGTAATTACAAATGCCTGGAGACTGCTGCTGGTTCCTCCTTTATCCGTGGTCTGGAGTAAAGAAAGGGAGGCTGGTGAGATGACCGGCTGCCTGGGCTGGAGAGGGGGAAGGGGAGCTCTTTCTCTCTTTTGGTGTGCTCTGGGTTGATGTGATTCTCTATTTCGGAGGAGTCTACTACCGGCAGCTGCATGAGGAAGGGAGAGGGAGGCGGATTGATCTGAGTAAGTGGCCGTTTGCTGTTTGCAGCTGCAGCTGCCTGGAGGCTGTGGGTGCGATTCTCCGCCCCCCCCACGCCGGGTGGGAGAATAGCGGGATGGCCTCCCGACATTTTTCATGCCCTCCCGCTATTCTCCCCCCCCCCACGCCCGACCCACGCCATGAATCGCCGCTCGCCTTAAAAAATGGCGAGCGGCGATTCTCCGAGGCCGATGGGCCGAGCGGCCGGGCCTTCACGCCCGTTTCAACATGGCAGCAAACACACCTGCTCGCTGCCATCGTGAAACGGGCGCCAGATGCCCGTTTGCCCGTTTGGGGCATCTGGGGGCCCGATTGGCACGGCAGTACCACGACCGTGCCAAGGGGGGCATAGGCCCTCGATCGGTGCCCACCGATCGCGGGCCGTGCGTCCGTAATGGGCGCACTCTTTTCCCTCCGCTGCCCCGCAAGATCAAGCCGCCACGTCTTGCGGGGCGGCGGAGGGAAAAGACGCCAACTGCGCATGCGCGGGTTGGCGTTGTCCACCCTGCGCATGCGTGGCCGACGTCACCGGCCCCGTCAGCCTGCGTGACGCTTGACGTGCAGCCGTGACGCACGGGGCCGCGCTCCTAGCCCCGCCCGGGGGGGGGAGAATCGGCCCCGGAAGTGGGCGTGAAGGCTGCCGTGGGTCACGGCCTGTCCCACGGCAGCCTTTACGATTCTCCGCCTTTGCGGAGAATCTCGCCCTGTGTGTTTGTTTGCTGCCGCCTCTTTGCTCCTGTGGCCTGGAGTAAGCAAAGTGAGGATGTGAGATGAGCTGTTGCCTGGTCTGGAGAAGAGGAAGGGAAACTCTTTCTCTCTTCTGGTGTGCACTGGTTCGGTGTGGCTTTCCACTGCCAAGGTGCCGACTATTGGGAGCTGCAGGAAGGAGAGAGGGAGGCGGATTGATCTGAATGAGCAACTTCATGAAGGTGTTGAAGAAATGCCTTTGCAGCTTGCTGCCGATTTCATTGTAAGTGAAATGAAAAATGAAATGAAAATCGCTTATTGTCACAAGTAGCCTTCAAATGAAGTTACTGTGAAAAGCCCCTAGTCGCCACATTCCGGCGCCTGTTCGGGGAGGCTGGTACGGGAATCGAACCATGCTGCTGGCCTGCCTTGGTCTGCTTTCAAAGCCAGCGATTTAGCCCTGTGCTAAACCAGCCCCTGTTGAGTGCGGAGAAAGTGGGGAGAATGCTGCATGTCGGCTAGCACGTCGCCGTGAATACCACACTCTGGACGGAGTGAAACGTGTGGATACCGAGCTTTGGTTCCAATGAACAAAGAACAAAGCAAAGTATAGCACAGGAACAGGCCCTTCGGCCCTCCAAGCCTGTGCCGACCATCCTGCCCGTCTAAACTAAAATCTTCTACACTTCCAGGGTCCGTATCCCTCTATTCCCATCCTATTCATGTATTTGTCAAGATGCCCCTTAAATGTAAAAAAAAAAATAAAAAAATAAAAAAAATGTCACCATCGTCCCTGCTTCCACCACCTCCTCCGGCAGCGAGTTCCAGGCACCCACTACCCTCTGTGTAAAAAACTTGCCTCGTACATCTCCTCTAAACCTTGGCCCTCGCACCTTAAACCTATGACCCCTCGTAATTGACCCCTCCACCCTGGCAAAAAGTCTCTGACTATCCACTCTGCCTATGCCCCTCATAATTTTGTAGACCTCCATCAGGTCGCCCCTCAACCTCCGTCGTTCCAGTGAGAACAAACCAAGTTTATTTAACCGCTCCTCATAGCTAATCAATGCACTTATAGATTTCATAGAATTTACAATGCAGAAGGAGGCCATTCGGCCCATCGAGTCTGCACCGGCCGTCCATACCAGGTAACATCCTGGTAAATCTCTTCTGCACCCTCTCTAAAGCCTCCACATCCTTCTGGTAGAGTGGCGACCAGAATTGAACACTATGCTCCAAGTGTGGCCTAACTTAGGTCATATGAGAAGGCTGGTATAATGGAGGCTCATGGACGGAGACAATCCGTAAAATAACCGAACAGCAAGGATCCTCCATTTTGTTGAACATAGAACAGTACAGCACAGAACAGGCCCTTCGGCCCTCGATGTTGTGCCGAGCAATGATCACCATACTCAAACCCACGTATCCACCCTATACCCGTAACCCAACAACCCCCCCCTTAACCTTACTTTTTAGGACACTACGGGCAATTTAGCATGGCCAATCCACCTAACCCGCACATCTTTGGACTGTGGGAGGAAACCGGAGGAAACCCACGCACACACGGGGAGGACGTGCAGACTCCGCACAGACAGTGACCCAGCCGGGAATCGAACCTGGGACCCTGGAGCTGTGAAGCATTTATACTAAACACCATGCTACCGTGCTGCCCACCAGTTGAGGAGCTGTGAGGGGTGATACAGTGCGTTTGGTTTTCCAATATTCTCAAGTGGATTCTCATGTCTCAGATGAGCGTTATTGGCATTTCAATGAAACTGCCTGATCCCTGGGTGCGTCAACACCACAGAGGCAGCAGCCAACAATCAAACACATTAGAGTTGGGCTTCAACACTGGGGATATCCCAGAGTGTGAGTGTATGGATCGCGGGGGGAGGGCGACTGAACACTATCCCCCGGGAGTTCCCGGCATGGATCTGGGTCTAAGGGCTCCTGATGAGGTCGGGGGTGGGTGTGCAGGGCAGGGTCCCCCAGGCCGGCAGACCCTGGAGAAGGCAGCAGCAGTGTCGGCGCAGGAACAAAGCGGCACCCCATGTGCAGGGGGTCACCGTACATCCTGAAGACCCGGTCACCCACCAGGCCGGGGAGGGACCCAGAGCGGGAGGCTGGCAACGATCCAAGATGCACGGGCGGCGTGAGATGTCGGACAGTATGTGTCGCAGGAGGCTCCGCCTCAACATGGAAACAGTGCGGCACCTGTGCCATGTCCTTGCGGACCTGGCACCCCATGGAGACGGAGGTCACCCACTCCCGGTGGCCATGAAGGTCACCGAAGCCCTGAACGTTTATGAAACGGGTTCATTCCAGGACTCGAGCGGGAACTTGTGTGCCATTTCACAAACTACAGCCCACAAGTGCATTGATGAAGTCACGGGTGCCTGGCATGTCAGGGCAGCAGGTTTCTCCGCTATCGGCAGGATGCCCCAGCTCCGGGGGTGATAGATGACATGTCGCCTTGCGCTGGGCATCAGGGAGTGCCCTTCGTTAACAGGAAGGGGTCCCACTCCCTAAATGTTCAACTCGTGTGTGACCATTACCTCTGGATCAGGCACAGGTCTGCAGGCTTCCCAGAGGGCATTCATGACAGCTACATCCTGGTCACCCGGAGATCCCAGGCGTCTCTGAGGGCCAGCCCAGGGTGACGGGTTGGATTTTGGGGGGATAAGGGGTACCCGCTGAGGTCCGCTAGTGATGCCAGTGCGGAGGCGGGAGACCGAAGCGGAGAGCAAAAATAACGAGGCCCATGTTGCCACTGTCATTGAGCGGTGCATCAGACTACTCAAAGCGCGCTTCCTCTTGCAATGAAGGCCAGCATACCATTTGCTTTCTTTTACACCTACAGTACCTGCACGCTTACCTTCAACGGCTGGACACCCAGGTCTCATTGTACATTCCCTTCCCTTACTTGCACGTTCCTCTCTCCCAGAGAGTGATGAATCTGTGGAATTCACTACCACAAAAAGTAGCTGAGGCGAAAACGTTGTGTAATTTCAAGAAGTAATCAGATGTATCTCTAGGGGTAAAGAGATCGAGGGATATGGGAGGGAAGGTGGGATCAGGGTATTGAACTTGATGATCAGCCATGATCAGAATGAATGGCGGAGCAGGCTGGAAGGGCCGAATGGCCTCCTCCTGTTTCTATTTTCTATGTATTTACCTTGGTGGCTTCTCCCTGTCGCCCTGCACATCCTTACTTTACTGATAATAATTCACCTTCCTCTCAAAACACCTCAGAAATCTGTTGTTAAGAAAATCATTTTGAATTATGGCGTCTACCATATGGTCGACATGCCGGAAGGACACCTCATAGTGTTAGGCAATAAGTGATTTTCCCTCAGGTAATGAAGGTATCTCTGTTTATTTGGCAGATCCGACCAATAATCCCTTTGACAATTAAGGCAGGGGTTCCTCCACAAAGGCGAGCAACGAGCCAGAATCTCTCAGGGGTCTTTCAGTTTCTCGGAGTTTCAGTTTTCCTCTCCCCCTTTTTGCTTACTTTGTTTTATTTCCCTGGAGGCCTTGTGTTTTTTTTACGCTTCGCTGATTTGCCAGGACAGCATGCATTCATTACCCAAATTTAATACCTTCAGCTACAGATTCCTTGGGGGAGACGAGCGAAGCAAAAGAATTTAAACAACCTTCAATTGAAAAGTGGAGGCTTTCCACCTCGAGAAGTGACGTAAGCGACATTGTGGATGTTGTCCACCGGGTCACCTTCCGATCTCTTACCTGGAAAGACTCCGAGTGCCTTAATCTGGGTTTGGAAGGTGACCCCGTGCAGATGGGTTGACTGGGGCTGTACTGTTTACACCCCTGTCTCTCAACGGTGCTGCAGTACCAAGTAATTGGCCTTTATGGCTACCTCTGTGCGACCAACACTGTGATTGTCTTGTGTTATTTTATTTTCTGTTTTTATCTGTCTGCCAGAACCGTCAAGAGGCAGCTCATACACAGCGGTACCTCCCAGAAACTAGTCAGATACAGCAACATATGGGGAAATGACTTCTGCCACCAATTAGTCCAATGTAAGGTTTTTCTAAGCACTGCTGTCGCTGTGTGAGTGCGTAATGTGATTCCCATCACATTTTAATGCAGTTTCCTAAAGGTGTTTTGTTGCTGTTTTCAATAGAACAGATTGGATTAAACAGCGATTTAAGAGAGCTAGAACATAGAACTTAGAACATAGAATATTACAGCGCAGTACAGGCCCTACGGCCCTTGATGTTGCGCCGTCCTGTGAAACCCTCTAAAGCCCCTCTACACTATTCCCTTATCGTCCATATGCCTATCCAATGACCATTTGAATGCGTTTAGTATTGGCGAGTCCACTACTGTTGCAGGCAGGGCATTCCACGCCCTTACTACTCTCTGAGTAAAGAATCTACCTCTGACATCTGTCCTATATCTATCTCCCCTCAATTTAAAGCTATGTCCCCTCGTGCTAGCCATCACCATCCGAGGAAAAAGGCTCTCAATGTCCACCCTATCTAATCCTCTGATCATCTTGTATGCCTCAATTAAGTCACCTCTTAACATTCTTCTCTCTAACGAAAACAACCTCAAGTCCATCAGCCTTTCCTCATAAGATCTTCCCTCCATACCAGGCAACATCCTTGTAAATCTCCTCTGTACCCTTTCCAATGCTTCCACATCCTTCCTATAATGTGGCGACCAGAACTGCACGCAATACTCCAAATGCGGCCGCACCAGAGTTTTGTACAACTGCAACATGACCTCATGATTCCGAAACTCAATTCCTCTACCAATAAAAGCTAACACACCGTACGCCTTCTTAACAACCCTCTCAACCTGGGTGGCAACTTTCAGGGATCTATGGATATGGACACCGAGATCTCTCTGCTCGTCCACACTACCAAGAATCTTACCATTAGCCCAGTACTCTGTCTTCCTGTTATTCCTTCCAAAATGAATTACCTCACACTTTTCTGCATTAAACTCCATTTGCCACCTGTCAGCCCAGCTCTGCAGCTTATCTATGTCCCTCTGTAACTTGTAACATCCTTCTGCACTGTCCACAACTCCACCGACTTTAGTGTCATCTGCACATTTACTCACCCATCCTTCTACGCCCTCCTCCAGGTCATTTATAAAAATGACAAACAGCAGCAGCCCCAAAACAGATCCTTGTGGTACGCCACTAGTAACTGGACACCAGTCAGAACATTTTCCAACAACCACCACCCTTTGTCTTCTATCAGCTAGCCAATTTCTGATCAAAACTGCTAAATCACCCTGAATCCCATGCCTCTGTATTTTCTGCAATAGCCTACCGTGGGGAACCTTATCAAACGCTTTACTGAAATCCATATACACCACATCAACTGCTTTACCCTCATCCAACTGTTCAGTCACCTTCTCAAAGAACTCAATGAGGTTTGTGAGGCACGACCTACCCTTCACAAAAACCATGTTGACTACTCTAATCAAATTATTCCTTTCCAGATGATCATACATCCTATCTCTTATAAACCTTTCCAAGACTTTTCCCACAACAGAAGTGAGGCTCACTGGTCTATAGTTACCGGGGTTGTCTCTACTCCCCTTCTTGAACAAGGGGACAACACTTGCTATCCTCTAGTCTTCTGGCACTATTCCTGTAGACAAAGATGACTTCAAGATCAAAGCTAAAGGCTCAGCAATCTCCTCCCTAGCTTCCCAGGGAATCCTAGGATAAATCCCATCCGGCTCAGGGGACTTATCTATTTTCACACTTTCCAGAATTGCTAACACCTCCTCCTTATGAACTTCAAGCCCTTCTGGTCTAGTAGCCTGTATCTCAGTATTCTCCTTGACAACTTTGTCTTTTTCCTGTGTGAATACAGACGAAAAATACTCATTTAGCACCTCTCCTATCTCCTCGGACTCCACGCACAACTTCCCACTACTGTCCTTGACTGGCCCTACTCTTACCTTAGTCATTCTTTTATTCCTGACATATCTATAGAAAGCTTTAGGGTTATCCTTGATCCTATCTGCCAAAGACTTCTCATGTCCTGACTTGGCTCTTCTTAGTTCTCTCTTTAGAGCCTTCCTAGCTAACTTGTAACTCTCAAGCGCCCTAACTGAACCATCACGTCTCATCTTTACATAAGCCTCCTTCTTCCTCTTGACAAGTGTTTCAACTGCTTTAGTAACCCATGGTTCCCTCGCTCGACCACTTCCTCCCTGCCTAATAGGTACATACTTATCAAGGACACGCAGTAGCTGTTCCTTGAACATGCTCCACATTTCCATTGTGCCCATCCCCTGCAGTTTTCCTCTCCAGCCGATGCATCCTAAGTCTTGCCTCATCGCATCGTAATTGCCTTTCCCCAGCTATAACTCTTGCCCTGTGGCACATACCTATCCCTTTCCATCACTAAAGTAAACGTAATCGAATTGTGGTCACTATCACCAAAGTGCTCACCTATCTCCATATCTAACACCTGTCCTGGTTCATTACCCATTACCAAATCCAATACAGCCTCGCCTCTTGTTGGACTATCTACATACTGCATCAGGAAATCCTCCTGCACACATTGGACAAAAACGGACCCATCTAAAGTACTCGAACTATAGTGTTTCCAGTCAATATTTGGAAAGTTAAAGTTCCCCATAACAACAACCCTGTTACTTTCGCTCCTATCCAGAATCATCTTTGCAATCCTTTCCTCTACATTTCTGGAACTTTTCGGAGGCCTATAGAAAAGCCCTAACAGGGTGACCTCTCCTTTCCTGTTTCTTAACTCAGCCCATACTACCTCAGTATTCGAGTCCCCATTAAATGTCCCCTCAGCCACCGCAATACTGTCCTTGACTAACAATGCCACCCCTCCCCCTCTCTTACCATCTTCCCTGAGCTTACTGAAATATCTAAACCCCGGCACCTGCAACAACCATTCCTCTCCCTGCTCTATCCATGTCTCCGAATTGGCCACAACATCGAAGTCCCAGGTACTAACCCATGCCGCAAGCTCACCCACCTTATTCCGGATGCTCCTGGCATTGAAGTAGACACACTTTAAACCATCTTCCTTCCTGCCGGTACACTCCTGCAACTTTGAAACCTTACTCATGACCTCACTACTCTCAGCTTCTTGTGTACTGGAGCTACAACTGGAGTTGTTTGAAGTTATGGGGGGGACAGAGAGTTGATAGTATTTTCACTACTTGAGGGGTCTTCAGTACTTGAGATTAAATGTAAGGATTCTAGGGCAGGGGGCAGTGGATTGCGCAGCTGTGGAATGCAGTTTAAATGCTCTGTCAATTGTATTTTTCAGGTTAAAGATAAACAGATGGAGAGTATTAATTAGTTAAGTACTTTGAGCACAGGGGGCCCCAATGCGGTGTTATCATGGTTGTGTTGTAATTCACTGACTGACCACTTGGAGTCTCACTAGTATACAGTAGTCCCCCGTTATAACGCGGGTGTTGGGGTCCAAGACAGCCACCCGCGTTGCATCCGAGCCGCGGATATCCACGATGGGGATTTTTTGGCTCTGCAACTTTTTTTTTGGACCGGAAGCATTGGATAAAACCTTCGATCAGAGTTCTGATAAGAACTTACTTTAGTTGACTGCAGAATTATTACATTATGCTACCATAAGTTAAATATAAGTTAAAGTAAGAAAGTAGCACTTCTAAATTTATTTTAAAATATATGCATTTATTTAAAAATCTATCTCTCCCCCCCGCCCCCCCCCGTAGACTCACAATGGGAAGCGCATGCATAGATTTTAAAATAAATTTAGAAGTGCTACTTTCTTACTTTAACTTATATTTAACTTATGGTAGCATAATGTAATAATTCTGCAGTCAACTAAAGTAAGTTTCTAACCCACAGAAACTTACCAGGAACGCTGCTCCTCTCTCACTGAATCTCCCTCCAATCAGCCGGCAGTGTCAATTTCAGCGGCCGGCTCACTTTGATCCGGAGACAGTTGGGGTCCATAAGCCACCCCGCCGTATATCGCGAACCGCGGTATTGCGGAGCGCGGTATAATGGGGGACTACTGTATAAGTGAATGTTAGAGCAAGATGACCTCAGACTGACGGGAGAGGTGGAAGCGAGAGGCTGCTTGTGCATGTTCATACTGATATTCATCTGTTGTTTTGTATATATTTGACACATAGTTAATGTGAAGAAATTATTTATAACTTTAGCTACAAGTGTTCTTGTAATATAAATCAGGCCTTCCGACAAGAACATAACACCCAACTATCTGCGTCTCCTCCGTGGTTACATCCGCACCCAGATAGATGTCCTTGGAGGGGGAGCACCCAATGTCAGTCAGTTGGTTTGAGGCCTTCCTTGACTGGTGGGCCCTGCTGGAGCTGGAGTGCATCATCAGCCCCTGAAATATCATTTTCATTTAAATTTGAAAGGTTTCCTTTAAAGATTTGTTTTTTTGTTATAGTGCCCCTCTTACGTTAGTTTGTCTATTAATTCATTTGTTTAATTTTCACATTCAAAAGTGTGAAAAACAAGGGACTCCTCTTTCATCATTTGAAAGGGCTGCTTCTCAGTCGCTGGCCGGGGAGAACATGCACACTCCACACAGTCACCCGAGGCCGGAATCGAACCCGGGTCCCTGGCGCTATGAGGCAGCAATGCTAACCACTGAGCCACCATGCTGACTTAACCTGAGGATCACCTGAGGACGGGAATTGAACCAGGACTGTCAGCGTTGCTCCGTATCACAAACCAGCTGTCCAGCCAACTAAACTAACCCGCCCCCACCCCCCAACTCTTAACTTTATGTGTACGACGGAGAACAAGGTTGTCTAGTCTCTCCATTTATTGTGCAATGAATCTTGATCATTCCTCTTCTGTGCGGGGCTGAAAAACAGCATCACAAAACTTAACAAGAAGGAAAAGGCGAAGTGAAAAATGAGACAAGTTGCTCACTCCATTTTTCAGTGGGGCAGGTTCTAATTGGGACCTAATTGATCCTGGGATAATCATCCCTATTTAAAGCAGCTGTTAGTTTCAACATTAGCTAATGGAGTAATTAACAGTATAATTATTCGTTAATTTACTAAAACGGGTGTTGATTCTTTACTTTTTCTGAGGCAATGTCCTTTCTCTATTTCTCGCTCCATCCTATTTCGACGAGCAGGGTGAACAGCGGAGGCTGTGAGTTCCCCATTGACAACCATTGGTACAGTTTTATTTTCCTTCACTGCACCTTCACCCCAAAACTTGTCAGGAACATTCAAAGTTGTGTTCATGATCAGCTCAGAACCAATGCAGTAATAGAAGCAGGAAGTACTGGATAAACTTGGCAGGCCTGGCAGGATCTGTGCTGAGAGGAGCAGAGTTAATGCTTCATTGAATTATTTTTTTTCATAGAATTTACAGTGCAGAAGGAGAACCTTTCTATCTCTGTCTTAAAGACACTCAGTGATTTGGCCTCCACAGCCTTCTATGGCAAAGAGTTCCACAGATTCACCACCCACTGGCTGAAGAAATTCCTCCTCATCTCTGTTTTCATCATAGAATTTACAGTGCAGAAGGAGGCCATTCGGCCCATCGAGTCTGCACCGGCTCTTGGAAAGAGCACTCTACCCGAGGTCAACACCTCCACCCTATCCCCATAACCCAGTCACCCCACCCAACACTAAGGGCAATTTTGGACACTAAAGGCAATTTATCATGGCCAATCCACCTAACCTGCACATCTTTGGACTGTGGGAGGAAACCGGAGCACCTGGAGGAAACCCATGCACACATGGGGAGGTAGTGCAGACTCCGCACAGACAGTGACCCAAGCCGGAATCGAACCTGGGACCCTGGAGCTGTGAAGCGATTGTGCTATCCACAATGCTACCGTGCTGCTTCGAGTCCAATGTGACTCTGCTTCAGAACTAATGCATCTTTTTACCTCGGCCGTGGGTGATGTCAAGGACTATTGAGGAAACATTAAACTGGTAACTTGCGTTTATATAACTTGTGGTTCTAAAAAAAAAGCTCAATTCCATTAATATCTAAAGAGGTGAATTTTCTTGGGGCGTCCTCTTTCACTGGCAACAGGAGCATTTAGGCTCATGTGTGCTGGGAAAAGCTTGGGACTTTCTGTGGAATATGGAGGAGTCCCTAGCAATGGGGGCAGGACACTACTGAGCGGCATGACAATTTGTCTGAATATATCTCAGATAAGGGAATTCCCATTGTGAAACCCATTCATTTCACCCATGGTGTTGGGACTTTGGGGATTGAACAGTTTTACAAAGTCTTGTTGTTCTATGTTTTATATAATTTACAGCAATGCAGAGATTACCCTTGATGTATTGGGTATGCTGGGTCTGCGAGGACTGCGTTTACCAGAGCAGTGAGAGAGACAGGCTACCAACACCTGTAGAAGTACAACTCTATTTTATTTAACTATGAGCTGTGAGACATACTTGCACTGTGGGTCGACACTATGTTAGGTTGACTGGAGACCTGAGGCTAACCTGACCAGACTATACTGCCAGCACATGGTAGATGTTCGTGTTACTGATTACGGGCTCTGGCTGTCTCAGAGGCTGCATCCCGAGAGAGCGGGAAAACTAGTGCCCTCTGGCTTTATAGTGGCCGTGTCCTGTCTGGTGATTGGCTGCTGTGTTCTGTGTGTTGATTGGTCTTTCAGTGTGTCAGTCAGTGTCTGTCTGTGCACCATCATATACTTGTGTGTATATTATGACACCCTAATTGCGCACTCTTCTGCAATCACAATTATTCTCACCATGCCAATCCAGCTCACCTTCTCGTGGTTTCTTTAGCACTTTTTAGTTTGCTCTGAGTCACCATCCAGGCATAAACAATCAAGCGCAGTGAGCATTGATCAGTTACCAGACTCACATGAACAAACTCAGAACAATTGATCCATCGAACACTGTTGGCAGGAGAGTCATAAGAAGGGAAATAAATGGCCAAAGCAAGTCAAGTAATGACTGAAATGTTAAAGATTACAGTTACTTACCCAAGCCAGGTAAATCAGCTCCACCCCCAGCTTCCCTTACCCATATCACAAGCCAAAGGTTCGTTCACCACTGAATGTCTATCAGGAAATAATGGGCACGATGTCTCTACTCCTAAATGAAATCTAAATAAAGTGACCACTTCCTTTCCCATTGTCTTCTCCCAGCTACCCGATTAACCTCAACAAAAACAACTTGCATTTAGTTAGCATCTTTAACATGGCAAACTATCCCAATGCGGTTCACAGGAGTGATTCCTGAACAAAAGTTGACATTGAGTCACGCAAGGCAGAGTGGCACAGTGGTTAGCACTGCATCCTCACAGTGCCAGGGACCCGGGTGCTCAGGTTTCCTCCCTACAGTCCGGAGATGTGCAGGTTAGGTGGATTGGCCATGATCAATGCGCAGAGTTACAGGGATAGGGTGGGGCAATTGGCAGCGGTACCATTTTCTTTCAGAGGGTCAGTGTAGACTCGGTGGGCCGAATGGCCTCCTTCTGTACTGTCGGGATTCCATGGATTCTGTGGACTAAAGCAGACTGTTGGATAGACAAACGGTAGATTTGGCAATAGAATTGGAAGCCAATGAGGGATTTATCCAATGAACCGGCGAATCAAACATCGTTGCAACAGGGGGGGGCGGTTTGTAAAAAGCTTCATTTCTGCATTTTAAGGAGAAAAGATTTGGCCAGGCTACTGTGGGGGCACCCCCTGGGGTCAGATCGTCCCCCCCCCGGGACCCCGGAGCCCGCCCGCGCCGCCAATTCCGCCGGTCAGGTAGGTGGTTTACTCCATGCCGGCGGGAGAGGCCCGTCAGCGGCGGGACTTCGGCCCATCGCGGGCCGGAGAATCGCCGCGGGGGGCCCGCCAACTGGCGCGGGGGGGGCCCGCCGAACGGCGTGCCGTGATTCCTGCCCCCGCCGAATCTCGGGGGGGGGCGGAGAATTCGGGACACAGCGGGGGCAGGATTGACGCCGGCCCCCGGGCGATTCTGCGACCCAGCGGGGGTTCGGAGAATCCCGCCCCTTGTTTCTTTCTACTTGTTCTCGCCTCTGACAGCTGAAGAGTGGAACAGGGTGGAACCAAAATTGGAGGGACGAGAAAAACAGAAATTTCCCGCCTGATGAGAGAGGGAAATCTGTGTGTCGCTGCTCCAAACGGGGAGACAGGTGGGACATTGACTTGTCCACACGCTGGGAAGGGGACTCGGGCGATTGGTCATGGGGTGGATGGAAGGGATAACAGCTCAGGCGATGTTTATGAAACCGAGCTGATGTGAACAAATAAATGCAGCCTTTGGTGTTGAGGGGAGAAATTCGGAAGAAAAGCTTTGTGTTCAGATGTGAGGACATGACAGGTGTTTTCCTCTCTCTCTCTCTCTCTCATTCTGGCAGGTTACAGATGGTCAGGCCTGGGCCTACTCGCGTCTTGAGTATTCCGGTGGCATTTATCTTTCAGATTACGTTTCTTTCCAGAAATTGTCGGCTGCCAGGAACAGACATGCATGAGTGGAATGCAATCCAGTGGGGAATCATCTCTTACAATGAGATTCAATGTCATTCGCAGCCTTGATATTTACCCAGGGATAAGTAAATTGCATTGTGGCTGTAGGCAGTTGCCAGGATGGGAAAACAAAGCCAAAGCTCCTTGAAGAAATAAGAAGGAGAAAGGTTGGGAGCGGTGGGGGGGGGGGGGGGGGGGGGGGGGGGGGGGGAGGGCGGTGAAGTTAGGGGCGAGCGATGTGGGAGAGGGAGGGAAATCTCTATGCAAAGTTCCAAGAACTGGTGAGCGAAAAGTTAGCCGAGGCACAGACAGCGAGTACTGGGATTCGGTGCCAACTGCGAACCAGTGCTGAGAAATTCATCTCTTTCGTACATCAACGAGGCGGGTGGTACACACAATCTGGGGTCAAATGTTACCAGCTTGGTCAAAAGCTGCTCCCGATAACTCAAATTAGATGTGCTAGCTGCTGCATCGTTGATATGAACACTTTCTTGCAGCAGACTGAGCAAGCTGCAATTCGCAGTCAGGCGAAGCTGTTCACAACGAAAAAAGGACTCATCTCAGATATGGGTGGTCCGCCTGTTTCACCAAAGAATGTGCCCTGATGTCCCCGCTCCCTATACATCTGTAAACAGAAAGGTGATTGTTAGTTTTTGATTTCCACCTTTATAAATGTTTCCAATATTTCCCACAACCCTAATTTTTTTTTGAACATAAATTTTGAGTACCCAATTCTTTTTTTTTCCCAATTAAGGGGCACATGAGCGTGGTCAATCCACCGAGCCTGCGCATCTTTGGGTTGTGGGGGGTGGGGGGGAGGTGGGGGGGAGGGGGTGGGGGGGGACCTACGCACAACCCTAACATTTACAATGATTGCAATCCTCTATTGCAACTTGCACAGTGAACTCGGGAAAGATGAAAATAGAAGGGTTAGGGAGGCACAGTGGCGTAGTGGTTAGCACTGCTGCTTCACGGCACCGAGGTCGCAGGTTCGATCCCGGCTCTGGGTCACTGTCCGTGTGGAGTTTGCACGTTCTCCCCGTGTCCGCGTGGGTTTCACCCCCACAACTCAATAAAAGATGTGCAGGGTAGGTGGATTGGCCACGCTAAATAGCTCCTTAATTAGAAATTGCTTTAAAAAAGTAAACAGAAGGGTTGGCTTATTTTCACACAGGTGCACACGCGAGGGTTTTCACTATGTTCACTGCGATTCGCTGCCAACTGCGAACCAGTTCTGAGAAATTCATCTCTTCCACACATCAACATGGCAGGTGATGCAATCCCGGGTTCGATTCCAGCCTTGAGTGTCTGTGCGGAGTCTGCACGTTCGCCCCGCGTCTGCGTGGGTTTCCTCCGGGTGCTCTGGTTTCATCCCACAGTCCAAAGATGTGCAGGTTAGGTGGATTGGCCATGATAAAATTGTCCAAAGACTAAGTGGAGTTACAGGATAGGGTGAGGGTTGGGAGTGGGCTTGGTGCTCTTATGGAGGGTCGGTGCAGATTCGATGGGCCGAATGGGCTCCTTCTGCACTGTAGGGATTCTATGATATAACTATAAGTTGTTGTTATCGCCCCTTAATTCACCGCTGCATAAAAATCAGCACACTCGCGTCACTTCACATTGCCTCCGTTAAGTACAATTATATCTTCCTTTTCTTCCTGTACCATCCTTTAAGCTTCCGCGATTTGTTTCTAAAAATGTTGAGATTTTTAGTATCTGCCAGTCGGTTATTGATTTTCGCTCTCCTGGATTCTCGAATACCTCATTCCCCTCATTATAAATATTTACCCTGGGGTTATATTTGCATCCCTATCTGTCTCCAGATAATTCCTCTGCCATCCACTTCTCATTTACATATTTCCAAATTGAATAATATAATTCGAAAAGCTGTAACAGCCTGAGGGTTGCTTTGGAGGCCTCATAGTAGAGGGGCAGGTAACAACAAACAGCGGTGGCTCAGGGGAGGTGGGGGGGGGGGGGGTGAGGTGGGGGGAGTGGGGGAGGGGGTCTACATTGTTGCCTTTGAGTCGAGAGGTTGTAGGTTCCGAGGCTTGAGTGCAAAATGTCGGCTGAGACCCCAGTGCGGTATTGAGGGAGTGCTGCACTGTTTGAGGGGCTGGGCGGAGATGTTAAGCCAACGCTCCATCGGTCCTGTCAGATGGATGTCAATAACCCCACAACGCTGCTTCAATGAACAGCAGGGGAGTTATACCCGCTGGCTTGGAAAAGATTGATTCCTCAAGCAGTGGGAGCTTGCTGTGCATAGATTGGCCGCTGAGATACCCCAACATGACTACATCTGGGCAGCACGGTGGCATAGTGGTTAGCACTGTTGCTTCACAGCTCCAGTGTACAATGTTCGATTCCCGGCTCGAGTCACTGTCTGTGCCGAGTCTGCACATTCTCCCTGTGTCTGCGTGGGGTTTCCTCCGGGCACTCCGGTTTCCTCCCACAAGTCCCGAAAGACGTGCTGGTTAGGTGAATTGGACATTCTGAATTCTCCCTCTGTTTACCCGAATAGGCGCCACAGTGTGGCGACTAGGGGCTTTTCACTAACTTCATTGTGGTGCTAATGTAAGCATACTTATGACAATAATAAAGATTATTATTATCTCAAATTTCCTTCATTGGCTGGAAAGTGCTTCGGGATAATTAAGCCATTTCTGAATTGATTTAGCTGACCGGGGGAGGGCTCCGTGCTGCTCTTACCCACCTCGCCAACTGACTTTGTGGCTTCATGAAGGATTGTAGGGTAGTTTTTTAATATAAATTTAGAGTACGCAATTATTTTCTTTCCAATTAAGGGGCAATTTAGTGTGGCCAATCCACCTACCCTGCACATCATTGGATTGTGAAAAGGAACAACTTCACATTTTCCCACATTATACTCCATTTGCCAATATTTTGCCCACTTACTAAACCCATCGATATCTCTTTGCAAACTGTCTGTATCCCCGGATTTGGTTGTGCAGTGCATCGTGTGTGGTTTACCTCCATGTGTGCAGGTGCACCTTGCTATCTGCTGTGTCAGTTGATGGGGAAATATCAGTGTGACGTCGTGTAACTAACTGATGGGCTCTGGGAGCCTCAAAAGCCTCTCAGTGTTCCGATGTAGCAAGGTCAATATAAACACAAACATGAATGGGCTCCAAGACATTGTCCTCTTGACAGCAGAACAGACAGCATGACAGTAGAACCTTTAAATGTAGCACAGTGGGCGAAGACAGCTGGCTTGTAATGCAGAACAAGACCAGCAGCGTGGGTTCAATTCCCATTCCAGCCTCCCTGAACAGGTGCCGGAATGTGGCGACTAGCGGCTTTTCACAGTAACTTCATTGAAGCCTACTTGTGACAATTAGCTATTTATTAGGGGCTGTTTAGCACACTGGGCTAAATCGCTGGTTTTGAAAGCAGACCAAGGCAGGCCAGCAGCACGGTTCAATTCCCGTAACAGCCTCCCCGAACAGGTGCCGGAATGTGGCAACTAGGGGCTTTTCACAGTAACTTCATTGAAGCCTACTTGTGACAATAAGCGATTATTATTATTATTAGAACATCAAACCCAGGTTGACTCTCTGGACAATAGATGCATATTGCAGAAAGAAAATGTTGCTCTGAAAAAAATGTCAATGCAATAATTTAACATTCTCATCCTTGTTTTCAATTTCCTGCAGAGCCTCGTCCCTCTCTATCTTAATTAAGGGGCAATTTAGCGTGGCCAATCCACCTACCCTGCACATCTTTTTGGGTTGTGGGGGCGAAACCCACGCAGGCACGGGGCGAATGTGCAAACTCCACACGGACAGTGACCCAGGGCCGGGATCGAACCCGGGTCCTCGGTGCCGTGAGGCAGCAGTGCTAACCTCTCTATCATTGTAATCTCCTCCAGCCCCTCAAACCTTGGAGATACCTGCACTCCTCTAATTCTGGCCTCTTGAGCATCACCCATTTTGATTGCTCCTCCATTGGTAGTTGCACCTGCCCGGACCCTAAGCTCTGGAATCACACCCCCTACACCTCTCTGCCTCTCTGACACTCTATCCTCTTCTAAGATGCTCCTTAAAACCTACCTCTTTGATCAAGCTTCATGGCCGTCTGCTCTCATGTAGCTTTCTGTGGCTTGATGCAGTATTTTGCAAGATAGCAATCTTGTGGATTACCTGCCCATTGGTGCATTTTATTACATTAATAACGCCGCATAAATGCAGCAGTTTCTGCTGTAGTTCAATATTCGGGGTGGACCTATGTAACAACTTTACATGGAATTCATTAGCACCAATTTGTTTGTCAATATGTTCCAGTGCAAGAGTGTAAAAGGATACATATGCAAATGTGAGAATCTGACAGGATGCGATGTCACAAACGGTGTCAGGAATGTGACGTATGGAACAGCCTCTGACATGACAGCAGCTCCAAACCCGGTGTGAACATGCTCAGTGTCTGCCACAGCTGAACTCATCACTGGGTATCTGCAGTAAGGCTATTAATGATTGAATAGCCGCAAAGACTTATCGTCCCCCATATGCAAACTATTAAGATTCGAGGGTTGAGAGAGCGAGAGTTGGGGGACGTAACTGTGCACGACATAGGGGTTTCCTGGTGGCTGTTTCATCCCCTGATTTATCAGTTCATCCGTACATATACCAAAATTTCTCATTTGCTTCTCGGGGATTAGTAATGCCAGCTGATTGCGAGCATATATTTTCTGGCCAGGTGATGCTTGCCATTGTGGCACCGTGCCACTTTATCATTCTGTTATATCCATCTGTCTGAAAGACTATTCTTTTCGCTCTGACAAATCTGTCTTACAAACCAGCAACTTCAGAAAGCCAATTTGTGGGTAATTTGGCACAATCGCTCAGGGGCATTTCAGAAAACTTTGGGATGAAGGAGCTGGAATCGTTCCCCTTACAGCAGAGAAGGTTGGTGGATGGGGGGGGGGTTGTTGTCCAATTGGACAATCAACACCTTTTACCCCCTCCCTTCATCTCTCCAACCAATCGTGGGCACTCCTGTGCTCAACAGGGGCCTGGGGTTAAACAAAAAGAGGGTTTAAGGGCCTTGCTAGACGAGAGAGCCTGACATTGGTTAACAGATGATAGAGTCGATAAGGAGGTTACTGTTTTGGCTGGCAAGAGGATTGGTTCCAAAGGACGAGAATTTACGATCACTGGCAAAGGAGCCAGAAGCAACTTGAGGAAAATTGTTTCGAAGCCATGAGTTGTTGTCAATGGGCCGAATGGCGCAGCTCACTGGGCTAAATCGCTGGCTTTTAAAGCAGACCAAGCAGGCCAGCAGCACGGTTCCATTCCCGTACCAGCCTCCCCGGACAGGCGCCGGAATGTGGTGACTAGGGGCTTTTCACAGTAACTTAATTGAAGCCTACTCGTGACAATAAGCGATTTTCATTTCATTGATCTGTGCTGAAAGGTTTGATGATTGTCTAAACCTGGTTCTTAACACTTGAATCGTATATTACATCAGGGGAGCATTTGAGAAAGCTCGTGAGGGAAACAATCGAACGGCTCGCTGGTAAACGAGGGAGTGTTAAGCCGGGCGGATGAGAAAAGCCCCGCCCCCATTCAGTCCCTGCTTGGTTACTGGGGCAGTGAGAGGACTCGGCGTCCCTGGGCGATGACGCTTCTCGCTCCTCAGACAGAAGCTTGAGGGTTCAACTCCCACTCTGGAGACCTGAGGGCCGAATCCATGGCTGACACTCCTCGTGCAGAACTGAGGGACTGCTGGGGGTTGCCATCTTGCAGATGAAGTGTTAAACTGTAACCCTGCCCGCTCTCGCAGGTGGCATTAAAAGGTATCGCGGCAGTGTTTTCGAAGGGAAAAAAACAGGAATATTGTGTGTGTGTGTTGGCGGGGAAGGGGGTTGGGGGGGGGGGGGGGGGTGGAGCAGGGCGGGAAGGGTATAGTTCTCCCTTGTGTCCCAGTAAATATTTATTCCTCAAGGAACATCACGAAAAAAACTGATATCCAGTCATTATCACATTGCTGAGTGTGAGAGCTTGGCATGTGGCCATTGGCTGAACCTGCATGACAACTCTGAGTGTAAGTACTACATTGGCTTTAAAGCATTTTGGGATGTTCTCAGGTCACGAATGGTGCTGTGTAATTTCATCCTTTTTCAACCAGATGCATTGTTCGTCAAGAAGTGAGATTATCCCAACGTACAAGGGATACAAATAACGTCGGTGACATTTAACATCAGGCAGGTGAACAGCTGGCATATCCGAGTGGCGTCAGAGTTTGATGTCCTGAATTTCTCCATAGGGAGAGAGGGAACGTTCAGTTGGATGATCAACGCCTTTTACCCCCTTCCTTCATCTCCCCAGCCAGTCGTGGGCACTCCTGTGCTCCACAGGGGCCTGGGGTTAAAAAAAAAGAGGGTTTAAGGGCCTTGCTAGACGAGAGAGCCTGACATTGGTGGGCGCGGGGAGGAGGGGAGAAAATGGGAATTAAATTGCTGAGGGTGAGGTATTGTTATATTGAATGTATTTGCAGGAAGAGAGAGCATCTGCCGTGGTGAGCGGAGGGAGAGAATTCACTCAGATCCCCTCCTCGACTCACGAAATGCGGCTCTTAGCCGCTTGAATTGCTGCTGGAGATGATCCTGATCACGGTGAATGTATGCAAATTCCGCTTGGCATCAATGCCCGTGGGACCTCCGCAAAGCAGCATAATTCATGAGGAGAAAATCATTGCTTGAGGGTTAATGAACAGCTTGTGATGGTCTCTAATTAACACATTAATCATCAGAGTAAAAGGCAGCAGAACTCTCCGTGTCACAGTGAGGGAGAGCGCCATTCAAGTCATCAATCATAGGAATAAATGTCGAGGCAGCCTGCTCCTGTGGGACTGGCTCCGGCTGGATCTGCGCCTACCCCACTCTGTGGAGACCGCCGTCCAGTCTCAGACTGCCAGATGCTTCCGAAACGGAGAAACAGACCTGCTCGCGTATTGCCAAGGACCGTTTTATAGTTCAGCCTGTGCACACGATGTGCGCAGGAGGATTTTTCTTGCCGCAGCCCTGTGCAGCAGTGCGTCTCGTGAACACTTTCAGCAGCCTGCACAAACCGCCGGCGATTGGTAAAATTCCAGCGAGGTTTAGGTCGGGAATGGGGCGGCACGTGACGCAGTGGTTAGCACTGGGACTGCGGCGCTGAGTACCCGGGTTCGAATCCCGGCTCTGGATCACTGTGTGGAGTTTTCCCATTTTCGATGTGTCTGCGTGGCTTTCACCCTCACAATGTGCAGGGTAGGTGGATTGGTCACGCTAAATTACCCCTTAATTGGAAAAAGAAATAATTGGGTGCTCTAAATTTATTTTTTAAAAGGTTTATGTCGAGAGTGTACAGCAAAAGAAACAGGCCGTTCAACCCAACTGGTTCACACTCTACACTTGCGCCCCATTCATCCCTTGTCACCTCACCCTATCAGCATAACCTTCTACTCCTTCGTCCCTCATGTTTGGCCTTTTCTGTCAGCTATGTCTCTATGGGTAGCTCTCCCTCACGTTTGATTCACAAGGGGCGGGATTCTCCCAACGGGAGACTAAGTGCCGACGGCGGAGAGAAAACCGGAGTGTTTCACTCCGGTGTCGGAGGCTGCTCCTCGCACCCTTTTCTCCCACCCCCGGGGGGCTAGGAGCACGTGCCGGGCCTTGGCGCCGCGTTAATTACGCGGCCGGCGCCGCGTAAATGACGTCACCCGCGCATGCGTGGTTGCCGTCCTCCCCGCTGGCGCCCCGCAGGAAATGTCAGAGTGATCTTGCGGGGCGGCGGAGGAAATCTTTCAGAGAGCTCAGCCCGCCGATCGGTGGGCACCGATCGCGGGCCAGACCCCTTTTGAGCGACCCCCCGTGCTCGATCCCCCACTCCCCCCCACAGGCTGCCCCGCAGCGTTCGCGTGTTGTTCAAGCCGGCAGCGACCAGGTGTGGTCGGCGCCGGCGTGAACACGTCGTATTGGGCAGGCCGCTCGGCCCATCCGGGCCGGAGAATCGCCGCTCGCCCCGTTACAAACGGCGAGCGCCGATTCTCCGAGCGGCCAGCGGTAAATCTCGGCGCGCCGGTTTGGGGGGGGGGGGGAGGGTGGGAGAATCGCATGTGGGTGCCGGGGCGGCGTGGGGGGACTCGCCCGGTGCCCCCACGATTCTCCCACCCGGCGTTGGGGGGAGATTTGCGCCCAAGGTTTCCGGTTCAAGCCCCACTCTAGATTTAAGTTCAAGAATCCAGGCTGACTGCAATACTGAGCGAGGGCAGCACTGTTGGAGGTAGTGTCACCTGGTTGAGACATTAAACCATTCTGCCTTCTTGGGTGGACATAACACCCCAAAGCGACATTATTTTGAAGAAAAGTAGGGAGTTGCCTCCGGTGTTTTGGCCAATGTTTATCCCTCAACAGCACTCAAAAAAGAAACGTTGAACCAGCATAAGTCAGTAGTTTGCCCTCAGCTGGGGTATGGTGTCCGCTTCTGGGTGCTAGAAGATGGGAAGGTTGCAGAGAGAGCTGTGGAAAAGATTCAACTGCGAATGGTTCCAGGGTTGAGGAACTTCAGCTACGGAGCTAGATTGGAGATGTTAAGACTGTTTTCGTGGAGAAAAGAAGGCATTGCAAGGGTTAATGTCGTGTCGAGAGTAGCCACTAGAGGGAGCTTCAGATACAAATATAAGGCAGTGATGCTAGACCTAAGGGGAGGAGTGTAAGCAGGAGATAGCTGGAGCAGGTGATAAGAGCAGACGGTGTGAGAAGGTTAGATTATAGTTTATACCAGCAGTGAGATTAGCAATAGATGAGCGTAGTTGATGTTATTGCTCAATTCTGTATTCTTAAGGACTAAATGTTGAATCCCAGTTTAGCAGTGTAAATAAAATCAGAGCTTTGTTTAATTTAAACCTATTTTGTGGTCTTTGTGAACACTACACCAACCATTCTGATATAAACAACACAAAGAACACCATCATGTTCATGATCACCGGGGGATTGGCCAGAGTTGAGAGGGAGAAGCTGTACCCTCTCCTGCGAGGTTCCAGAATGACAGGGCACAGATTTAAAGTAATCGGCAACAGAAGCAAAACCGACATGGGGGAAAACGTTTTCACGCAGCGAGTGGTCAAGGTCTGGAATGATCTGCCCGAGAGTCTAGTGGAGGCAGATTCAGTTGAAACACTCAAAAGGGAACGGCACAGTTACCTGAAAAGGAAGAAGGAAGAATGTGCAGGGTAACAGGGCGAAGATGGGGAGAACGGGACTGTTACGTATCTGGGAGTACATTCTTGGTGGTTAGATATCAAGTGATGCGTAGTGATGTCAACAGTGTGTTTGCGCGTGCTTTGGGCAAAGCCCTTAATAAACCCCTTATTGTGTTTTGCAAGAATCCAGAGTGCGTGCACCTCCATACATTTACCCTTTGCAGCAACGCAGAAATGTAACAGGAGAGAAACTGGCGATGAGGATTGAGGCAGATAGATCGCTGGAAAGAGGATTTTCGGCAATTAATAGTGGGCTGGCATTGGGAGCAACGGTAGATTCCCGGGACCGGCCTCGCACACCTTCTGATGTCGGGTGAAGCACTGCCGCCGATGTGAAGGTTTAATAAACGTTTTCGCCTGCAGCCGTGAGGAAGAAGACAGACAGTCGGGGAAGACTTGCTGGCATTGAAGTGAGTAGGTCTGGGCTGCATGTGAGAAGGTGACATGAGCTGTGGAGACCAGGGAATTCAACAACTGCCGACACTGCATGGGCAGACAATAAATGGAATTAGTTCCCAGTTGCTTGTTCAAGGGATTGATATACTTTCCAACACAGTCGAAGGGAAGAAAGTGTAGACCTAGGAGCGAGGATCCATAAAGTGGCATGCAAAATGGTGCCATGGACGTGTTTGATGAGGATCATGAAACATAGAGTTCATATGAAGAAAGGTTCCAATAGTTTTTAATAGTTAATCAGGCACCGGAGAATCAGAGAGTGTCCTGGGTAGGGAGTGCCCTGGGTGGGGAGTGCGGTGGGTGGGGAGGGCCCTGGGTGGGGAGGGCCCTGGGTGGGGAGGGCCCTGGGTGGGGAGGGCCCTGGGTGAGGAGGGCCCTGGGTGGGGAGGGCCCTGGGTGGGGAGGGCCCTGGGTGGGGAGTGCGGTGGGTGGGGAGTGCCCTGGGTGGGGAGTGCGGTGGGTGGGGAGGGCCCTGGGTGGGGAGTGCGGTGGGTGGGGAGGGCCCTGGGTAGGGAGGGCCCTGGGTAGGGAGGGCCCTGGGTGGGGAGGGCCCTGGGTGAGGAGGGCCCTGGGTGGGGAGGGCCCTGGGTAGGGAGTGCGGTGGGTGGGGATTGTGGTGGGTGGGGAGGGCCCTGGGTGGGGAGTGTGGTGGGTGGGGAGGGCCCTGGGTGGGGAGGGCCCTGGGTAGGGAGGGCCCTGGGTGGGGAGGGCCCTGGTTGGGGAGTGCGGTGGGTGGGGAGGGCCCTGGGTGGGGAGTGTGGTGGGTGTGGAGTGCGGTGGGTGGGAAGGGCCCTGGGTGGGGAGGGCCCTAGGTGAGGAGGGCCCTGGGTAGGGAGGGCCCTGGGTGGGGAGTGCGGTGGGTGGGGAGGGCCCTGGATGGGGAGGGCCCTGGGTGGGGAGGGCCCTGGGTGGGGAGTGCGGTGGGTGGGGAGGGCCCTGGCTGGGGAGGGCCCTGGGTGAGGAGGGCCCTGGGTGGGGAGGGCCCTGGGTGGGGAGTGCGGTGGGTGGGGAGGGCCCTGGGTAGGGAGGGCCCTGGGTGAGGAGTGCGGTGGGTGGGGAGGGCCCTGGGTGGGGAGGGCCCTGGGTGGGGAGTGCGGTGGGTGGGGAGTGCGGTGGGTGGGGAGGGCCCTGGGTGGGGAGTGTGGTGGGTGGGGAGGGCCCTCGGTGGGGAGTGCGGTGGGTGGGGAGGGCCCTGGGTGGGGAGTGTGGTGGGTGGGGAGTGTGGTGGGTGGGGAGAGCCCTGGGTGGGGAGGGCCCTGGGTGGGGAGAGCCCTGGGTGGGGAGGGCCCTGGGTGGGGAGTGCGGTGGGTGGGGAGGGCCCTGGGTGGGGAGGGCCCTGGGTGAGGAGGGCCCTGGGTGGGGAGGGCCCTGGGTGGGCAGGGCCCTGGGTGGGGAGGGCCCTGGGTAGGGAGGGCCCTGGGTAGGGAGTGCGGTGTGTGGGGAGGGCCCTGGGTGGGGAGTGCGGTGGGTGGGGAGTGCGGTGGGTGGGGAGGGCCCTGGGTGGGGAGGGCCCTGGGTGAGGAGGGCCCTGGGTGGGGAGAGCCCCTGGTGGGGAGGGCCCTGGGTAGGGAGTTACTAGTCTTTCGCGACTTGTGGGAGGAAACCGGAGTGCTGGAGGAAACAGGGGCAGCAGGGTAGCATGGTGGTTAGCATAAATGCTTCACAGCTCCAGGGTCCCAGGTTCGATTCCCGGCTGGGTCACTGTCTGTGCGGAGTCTGCACGTCCTCCCCCTGTGTGCGTGGGTTTCCTCCGGGTGCTCCGGTTTCCTCCCACAGTCCAAAGATGTGCGGGTTAGGTGGATTGGCCGTGATAAATTGCCCGTAATGTCCTAATAAAAGTAAGGTTAAGGGGGGGGTTGTTTGGTTACGGGTATAGGGGGGATACGTGGGTTTGAGTAGGGTGATCATGGCTCGGCACAACATTGAGGGCTGAAGGGCCTGTTCTGTGCTGTACTGTTCTATGTTCTATGTTCTATGTTCTATGAAACCCACGCAGACACGGGGAGAACGAGCAGACCCTGCACAGACTGTAACCCAAGCCGGGAATCGAACCTGGGACCCTGGCGCTGTGAAGCAACAGTGCTAACCACTGTGCTACCGTGTATTTGGTAACATAGTAATTCTGATATAGGAAAGATCTGTTCATTCTCCAGCATAAGGAGAAGTTGCATAAGTGCCAACTCCGGCAGTTCGGGTTGAGTGCCCATGTCTATCTGTTCTTGCCACACTTCCAGTCCACAGCAGGAGTTACCGCCTATTTCTGACGGAGTAACTCGGTCCAGTTGTGTTATGGTTACTAAGTGGGAAGATCTACAATTTGCTACATTCTCCGTACTCCAGCCTAGCTCTGTTTACTGGAAATCCTCACTTCTTCAGTTTCTGATTGACACCCTGTGAATTTCCTGCCATACTCTGTAGTGATTTCAACATGCCTTTCGTCTCGATAGTCGAAAGAGAGAAAGTAGGTGAGATCGGGCAAGTTTGAATCGCCTGAATCTCTTTTCTTTCGAAAGGAGAGAACTGACCTGCTAGGCGCCTTTAAGATTCTGAAAGGGTTTGACAGGGTTGGTGCTATGAGAATGTTTACACGCAGAGGCAATGAATGTAGGATCATCACTAATACATTTAATAAGGAATTCTGGAGAAACCTCTTTACCCAAGAACTCACTACCCCAAGAAGTAGATTTTTAATATGAATTTAGAATACCCAATTATTTTTTTCCAATTAAGGGGCAATTTAGTGTGGCCAAATCCACCTAACCTTCACATCTTTGGGTTGTGGGGATGAGACCCACGCAGACACGGGGAGAATGTGCAAACTCCACATGGACAGTGACCCAGGGCCGGGATTGAACCAGGGTCCTTAGCACTGTGAGACAGCAGTGCTAACCACTGGGCCACCCACCCCAAGAAGTAGATGAGGTGAGTAGTGTGAGCCAATGTATTATTTACCCTTTTAATGTACAGTCACTTTTTAACGAAGCAACCGTTTCCTTATTTTTTTTGATACGAATGAATGTAGACCAGTTGTGGTATTAATGCCACGTGTGTGTGTCTAATGATGGTAACACGGAGCATCAAGATAAAAGATGGAGACTGAAGATATGTAAAGAACATTATTGAACTGCACTGTGGGCTCAAAACACAAAGCACGATGGTCAATTTAGTCAAGACAAAGCTTTGCGAGCATCAGCAAACTCTGTGAAATGTCTCAAGCTGGATGAGGACTGGTACCAGGGAACTTAAGCAGTCAGTACCTCATTAAGGGCAGGAAAGTACTATTTTCTTCCAGCTTTAACATTGACAACGGTGTTGGAGATAACAAAGGAGAGTCAAGCTGCCTTCAAGTGTGACCTTTAAATGGGGCTTACCAGGGAATATCTGTGAAGGCACGGAAACAAGCATTGATGTAACTGAAAATTAAATGGATTAAAAAAACAGGTTTTACCTTAAGCAGAAAAGGGTTAAAGTTGTCAGTTTTATCCGGAGTGGAAACAGAGGGATCTTGAGGCCAGGTTGAGGTACTAACAATAGCATTAGTGCATTTCAGAGGCAGTTAGATGATCACATGAATGAGAGAGATAGGAACCAAAGGATATGCTGATAGGGTTGGATGAAGGATGGGGGAGGAGGTTCATGTGGAGTGTAAGCACCATAGACTATTAATGGCATGGTGGCACAGTGGTTAGCACTGCTGCCTCACAGCACCAGAGACCTGCGTTTGATTACAACCTCGGGTGACTGTCTGTGTTGAGTTTGTATGTTCTCCCCGTGTCTGCGTGGGTTTCCTCCAGGTGCTCTGGTTTCCTCCAACAGTCTGAAGATGTGCGGGTTAGATGGACTGGCCATGCTAAATTGCCCCTTAGTGACCAGGGATGTGCAGGTTAGGTGACGGGGATAGGGTGGGGTGGACGGAGGAGTAGACATGGGTAGGATGCTCTTTGGGAGGGTCGGTGCAGAGTCAATAGGCCGAATGGCCTCCTTCTGCACTGTAGGGATTCTAAGATACACTTGGGCTGAATGACTGGTTTCTGTGCTGTAAGTGCTTTGTTATCTAATTCAGGACAAGTGGACAAAAATAAATTGCAATTAGAATCACTGTAATAACTGGAGTCTCGCACACATATCCATGATCGTATGGTACGGAGACTGGGCAGGTTGACAATCATCTGGTTAGATCTGGGATCAATATTCATTAGCTTTTGGTACACTGTCAGTGTTTTACTCCAGAAAGTCAGGTGGTGAACGTTATAACTGGAGCCAACCTTTGCAAACCTTTACAATAATTTATTTGCAGAGTTACACATTTACAAACATGCGCCTCCTAACCCAGCCACTTGCTGGGTGAATCCCAGATAATGTCCACCACCTGCATATATTTAAGTATATAAATAATAAGCAATTTACAAACAGGAAGGAAAAACATCAGATGAAAGGTACAATGCTATTCTAAAATACCGCAGGAGGATCTTTATTTACTTCTGTGATAAAGGATATTACTGGGGGGGTGGTTAGTATTTGGTCGATGGCAGACTGACTCCCCCCACTGCATGGGGAGGCCACCAGCTAAATGGAAGCAGTCTCCCAGTGTCAGTGGTGGTTGGGGGAATTGTTTAATTATTTAAATAAAAAGCAGACCGGGGGGCGGGGGGCAGGGAAAGCAAACACCACCCGCAGCTCTTTCGGGGTGGGTCCAGGCATCAATCACTTAACTGACTGTCACTTGTAAAATTGAGGAGGAGGTTCTGCTGGCTGCCTGTACGTGCCAGCGATCTGCTTCACCAGCCAATGAGAAAGATTCAACCCTTCAGCTGCACAACGTCAGATCCCGTCAGTGGGATTCTCCGTCGACGGGATCCTTTGTTTCGCCGGCAGCACACCCACGCCCGCGGGTTTCCCCGACGCCGTGAGGTGGCCACAACATGAAACCCCATTGGTCGGCTGCGGGAATGGAGAACCCCGCTGTCAGCGGGGGGCCGTCGCGCTGGAAACCGGCTGGTGGTCTGGAGACTCCCGCCCAGTTTCTTTCAGTCACGACTGACTTGCAGCTTGACATTTTGAACAATCCTCTTCATCAGCTTTGCTTGAATTTAGTTTTGCTCTTGATCTACCTTTATTTTCTCCACACGTGGGATGTGGGCGCCACTAGCTTCGCCAGCGTTTATTGCCCATTGCCCTTGAACTGAGTGGCTTGCTGGGCCATTTCAGAGGGTATTTAAGAGTCAACCAACATTGCCGTGGGTCCGGAGCCAAGAAATTAAGGAATTAGATGGGGCTTTTGCAAAAACGGCTTCACGAGCGTCGTTAGACTTTTAATCCCAGGTTTTTATTGAATTCAGATTTCAGGATCTGGCGTGGTGGGATTCGAACCTGGGCATTCCGCCGGGTCTGTGGATTACAAGTCAAGTGACAATATGCCACTGCCTCTCCTATTGCATTTGGAATTTGCATCTACCACCCTTTCAGGCTCTTCATTCCAGCTCACAGCAACTCGCCGCATAAATGCATTTTCTCCTCATCCACCCCGCTCTTTGCATCAATACAGAATTTATCAAATGCAATCAGCTTTAATTTCCATTCAGACCAACATTGTCTGTTTATCAAATGAAAACAAACACTTCATGTTGGGACGAGGTGTTACATTTCTTCACCGGTTTCCCTGAAGCTACGTTACTATGTGATGTTACTAATAGATGAACATTCAAATTAGGCCCCATTCAGCCCCTCGAGCCTGCTCTGCCATTCTATATCATGGCTGATTACTGCCCACATTACTGCCTACCCCTGATAACCAATAACACCATAAGACATAGGTGCAGAATTAGGCCATTCAGGCCATCGAGTCTGCACCGCCATTCAGTCATGGCTGATATCTTTCTCATCCCCATTCTCCTGCCTTCTCACCATGACCCTTGATCGCCTTTTTTTTAAATTTAGAGTGCCCAATTATATTTTCCAATTAGGGGCAATTTAGCGTGGCCAATCCACCTACCCTACAAATCTTTGGGTTGTGGGGGTGAAACCCACACAGACACAGGGAGAACGTGCAAACTCCACACGGACAGTGACCCAGGGCTGGGATTTGAACCCAGGTCCTCAGTGCCCTGGGCAGCAATGCTAACCACTGTGCCACCGTGCTGCCCTTGATCGCCTTATTAATCAAGAACCTATCTATCCCTGTCTTAAAGACTCTCAGTGATTTGGCCTCCACCTTTCACCCCCTTGTCAATCAGGAATCTATTTAGATCATCCTTAAAAATGTTCAAAGGTTCTGCTTCCACTGCCTTTGGAGGAGGAGAGTTCCAGAGACTCACGGCCATCAGAGAAAGAATTCTCCTCATCTCTGTCTTTGATGAGCTAGCCCTTATTTATAAACTGTGACCTCCGAGGTCTAGATTCTCCCACATGTAGCCATCTGGGATGGCCACTTACAACAAGAGACATGGACATTCGCAAAGCCTAAAGGGAAATGTGGACAATGTAAGATTCAGGCAGGCACCAGAGCCTGAATGTATATTTGTGAGCAAAGAATCCAGGCAGCATCGAAACCCCCAACCGATTAGCATTTTGATGGCCCATCTCCGTAAGATAAAGGACTGATACTTGAGTAACCGATACAAACCCAGATATTTCGGCGCCACTCCCTGTACTCAGGAAGTGTAAACAACACGGTCAATGACTGCTTAGGACACGCCCAGCCATCAAGGCACCCGCCCCTTTATTGGCTCAGATCGAGACAGTGATCGAGAACTACCCAATTAATGGGGTCCAAAGCTAAGGACCGCCCAAAAGAGCCCGAAACTCCCCAAGGATAAAGTGAGACACAGCCATGTGTTCAATCTCTCTTGGACCTGGCGCTCCAGCAACGTCCACCTCCAATTTCAGCACCACCTGAAAAGAAGCAAGTTCAAGTTCAACACCCGTTACCAGACGGCTGAGCCCAGCTGAGTAGCAGTTACTTCTCCAGACCCAGTAGGCCCAGATTCAAACAACGGCCACTGTTCCTCTGACCTAAGTTAAGTACAGGTTGTCATAATTGATAGGTGTGGTTTAACTGGTAGTGTTTAAGTTGCATGATTAATCTTGTGAGTAAATAAAGTACCATTGATCTTGAACTAACTAACTGGTGTTTGGCTCTTTGATCGATATCCGGTTGAACCTTGTGGTGGTATAATTTGATACCTGGTGATTCTGAGCAATATAATGTGGAGATCTAAATAAAGAAGGGCAACCTTATTGATTGCCATATCTACAGCAGGTAAAAAGGGCAACACACAAGAGGAAACATCCTTTCCACACCCATCCTGTCAATACCTCTCAGGATCGTAAATGTTTCAATGAAGTCGCCTCTCGTTCTTCTACACTCCAAATACAAACATAATCTCGCCAACCTTTTCTCATCAGGCAATTCACCCATTCCTGGTATTGGTCCAGTAAATCTTCTCTGAACTGTTTCTAATATGTTTGCATATTTCCTTAGAAAAGGAGACCAACACTGTACACAATACTCCAGATGTGGTCTCACCAATTCCCTGTGCAGCTGAAGCATTACCTCCCCTACATTTGTAATCAACTCCCCTCGCAATAAACAATAATATTCAATTTGTTTTCCTAATTACTGGCTGTACCAGCCTTTTGTGCTTCACGCACTAGGACACCCAGATCCCTCTGCACCTCGGAGCTCAGCAATCTCCCAGCATTTGGATAATAAGCTTCTTTATTCTTCCTGCCAAAATGGACAATTTCTCAACATTATACCCCATTTGCCAGAATTTTTCCCATTCACTTAACCTTTCTATCTCTCCTTATAGCCACCTTATGTCCTCTTCCCAATATACTGTCCTACCTATCTTTGTGTCACCAGCAAAATTAGAAAACATACCTTCAATCATAGAATCCCTACTGTGCAGAAGGCGTACATTCGGCCCATCGAGTTTGCATCGGCGATCCGAAAGAGCACCCCACCCAGGTCCACGCCACAACCTACTCCTGCAACCCCACCCCAAGGGGCAATTTAGAATGGCCAAGCCACCCAACTTGCACATCTTTGCCCTGTGGAAAGAAACCGGAGCACTCGAAGGAAACCCACGCAGACACAGGGAAAATGTGCAAACGCCACACAGTCACCCAAGGCCGGAATCAAACCTGGGTCCCCGGCGCTGTAACACAACAGTGCTAACCACTGTGCCGTTGTCCCTGTATCCAAGTCATTTATATGAATTGTAAAATGTTGGAGCTCTAGCACTGATCGCTGTTGCACATGGCTCATCACATACTGCCAAACAGAAAAATACCCATTTATGCCAACTTTTATTTCCTAATAGCCAGCCAATCTTCAAACTATGCCAATATGTTACCTCCTACACCATGAGCTTTCATTGTCCGCAATAACCTTTGATGTGGCACCTAAACAAATCCGGGTGCTCCGGTTTCCTCCCACAAGTCCTGAAAGACGTGCTTGTTAGTTGAATTAGACGTTCTGAATTCTCCCTCAGTGTACCTGAACAGACGCCGGAGTGTGGCAACTAGGGGCTTTCAAAGTAACTTCATTGCAGTGTTAATGTAAGCCTACTTGCAACAATTAAGATTATTATAAAAAATTCCTTCTCCCTTTTGACTTACAGCCGTAAAAATCATAAATTAGATATGTATCAGAAATTGGAAGATTAACCACTTGATCTGAGTATTTTCTCGAAGATTTGTATGAGGTTTGAGATTTTTTGGGCTTTCTCCTTACTTCCAATAAAGTTGTCCTTTTACATATCCTCCAATCATCCGATGGTTCTGGACTCCTAGCTCAACAAAAGTGTTGCAAGCATCTTAAGCATAGCTACCCTGGGTTAGAACTCTTCGGGTTCCAATGTTCTTTAACTCCGGAGTCTTGCATCGATAATCTCTCTCTCTCTCTCTTCTCAGCTTGTTTATCCCCAAAGTCAAATTCAACGTTAGTAGAGTCTTTCTGTTATCAAAGTGTTGAAACCATTTTAACCAGCTCACAGAATTTCAACTGGGGCGGGATTCTCTGATCCTGAGGCTAAGTGTTGATGCCGTCGTAAATGCCGTCGTGTTTCTCGACAGCGACAACATGGCCTCAAGAGCAGCGATTCTGATCACTACAGGGGGCCAGCACGGCACTGGAGCGACCCATGCCACTCCAGCTACCGATCCCGATGTCAGATGGCGCCGCGTGGTCCGTGCATGCGCAGTGGCTCCCTTCTCCGTGCCAGCCCCAACGCAACATAGCGTAGGGCTACAGAAGCCGGCGCGGAACAAAAGAGGCCCCCAGCCCGAGAGGCCGGCCCGCCGATCAGTAGGCCCCGATTGTGGGCCAGACCACAGCCGAGGCCCCCCTAGGGTCGGACCACCATCTCCCCCCCCCCCCCCCCCCCGCCACCCACCAGGCATCCCCCATGCGGGGTTGGAGAATCGAACGGGGCCGCCAAAAATCCAGCCCCCGCCATGGCAGAAATTCTCCGCCACCCGGGAATTGGCGGGGGCGGGAATCGCACCACGTTGAGCGGCGAGCCCCCCGCGGCGATTCTCTGGCCCGCGATGGGCCGAAGTCCCGCCGCTGGGAGGCCTCTCCCGCCGCCGAGGTTTGAACCACCTCTGGTGGCGGTGGGATCGGAGGCGCAAGTGGGCCACTGGGGACCTGCGGAGGGCACGGGGCGATCGGACCCCGGGGGGTGCCCCCACAGTGGCCAGGCCCGCGATTGGGGCTCACCAATCGGCGGGCGGGCCAGTGCCGTGGGGGCACTCTTTCTCTTCCGCCGCCGCCACGGCTGACACCATGGCGGAGGCGGAAGAGAATCCCCCAGCGCGCATGCGCCGGTGGTGACATCAGCGGCAGCTGCCGCTGACGTCACCACCGGCGCATGCGCGAACCAGCGAAGGCCTTTCAGCCAACCCCGGCGCCGGGCAGCGGGCGTCAAAGGCCGCTGGTGCCGGTTTTGGCGCCAGTCAGCATGGTGCCAACCGCTCCGGCGCGGGCCTAGCCCCCAAAGATGCGGAGAATTCCGCACCTTTGGGGAGGCCCGACGCCAGATTGGTTGGTGCCACTCCCCTACGCTGGGACCCCCCGCCCCGCTGGGTAGGGAGAATCCCGCCCCAGGTGTGAATAGTGCCGGCGGGATTCGGATTATTTTGCGTGGGTGGAGGATCGGGGGGGGGGTTGTGGGGCACGTAGAGCAGCCCCCCAACTGGCGTTGCACGATTCGCGCCCATCCCGGTGATTCTCCGGCCCAACATGGGCTGAGAAAATCCCGCCCCAGATGTTTCCTTCTTGTTCTAAACAAAACCGCAGGAAAAGCTGGAAAAGCAGAACCACACACAGTGACCTATTCCCTTTTGTAATTAACTTCTTGTTTACCCCTTTAAAAGAAAACGACTGTTCCTCTCCCAATCAGCTTGGTCGCGTGATCAATTGCTTGAAATAAGTTGTTTTCTTAGAAGAAATCATCTTCCAGAGAAACCTAGTTTTTGAAGGGACCAAATCCCCAATATAAAATGTTGGTTTTCCCCTCGAAAGCACATGGACCATGAGCTAGAAACATCAGACTACACGTAGGCTACTCAGACCATCAAATTCCATATGGACTATGACAGCAACACATTTTTAGCGAATGAGCTTACATTAATAAAGCATCTTTACCACAAATCAAAGTTCTTCACAACCAAATTTACTCCATTTGGAGTATTGTGAGCAGTTTTGGGCCCAGTATCTAAGGAAGGATGTGTTGGCCTTGGAAAGGGTCCAGAGGAGGTTCACAAGAATGATCCCTGGAATGAAGAGCTTGTGGTATGAGGAACGGTTGAGGACTCTGGATCTGCACTCATTGGAGTTCAGAAGGATGAGGGGAGTTTTATTCAAACTTACAGGATACTATGAGGATTGGATAGAGGGGATGTGGAGAGGATGTTTCCACTTGTAGGAAAAACTAGAACCTGTGGACACAATCTCAGACTGAAGGGATGACACTTTAAAACAGAGATGGGGAGGAATTTCTTCAGCCAGAGGGTGGTGAATCTGTGGAACTCTTTGCCGCAGAAGGCTGCGGAGGCCAAATCACTGAGTGTCTTTAAGACAGAGATAGAAAGGTTCTTGATTAATAAGGGGATCAAGGGTTATGGAGAGAAGGCAGGACAATGGGGATGAGAAAAATATCAGCCATGATTGAATGGCGGAGCAGACATGATGGGCCAAGTGGCCTAATTCTGCTTCTATGTCTTGTGGTCTTATGGTTTAATCAAATAATTTTGAGATGTGATTTAGGAAATGTGACAGCACACAGCAAACTCTCACAAACAACAATGTGGGATGACCAGATTCTTCTTGAACATGATGATGTGGGTTGAGGGGTAAATATTGACCAGACCACAGGGAGAAATATTATGCCACAGTTTCAAACAGAGGCCATTATGTCTTCCTGAAAGGCAACATTTTTTGAACAGGATAATAAACAACAAAAAAAATGATATGTCATCCAAAAGGCAGGGGGCAGGATTCTCCCTTCTGGGGATTAAGTCGCCACGCCGGCGGGAATACCGGCGCCAAACACTCCGGCCTCAACAGTGCGAATTGTCCACATTTTCGGGGGCTATGTGGACGCTGGAGGGGTTGCTGCAGCTCCAGCCGGCGCCGAAGGGCCAGCGCGCGTTCTCGCGCATGCGCGGAACTGCCAGCGTGATTCCGCCCATGCGCAGACTGGTCGCCGTATTTCCGCGCATGCGCGGGGGGTTCTCTTCTCCGTGGGCTAGGCCACTGTGGCCCCCCCCGGGTCGGATCCCCTCACGCCCCCCCCCTCCCCCGAGGACTGCCATCGCATACTCACCTGCCAGGTCCCGCCGGTGCGTGAGGTGAGTGATTCACGCCAGCGAGACTGGCCAAAACTGGACGGCCGCTTGGCCCATCAGGACCTGGAGAATCACCGGGGAGGCCGCTGTCAACAACTCTCGACTGGCGCGGCGGGAATCCTGTCACTGCCCGAAAAACGACGGCGGAGAACACGGCAGCCGGCGTCGGGGCGGGATTCGCGCCTCCCCCCCCCCGGGGATTCTCCAACCCGGTGGGGGTTCGGAGAATCCCGCCTTATATGTTCTCCCACCGGAGCTGAATTGCATCTGGTTTTCAGGAATCGATGTCCACTCCTTAGCCGTGCAAATTTTTGCATGGCAAGGATTGTGAGGAATTCCCTAGTGAATCTCATTATCAGGCTGCCATTTTGTTTGGCCGACTGATAGCTCGGCCCCCGCGGCTCGGCCTCCCCCACAATGCAATTCAGCTCCCCTCCCCTCACAGTGCAATTCAGGGCCCCCCCCCCCCCCCCCCCCCCGAGATTTTCTGGGTCACCCCTCCCCCACCCCCACCCAGTACAGGGATGTTTTCCAATCTTCTCCCTTCACGGTTGAGTGATTTTGAAGTGGTCAGCTATGAAACTAACAGCACTTAACTCTGTTTTAAGTGGTCCAGGAGCTGTCAGTAAAGCGTGATGTTTATAAACATTGCAGTTAGTTTCACAGTTGACCCTTTCTAAGTTACTCAACTGTGAAAGGATGTTGACAGCAGCGAGGTGTGTGGTAGCTGTCAATCACAGCCCAGTAAAAATCAATAACAAAGGGAAATGAATGAATGGCATGCAGATCAAAGATCTGAGGGATTTAAACTCAGTTGACAAGTCTTCTCTTTCCAGGAATTGACACATGGTGCTTCCTCTGCCTGAGCCAACAGGTGTATTGCCCAGGTGATTGTTAAAGCAGTGATTTATTTCACTGCCTCGGTCTGGTCTTCTCTCTAGCTTCCAGACAGGGGTCTACCCTCTTGGTGTTTGTGGGATGGGTGTCTCGTCCACAAAGGGCATGAGCCTGATTTCCATACATTATAATAGATTAACATATTATTAAAGGCTTGACGTCGTAGCTTCCGATCACGCCGCATTCCCCCCTACCCCAGCGACATGGTGTCACGCTGGCCTGAATCATTACTGGTTTTCAAAAGCAAAAACCAGTCGCGATGACCGCACCAGGTACACAAAGGTGCCTGTAGGCCCGGGGGTTGAGGCAAATGGCTGGGCATTGCCCTGTTGCACCCCAGCACTGCCCCCTCGCACTCTAAGGAGCATCACCAAGGGGCACTGCCAAGGGGGCACTGCCAACTGGGCTATGGCAGGGCGGTTGCCCATTGCTGGAGGTGTTCCCATTCTGTGTGTGGGGGTTGGAGGGTGCTCCCCATGTCTGCCGGGGTCTCAGGTTATCCATGGGTGGGGGGGGGGGGGGGGTCTCTATCTCCGTTCTGGCCTTTTCATAGAATCATAGAATTTACAGTGCAGAAGGAGACCATTCGGCCCATTGAGTCTGCACCGGCCCTTACAAAGAGCACCCTACTGAAGCCCACGTATCCACCCCATCCCTGTAACCCAGTAACCCCCACTTAACATTTTTTGGATACTAAGGGCAATTTAACATGGCCAATCCACCTAACCCGCACATCTTTGGACTTTGGAAACCGGAGCACCCGGAGAAAACCCACGCAGACACGGGGAGAACGTGCAGACTCTGCACTGACAGTGACCCTGCCGGGAATCGAACCTGGGACCCTGGCACTGTGAAGCAACTGTGCTACCCACTGTGCTACCTTGCTGCCCATATATTTATAGTTAGTTTTGAGATCTAAAGGGTGCCCCGATCTCAGAGTTCCCGGCTATGCCAGCGTGTCTATCCCCTCCCCCATTGTACAGAATGCTGTTTAATCAGGCGAGAAAAGGCGACTGTGAGGGCGGCGGGATTTACACAGCTTTTCCCACCTGCCCAGCACCCCGTGCAATTTTGGGGAAATTGCAAGCAGCATCTTTGTGGGGGCCTGGGGGGGAGGGGGGGGGGGTTGAATGTGAGAGACTCCCATTGACCTTTGTGTGAAGATGTGTATCCTGACCTCACGCCTGAGTGGCTTCGCTCTGATGCTCAGGCTTCGTCGCCTTTTTCTGTGGACTCCTCGGTTAGAGGAAATCATTTCTCCATATCTACCCGAGCAAACCCTTTAATCCCCCCTCAGACTTCCGTACTCATGGGGAAAAAGTCTCGTCTGGGCAACACATCCTCATAATTTAACCCTTTTAATCCCGTTGTATTCCACTGTTTGTTGCACCTTTACAAAAGTATTCATTTTCCAATAAAACCCAATCAATATGAAGACAAAGAGGTCTTTATCGGCATAATTGAATTTGCTTTTAGGTTTTGAATATAGCTATTTGTTCCCATGGCAACGACTGATTGTTTAATTATATGCCTCTCTTTAGAGACTTGGAAATAAACATGGGGAGAGGAGAATAAAATCGTAGCAAATCATTGGTGCCTTAGGAACAGAGATGTGCTTTAAGCAACTGCTATTAATGTTAATATAATGGTAATTATCTTGAGATTTCATAAACTAGGAACAGTCGCAGGTTTGTCAGTCCTTCAAGCTGAAATGAAATAAAAATCGCTTTTGTCACGAGTATGCTTCAAATGAAGTTACTGTGAAAATCCCCTAGTCGCCACATTCCGGCACCTGTTCGGGGAGACTGGTACGGGAATTTAACCGTGCTGCTGGCCTGCCTTGGTCTGCTTTCAACGCCAGCGATTTAGCCCTGTGCTAAACCAGCCAGCCAGCTCCCTGATCCAGTCAATTAGAGGTTGGCCGATTTGCACCTCACTTCGGTTCCCGCTCTCCTTTCCTCTTTCTGCACCTCGGGGCACAAGGCCAACGAAACACATGCTTTACGTCTGTTTCCATGGTTAGGTTTACTTGGAAACAGGTCTGTCGCAGAGGCTGTCGATTGAAGGGCATCACTCCACATCAAGCATGGATGATAATGGTCTCCTGCAGGAGACACCTCCACTCTTACCGCTTGCCACAGCACATTGGAAGGATTTACAGGTTGACAAATCAACCTGTTTGGCCCTGTTATGAGTGTAGCTACAATGGCCAACAAGTCCTGGACTGGGATTTGAACTAGGAGCTTCTATCCACTTCCACAAGGCCTCCAGCTTAATGCTCCGACTCATCATAAATCTATTGATTGTAGTTCTGAAAGCTATTGTACGTTCAGTTTAGTACTTCTCACAATGAGGTTCTGAGTTTTGTTTGGTTGAACATTAAAAATGTTTATTGACAATACACAATTATGTCCATATGCATGGTTCAGGCTAAGCTATGAGCTAATTCCAACCTTTCATCGACACAGATCTTCACCCAGTCCTCAACTGACCTCACTTTATATCACACTGTGATACTGTTTCCCGGTCTTACATTACCCCTTGCTGAGACAAATACCCTTATACTGGAGTGCTGCTTTGGGCTGCGGTAGAGTGCTTATGTTGGAGTTTGGTGACTGAGGGAGTTCGGCATGGAGGGAGCGAGGTGATCCTTTGGGTATGGTCGATGATCCTTTGAGTAACGTGAATATGGTCAGGTAAATAAGTACTACTTTTATCGCTTACAGTTTTTAAGGTCTTATTTTGTGGTTCATGGTTTGTAAGGGCCATATTCTGTAACAATGAGAAGCGGGAAAGAAGAATCTTAGAGTAATTAATATTGGTTGATAGTAAATATCTTACAAAAGATTTATTTTAATTTAAAGTGGTAAGTATGATTGGAGAGGTCAAAGCCATGATGTGCTCTTCCTGCTCTATGTGGGAAGCCGGGAACATTACGAGTGCCCGGAGCCAGCATGTGTCTCCAGCTGCAGCTCATGGAAGTTTGGGTTTCGGAGTTCGATTGACAGCTGGGGACACTGTGGAGCATTTATGAGGTGGAGAGTATCGTGGATAGTATATACAGAGAAGTGGACGTACTGCAGGCTCAGACTCCACACGCAGCAAAGGAATTTGTGACGACCAGGCTGACCAAGAGGACTAAGCAGCCAGTGCAGTAATCTCCTGTGCCCATTCCCCTGCAAAACAGATATACCGCTTTGGATACTGTTGAGGGGTGTGACCTCTGAGGGCAAAGTAGCAACAGCCAAATTTGTTGCATCATAGTTGGTTCTGCTGCACAGGAGCAGAGTGAGTGTGGTAATGCAACAGTTATGGTGGTTCGATTTCAAGGGGAATAGATAGTGTTACTGTGGCCGCAAACGGGATTCCAGGATGGTATGTTGCCTCCCTTGTGCTAGAGTTAAGGATGTCTCAGAGTGGCTACAGGAAATTCTGAAGGGGGAGCGTGATCAGCCCATGACTGTGGTACACATTGGTACAAGCGACAGAGGTAAAAATAGGGATGAGATCCTAAAATTAGAAGAGGGAACTAGGAAGTAAGTTGAAAAGTAGGATCTCAACGGATTATTACCAGTGCTCCATGCTAGTCTGAGTAGAAATAGGAGGACATTTCAGTTGAATACGTGATTGAAGTGATGGTGTGAGGGGGAGGGTTTCAAATTCCTGGGGCATTGGGACTGGTTCTTGGGGAGGTGGGACCAGTACAAACTGAATGGGTTACATCTCGGTAGGACTGGGGCCGATGACCGAAGGGGAATATTTGATCGAATGATTGGGGAGGGTTTAAACTAAAATGGTAGGGGATTGAGAACAAATGCAAGGAGTCAGAGGAGGAGGAAACAAGGACAAAAACAAAAGACAGAAAGGGGAACAAGAAAAGTGATAGGCAGCGAAACCAAGGGCCAGAATCAGACAGGGCCTCAGTGAAAATTGCTGGGAATGGGAAAAATGATGTTAAAAAGACAAAGCTTCAGTCCTTATGCCTTTACGCGTGGAGCATTCGCAATAAAGTGGACGATTTAATAGCGCAAATAGGTGTAAACGGGTATGATATAGTCGGGATGACGGAGACATGGCTGCTGGGTGATCAGGGATGGGAACCGAACATCCAAGGATATTCAATATTTAAGTAGCACAGACAGAAAGGAAAAGGCGGTGGAGTTGAATTGCTGGTTAAAGAGGAAATTAACGCAATAGTGAGGAAGGATAGTAGCTCTGACAATGTGGAATTTGTATGGATAGAGCTGAGAAACACCAGGGGGGAAAACACATTAGTGGGGATTGTATATCGACTCCCAAACTACACTGGTGATGTTGGGAATGGCATTAAATAGGAGATTAGAGACACTTGCGATAAAGGAACATCCGTAATTATGGGTGACTTTAATGTGCAGATAGATTGGGCAAATCAAATTAGTAACAATACCATAGAGGAGGATTTCTGGACCAATACTTTGAGGAACCAACCGGAGAACAGGCCATCCTAGACTGTGTATGGAGACCAGCACACAGGTGCAAAAGACAAGGCTGAAGTCCCAGTAAGGGGTCTCTTAGCTGATATGCCTCTCGGGCACTTGCAGTTCCATGTCGTCCACAAAAAGGGTTTTATTGATATCCTCTCTCATTTTAGGAAGGTTAAGGGCAACACAGACATCACTGCTCAAGAGGGTAGAAAGATTTTGGGTGATGTATATGACTTTGACTATGTGCCTGCCCCACACCTTTAGTGGTTCAAGGATCATGCCGGAAGTTGGATTCCTCCCATCCCGTAGAGTGGAGCGTATGTCGGTCGGAACCAAAGGTCTCTCAACCACAGTTCCTTATCCGAGAGGAATCGCAACACTGACGACTCCCATGTCCCATTTGAAGTTGATGGGGCGATTTATTTTTACTGAGATGTCCCCAATCCAAAAAGAGAATCCAGGACCCTTGACCTCACGCTTGGTTCCCTTCCTGGTGTGATACCTCAATGACGTGAACTGTTTTGGGATCCTCCGACTCCGGGTGTTTCAGCTTAGCATAACTTTTCAAAGAGTCCCAGGTGTTTACAGTTGAAACATTTGTTGCTGCCCTCTGCTGGCAGACAAGAATTGAATTAATACAATCTTTATTTAATTCTCTCAGACTTTAGCTATGTGTTATTCACCAAGAGTTATTATTTAAACTGTGACATAAGTTTCAAGACTCACAACTTGAACAAAGAGAGAACCTGGCCAGGCTCGCTCTGGAGGATGTGTGCTCTCAAACTCAGGTCTTGTCTTGTCTTGATCCCGGGGGTTCTCGCTGTCAACATCTTAAAGCTGCTGCTTTTTGTAAGGTTTAAGTTTTTTTAAATAAATTTAGATTACCCAATTATTCTTTTCCAAATAAGGGGCAATTTAATGTGGCCAATCCACCTGTCATGCACATCATTGGGTTGTGGGGGCAAAACCCACGCAAACAACTCACGCAAACACGGGGAGAATGTGCAAACTCCACACGGACAGTGACCCAGAGCCGGGATCAAACCTGGGACCTCAGCGCTGTGAGGTGGCAGGGCTAACCCACTGCGCCACCGTGCTGCCTATAAGGCTTAAGTTAAACAAACTTGTAGCTATATAGGCATCATTTGACCTTGAGAGAGTCTTGTTCTCAATGTTCAAAAACAAACCGTGATCAGTGAAATGTACAGTTCCCATGAAAGTAATTCTGTTTAAGCTGCAGTTTCCACAAACACACACACACACACACACACAAAGTTGGTTTAGCACAGTGGGCTAAACAACTGGCTTGTAATGCAGAATAAGGCCAGCAGCGCGGGTTCAATTCCCGTACCGGCCTCCCTGAACAGGGGCCGCAATGTGGCGACTAGGGGCTTTTCACAGTAACTTCATTGAAGCCTACTTGTGACAATAAGCGATTATTATTATTATTAAATCTGTTGGCCTCTTTTACCATCACGCCTCATGGCACAATGTTGGCCATCTTTCCTACTCAACACACTGGGCTGAGATTGCTGGACCTTGATCTCACTGTGAGGTCATTTGGCTCATCATGTTGACATGGCCTTTTATCCTCTTGTGGTCAGTTTGGGCATTGCCTTCCTTGACCTGGAGTCTCTCTTTCCCTTTAGGTTTCACGACCGGCGCTGAGCCTGATTTGGGACTCCCGCGGGATTCCGGGCACAACGCAGTGGCAGTAGACTTAAAAAGGAAAAAAAAATGTGCAGTTCCACCGGGAATGAGCAGTAGAGTGCGACTAATTGGATAACTCTTTCCAAGAGCCTCCTGTACAGGCCCGATGGGCCGAATGGCCTCCCTCTGCACTGTATGATTCTATAATGTGCAAAAACGGACCCAGATCAATTATTCACCATGGTGAAAGTTTTGACAGGCAGGAACCGCAAATTTTTACTTCAGAAGCTGGAGAAGAAAACAGTTATGGAATAAGTTACCAAGTAGACACTTCATGTGGATTCACGAGATAACCAGCTGGAGAGAAGGAATGATTCATCATTAAAAACATGTTTCTTTCATTGATTACGAGGGCATACTTAACACAAAAGACTTGATATAAGAGACAAATGGGTTGAGTTAAATCTGACAGATGCAGTCATAATTAAGCAGCTTGGTCCAGCAAAAACATACCAACAACTTGGGTTTATGTAGCACCTTTAATGCAGTAGTGTGTTCCATGGAACTTTACAGGAGTTTAATCAAACAACATTTGACACTGAGTCATATGAAGAGATATTAGGTTAGGTGACTAAAAGCTTGGTCAAAGAGGTAGGTTTGAAGGAGTGTCTTAGAAACAAAAAGGGAGATGGTGGGGTGGAGGGGCGAGATGGAGAGGTGAGGCGGAGAAATGCGGTAGTGAAGTGGAGGCGTGAGGTAGTGAGGTGAGGCGGAGAGGTGAGGTAGTGAGATGGTGAGGTGAGGTGGGGTAGTGTGATGGAGAGGGGAGGTAGTGAGCTGAGGTAGTGAGGTGAGGCGGAGAGGTGAGGTAGTGAGATGGTGAGGTGAGGTGGGGTAGTGTGATGGAGAGGGGAGGTAGTGAGCTGAGGTAGTGAGGTGAGGCGGAGAGGTGAGGTAGTGAGATGGTGAGGTGAGGTGGGGTAATGTGATGGAGAGGGGAGGTGGGGTAGTGTGATGGAGAGGGGAGGTAGTGAGCTGAGGTAGTGAGGTGAGGCGGAGAGGTGAGGTAGTGAGATGGTGAGGTGAGGTGGGGTAGTGTGATGGTGAGGTGAGGTGGGGTAGTGTGATGGAGAGGGGAGGTAGTGAGCTGAGGTAGTGAGGTGAAGTGGAGAAATGTGGTAGTGAAGTGGAGAGCTGGCTGTACGGTGGGGTGGAAGTGTGAGGTAGTGCGGTGGAGGTGTGAAGTAGTGAGGTAGTGCGGTGGAGGTGTGAAGTAGTGAGGTAGTGCGGTGGAGGTGTGAAGTAGTGAGGTAGTGCGGTGGAGGTGTGAAGTAGTGAGGTAGTGCGGTGGAGGTGTGAAGTAGTGAGGTAGTGCGGTGGAGGTGTGAAGTAGTGAGGTAGTGCGGTGGAGGTGTGAAGTAGTGAGGTAGTGCAGTGGAGGTGTGAAGTAGTGCGGTGGAGGTGTGAAGTAGTGCGGTGGAGGTGTGAAATAGTGCGGTGGAGGTGTGAAGTAGTGAGGTAGTGCAGTGGAGGTGTGAAGTAGTGAGGTAGTGCAGTGGAGGTGTGAAGTAGTGCGGTGGAGGTGTGAAGTAGTGAGGTATTGCGGTGGAGGTGTGAAGTAGTGAGGTAGTGTGGTGGAGGTGTGAAGTAGTGAGGTATTGCGGTGGAGGTGTGAAGTAGTGAGGTATTGCGGTGGAGGTGTGAAGTAGTGAGGTAGTGCGGTGGAGGTGTGAAGTAGTGAGGTAGTGCGGTGGAGGTGTGAAGTAGTGAGGTATTGCGGTGGAGGTGTGAAGTAGTGCGGTGGAGGTGTGAAGTAGTGAGGTAGTGCGGTGGAGGTGTGAAGTAGTGAGGTAGTGCAGTGGAGGTGTGAAGTAGTGCGGTGGAGGTGTGAAGTAGTGAGGTAGTGCAGTGGAGGTGTGAAGTAGTGCGGTGGAGGTGTGAAGTAGTGAGGTATTGCGGTGGAGGTGTGAAGTAGTGAGGTAGTGCGGTGGAGGTGTGAAGTAGTGAGGTAGTGCGGTGGAGGTGTGAAGTAGTGAGGTAGTGCGGTGGAGGTGTGAAGTAGTGAGGTAGTGCGGTGGAGGTGTGAAGTAGTGAGGTAGTGCGGTGGAGGTGTGAAGTAGTGCGGTGGAGGTGTGAAGTAGTGAGGTATTGCGGTGGAGGTGTGAAGTAGTGAGGTAGTGCAGTGGAGGTGTGAAGTAGTGAGGTGGAGGTGTGAAGTAGTGAGGTAGTGCGGTGGAGGTGTGAAGTAGTGAGGTATTGCGGTGGAGGTGTGAAGTAGTGAGGTATTGCGGTGGAGGTGTGAAGTAGTGAGGTAGTGCGGTGGAGGTGTGAAGTAGTGAGGTAGTGCGGTGGAGGTGTGAAGTAGTGAGGTGCGGCAGTGGTGTGGAGAGGCTTTGAGAGAATGCTGTGGAGTTTGGGGCCCTAGACAACTGAAAAAAACAACTGGTGGAGAGTTTAAAATCAGGGATTCTCTAGAGGCCAGAATTGGAAGAAAGCAGAGATCTCACAGGATTGTAGGTCTGGGGAAGGTTACGGAGAAGGGGAGGGACCAGGCCACAGAAGGATTTGAAAAGAAGGATGAGAATTTTAAAACTGAGCCATTGCATAACTAGGAGTCAATGAAATTCAGCGAGCACAGGGCTGGTGGGTGAAGGCGATTTGATAGGAGCTGGTTTAACACACAGGGCTAAATCGCTGGCTTTGAAAGCAGACCAAGGCAGGCCAGCAGCACGGTTCAATTCCCGTATCAGCCTCCCTGAACAGGTGCTGGAATGTGGCGACTAGGGGCTTTTCACAGTAACTTCATTGAATCCTACTCATGACAATAAGCAATTTTCATTTCATGTGAATTTGGATATGGCAGTAGAATTCAGAACGAACCAACGCACGGACGAGTCAAGTGATGCTACAAAGGTGATGTGGAGATGCCGGCGTTGGACTGGGGTGGGCACAGTAAGAAGTCTTACAACACCAGGTTAAAGTCCAACAGGTTTATTTGAAATCACTAGCTTTCGGAGCGTATCTCCTTCATCAGGTGAGTGAAGAGGTGGGTTACACAAACACATATATAGACAAAGTCAATGATGCAAGATGATACTTTGAATTATACCTACAAAGACTCGCATTCAAAGTATGCTACAAAGGTGGAGATAAGTGGTCTTCCTGATGGTGCAAAGATGTGAAAGATTGCAGGCAATGTAGGTGAAAAAATTCCCAGTGCATCTTTCCATCTGAATGAAAAATCATGCATTGCCAAGGGGTAACACATCAGAATTCCAATGCCTTAGATACCCCATCCAGTTGCTCCATCAAGACAGTGTGGCAGAAGGTGCTGTTGTGTGCATTTAACTTTATACGAAAGCGTGACTTTACAACTTGAATCAGTTTTTTTTAAAACCTCAGACTGTGCAAACTGTACTGCAGCTGATCAATGGACGGTTTCATTGGCATTGCTACACACCCTGATCTTCACACAAGGTGGAGAACTGCCCGTTAACAGCGGAGTAATTCAGGACAGTCTCCGAGAACGGTGGATAAGCTCCCTTCGCAATCAAACCAACAAACGTAATGCATTTATTTATGAGGCAGGAGGCTGTCATATGAAAACCTAATCGTGATAAATGACTTTTTAGTGAGATAAATTATCATCATCAAACTCAGCGAGCTTCGACTGCTCTTGTACTTTTGTGTATCACGCTGCATCAATATCAAGTGGGAAACTCATAATCACAGGTCAATCTTATAAAAGAAATTACAACGGAAATCAATCTGTTTAATCTAGAGGAAGACAATATGCTAACTCTCGGCTTCCTCAGGCGCCGAGTGCCAGACTCCAGAACTGGCCGTGAAAACATGAGAGCAGCTTAATTCTTTTTCCAAACCTCTGCAGTCATTGTTGATCCGCGGAAGGTGCACTGGCAGGGGAAGGAGGTGGGGGCAGATTTCCACATGTTTCTCAAATTAAATTTGTGGCCGCACGGAGCGCGAAGGTCTCCCAGGATTTTCCCTGGATCGATGATGAAAACGAGGACACTGATTTCCACTCTCTGTTAACACGCTTGATGTCTCAGTGTTTAATAGATACCCCCTACTGTTTGTTAATATCTACACATGACTGAATTGAAGAGCTGGCCTGTGGCACTGTTTCAGACATGCTGGGAAGTTTCGAAGAGGTGGCACGAGGCAGCCAATTTCATTCAAATTGCCAGCACAAGAAGACAGGGCTTTTGAATGAACAAATGTCAAGAAGTAACTCAGTTTTCTCTCTCAGAGCAGCAGCAACTTGCATTTGTATAGCACAGGGTCTCCCCAACGTTTCCATTCTTGGAGCCCTTTCGACCTCCCAACACGGAACCTCGGAGAAACATTCTTTAATAATAATAATTTTTACTATTATCACAAGTAGGCATACATTAACACTGCAGTGAAGTTACTGTGAAAAGCCCCTAGTCCATAAGACCATAAGACATAGGAGCAGAATTAGGCCACTCGGCCCATCGGGTCTGCTCCGCCATTCAATCATAGTTGATATTTTCTCATCCCCATTCTCCTGTCTTCTCCCCATAACCCCTGATCCCCTTATTAATCGAGAACCTATCTATCTCTGTCTTAAAGACACTCAGTCAATTAGCCTCCACAGCCTTCTGCGGCAAAGAGTTCCACAGATTCACCACATTCTGGCTGAAAAAATTCCTCCTCATCTCTGTTTTAAAGGATCGTCCCTTTAATCTGAGATGGTGTCCTCTGCTTCTAGTTTTTCCGACAAGTGGAAACATCCTCTCCACGTCCACTATCCAGGCCTTGCAGTATCTTGTACGTTTCAATAAGATCCCCTCTCATCCTTTTAAATTCCAACGAGTACAGACCCAGAGTCCTCAAACGTTCCTCATATGACAAGCTCTTCATTCCAGGGATCATTCTTGTGAACCTCCTCTGGACCCTTTCCAAGGTCAGCACATCCTTCCTTAGATGCGGGGCCCAAACTGCTCACAATATTCCAAATGGGGTCTGGCCAGAGCCTTATACAGCCTCAAAAGAACACTTTGGCACCTGTTCGGGGACACGGAAGGAGAATTCAGAATGTCCAAATTACCTAACAAGCGCGTCTTTCGGGACTTGTGGGAGGGAACCGGAGCACCCGGAGGAAACCTACGCAGTCACGGGGAGAACGTTGCAGACTCTGCACAAACAGTGACCCAAGCCGGGAATCGAACGTGGCACCCTCGAGCTGTGAAGCAACTGTGCTAACCATTGTGTTACCATGCCGCCTGATTATTAGGTTGAAGAGCACAAACACAATAGAATTGATGGTTTTTGTGCAATAGGTACAATCATACAAAAACAAATTTGGAAAAGTCTGTTCAATTTTTTACACATGAAAACATTTATTATTAATAAAAGTGATCTTATTCAACAAAGTACTTAAATCTTTCCTTCATTGTGTTAGTTTAATGGGAGGTTCGATGCTGCTTATTCTGCTCACAAATTTGTTTAATCTTAGAAGTGCAGCTGGAGAACTGGATTCTCATACCAGACACTCACTCACAAAGGCACACGCTCGCCTCCCTGGTGCGCGTGCGCGTGCACACACACACACACACGGGCGGGGCAGGGGGGGCATTGCTGTAGATCACTGCCAGTTTATCATAGCCGTGTGTGGTTTGCTTCTGACTGGCCCTGTCCCTGGGTAGAGGCTGTGGGCGTTACGGCCATAGTACCTTTTCCCTCTTTGCCACAGTTTCATGAGGCATCCCCTCACCTCCATTCCCACTTTGGGTTGCAATAGGGCCTTGGCGACAGGGATCGTGGTCCCGGTCCGTCTGGAGAACATTCTCTATGGTGGCAAGGGCAGGCCCTCTCTTGGCAGATTACACAGACTAGAACATGGAGTTCTCGCGCAAGCATTTCTTCGAGGAGGTGTTTTGCTGAGCGCCCTGCACGCTCCACCAAACCATTTTATTGTGTGTATGGGGGCTGCTTGTAAGATGTTGATAGTCCCAAGTGTGAGTCCTTGAACTACCTGGAGACAAACCGTTGGGCCTCGCCGTCATTACTCTGTGGAATGCCATGTGCATTAAAGTGTCTCTTCCGCTCTCCAATTACTGTGGTGCTCTTCATGTTGGACAACTTCATACCACCCTGAGAATGAATCAACAAGGACCAGATGTTGTGTCCCATCCCGCTCAGATATATCTGCCATGGTGAGTGACTGTGGAAGGTCTGGGCCCTGATGGAACTGCAGTGGTTCCTTGGTTTGATGGGGCTTGAGTGTGTTGCCTGGTGCACATCTGGACACTTCCCTCTCTATTGCTGGTTTAGCACACTGGGCTAAATCGCTGGCTTTGAAAGCAGACCAAGGCAGGCCAGCAGCACGGTTCAATTCCCGTACCAGCCTCCCTGAACAGGCGCCGGAATGTGGCGACTAGGGGCTTTTCACAGTAACTTTATTTGAAGCCTACTCGTGACAATAAGTGATTTCCATTTCATTTTTCATTTCATTTCATTTTCATATGTCACCATACACTGAGGGCCTGTACTTTCTTGCTCCCACCCCTGATGTCCTTGGTTGAGTTGCCGGCTGTAGGACCTCTGCAGAGAGCTGGGAATGATGAACCTCCGGCCGCGCTGTATCGGTCCATCTTACATGGTTAACTCCGCTCCCATGGTGTAAAACGTGCGGAGGTCGTGGAGAAACTCTTTTCACGCCCTGGGCCATCCTCTCATCGTCATGTCACGGAGCTGCCTGCATGTGTGATCTGCCTGTAGGGCAGCTTTGAGTTCCTCAATTCAGAGGGACGGCAGCAGGTGAATTGTTATAGAATCAATGTCCTCCTCATGATCTGCATGCTCAGTGGTGGGTAGGTAAATTCGGGAGAGGACATCAGCGAGATGTAGCTTCTCACCGCGCTTGCAGATCACAGAGTTTGGAGCGTTGGAACTTGATGATCATCCGCTGTAGGTGTGATGCTGCATGGAGGGAATTTTTAAGGATGGTGTTGAGCGGCTGGGTGATCAGTTTCAACGTTGTCAGGGCTGCCATAGATAAAATCATGAATTTCTGACATGTGTGGACAAGGACAAAGGCTACAGTTTGCTATTCTGAATGCTCATTGCTCCGAGTCTGTGCTCCGAGTCTGTGCTGAGAGGTATCTGCTGCTGAGGGTACAGGTGCTTGGACGCCGCAGTGGTTTAACACTGGCGGGGCTGACAGCAGATGTTTGAGTTTGTTGAATGCAGCATTGTGGAGCTCCTACCAACACCATTCTACATTGCGGTGGACAAGCTGACAGAGGGGTCCGGTTACCTCACTGTCACAGGGAATCAACTTTGATAAGTAGTTCATTGTACCGAGGAAGCACTGCAGGGGATGCTTGACGTCAGGGATGGACACTTGCCGTTTAGCTGTTGTCCTGTCCGCCTCTGGCTTCACCTATCAATGGTCAGCAGGTGGCCCATTTGGGGGACCTAACTGACCCTGAATCTGCATTCAGCAGGGTTGAGCTTCAATTGTATGGTCCTGATTCTGTTGCGGACCAAGCAGTGATGTGTATCATGTTCTTGCATTGAACAACCCTAGACCAGGGTATCATCGATAATGATTTCACTAGGTTGCCCTGCAAAAGGTTGCTCCATAGGCCATTGAAGACCTCACTGCTAGTGAAGATCCCATAGGGCATGTGGAGGAACCTGTATCTGTCCAGCAGAGACATGAGCATAGTGAGCTTCGAAGATCCTCCATCCAGAGGAATTTGTCAAAATCCACGCAGACACGGGGAAAATGTGCTAACTCCACATGGACAGTGACCCAGAGCTGGGATCGAACCTGGGACCTCGGCGCCGTGAGGAAGCAGTGCTAACCACTGCACCACCGTGCTACCCTTAGAGACACCCATGCTGAACTGGCTCTTAATTCCCGGGACTTAAGCTGGGATTTTCCAGCATGGTGGTGACGGGACCCGCCACAGGAGATTCAGTGACCCAGTATCAGGAGGAGCCAGAATATCCCTCCCTCCCTCAGATTCTGGGGGCTGCCTGCAGTCCCAGTTCTGACCACCACAGATTCTGGTGCTCCAGGTGCCCATCGGATTGGCTATCAGCTCTCTGAGGCAGGAAATCCTGGCCGAGTGCGAGGCTGAAGGCCCGCCTCCAGCTAATTAATGCTCGTTGGAGCATTAAGCAGCTGTTGGGCAAGGAGTATTAGCGGGAATGTGTTTCACACCGACACCTTGGATAGCGGGAAGGGAAACCGTGCCATCCTAAAATTCCTGTCCTTAGCCAAAAGGAGTGGGTTTTAAGGAGCCTCTCAAAGGGAGGGAGAGAATTGGCGAGGTTCCGGGAGGAAATTCCGGTGCTCAGGGCCCAGCCAGCTGACAGAACGGCGACTCCAGTGGGGAATGTATATGAGGCCAGAGTTGGAGGGTGCCAGAGATGGCGGGACAGCTATTGGACTGGAAGAGGTCACAGAGATGGGGAGGGGTGAAACCATGGAGGGATTTGAGAACAGGGATGAGAATTTTAAATTCGGGCCATTGCTTAACTTGGAGCCAATGTAGAAGAACAAACTCAGGCAATGCATGGCTAAGTAACGGATACCGAGGCTATACTTTAAGCAAAAAACATCAAACGTATAATTGGCACTGTAAATATAAGTTTAGTTTCACCAATAATATCCTCTGAGTTGGGGGACGGTGTTTTGGGGCCCCTCTCTGGGGGATAGTCTATCTGCCATCCCTGTGCAGTACTGACAGAGTGCTGCTTTGCTGGAGAAACCAGAGTTGATTTTCACTCTAAAAGCACCATCACAGGGTCTGTGCTACAACCGAATCTGTGGCAACAGTATTTCAGTGAAAGCGTGTTTACTCCATGGAGCAGGCTTCCTCGGGAAACAACGGAATCAATTAACGTGATTCGTTCAAATACAATTTCGACAGATTGATTCAGAAAATAACATTTTAGGTTACAGCTTCAGAGTAATTACAGGCATGATATACGTCATATTAGAATGCAATCAGTATCACTTCCAGGGGACTATCTGTTAATGGTAACAATGTCCTGGGAATATTTCCAAGAATGTGTTTAGAGGGTGAGAATGGTCCTGCATTTTGCTGAATATTCTGTGAATCCTATGGGAGCTACGAGAACCCTTTGGACAGAGGGCAGCCGACAACTGACCCCCCAGGCTGTTTATCAACAGGAAGCATCTGACCCTCTGTTTAGCCCGACCTCCCACCAAGTCTTGTTCACCCCTCATTCACTGACCTACATTCCGTGTAATAAAACACAGCCGGGCAATGCCTCAATTTCAAAATTCTTATCCATGTCACCAAGTCACACCATGGCATTGCCCCTCTCTGACTCTGTAACCAGCCTCCCCTCCTCCCTCCCCCCTCCCCCCTCCTCCCCCCCTCCGCAGGGTTGGAGAATACCGGCCCTGGTCTGTAGAAGAGGCCGGTATCCCTTTAATGCTATTTTCTTTTCTCAGATGCCTCCCCTCCCCCTTCATTATCAATCAATTCTACATCCACCACCTTTTCGGGCAGCACATTCCAGATCACCACCGGCTGCATAAAACAAATTCTCATCACCCTGTCTGGTTCTTTTGCCAACCAGCTTAATTCAACAATAATAATAATCTTTATTATTGTCACAGGTAGGCTTACATTAACACTGCAATGAAGTTATTGTGAAAATCCCCCAGTCGCCACATTCCGGCGCCTGTTTGGCTACACAGAGGGAGAATTCAGAATGTCAAATTCACCTAACAAGCACGCCTTTTGGGACTTTGCGGGAGGAAACCGGAGCACCCGGAGGAAACCCACGCAGACACGGGGAGAACGTGCAGACTCCGCACAGACAGTGACCCAAGCCGGGAATCGACTGCAATGAAGTTACTGTGAAAAGCCCCTAGTCGCCACACTCCGGCACCTGTTCGGGTACACTAAGGGAGAATTCAGATGTCCAAATTACCTAACCCAGGCAGACACGGGGAGAGCATGCAGACTCCGCACAGACAGTGACCCAAGCCTGGAATCGAATCTGGGACCCCGGCGCTGTGACGCAACAGTGCTAACCACTGTGCTACCGGTTTGGGGAGGCTATTCCAGAGTTTGGGACCTCGGCAGCTGAAGGCATGGCCACGAATGGTGGACAGGTGAAAATCGAGGAAGCGTATGAGGCCACGATTGGAGGAGCGCAGAGATCGTGGTGGATTGCAGAGCAGGTTATAGACGCAGGCAGGGACAAGCGGAGCAAGGGTGAGGTTTATAAAATTAATGCGTTGCTGGATCAAGCGCCAGGGTAGATCAGCGAGCGCTGGCTGGATAGGTGAACGGGAACTGGTGCAAACAAAGATGTCAAACAAAATCAGGAAATGCTGGAAATGCTCAGCAGGTCTGGCAGCATCTATGGAGAGAGAAACAGTTCATGTTTTGAGTCAAATATGACTCTTCTTTGGACCTGTTCTTCAGCCCTGGGGTTAAGTCGTATTGGACTTGAAACGTTAACTTTGTTTTTCTCTCTCCACAGATGCTGCCAGACCTGCTGAGGATTTCCACCACTCTCTGTTTTTATTCCAGATTTCCAGCATCTACAGTATTTTATTTTCATTTGAAAAGATATGACATCCGTTCTTTATTTGCCGAGGAACAGAGTTTAAGAGCAGGGAGGTTATGTTGGAGCTGTATAACATGTTGGTTAGACCACAGCTAGTGTTGTGTGCAGTTCTGGAATCCACATTACAGGAGGGATGTGATAGCACTGGAAAGGGTGCAGAGATTGACCAGGATGTTGCCTGGGCGGGAGAGTTTTAGTTACGAAGAGAGATTGGATAGATTTGGATTGTTTTCCTTGGTAAGAAGTCTTACAGCACTAGGTAAAAGTCCAACAGGTTTGTTTTAAGTCACTAGCTTTCGGAGCACTGTTCCTTCCTCAGGTGAAGGAGACCTCTCCATTCACCTGAGGAAGGAGCAGTGCTCCGAAAGCTAGTGATTGGAAACAAACCTGTTGGACTTTAACCTGGTGTTGTAAGACTTCTGGCTGTACCCACCCCAGTCCAATGCCGGCATCTCCACATCATGTTTTCCTTGGAGCAGAGGAGACTGAGGGAGGACATGATTGATATGTATAAAATTATGAGGGACATAGATAGAGTAGACGGGAAGAAACTTTTCCCATTGGTGGAGGGATCAATGACCAGAGGGCCATAGATTTAAAGTAAGGAGCAGGAGGTTTAGAGGGGATGTGTGATAAAACCTTTTCACCCAGAAGGTGGTGGGAGTCTGGAACTTGCTGCCTGATAGGAGGGTGGAAGCAGAGACCCTCATAACAGTTTAAAAGTATTTAGATGCACACTTGCGATCCCAAGGCATACAAGTACTGGAAAATAGGATTAGAATCCTTAGGTGATTGTTTTTTACTGGCGTAGAGGCGATGGGCCGAATGGTCCTTTCTGTGCTGTAGACTTGGATGACTCTATGACTCTAAGTGTGGTGTCCAGAAATTGGCACAATACCTGGTCAAGGCCTAACCGGTGAAGATGAGCGAGATTTAAAGCTTAAAGCTCAGTAATGAGAAAAAAGGTAGACGATTGGAATGAAATCTTCAATGTGATGAAGCCTCCATTGTGATTAATCAGTTCTAGAGGTGCTGACGGAAAGCCTCGCTCCTCTCAGAAAATCTCAGAGCAACGATCTGTCTCTTGATTGAAAGGTTTAATTTACAGGGGCCACTGACACAGTATCATAATGAAACAGTTAGCGTTCAGATGCAATATTTGTCAAATTTGGAGTCTTCTTCTCTGGAATGGGTGATAAATGGCCTACAATTCCCCCCCCCCCCCCCCCCCCCCCCCCCTCATTCCTCCACCCCTTCTGCTTTTATCAATTTCAGATGAGCAGTTGGTAATGAAACCAAGCTGATTATGTTTATCATCAGGAAGGGAGTCAATGAGAATGAGGCGGGATTTTTCCCCCTCAATATTATAGTTTATTTGTTATGGTAATGATGCTGGTGTGGGGAGGATTTCACCGCTGACTAATCTACCATATCATTGAAATGGTTTACTGGTCCTCGGCATTGATTCCAAACTGAGTTTAAATCTATGCGGAGTTTGCACGTTCTCCCCGTGTCTGCGTGGGTTTCCTCCGGGTGCTCCGGTTTCCTCCCACAGTCCAAAGATGTGCAGGTTAGGTGGATTGGCCACGATCAATTGCCGATGGTGACCAAAAAGGTTAGGAGGGGTTATTGGGTTACGGGAATAGGGTGGAAATGAGGGCTTAAGTGGTCGGTGCAGACTCGATGGGCTGAATGGCCTCCTTCTGCACTGTATGTATGTTCTATGTTCTATAGCAGTCTTGAGGCGTTCAATGCTGCAACACTGTTCAATAGTTTTTAATGAAAAGGGGGATTTGCATTTGAATTGTTGCCTAATCTGAGATTTTTCTTGCCGCTGCCGAGGTCGATCAGCCTCATTAGCCCTAGTTTCTGCCTTTCAGGCTGTGGGTTTACAGAGGCAGAGGGCAGGGATTGGCCCAATCCTGAGCCATAAAAGGTGAGAAGTCCTTGCTGCGATCCTATCTTATTAACTGATTTAACTGAGATTAACTGATTGGGGCAGGAGCATGGGATTCTCCAGAGCTTGAAGGCCAAGGGGGATAGGAGTTGGGTTGTCCTCTCCCCCCCCCCCCCCCCCCCCCCCCACCCCCACAGTCGCCATTGGCCGCACAACATGTCCATTCTCAGGCTTCCCCAGCTCATCAAAGAGTGAATCAACTCCTGGTTCGATGGTTCTCAATTGTCAATTCGTCAACCCTGTTCTTCACATGGCTCGTAGTTTCAGGGCTAATAAACAAAAGAGCTCAAAAACAACAAATAAGAACTAGGAGAGGAGTAGGCCATCTGGCCCCTCGAGCCTGCTCCCCCATTCAATGAGATCATGGCTGATCTTTTGTGGACTCAGCTCCACTTTGCGGCCCGAACACCATAACCCTTAATCCTTTTATTCTTCAAAAAACTATCTATCTTTATCTTAAAAACATTTAATGAAGGAGCCTCAACTGCTTCACTGGGCAAGGAATTCCATAGATTCACAACCCTTTGGGTGAAGAAGTTCCTCCTAAACTCAGTCCTAAATCTACTTTCTCTTATTTTGAGGCTGTGCCCCCTAGTTCTGCTTTCACCCGCCAGTGGAAACAACCTGCCCGCATCTAACCTATCTATTCCCTTCATAATTTTATATGTTTTTATAAGATCCCCCCCGTATCCTTCTAAATTCCAATGAGTATAGTCCCAGTCTACTCAACCTCTCCTCGTAATCCAACCCTTTCAGCTCTGGGATTAACCTAGTGAATCTCCTCTGCACACCCTCCAGTGCCAGTACATCCTTTCTCAAGTAAGGAGACCAAAACTGAACACAATACTCCAGGTGTGGCCTCACTAACACCTTATACAATTGCAGCATACCTCCCTTGTCTTAAACTCCATCCCTCTAGCAATGAAGGACAAAATTCCATTTGCCTTCTTAATCACCTGTTGCACCTGTAAACCAACTTTTTGCGACTCATGCACTAGCACACCCAGGTCTCTCTGCACAGCAGCATGTTTTAATATTTTATCATTTAAATAATAATCCAGTTTGCTGTTATTCCTACCAAAATGGATAACCTCACATTTGTCAACATTGTATTCCATCTGCCAGACCCTAGCCCATTCACTTAACCTATCCAAATCCCTCTGCAGACTTCCAGTATCCTCTGCACTTTTCGCTTTACCACTCATCTTAGTGTCATCTGCAAACTTGGACATATTGCACTTGGTCCCCAACTCCAAATCATCAATGTAAATTGTGAACAATTGTGGGCCCAACACTGATCCCTGAGGGACACCACTAGCTACTGATTGCCAACCAGAGAAACACCCATTAATCCCCATTCTTTGCTTTCTATTAATTAACCAATCCTCTATCCATGCTACTACTTTACCCTTAATGCCATGCATCTTTATCTTATGCAGCAGCCTTTTGTGTGGCACCTTGTCAAAGGCTTTCTGGAAATCCAGATATACCACATCCATTGGCTCCCCGTTATCTACTGCACTGGTAATTTCCTCAAAAAATTCCACCAAATTAGTTAGGCACGACCTACCCTTTATGAACCCATGCTGCGTCTGCCCAATGGGACAATTTCCATCCAGATGCCTCGCTATTTCTGCCTTGATGATAGATTCCAGCATCTTCCCTACTACTGAAGTTAAGCTCACTGGCCTATAATTACCCGCTCTCTGCCAACCTCCTTTTTTAAACAGTGGCGTCACGTTTGCTAATTTCCAATCCACCGGGACCACCCCAGAGTCTAGTGAATTTTGGCAAATTATCACTAGTGCATCTGCAATTTCCTTCGCCATCTCTTTTAGCACTCTGGGATGCATTCCATCAGGGCCAGGAGACTTGTCTGACTTTAGCCCCATTAGTTTGCCCATCACTACCTCCTTAGTGATAACAATCCTCTCAAGGTCCTCACCTGTCATAGCCTCATTTCTATCAGTCACTGGCATGTAATTTGTGTCTTCCACTGTGAAGACCGACCCAAAAAACCTGTTCAGTTCCTCAGCCATTTCCTCATCTCCCATTATTAAAACTCCCTTCTCATCCTCTAAAGGATCAATATTTACCTTAGCCACTCTTTTTTGTTCTATATATTTGTAGAAATTTTTACTATCTGTTTTTATATTCTGAGCAAGTTTACTCTCATAATCTATCTTAATCTTCATTATAGCTTTTTTAGTAGCTTTCTGTTGCCCCTTAAAGATTTCCCAGTCCTCTAGTCTCCCACCAATCTTTGCCACTTTGTATGCTTTTTCCTCCAATTTGATACTCTCCCTTATTTCCTTAGATGTCCTATGGTTCTTCACCCTGGTTTGTTGCTTTCGGGCCCTGGAGATTAATTTTCAATTCTTCAAGACTCCAGAGCAATCTGGAGGGTTGGCAACCGAGGCAGGGAGGAGGAATATCAGGCAAGATGCCCACCTTTGACTTCTATCTGATGAACACCCTACTGGTAAATGGGAGAACATGGCACAACTTGGCTGCAGTGGCTTTTGTGAGGTTTATGACGATGTTGCCTAGATGCAACATTTGTTATAAATAAAGATTGGATAATCTTATTATCATCATCTTTATTATTGTCACAAGTAGGCTTACATTAACACTGCAATGAAGTTACGGTGAAAAGCCCCTAGTCGCCACACTCCGGCGCCTGTTCGGGTACACAGCGGGAGAATTCAGAATGTCCAATTCACCTAACAGCACATCTTTCGGGACTTGTGGGAGGAAACTGGAGCACCCGGAGGAAACCCACGCAGACACAGAGAGAACGTGCAGACACCGCACAGACAGTGACCCAAGCCGGGAATCAAACCTGTGGTGACTAGGGGATTTTCACAGTAACGTAATTGCAGTGTTAATGTAAGCCTACTTAGAAGTCATAGAGTCCCTACAGTGCAGAAGGAGGCCATTTGGCCCATTGGAAAGAGAATCCTACTTAAGCCCCGCACCTCCATCCTATCCCCGTAACCCAGTAACCCCACCTAATGTATTTGACACTAAGGGGCAATTTATCATGGCACATCTTTGGATTGTGGGAGGAAACGGAGCACCCGGAGGAAACCCAAGTAGACATGGGGAGAAGGTGCAGGCTGCACTGGGCCATTCGGATAGGCTAGGGTTGTTTTCTTTGGATCAGAGGAGGTTGAGGGGAGACATAAGAAAAGCTGCAAAAAAGGTCTAAAATAAAATAAATCCTTGCATTTAAATAGCACCTTTCACCACCTCAGGATTTATCAAAAGGTGATGATGTATTTTTGAAATGTAGTAATGTAGGAAATGTGATAACAAACAAACTAATGACCAAATCATTTATTTTAATAATGTAGGTTGAGGCACTTTGGGGGGTCTCCCAGGGGATTGGGGGGCCCTGAGTGGCTGGGCTCTGGACAGGGTGATATCCTGGCACCCCTGCTGCCCTTGGTCTGTCCGGGAATCAATGGATGTGGGAAGCAGGAAGGGAAGAGCAGTGGATGTGGAAGGTCAGCCGTGGCTGTATCGAGTGGTGGACAGGGCTGAGGGTGCTGAGTGCACTCGTATTACTATTGCTCCAGCAGCGCAGCACTCACTCACTCAGCACAGAGTGTCGGCGAGATTTAGCCTCAAGTCCACAAAATGAAGTTTTGTGCCCTTGAGCGTGATTGTCCGGTCTCCAACGCCGAAATCATGTTAAGCGATCGTTTGGAGAATGCCCATTGGTGCTGCAATCCGGGGCGGGGCCGCTTTTGCGATGCTCCAGCCCCCCCCTCCAATATGCCGTATCTGCAGACTCCGCCATTGGGGTAGCCTCAGGACGTTAGCTGAGACCCTCCCCTGATGCTCCGCCCCCGATGGGCCGAGTTCCCGACAGGTCAGGTCCGCACGCGGCGGGCGCCGTGCTGCATGGCGTTGCCGCTGCAGGCCGCCGCCGTGCGCATGCACAGCCACGGACCCGGCAATTCTCCGGCCGTATCCGCAACTAGAGCCGGGGGCTTCACGCTGCGAGCCCACCACCAGACGAAGGATCGGTGCAGGTTGTGCGCCGTTTTCTCGGATGTAAAACGCCACTGTTCCCACGCCGGCGTCAGCACATATTCTCCCACGCCGGAGAATACAGCCCCATATTCTGACAGCTGAGGGTGCTGAATTGCAGCAGTGCTCAGTGCCCTTACACCCAGCACAGTGTTTCTGCTCAGTAACTGGATTATCCAATTTCTGAGCTCAGAGTTGAGGAATCCTGGTCGCTGCTTCAGTTTCTCTCTGAGTTAAGGTTGGTGAGCGGTCCTTCCCTCCGAGCTGTCTCAGTCAATCAGCTGACCAAACCCCCCCCCCAGCTAAAGTGACCGTCCCTCCCGGGTGGGCTTGGCATCCGCACTCTGCAGCTCTCATGATCGGCCGCGAGCAGGCACCAGAAGGGGAATAAAGAGCACGTTGTCTCCTTTCCTTTCTCCTGCCCCCTCATTCATGTCTCTGTCACTCAGGAGGAACCAGCCAACCAGCAGCCATGAGGCAGGGGGGAGGGGAGGGGGGGAGGGGGGGAGGGGGGGGGGGGAGAGCCGTGTGGAAATGGGTACAACTTTTTGTGACAGGATGTGGCATGATTGCTTGGCGTATCACGCTGGGACAGATTGTCATTGGATCTGAGCGCGGTGCCGGGGTCAGGGATGGGAGCTGCGATGAAGATTTGAATGATCCCATCTCGGAGTGTCTAAAACAAGGCAGCTGGGGTGTGCCCTTCCCCCACCCCCAGCCCCCCTCAGAAGTTTGACAGAATGTCTAATGATGCGTATTCATAATATAAAGGCAACAAAATAATTACACATTTATCTCTCTCCAATATACCCAAAAGCTGCCTGAACAAAGACAATTAGTTCTTCCTTGTTGGCTGGCTGGAAGTGGAAAACGAACGGGCAGGTTTTATTTTGAGACCAACCAGGCTCGTTGTCCTCAAAGCTTATTCGATAAATATATTTTGTTCAGTTCTCAGCACCGCAGCTCGGGGAGGGGCGGGGTGGGGTGGGGGTTTAGTGGAGCCACAGAATGACACAAAGACTAAAAGGGTTCAATTCTGAGGACAATATATAGACTGGCCGCATTCCCTTGAGTACAGAGGATTGAGTGATGATTTAATCAAAGTGTTTCAGCTGATTAAGGGAGTGAATCGTGTGAATGGAGGCGGCCCCCTCTGGCGAAGGAGTCCACACCAAGTGGGCATCACCCCAACATTGGAGTTCGGCCATTCGGGCAACGCAGCCTCACTCAACGAAAAGCCAGCAATCTCGGTTCACCCATATCCAATTGAAGGGTGGTGGTTCTCAATTGGAGGTTTCTAAACCGAGATAGCTAGCTTTTTGTGAGGCAAGGTTGTTGAGTTGTAGGGAAACCACGGAGGGCGGCACGGTAGCACAGTGGTTATCACGGTTGCTTCACAGCGCCAGGGTCCCAGGTTCGATTCCCGGCTAGGGTCACTGTCTGTGCGGAGTCTGCACGTTCTCCCCTTGTGTGCGATGGTTTCCTCCGGGTGCTCCGGTTTCCTCCCACAGTCTAAAGACGTGCAGGTTAGGTGGATTGGCCACGCTAAATTATCCGTGGTAAAGTGTCCAAAAAGTTCAGGCGGGGTTATTGGGTTAAGATAGGGTGGAGGTGTGAGCTTAATGAGGGTGCCGACACAATGGCCTGAGAGGCCTCCTTCTGCACTGTAAATTCTATGATTTATGGTACAGATGATCTTAGAGAAGTTGGAACAAACTGGAGGGTTTGAATTGACGTCCTCCTTTTCTTATATTCCAAATGTGCCACGGAGCTCTTCAAACTGGCGAGGTGCTAGCGAGGGATACTGGACTACTGACACATGCTGGAATTGTCACTGGACAAATGATCCGTAGGCTCAGGCTAATCCTTCGGGTGTCACAGGTTCAAATCCCACCGCAGCTACTGCTGGGATGTAGGTTCAGTTAATAAATCTGGAACGTAAAGTTAGTCTCGCCAATGGTGACCTAGAAACTATAATCAATTGTTGCACAACACCCATCTGCTTCACTTAATGTCCTTCAGGGAAGGAAATCTGCCGTCCTGACCCGGTCTGGACTACATGTGACTCCAGATCCACAGCAACGTGGCCGACCCGTAACTGCTCCTCTGAAATGGCCCAGCAAGTCGTTCAATTCAAGGGCAATTAGGGATGGGCAACATATGCTGATCTTGCCAATGATGCCCACATTCCATGAAAGAATAAAGCAAACTACATGAATTGCCCTTGAGAACTGTCTGTGCGGATTCTGCACGTTCCTCCTGTGTGTGCGTGGGTTTCCTCCGGGTGCTCCGGTTTCCTCCCACAGTCCAAAGGTGTGCAGGTTAGGTGGATTGGCCATGCTAAATTGCCGTTAGGGTCCAAAAGGTTAGCTGGGGTTACTGGGTTACGGGGATTGATTGGAAGTGTAGGCTTAAGTGGGGTACTCTTTCCAACGGCCGGTGCAGACACGATGGGCGGAATGGCCTCCTTCTGCACTGTAAATTCTATTCTATGACATGGGGAAAAGGGGCAAACTCCACAAGGACAGTGACCCGGGGCTGGGATTGAACCCGGGCCCTTGGCGCCGTGAGGCAGGCACTCCTTCAGTATTGATTGACTAATCCAAAGAGAAGAATCCAATGTGCCTTGGGATGTGGGCATTGTTGGCAAGGTCAGCATTTGTTGCTCATCCCTGATGGCCCTTGTACTGAGGGGCTTGTCAGGCCATTGCAAGTTAAGAGCCAACCACATTGCTGTGGGTCTGGAGCCACATGTAGACCAGGTCAGGATGTGAATCGTTTCATGGTCACCGTTACTGAGGCTAAGTTTAAATTCCAGATTTCTGAATTGAATTTAAATTCCAGTAGCTGTCGCGGTGCGTTTTGCACCCGTGTCCCTAGAGGATTAGCCGGGATCCTGGGATTACTAGCCCAGTTATGCCACCCCCTCCCAGCTGAAAGTGTAACAAGTATGTTTATCAGATAGGAACTACAGGCAGGTTGGATCGTGCAACAGAACACTTCAGAATAATCTACAGTGACAATTCATGAAAGGAGCTGAATCTTGTTTGTGCTGCTTTTGGACATGTCAATTGTACCTGTGGTTACAAACACCTGGCTGCCCTTCCTCTAACAGCCTCGCCTTGGTTAAACACTCTGATCAGAGGAAGATCCGTGTTTCTGAGAGATGAACCAATCTGTCTCTGAGAGCACTCCACTTTCCACTGCTCTTATCTCTGTCTGCAGCACAGGGCTGCAGATTCTCTTCCTTGCTGGGTCTGTGGCCAGAACCACATCCTTAAAACGCAGCAGCAGTTAAGTGTTTGGTGCCTGGGTGATTCATTTACGCTTCAACCTTCTCAAATTTGATCCTCACTCTATTTCCCCCCCCCCCCCCCCCCACTATATTCCCCTCCCCTGAGCTGTGTCACACCAGTGGTTCTGACGTTAATGGCGAGAGTGGGCTTGGTGATAGCATCTTACCCTCCAGCCCAGGGAGTCATTCCCAAGTCACTTTGACTGCCAGAAACAGGCAGGGAACCCTCAAAATTGCAGCGTCTCTCTCATCCGCCATCCATTTTTTTTTTTTTTTATAAATTTAGATTACCCAATTATTTTTTCCAATTAAGGGGCAATTTAGTGTGGCCAATCCACCTACTCTGCACATTTTTGGGTTGTGGGGGCGAAACCCACGCAGACACGGGGAGAATGTGCAAACTCCACACAGACAGTGACCCAGAGCCGGGATCGAACCTGGGACCTCAGCGCCGTGAGGCGGTTGTGCTAACCACTAGGCCACCGTGCTGCCCTCATCCGCCATCCATGACTATCTTGCGTAGCATCATCGGCAGCGTCTCCCCGGGGTCCTCCTGCTCCTGACAGAACACAAATTGGGATCCTTTTCCCTCGGGCCCTGACCGAATTCCATTATTCAACGCAATAGATGCTAAGATTGAGCCAAAAACAGATGATCTCATCATTAATCATGTTGCTGTTTTGGAATCTTGCTGTATGTGCATTGGCAGCCGGAATTCCTGCATTACGACAGTAACCAAACTTCTACCATGTTCCATTGGATGTAAAACGCTTTAGTACCAATGTCTAATTAATCACATTCTCAAGGTTCATTAATGTCAACTACATTGTTGTTTTTAATATAAATTTAGAGCATCCAGTTATTGTTTTTTCTCAATTAAGGGGCAATTTAGCGTGGCCATTCCACCTACCCTGCACATCTTTTGGGTTGTGGGGGTGAAACCTGCCCTGACACGGGGAGAAACTCCACGCGGACTGTGACCCGGGGCCGGGATTCGAACACAGGTCCTCAGTGCCGTAGTCCCAGTGCCAACCAGTACACCACATGCCACCCTAACTACATTGTTAAAGGTAAGAGGAACAACTGAAGACTATTAATTGTCTTTGAGCGCCCATAAATAGGGGATGTCGAGGGAGTCGCCCAAGCCGACTGTCTGCCCCTCTACTGCGGCTACATTCGTAGCTGAGTGGCCTTGGATAGAGAGCACGTGGTTTCCACTGGCACACGTCTGCGACAGCTGGGCCCTCTGCATCAGCACCTCTGGGAGTTAGTTATATTTGGTTTAGTTAGTTAAGTTTCCTTTGGCATTTTGTTTTAGTTACAGTGCCCCACCAGGAGGTATCAGCCCTGTCATTTTTGTTCAATTTATTGATATATTGCTCTATTGAAAAGAGTATAAATGGGTGGCAGCTGGAACACTGGGCATGTGGAAGGAGAGCTGTGAGACTGAACAAGTCAAAATACTCACTTGATAAGGAACAGCTCCCTGTCTTGGTTTCAGCTTCACCAACCAGCTTGGCACCTGTTCACATTGAAGAACTTCTGAAGTTTTGAAAAGTGCAATAAAAAATTAAGTCCTTCTTTCTTTCTCTACTTTAGAAAATGCGGCAGTCAACTTGCGCACAGCAAGATTCCACAAGCAGCAATTAACTAATAATAAAAATCTTTACTATTGTCACAAGTAGGCTTACATTAACACTGCAATGAAGTTACTGTGAAAATCCTCTAGTCGCCACATTCCGGCACCTGTTCAGGTACACAGAGGGAGGATTCAGAATGTCCAATTCACCTAACAGCACATCTTTCGGGACTTGTGGGGGAAACCGGAACACCCGGAGGAACCCCACGCAGACCCGGGGAGAACCCGGGTCCCTGGCACAGTGAAGCAATGGTGTTAACCACTGTGCTGCCGTGCCGCCCTTTTGGCCAGACAATTTGGTTCCGGGATCAATGGCAGCCGGGGATCTCCCCTCATCTTGCTCGGTAATTGTAGGTGTGGGATCCTTTACGTTCACCTGAGAGGGCAGAGATCACCTCGATTAACATCCAATCTGAAAGGCTGCACCTCCGACAGTGCAGCACTCCCTCGGCCTGGATTATTCCATAAAACCATAAGTCATAGGAGCAGAAGTAGGCCACTTGGCCCATCGAGTCTGCTCTACCATTCAATCATGGCTGATATTTTTCTCATTCCCATTCTCCTGCCTTCCATCCATAACCCCTGATCCCCTTATCACTGAAGAACCTATACTTCTGCCTTAAAGACACTCAGTGATTTGGCCTCCACAGCCTTCTGTGGCAAAGAGTTCCACAGATTCACCACCCTCTGTCTGAAGAAATTCCTCCTCATCTCTGTTTTCATCATAGAATTTACAGTGCAGAAGGAGGCCATTCGGCCCATTGAGTCTACACCGGCTCATGGAAAGAGCACACTACCCGAGGTCAACACCTCCACCCTATCCCCATAACCCAGTAACCCCACCCAACACTAAGGGCAATTTTGGACACTAAGAGCAATTTATCATGGCCAATCCACCTAACCTGCACATCTTTGGACTGTGGGAGGAAACCGGAGCACCCGGAGGAAACCCACAAACACACGGGGAGGATTATATTCAATACTGAGACTTTTTTTACTATTCTAATTTCACCAAAGGATTAAGGGATCGTCCTTCATGGCAGCGATCACCAGCAATGCAGCTCACAGCCACACCCAAGCTTTCTTCAAACTGAAACTAAAAACTCCCAAAAAGCAGAAGTGAGCTCAGCTCCCCCCCCGTGACATCACTTCAGTAATATGATCAACCTAATTTCTTAAAGGTACATTTCTTAAACATCCAATCCTTAAAGGCACTCTCACATGACAACTGGCAGAAGGCAGAGAGTGGGGATAAAGGGGTCATTTTCAAGATGGCAGCCGGTGACTAGTGGTGTGCCTCACGGGTCGTGACCACAACTATTCACAATATACATAAATGATCTGGAAGAAGGAAGATCAGCCAGAGTGAAGAATCTGATGGCCTTGATAAAGGAAATCAATGTGGGGGATAAACTGCCAGAGCAAATCGCCGACCCATTATAGAACTTTAATTTGAGTGTGATCAGTGGGATGTAATAAGGTGGCTAATTTGGAAAGGGCTGACAATTCAGTCCATCATTTGACTGCTCTATTGGCCAAGTTGAAAATGCACCCCAATGAGTCCTTAATTTTCAGCACAGGTTGAAGGCAAGAGAACGGAATGCAGAGCAAGGAGGTCTCCCAAGATCATTCTTTTCACATTATCACATCACGTTATCACACAAAACAAGAGTTCTGTGAATTTTGAAAGCTGCAGAGGGTATTTCCTGAAGGACGATAAAGTTAACAGAGGACAGGAAGGGAGGGCTGCATGCTGCTGAAAATTCAAATGACAAAATGGACAAAGTTTCTGTAATTAGCCAGCCACAGACCAATGAATAAAAATGCCAAGACATCTCCTTTCGTTTGTCTCTCCCAGATTATTAACCTTAACACCTTTGGTCCAATGTGTTGACGTTTTCTCACCAGATTAAGTCGGAGGTGCTGATTTGCCAGCAGCTGTTTCGTTGAACACTCTTGCACTTTGAGTGTGGGTAATTTCATGTATATTCATGAGGCAGTTAAAACTAGTAAGGCTGATTAGCTGCTTCTAGAGATAAAGTGCATCAGTTCAAGGAATATACAGCCATTAGCTGTGATGCACTTCAGGCAACTATGAACCCATAGGTATTATTTCCTTGCAATCATAGCATAATTGTATGCTTTTAAATTCAAATATTTAGAACACATGAATCCAGAAATTAAACCCAATTGCAAGTATCTGAATGATGTGCCAGTGTGTGAGAGGGACGACAGATGCGCGAGCGAGGCTGTGCGCAATAGATCTTGCCTATGTGGGTTATGCAGGTGCATAAGTGGCTCATTGATTGCGTGAACATGAGGTATTTGACTGGACTTTTCGACATGTTAAAGAAAGCGGACCAGTGTCTGACAGCGAATGGAAGTGAGTTGGAGCCAGGCTGGGCTTCCCTCCCCGCTCCACCTCCTGTAAGAGCTTTCTCTCAACCTGACCTCCTTGACCAAGCTTTTGGTTACCTTTGCTAATCTTTCCAGCTCAGACAACATCCTGGTGAATCGCCTCTGCACCCTTTCTAGTGCAACCAGGATTGCACACAGTACTCTAGCCCTGGCTTAACCAGCGTTTTATACAGCTCCATCATAGGCTCCCTGCACTTACATTAGATATCTCGGGCTGGTTTAGCACAGTGGGCTAAACAGATGGCATGTAATGCAGAACAAGGCCAATTCCCGTACCGGCCTCCCCGAACAGGCGGCAGAATGTGGCGACTCGGGGCTTTTCAAAGTAACTTCATTGAAGCCTACTTGTGACAATAAGCGATTATCATTATTAATAAAGGTGAGAATCCCATATGCCTTTTTAACCATCTTATCTACATGTCTTTCTGCCTTTAGGGATCTCTGCACATACACCCAATGTCCCTCTGGTCCTCTGTACTTCCTAACATCTGACTGTTCATGGTAATTCCCTTGACTTGAATGTCTTTCCACTTTTCAGGGTTAAATTCCAATTGCCACTGTTCTGCCCATCTGACCAACCTGTCAATATCATCCTGTAATCAAAGGTCTCCCTCCTCTCTATTTACACCACCAGTTTTTGTGTCATCTGCAAAATTACTTATTATGCCCCCCATATTCACGTCTAGATCATTAATGTAGACTACAAAGAGCAAGGGACCCAGCACCGATCCCTGTTGGACACAGACTTCCAGTCACAAAAACAACCTCCGACCAACACTCTCTGCCTCCAGCCACGAAGCCAATTTTGGATCTCATTCGCCAAATTGCCCTGGATCCCTTGAGCTCTCACCTTCTTGATCAGAGGAAGTGGTGGCCAGTGGTATTGTCACTGGACTAGTACTCCAGAGACCCAGTAATCCAGAGACCCAATTATCCAGAGACCCAGTAATCCAGAGACTCAGTAATCCAGAGACTCAGTAATCCAGAGACCCAGTAATCCAGAGATCCAATCATCCAGAGACCCAGTAATCCAGAGACCCAGTAATCCAGAGACCCAATCATCCAGAGACCCAGCAATCCAGAGACTCAGTAATCCAGAGACTCAGTAATCCAGAGACCCAATTATCCAGAGACCCAGTAATCCAGAGACCCAATTATCCAGATACCCAATTATCCAGAGACCCAGTAATCCAGAGACCCAGTAATCCAGAGACCCAGTAATCCAGAGACCCAGTAATCCAGAGACCCAATTATCCAGACACCCAATTATCCAGAGACCCAGTAATCCAGAGACCCACTAATCCAGAGACCCAGTAATCTAGAGTCCCAGTAACCCGGAGACCCAGTAATCCAGAGACCCAGTAACCCGGAGACCCAGTAATCCAGAGACCCAATTATCCAGAGACCCAGTAATCCAGATACCCAGTAACCCGGAGACTCAGTAATCCAGAGACCCAATTATCCAGAGACCCAGTAATCCAGAGACCCAATTATCCAGAGACCCAATTATCCAGAGACCCAGTAATCCAGAGACCCAGTAATCCAGAGACCCAGTAATCCAGAGATCCAATTATCCAGACACCCAATTATCCAGAGACCCAGTAATCCAGAGACCCAGTAATCCAGAGACCCAATTATCCAGAGACCCAATTATCCAGAGACCCAATTATCCAGAGACCCAGTAATTCAGAGACCCAGTAATCCAGAGACCCAGTAATCCAGAGACCCAGTAATTCAGAGACCCAATTACCCAGCGACCCAGTAATCCAGAGACCCAGTAATCCAGAGACCCAGTAATCCAGAGACCCAGAGGAATGCTCTGATGTCCTGGGTTTGAATCCCGCCACAGCAGATGGCGAAATCTGAATTCTGGAATGAAGTCGAATGATGACCAATGAAACCACTGTCGATTGTCGTAAAAACCTGGTTCACAAATGTTCTTCAGGGAAGGAAATCTGCTGTCCTTACCCGGTCTGGCCTACACGTGACCCCAGATCCACACAGGGATGTGGTTGACTCTTAACTGCCCCACTGAAATGGTCCAGCAAGCCACTCAGTTCAAGGGCAATTATGGATGGGCAACAAATGCTGGCCCAGCCCAGAGATGCCCCCATCCCAAGAACAAGGTTTTAAAACATCTCCTGTGCAGGACCTTGGCAAAAAGCCTCACAGAAGTCCATGCAGGTAACAGGTTTGGTCTCTTTACTTGAGAAAGGATGTATTGGCACTGGAGGGGGTGCAGAGGAGATTCACAAGGGTGATTCGAGAGTTGAAAGGATTAGATTATGAAGAGAGACTGAGTAGACTGGGTCTCATTGGAATTTAGAAAAATGGGGGTGGGGTGGGGATCTTACAGGAACATATAAAATTATGAAGAGAATAGATGGGACAGAAGCTGTACCTCCACACTGTGACCCATCCCCCTGCCAAATTAGTTTAAACTCCAACCAACAGTACTAGCAAACCTCCCTGTAAGGGTGTTGGTCCCGCTCCAGTTCAGGTGCAACCTGTCCGACTTGTACAGGTCCCACCTTCCCTCAGAATGGACCCAATGATCCAGGAAATTAAAGCCCTCCCTCCTGCACCATCTCTTCAGCCACGCATTCATCTTCTCTATCCTCCTATTCCGACACTCACTGGTATGTATCACCGGGACTATACCAGAGATTACAACCTTCACAGTCCTGCTTTTCAATCTGCTACTTCGCTCCCTAAGTTCTTGCTGCAGGATCTCATCCCACACAGGTGGAGAAGGTAGTCAAGAAGGCATGCGGCGTGCTTGCCTTCATTGGCCTGGGCATTGAGTGTAAAAATTGGCAAGTCATGCTGCAGCTGTATAGAACCTTAGTTAGGCCGCACTTGGAGTATAGTGTTCAATTCTGGTCGCCACACTACCAGAAGGATGTGGAGGCTTTGGAGAGGGTGCAGAAGAGATTTACCAGGATGTTGCCTAGTATGGAGGGCATTAGCTATGAGGAGAGGTTGAATAAACTCGGTTTGTTCGAACTGGAACTATGGACGTTGAGGGGTGACCTGATCAGCATCTACAAAAGTATGAGGGGCATAGACAGAGTGGATCGTCAGAGGTTTTTTCCCAGGGTAGAGGGGTCAATTACTAGGGGGCATAGATTTAAGGTGCGAGGGGCAAGGTTTAGAGGAGATGTATGAGGCAAGTTTTTTACACAGAGGGTAGTGAGTGCCTGGAACTCGCTGCCGGAGAAGGTGGTGGAAGCAGGGACGATAGTGACATTTAAGGGGCATCTTGACAAATACATGAATAGGTTGGGAATAGAGGGATACGGACCCAGGAAGTGCAGAAGATTTTAGTTTAGGGGGGCAGCATGGTCGGCACAGGCTTGGAGGGCCGAAGGGCCTGTGCTGTACTTTTCTTTGTTCTTGTTTTGTTCTCTTTCCACCTATGTCGTCGGTACCATGACCTCTGACTGTTCACCCTCCCCCCTTCAGTATACCACGCAGCCGTTCAGTGACATCTTTGACCCTGGCACCAGGGAGGCAACACACCTTCCTGGAATCACGTCTGCGGCCGCAGAAGTGCCTGACTGCGCCCTTCACTATTGAGTCTTCTACCATTATTGCTCTTCTACTACTATCACTCCTCTCCCCTTGATCAGCTGAGCCGTGAACCAGGCTCTGTCCCCAGGGTAACCGTCACTTTCTCCAACGCAGAGAAACGGGTCTTTATTTTTTGTTAATTTGCGGGATGTGGGCGTCGCTGGCTGGGCCAGCATTTATTGCCCATCCCTAACTGCCCTCCATTTCAGAGGGCTATTAAGAGTCAACCACATTGCTGTGGGCCTAGGGGCCTAGGGCAGGCCAGACCAGGTAAGGGCGGCAGATTTCCTTCCCTATAGAATGTTAGTGAACCATACGGGTTTTTGTGACAATTGACAATGGTTTCAAGGTCATCATTTTAATTTCAGATTAATTCCAGGTTCTTGGGTGAGATGAACTCTGGGGCTTCCCAGACTACCCGCCTGCTCCCCTTCTTCTGACTGGTGGTCACCCATTCCCTCTCTGACTGCACTTCCTTAAGCTGCAGGATGACCACATCGAGGAACATGCTATCCACGAACCTCTCAGCCTCGCGGATCACCAGTTTGGTGCCCTTATCTGAGGAAGGATGTTCTTGCTATGGAGGGAGCGCAGCAAAGGTTTACCAGGCTGATCCCTGGGGTGGCGGGGCTGTCATATGAGGAGAGGACTAAATCGGTTAGGATTATATTCATTGGAGTGAGATGGGATCTCATAGAAACTTGTAAAATTCTAACAGGATTAGACAGGGTAGATTCATAAAGAATGTTCTCGATGGTGGGGGAGTCCAGAACTCGGGGTCATAGTTTGAGGATTTGGGGGGTAAACCTATTAGGACTGAGGTGATGAGAAATTTATTCACCCAGAGAATGGTGAATCTGTGGAATTCACTACCACAAAGTAGTTGAAGTCAAAACATTGTGTAATTTCAAGAAGGAATTAGATATAGCTCTTGGAGCTAAAGGGATCATGGGATATGGGGGGAAGGCGGAATCAGGGTATGAACTTGATGATCAGCCATGATCGCAATGAATGATGGAGCAGACTCGAAGGGCCGAATGGCCTCCTGTTTCTATTTTCTATGTATGTTTCTATGTGTGTCCTTGCAGTGCTTCCTTTGACCTCCAGTGAGAGCACACCCCAGACTCCAGCTCTCCATAGAGGACTCACTTTGGGATTGCATCAGCTCCTGGAGCTTTACCGCTGGACTGGAATTTGATTGTGTCATTGTTACGAATAGCCTGGAAGGCTCATCAGAGAGCAGTTGATGGCAACCTTTGGCGGCCTCTTGATTGCTCAGTCATTGATGGGTGAACTCCAATTATTCATGAAGGCCCCGCCTTCTCAACTTTGCCCCCCGCCTGAGGTGTGGTGATCCTCAGGTTAAGTTACCACAGTCAGCTCTCCCTCCTCAAAGGGGAAAGCAGCCTCAGGTCATCTGGGACTATGACGACTTTAAAAAAGACTGATTGAGGATGCGGTTAAAGTTCTCTGACCACCCTTTCTTGAAACTGGGCTTTTTGTGTGAGATGTGTTGTCTCCCCAGCACTGAGGATTGACGATGAACCTGTAGACTGGGACTTGTAGACAAATATCAGACCGTGGAATCTTTCCAATCTTTGGGGTCTTCGTATGACTGAAGATCTTCTGCTTTCTGATTCAGACAAGTGTCTGGCATGTCTCGAGCTGACACTGGGCAGTCCGGTGGATGCTTCGGTAGACATTGTACATGGATAATGATGATATGTCATTGAGGTTAACCCTATAGAGGTGACCTTTCCTCCCAGTAGTTTCTGGATTACCTCATTGTTTTCAGCAATCTTGATGCTTACCAGAGATAAGGCCGAGGGTGTCTAGAGCAGTGGAGTACCCTCTGGGTGGGATTCCCCGTTGCCCGAAGCCGAAATCGGGAACGGTGATCAGTGGAGAAGAGGTCCGACGCCGAAATTGCGGCAGTCACCAGTTTGACGCCGGTCGCGATGTCCACCCCCTCCAAAACAGCGTCACTGCAACGCACGCCGCGCGTAGTTACAACCATGTTCCATCTCATCGGGCCCACCCGCGAGGCTGTGCCTCGATGGACCGAGTTCCCGACGGCGCGGGCCATGTGTACTCTCAACAGTCGTGACCTGGCGTGGTGGCTGCGGAGAGAGAGAGAGTCCAGCACCCCCATCTCACACCCATAGAGACAGAGTCCAGCACCCCCATGCTTCACCGACAGTCGGGCTGCTGGCCGGGGGGGCTTCTGCCGGGGCTGGGGGGGGGGGGAGTAGGGGGGGTGGGCAGGAGGTGAGCTGTGGAGTCAGGGTGGACGGGTACGCGGTCCAGCACAACTGGAAAAGCCCTCTTTTCCGGTGTGATGGGTGCATGTGTGGGGGAGGGGGGGGGGGGGTAAGAGTATGTGCGGCTGCAGCTTGTCAGCCCTGCGCTTGTCCAGCAATTATCCCAACGGATTCTCCGTTGGTGTCAGCACTTAGACGTAGGAACGGAGAATCCAGCCCTCTATCCCTGAGGCCTGCCCAGTCATCCTCAATGGAATGAGTGTCCGTTTTTACCGTCCACAGACAACTGTCAAGTTTCTCTGGGAGAGATTCCTTCATGATTGTCTGATTGAGTCTTGAGATGTTGAGACGTTTCTGGACCTTCACATACTGGGGGCGTCTCGGGGATAGATATTATTGTTTCACAGTCCAGCAGCCAATGCTGCCCATGGCATTGTTACACACACAACCTGACTGTCCCTCTACCTGGTGGAGGCATATTCGATTAGATGCCAATCCATCGAACAGGGATACATCCAGGACATCTTGTTGCGATTAGGGAGGTGAAAAACTGTGTTTGTAATTACGAGCTCAGCACACGTACAAGAAGAGAGCATTGCTGTTACACCTGCCAACGCTGTTTTTTTCTGATGACTTCTTCCCACACCTGAAGATCTGCATCAACTCTTTTGTTGATGTTACCGAGAATGATTAGCCTGTCTGACTTTGGTACAATAACAATCAAGGAGCGGAGGTCATCATAAAATTTCTTCTTGACTTCCCCGGTGTTCACCATGGCAGGGGTATACACACTGTACAGGAAGAGACAATCGCTGACACCCTTGGGAAGGCAAGTCAACTCACTGGCGAGATGGTTCGCGACAGTAAATCCTACACCAGCCTTGTGTTGTTCTTCTTCTCCATGTCAATTCCAAAAGAATGTGTAACCTGCACCAATTTCCTTGAGCTGACCCTCCTCAGGTGAGTCTCGCTGGACATTGTACCGAGCCAGCTTTCTGTCAACAAGAGGAGATCTTCTCTCATATTTGTCAGCTGTGGTGTTGTCCATGAGGGTGTGAACACTCCTCACACCTGCGATGACCGGGGTCACCTTTACTTTACCTTTTGAGGTTGACTTACAACCACTTTGATGACTCCATGGCAGCTGAGGCCTGCTGGCCAGGGGGTGAAGCTGATAATGCTTAGAGCATTTCTAGCCCCTTCCTTGTACTGGAGAGGTGGGTGGGCAGTGTTGCTCTGGAAAGCCTGTTCAGTCGCTTTGGTAGCTGCCACGTTCCACTTCTGTTTCTCTCCAGTAATCCCCGACACTTTGGCTTCAGCCACTTGTGTGAATGTTTGTGACTACAACTCGCAGTAAATCCACATGTCGCTCGCCAAAGGAGTTGAATCAGTCGGATGAAAGATTCTCTCAGCCTGACCTATATCGATCCAGTGGAAAGATCCAGATGCAGTGGGTGACTCGGATATCTTTTGAGTTTAGTTGGGTTCTACGCATTCTACAACAAGGTGCCGACCATCCTTTAAGACTGTTGGACATTACTGTGGTATTATCTACCTAGTCTGCTGGGATCAGTCTTTGCACGCCAGAAAATTCCCGAAGTCAGTGAGGGTCAGAGCCCTGATGCTACCCTCACTTGGTTCGGCCTGCCTGTTTGCTGGGTGTTAGTGAACCCCAAAGTGTATCATGGAGTTCACCTGACCCACAGCTTTTAATAGATTGTGGTATGGGGAGCACACGGCCCACTCTACAGGTGTGGTACTGCAGAAAAACAAAACAATGTTTATTCTACGAACTCAAGTTAACCTTTTTAAACAAACAGTGAACATCTCAGCAACCATTAATTCAAATACAACCCCAAAGAATACAACACTAAGTAATGCTGTAAGCTGTCCTTTTAACATCCAAAACACTCAACAAACCTTCAAATAGGAGTACATTAGGTTTACATTCAATACTGAGACCTTTTATAATTCTGAGTTCACCAAATGATCCATAGATAGTCTTTGGATGGCAGAGATCAACATTACAGTTCTTTGTTTAAACTTCAGATGCAGCTCACTGAAAAACACAGACACACCCCAAGCTTTTTCTCAAACTGAAACTAAAATGCAGAAGTAGAGCTCAGCTCCACCCACACTCTGACATCACTCCAGTAACATGAGCAGTTTCATTTCTTAAAGGTACATTTTTTAGACACCCATTTCTTTTTTTTCTTTTTTTTAAAAAATTTTTTAGTGTACCCAATCATTTTTCCAATTAAGGGGCAATTTAGAGTGGCCAATCCACCTAGCTGGCACGTTTTTGGGTTGTGGGGGCGAAACCCACGCAAACACGGAGAGAATGTGCAAACTCCACACGGACAGTGACCCAGAGCCGGGATCGAACCTGGGACCTCAGCGCCATGAGGCCGCAGTGCTAACCCACTGCGCCACCGTGCTGCCCTGACACCCATTTCTTAAAGGCACTCTCACCTGACACTGGGCTGCGGTCGCTATTGCAGGGAAAGAAAACTAGGTAGGTCATCCATCCCGGTGAGAGCTGGGTCAAGATGAGGACTAGTCATGATGAATCACTCCTCACAACCTGTGCGAGGTGCTACACCCCTCACACCAATCAACCAGTCAGCACATTAGGATGTGAACAGCAGTACCCGAAGAATGGCTAAGATGGGAGACTTAGTCATCAAGGCGACACTCCCACCTGCTCTCTTCCAGTACTGAATCCAGGGCGCAGCCCGCCAGCCAGTTCAAGAAGGCAGGTCACATCACCTCTTCATGGGCAATGAGGCACCAACATTTGGTGGCCCAGCCAGCGATGCCGCGCTCCAAGAACCAATAAAAGCTTCAACCAGAAAATGGTCAATCAGAATGAGCTGCACTTAATTGCACTTTAGTTGGAATACATTTTGAATTTTAAATGTGCCTCAGGAATGTGGTGATATGCACATATGCATATCTGAATATAACTGTACATAGGTGCACCAATGTATATAACTTTTTTTTTAACCTTAAGAGTACCCAATTCATTTTTTCCAGTTCAGGGGCAATTTAGCGTGGCCAATCCACCTAGCCTGCACATCTTTGGGTTGTGGAGGTAAAACCTACACAAACATGGGGAGAATGTGCAAACTCCACACGGACAGTGACCCAGAGCCGGGATCGAACCTGGGACCTTGACGCTGTGAGGCAGCAGGACTAACCCACTGTGCCATTGTGCTGCCACCAATGTATATAACTGTATATAACAGGGGCAGCACAGTAGCACAGTGGATAGCACTGTGGCTTCACAGCACCAGAGTCCCAGGTTTGATTCCCCGCTGGGTCACTGTCTGTGCGGAGTCTGCACGTTCTCCCCGTTTCTGCTTGGGTCACCTCCATGTGCTTCGGCTTCCTCCCACAGTCCAAAGACGTGGCGGTTAGGTGGATTGGCCATGCTAAACTGCCCTTATGACCAAAAAGATTAGGAGGGGTTATTGGGTTACGGGGAGAGGGTGGAAGTGAGGGCTTAAGTGGGTCGGCACAGACTCGATGGGCCAAATAGTTTCCTTCTGCACTGTATGTTCTATGTACCAATGTAGGACACAGCTGATGAACAATACATGTAGTCACAGTTATGACCTCCTGCCAGTAGGTAGAACCAGACACACATGGGATATATATATATATATACCGGGGGACGGATGAGAAGAGGCACTTGGCAGGACGGACAACTAGAAAGTCACATCCACCGTAACTGTGGGGCTGGTTTAGCACAGTGGGCTCAGACAGCTGGCTTGTAATGCAGAACAAGACCAATAGCGCGGTTTCAATTCCCGTTCCAGCCTCCCCGAACAGGCGCAGGAATGTGGCGGCTAGGGGCTTTTCACAGTAACTTCATTGAAGCCTACTTGTGACAATAAGCAATTATTACTTTTTTAAACTTAGATATAATTGTCTGTACATAGAATTACTGGTTACCTCTCTACGTGTCAACCATGTTACAACCATACACTCATGTTCCATGCGCGTCTTCATGATCAGGAGAGCCATAGAACACCAACTCGGAATGCAGGGATACAGGAGCATATTCAGGCCATTTGGACACTCAAGCCTGTTCTGCTGTTCAATGAGGTCATGGCAGGTCTGTGATCTAAATACTTATACTCGCCGTTGCCCCATATACATTAATACCTTTGGTGAACAAAAATCTGTCAATCTCAGTTTTAAAATGAGTAACTGATTGAGCATCAATTGCCATTTGTGGAAGAGATTCCAAACCTCCACCAGCCTTTGCTTGAAGAAGTGTTCTCTAATTTCACCCCTGAAGGGTATGGCTCTAATTTTCAGACTGTGCTCCCGAGCACTAAACCCTGGAGCCTGGCAGTGCTGATAGTTTAACACAAGGTAGCGGAGCACAATGGAGAAACAGATGCTGAAGCAGTTTTGCTTTGCGGTTTATCATCAGCATTTCCGAGGCGTCCACACCCATCACAGCTCCAATAATGTGTGTGCAACCACACCTTCGATTGGAGCTGATGACATCTTGCTCACATTGTCAACATTAATTATGAATGGGAGAGTTTTTAAAAAAGAAAATGATATTTTAGCTTCTGGAAAATTCTCGAATTAAAGTGAGAATTTTGTTAAGTGAAGGGAGGAACATGCGAGCGGGAGTAGGGTATTCAGCCCCTCGAGGCTGCTCCATCATTCAACCAGATCAAAGCTGATCATCTGCCTCAAAACCACTTTCCTGCGCTATCCCCGCCTCCCTTCATGTCGTTGATATCTAGAAATCTATCGATCTCGGCAGTCTTGAACATCCTCAATGACCGATCTTCCACAGCCCTCTGGGATAGAGAATTCCCAATCCCTCTGAGTGAAGAAATAACTCCTCATTGCAGTGCTAAATGGCCTACCCCTCATTCTGAGTCTGTGTCCCCTAGATCTCCCAGCCAGAGGAAGCATTCTATCTGCATTTACCCCACTGATTCGCCTTTTTCACAATCCTGTAAGTTTCAATCAGGCCACCTCTCACGCTTCAAAACGCGAGAGAATACAGGCCCGGTCTCCTCAATCTCTCCTCAGGGGGCAGTTCCGCCATCCCAGGAATTCATTTGGAGAATCTCCGCTGCACTCCCTGGACAGCAAGCATTGTCTTCCTTGCAGCCATCTCTCCGTAATGGCAATTAGATCATGCTCATTTCTGTCTATTTGTGCCGTCAATTCATGTACTGAATTGTGAACGCTGCGTGCCTTCAGATCGAGTGCCTTCACTTCAGCCTTTGTAACTGTATTCCATATTTTGACCCTATTTAATGCTGCCATTTGCTCCTGCTCTCTTTTGCTTTTGCTTACTACTTTTCTACTTCCCACTGCCAGCTTTTGGTTTTCTCCTTTCTGAACTTCCTCCCAAGGTCCCACCTCCCTGACACGTTAGTTTGAACCCTCCCCAGCAGCACGAGCAAATCTCTCTCTGAGAATATCAGTCCTTGTCCTGTTAAGGCGTAAGCCGTCCTCCTTGGAGAGGTCCCCGGGACCAATCCCAATGCCCCAAAATCTAATGCCTTCTCTTCTTCACCATTTCTCCAGCCACGCGTTCATTCGTTCAATCCTTCTATCTCTGGACTCACTCACACTTGGTACAGGGAGTAATCCTGAGTGTGCCTTGAAGGCCCTGTGTTTTAATCTCTTTCCCAGTTTCCAAAAAACTGCTTTCAGGACCTTTCTCTAACTATGTTGTTGACACTAATGTGGACTTTGGCCTCTGGCTGTTCACCCGCCCCAAAAAGAATGCCCTTCTGTCACTGTTATGATCTGGCAGGTGGTACTTGCCAAACCAACCAAATTCCAAAGTGGCATGTACCAGAGTAACACCATTGGCTGGTGTGATGTCACGTGTTACACAATGATGTCATTGGAGCGTTCCGCGGGCTTTTGTGGAGTTCACCGTTGTGCCTTGTTTGAGCATCACCTTGTAATAAACCCCTTGAACTGTTTTCCCACAAACTCGGCATGTGTCACCTCTGATTCTTTCTCTTTGTGACTACAACAAAGAACATAACAAAAGAGAAACTGCCGACAAGATCTGGGCCGTAGAAAAATGGGAATAAAACAGTTTTCGACGATGATTATGTGAGCCAGAAGAAAGGATCAATGACGGAGATCCAGGCCCAATCACCTTCAGGAGTGAGATCGAGAGAAATATTGCCGACTTCCAAGGTGAAATCATCGTTGTGGCAAGAATAACAACTCTCGAGTAAATACTTGGACACCGTACCGTTTGTAGCGGGGTGTCGGCCAGTCATCTGATCAACCACGATAACCGCTAATGCACCACATATAGGGATTCATTCCCTCGCTGTTGCCGATTACAATGTTGAGCATTGTAGGCACATGATTAGGTCATCAAATAACGTAGGTCTGAACAGTACATGGACACTTTGTCCAGACGGTTGTTGCAAGTTCAACAAGACCAAAAGGATAAGCACAAATCTGATGAACATTCAAGGACAAATTCGATCTGTCTCGTGTGGAAAATGTTCTGGTAACGTCTGAAAATTTACCCAAACAGATCCGGTTTTGGGGAAGGTAATGGACATGATTCAAAAAGGCACGCTAACAAAAGAGTACAGAAAGAATCCAGACCATAAATCCGATCCTACCAGGCATCTTGAGTTGACAGCACAAAATGGAGTATTGTTGTGTGTATTGCAGTAATCATTCTGCCAAGTCTGTGAGGTAGAATGCTGGAACAGCTGCACGAGAGCCATTCCGGTGCAGTTAGAGTGAAGGAGTTGGTGAGAAGCTACGTCTGGTGGGCCCGGGTTGGATGGCCAAATAGAGGAGAAGATGGGGTTATGGCCAATGCTGCGCTGCTTTGAGAAATGTTCCTCCACCACAACCTTTGCATCCACGGGAATGACCCACCAGGCCATGGCAAATAATTCATGTCTTTGCACGCAAAGAACATAACACAAAGGGAAACTGGCAAATTATCACAACAATTGTCAACTTGTATTTTATTACAAGAAGATAGGTGTGCTGAAGGCAAGAGTCACAAATTCCAATAACACTTTTGGAGATTTTAGATAGCAAATTGAAACATTTATTAACAAAAGAAAAGAAAACTTAAACCCACAAGATTGCATTTGCAGAGTGAAAATTAGTCTTACAGAACATTTTCCCCTTTTAGGCAACAGTGCCAAGAGATATTTAATCTACAAAAATTCCAGTAATCTTACCACAATGCACCCATTGTTGCTATTGGGAAGATATGTCACAGGGCTTCTCTCCTCAATCCACAGTGGAGAATTCCAAAAGCTTTAGAAAACAAATTCTGCTTTCCGAAAATAACAGGTACTCTTCTGGGCGGCTGCAGACTGCTTCACTTTTCTTCTGACCAAGTACAGTGCACACTCTGGAGTCTTTACTTGGCCATTCCTCTCAACACAGCGCCCAACCGTTCCTGAAATATGTTTCCTCTCTTTCACCTTTAAAACCATTGTTCACAACATCTCTCCAAACTTAACTGTCTTCAAAATATAACTATCTTGCTACTCCCTCCCCCAAGAATGAGGTTCTTATTAATATTTAACCAACTGTATCTGCTGTGTATTTTATCATTATTCTGTTTATAAATAAACAGTAATTGTGTTCGCATTTACAAACCTGGTGACTGTAATTATTGGACGGCCAAGGGCCAAAGAGCTTGGGTATTTTTATAAGAATTATTGATTAATTCACTTGTGTTGTGAGTCCGGGATGAGTGGGGCTGGAATTGACCTCGGACTGTGCACTTGCCCAGGGTACCGTGACACCTGCCATGCCGTAAGCTTATTTTCAGATTATTTACTATAAAGTGGAGGCAAGCACGCAGAATTACTCACCTTTATTCACAAATCAGCTCCTTTTCCTGTGCCCAGAAGGTAGTTTCCTAAGAGCTATGTAAAACATTCATAATTCTCCTGAGACGGATGGATGTCAAAGACAGGCTTCATCCCGCTGCTGCTGGTATTAACCCAGTGGAGGACAAGGGGAAATGAGAGGGAGAACTTCCCATGTAGGAAGCATGATGAGCAAATCATGCTGTGTTTGATTGCGGGGTCCTGAGGTGGGCGGCTCTCTCGTTCATCGCATGATTAAAGGACCCAGCATTGGGGACAGCGGATACCTGCTGAAAGCCACACCCTGCCCTCGTATTGACTCACCTTCCCTGCAACCCTCACCCCATGAGCCCTTCCCCCGCCATCGCTCACCTGTGCACGTTTCCTTCCTCAATCCTAGTCCTTGGGTAGATGTAGTACCAGCAGTGGCCACCAACATCCCAGTGTAGCTGCTACGCACAGGAGGCCTGCTGGCCTCTTATTGGCGCTGGTGTCTTTGATCCTAGGAAAGGCTGGCTGATCAAGTGCCTGAGTGACATAAGAGATGGCGCGCCTCCCCACAGGAGGTGATGGGGGTGTCTTGTCTAATCTGCAGCTGGCAGCTCCTTGTCACCTCCACCCTCTTTTTCCAACAATGAGGATTGTTTGACAACAACATGATTAGAGCAGAAGGGAAGCAACGACAACAACTAGCATTTACATTCATTCATGTGTGCTTTGCCCAAAGGCAGGTCCTTGGTTGATTGTCTGCTCATGCTTCATCCTGAGCTATTCTCTTGGCAGTTTCTGCCAGTGGTGGTTTGCCATTCTCTCCCTCACTCAAGCACAGGGCAAGGAGGTATGTCTGGAGTCCACCTCAGCCGGAATTGCGGAAACGTACCCGCGCTGTTTGTGCTGATCTGAACCACACGCTGGCCATCTAGCCAACTGTCTGTGTGGTGTTTGCATGTTCTCCCCATGTCTGTGTGGGTTTCCTCCCACAGGCTGAAGATGTGCTGGTCAGGTGGAGTTCCGTGGATAGGACGGGGGAATAGGGCGCTCATTCGGAGGGTGGAGCTGCAGAACCGATGGGCCAAATGGCCTCCTTCTGCACTACTGGAATTCTATGGAACTCAACTAATCTAACCAGCCCCTTCGCATTTACATAGCACCTGTAAGATAGTGAGCATTCCATTGCAGGTCACAGGAGTGCTACCATATAACAAAGAGACATAGATAGGATGCAGAGCTGGGCTGAGAAGTGGCAGATGGAGTTTAACCCTGAAAAGTGTGAGGTTGTCCATTTTGGAAGGACAAATATGAATGCGGAATACAGGATTCATGGTAGGGTTCTTGGCAATGTGGAGGAGCAGAGAGATCTTGGGGTCTATGTTCATAGATATTTGAAAATTGCCACTCAAGTGGATAGAGCTGTGAAGAAGGCCTATGGTGTGCTAGCGTTCATTAGCAGAGGGATTGAATTTAAGAGCCGTGAGGTGATGATGCAGCTGTACAAAACCTTGATACGGCCAGATTTGGAGTACTGTGTGCAGTTCTGGTCACCTCATTTTAGGAAGGATGTGGAAGCTTTGGAAAAGGTGCAAAGGAGATTTACCAGGATGTTGTCTGGAATGGAGAGTAGGTCTTACGAGGAAAGGTTGAGGGTGCTAGGCCTTTTCTCATTAGAACAGAGAAGGATGAGGGGTGACTTGATGATCAGGGGAATAGATAGACATTCAGAGACTTTTTCCCCGGGTAGAACAAACCATTACAAGGGGACATAAATTTAAGATGAATGGTGGAAGATATAGGGGGGATGTCAGAGGTAGGTTCTTTACCCAGAGAGTAGGGGGGCATGGAATGCACTGCCTGTGGAAGTAGTCGAGTCGGAAACATTAGGAACCTTCAAGCGTCTATTGGATAGGCACATGGATTACGGTAGAATGATGGGGTGTAGATTAATTTGTTCTTAATCTAGGACAAAAGTTCGGCACAACATCGTGGGCCGAAGGGCCTGTTCTGTGCTGTATTTTTCTATGTTCTATGTTCTAACACTTGACACCAAGAAATTGAGACCTATTGAAAAGCAGTAAATTTTAAAGTTCCTCGTAAAGAAGGATTACGAATGAATGAAGGATTAAGAAGGAGAGAGAGGTGGAAAAATGTAGGAGGACATTCCAGAGCATAGGGCCTAGGCAGGGGAAGGCACCGGTGCCAAGGGCAGAATGATTAAAATTGGGAATCCAGATGAGGCCAGAATTGGAGGAGCGGAGAGATGTCAAGACTGGTGTAGGATTGGAGGATGAAGGGATGTCCCAGGTTTGATACATGCTCTCCATGGGCAGCAAGGAGAGCATTACCTTTGACCTGGGCTTCCCTTGGCCCAGGAAGGGCAAAATAGGAATCAGGTAGGCTTCCCACATCTTTTTCTATACCCTGCGACATTCTTTCACACCCCACTCTGCCCTTCACCCACCCACCTGCCTCCACTGGCACCAGGCTCCAAAGTCAGGAGAAGAGAGTTGGCATGAACGTCGCGTGAGAACCGGATTAAATTCCGCTGCGATGCACCATGTAGTTGAACAGCCCCGCCAAAACCCATCGCCTCGACACAGACATGAAGAATGGGCAAGGCGTTGGAAGAGAGAAGGTGGAAGTAATTGGAAAACAAAACAGTCACATGCAAATACTTATGCAGAATTTAAAACAAGGAGTAAGGAATACCTGAACCAGTTAATACATACCAGAACCCTCTTACTAACAGCAGTGACTGGGAGAGGTAACAAACGGAGAAAACAAACCTCATTAAAGGAGCTTTCCCCTAAAGGGACCCTTTGAATCCAAAAACTATTGCATTAATTACCATATTGGTACCTAATGATTCCAGGATTTTTTTTTAATGAAATTAATTTGTTAAATAAACTAAACACTGTTCCTTGTGCTGTATGATATCATGGAGTATTACCTATGCGGTCCTCAGGGAGTTAATTTAAATCGGCGTTGCCATAGAAACTTGGCATCACTCAAAGGCTGAACAAGGCCTTTTATCACCTCCGCTGCTAAAAGCGGAATAAGATTAACGTTAAAGATCATCATGCAAATTTATTCCATTTTATGGTGCTTAATTACAGGGTAAAGGAGCAAAAAAAATGGTTTGATCAAAAAAATCTCAGCCAATATTCAGTTAATTTGTACAGCTCCTTACAACCAAATATTACTCGCGATGTGTCTGTGACAATGGGAACAGGGTTCTGTTAGTTTGCAGATAGACGATAGTCTTAAAGGATGTCTCCACACTTCTGTCGTGCATTTTTATTGAAGGAAATAATATAATTTCCTGCAGCCTAATGACACCACCTCCCAATTTCTGCATTCCTCTAACTCTGGTCCCTACTGTCTTTCCCTGTTCCCTTCACTGCACCATGGATGACTGTGCCTCCAGCCATATAGGTCCCACGCTAAATCCCTCTGGCTTGCCGCATCCCTGTTTTCCTTTGAGATCTTCCATAAAACCCACCTCTTTCGGTTGCGCCCTCCTGATATCTCCTTTGCCTTGGCGTCCGTCCTGTCTCTGTGAAGTGCCACATGGGACGATTTATGCTTTTCTACATTAGGTGTGCTGTACAAAAGTTGGTGATGAGTTATCAGTTTCTTGTTTTGGGATGTGCTACGTCCCAATCCCGTGATTTCCCCAACCTAGAAGGACAAGGGCAACATCTTCATGGGAACACCACCGCATCAAGGTTCCCCACCAAGTAGCGCACCATCCTGACTTGGGCATGGGAGGGCAGCACGGTGCCCACGGTGCCGTTAGGAAGGGAGTTCCAGGATTTTAACCTAGTGATGGTAAAGGAATGGTCGACATACAATAATAATAATAATAATCATTATTATTGTCACCAGAAGGCTTACACTAACGGTAACATTATGCGGCACGGTAGCACAGTGGTTAGCATTGTTGCTTCACAGCGCCAGGGACCTGGGTTCGATTCCCGGCTTGAATCACTGTCTGTGCAGCGTCTGCATGTTCTCCCCCTGTCGGCGTGGATTTCCTCCGGCTTTTCACAGTAACTCCATTGAAGCCTACTCGTGACAATAAGCAATTTTCATTTTAATTTCATTAGGTGAATTGGACATTCTGAATTCTCCCTCCGTGTACCCGAAGAGGCGCCGGAATGTGGCGACTCGGGGCTTTTCACCGTAACTTCATTGCTGTGTAAATAAATCAATAATCTTTATTGTCACAAGGAGGCTTGCATTAACACTGCAATGAAGTTACTGTGAAAAGCCCCTCGTCGCCACATTGCGGCACCGGTTCGGGTACACGGAGGGAGAATTCAGAATGTCCAAATTACCGAACAGGGACTTGTGGGAGGAAACCGGAGCACCCGGAGGAAACCCACGCCGACACGGGGAGAACGTGCAGACTCCGCACAGACAGTGACCCAAGCCGGGAATCGAACCTGAGATCCTGGCGCTGTGAAGCAACATAGCTAACCACTGTGCTACCGTGCCGTATAATGTTACCGTTAGTGTAAGCCTCCTTGTGACAATAATAAAGATTATTATTATTGTTGTATGTCGACCATTCCTTTACCATCACTGGGTTAAAATCCTGGAACTCCCTTCCTGACGGCACTGGGTGTTGCTACACCACATGGACTGCAATGGTTCAAGAAGGCAGCGCCCCAGGTGCTACTCAAGGGCAATTAGGAATGGGTACCAAATGTTGACCGTGCTCATGTCCTGAAATGGAATTTAAAAAAATACAGCTCATTGACTCGACTTGGAGTGATGGATCTAATTAAGGGAGCGCAGCCTTGGGTTTAGTGACGTCAGGGACCACATACAGTTAAACTGAAGCAGCCTTTTCCTGTACCTATACGGTACCTGGGAGTCCTACAGAACACTTATTGCACAAACATTCACACGGATATGTGTCATTTTTAGCCACTTATGTGTCTGAGGAGAATGCATGGCAGAACACCTGTTCTCATTAAGAAGGATAATTTGCCAGTCGCGCAGTGTTTCTTTGGCGAGCAGAACGTGGCAAGAGAATATGAACTGTGCTCAGTCAGTATTGCTCTGCGTTGAAGAAAACACCACAAGGGATACTTGAAAGGCAAATCAGGAAGGCCCATTTGCCCCCGAGTCATCTTTATATTAATTCCAAGGAATATTTAGCGACACTGAAACATGAGAGACACACAAACCCTTTTCTAGTACTCGACACAGTGGAACATGAGAGCATGAAGGATGTTAATGGCCCCAAGGCAGAAGTGGCTGACATTACTGGAGTTTATTGAATTGATTGGAGAAGGTGCATCCATGGCCCAGGCCGGCCGGAATGAGATTGAATCAATCCATCCACTTGGAAGCCATTCAGTTAAGGTGAGGGGGTCATCGGTGCTGGTGTTTTCGCCAGCATGACAGTTTAACCTTCTGACTGGGACCTCACAACCTGTGCAAAAACACAGTTAACCCTTTCAGTGCCGCACCGAATCCCTCCCAACACAGCATGACTTGCTGAATTCAATGTTGCAATGATGCAGCCTTCCGGTTGCTATTGTGGGGCTGGGTAATTTTGGCCAGGACGTGCTTAAAAGAACGAACTTGCTTTTCGCTCGCACCTTCCACCACCTCGGGACCTCCCAAAGCGCTTTACGGCCAAGTAAGGATGCTTTTGAAATGTAGTCGCTGATGGAACAGGCAGGAAACACAGTGGAAAATCTACACACATCAGGATTCCACAAATGGAAATATGATAAGGACCAGATAATCTGGTATTTAGCGATTTTCCCAGGGCATCAGAAACATTTCCACTTGCAACTTGTTCAAATGGGTGAAAAATGGCAAGGTTATATAATAACAGCATTTATCCTTTATGCAGCACCTTCATTACAACACCTTCGAAAAGCACGATCAGAATAGAATTTGGCACCAAGTCGCATGAGGACGGTTAGTGAAGTAGGTCTGAGAAGCGTCTTAAAGGAGGAAAGGGAGGTAGAGGGGTTTTGGAAGGGAATTAAAGAATCTAGAGATTAGACCTTTTTTTTTAAAGAAACTTGCAAACTGGATGAATGTACCACCGACGGAAATGATGCACACCTCCAGAGCAACATCATTAGTTCCATTGTCGTCAATGCCCTCTGAGAGAATTATATGCCTGAAGAGAGAGAGAGAGGGAGGGAGAGGGAGGGAGGGAGGACACCAGGCCACCAGGCATGGCCGCCAGTGACAGAGTAATGAAAATGGCGGCTGGTCAAAAGTCAGACTGAAAGAGTGAAGAGGTCTCAGATTGTTGTAGGGCTGGGGGAAAGGTTACAGAGTTTTTCTCCCTTCCAATTAAGGGGAAATTTAGCATGGCCAATCCACCGCTTGTGGGGGTCAGACCCATGCAGACACGGGGAGAATGCACAAACTCCACACAGAGAGTGACCTGGGGCTGGGATATGAACCCGGGTCCTCGGCGCCGTGAGGCAGCGGTGCTAACCACTGTGCCGCCCAAAAGGTTAAGAGTTAATGGTGGATCAGGTCATGGAGGGATTTGAAAAGGATGACAATTTTTTAAATTCCAGTTGGAAGCTAAATGACTATGGGTGCTAACTATCAATGTTTTAATATCGTGGATGATATTTGTGGGTCAAACCACAGTGCCAATAATAACGATCATTAAAAGCAAAATCCCCTGTAGCAGTCAAGCAGTTAACTATGTTTTGTAATGAGAGATGTCTCCAGGGGAGGGAGCCTGTTGATGGTAACTTTATTCCATTAGTTCCTGATCGGAATGTTGCACAGCAACACTTCAACAGAGGGATGCTGAACGAAGAAGAGGACCTGTCTGGAGAGTTAGGAGTGTCCTTGTCTTCGTTCAACATCCACTGGATCAGATGGAATGCACCCTTTTACATATTTGTTGCAGCCCCAGTGGAGATCACAGTGTAAGGACTATCAGATTCCCCGTGGATCCACAGAATACGAACTTCCCCGATAACGCACGGGGGGTTCCCCTTAACAAGGTGAAACCTCACCAGTATATAAACACCAACCTGGGTGGGTCGGGGGAGGGGGGGGGGATGGGGGGAGAGAGACCCTTCAGGGAGTGAAGGATTTTGTACATCAAATAGATCCAGGGTGGGATTCTCCATCCTGCCAGCCCCGTTTTCTGGCATGGTGTGCCCCCACTGGTCGCGGCATCCTCCGTTCCCGCAGCTGGTGAATGGGGTGTTCGTCAGGAAACCCGGGGGGGGGGGGGGGGGCCCTGCCGCTGAGGCGGAGGATCCCCCCCCCCGACAGAGAATCCCGCAGCCAGTCTGTTTTCTGCCTGCTTGTACTACTTTGGCGGATTCTACACTGGCGACGAGAATAAAGTGGAGCTGCCGTTGGTGCTGAGCACTAGGCAATTAAACCACTTTGGCTCGGCCTTGAGATGCCTCATGGCAATCTGCTGAAATGCCGCATATTGGGAAACTGGAGCCGTTTCAGGCAGGTATCGATGACTGGGGCAGTATGTGGAACGCATGCAATTTTCTTTTGAACAAACGGGATCCTGGGAGATGAATGGCAAACTGTGGTTTTGCTGACGGCTTGCGGAGGGGCCTATATCGCCACACAAGGAGCCGCACCCACCCAGATGCGCCGTTTGCCACTTTGACGGCCCTGGTTGGGGAGCATTTTGACCCAAAGCCACCTTTGATCGTCAGGCATTTCTGTTTCCAGAGGGCCACCCAGGGTGAGTCGGAATCTACAAACGACTTCCTGGCCCTCCTCCGAAAATTGCCTGAGATATGTGAATTTGGCGCTGCGCTCAACTACCGGACCGATTAGAGTGTGGAATCCACGATACCAACACGCAGAGAAAACTACTGGCTGTGACTGAACTGACCCTGCAGCGCACTGTGGAAACAGCCCTCTCCCGGGAGATCGCGGAACAAGGACTTCCAGAAGCTCCAGGGAATGGACATGTTGAGCCTTGGCCGTCAAAACGTACCCCGCTCAAACACCGGCCAGGAGGTGGACCCCCCGATAGTGGGACACATTGCACAGAGGCACTGGTTGGCGCCGCCGGGGCCCAGAGCGCTGACAGGCTGACCGCAAATACCCGGAGTACGGGTACCGACCAGCGGCCACGAGGCGCAAAATCTCAGAAAATCCCATTAAAGCCCACCTCCCCACTAGGCGCAACCAGCGACCCAGGGTCCAGGCCCTCTACTTAGATGATTGCGATGGTGCCTATCGCCAACTGCATTGTGTGGCTTCACCTGGCACCTGAGTGGACATTCCATCTGCATGAAGTTAGACACGGGAGCAGCGGTATCCATTGTCAGTCAGCGTACTTCCGACCGGATCCGGTCTGGCTTCCAGATGCTGGCCCTTCAGGATGCCAATATTCTCCTCGCCAGGTCCACAAAAGAGCTGTTGGCAATTGCAGGTACTCCATGGATATAGGCAGCAGATGGCACACCGACCTTCCGTGATGGTCCATGCCAGTGTTCTGTGTTTGTTGGAGTGAGATTGGCTGCACCATCTCCGGTTGGACTGGCAGAGGGTTTGCCAGATGTACCCACACGGCCCTGAAGATGTCCTGACCAGTTTCCCGTCCACATTTCAGGATGGGGTGGGTACCATAAAATGGACTGTGGCCCGTATTAACATGGACCCATTGGCACAACCGCGCTATTTTTGCGCCCGATCTGTCCCGTATGCGTTACGGTCCAAGGTGAACGCAGAACTAGGCTGTTGCGAGGGTTGGCCGATTATCCGCCCCGTCCAATTTTCCAGCTAGGGGGCGCCGGTGGTGGCAGTCATGAAACCCGACGATTCCACCGCCTCTGTGGGGACTATAAGATGACAGGTCCACCGCGTCTCACGTTTGGATCGCCACCCCCGTCCCTTGCATTGAGCATCTGTAGACCAAACTCAGTGGAGACCGATAATTTTCGAAACTAAACATGAGCCACGCATACCTCCAGCTGCCCCTGGCTCCAGATTCCAGACTGTTTGTGATCAACATTCACCGTGGGCTATATGAATACACCCGGCTGCCCTTCGGAGTTTCCTCTGCTTGCACCATCTTCCAACGGGTGATGGAGAACATCCTGCACGGACCCCCACGGGTAGAAATGTACCTTGATGATGTGCGGATCACGGGACCATCGGACCGGGAGCACCTGGAGAATTTGGCAGAGATCCGCCGACATGTTGAGGAGGATGGGATCCACCTCCGGAGAGAGAAGTGTGTATTCAATGCGGCCAAGCTGACTTACCTGGGTTACCGCGTGGACTGCCATGGTTTGTACCCAATAGAAGAGAAGGTACAAACGATCCGCCTGACCCCAGTTCCCAATGGCCCAACGGAGCTGCATTTGTCTTTCGGCCTTGTCAACTATAATTGCACGTTTATACCAATCCTTGCCACAATTTCGGCCCCTCTCCACCAGCTGCTAAAGAAAGGACCACATTGGGACTGGTCCCAGGCCCAAGGGCTGCATTGCATCAGTCAAGAAAAAGCTGTCATCATCCCCTCTGCAGACCCACCCAGACCCGTCAAAACCACCCTTGTTGATGTGCGATGCTTCCTCTGATGGGATTGGGGCTGACCTCGCCCACCAAAGGACGGATTAGAACTCCGCTCTGCTTTTGTATCTTGAACGTTGGTGGACACCGAGAAAAACTATGTGCAAATCGAGAGAGAGGGGTTGGTCGTTGTATTTGGTGTAAAAAGATTCCATCAATATGTCTGCGGACACCCTTCCACCATTTTCACGGATCACAAGCCCTCATTGGGATTATTTAAGGAGGACCGGGTGATTCCCCCCCATTGCCACTGCCAGGATCCAGCGATGGGCACTGCTTTTAGTCGTTCCGGGGCCAAGATTCTGCCTGTCGAGGCAATGAGCCATCTCCCTCCTCGCACCAGGCCGCCCACAGCAGTGTCAGCCAATGAGGTCATCGCCGCCCTCCATTTTATTGACTGCCTGCACCGGTCATAGCATCGAACAGACTCAAACAGACCCGCAGCTGTCCCGAGTGCAGCATATTATCCTGGATGGGGCTCAGCTCCGCGTCTTGTCGGGGAACTTGAAAGCGCACATCAACAACGAGCCACTTTTGCAGGGCCTCTACAATGGGCACCCACGGTGTCCAAAATGAAGATGCTGGCCCACAGCTACATGTGGTGGCCAGGGATTGATTTGGACATCAAATTTGGGTCACTGCCTCTGCACCCGGTTGAGTTTCGTTATCCCTGGCATTGGCAGGAAGGTCCGCCAGGGCTAGGACAGGACCGAGGCTGACACAGGACCTCACGGCGCTGAGGTCCCAGGTTCGATCCCGGCTCTGGGTCACTGTCCGTGTGGAGTTTGCACATTCTCCCCCTGTCTGTGTGGGTTTCGCCCCCACAACCCAAAAATGTGCAGAGTAGGTGGATTGGCCACACTAAATTGCCCCTTAATTGGAAAAAATAATTGGGTAATCTAAATTTAAAAAAAAACAAATATCTGTATCCTCTCCCTCATAACGTTTCAGAATTTTAAAGATCTCCATTGGATCACCCCGAAGCCTTGTTTTATTCAGGAGAAAAGAGACCCGGCCTGGGCCGAATGGCCTCCTTCTGCACTGTAAATTCTATGATTAAATTAAACTCCAATGACGAGACTGAATATTCTTTACAGTCAGGTGCTTGTATAGGGGTGCTAGGATCATGATGATGGATCACCCCTTGCCCATTGTTTCTATTAAGCGTAGCATGTAAGCTCCATGCTGTCTGCTCATTTAGCTGATTGTAGCATGCGGCCAATAATAAAAAGGGGTCAGCACGGTAGCATGGTGGTTAGCACAATTGCTTCACAGCTCCAGAGTCCCAGGTTCGATTCCCGACTTGGGTCACTGTCTGTGCGGAGTCTGCACATCCTCGCCGTGTGTGCATGGGTTTCCTCCGGGTGCTCCGGTTTCCTCCCACAGTCCAAAGATGTGCAGGTTAGGTGGATGGGCCATGCTAAATTGTCCCTGAGTGTCCAAAATTGCCCTTAGTGTTGGGTGGGATTACTGGGTTATGGGGATAAGGTGGAGGTGTGGACCTTGTGTAGGGTGCTCTTTCCAAGAGCCGGTGCATACTCGATGGGCCGAATGGCCTCCTTCTGCACTGTAAATTCTATGAAAACCTTCCTGATATGTATACCCATGCATTTCTGGTATCGTCCTTGGGAAAGAAATGCTGGCCTTGCAGGCAATGCTCCCATTCAAATAATTAATAAAAACCAGATGGTCTATTGGGGAAGAGGGCAGCCCCTTTAATCTTTATCTTTATTAGTGTCACAACTAGGCTTACATTAACACTGCAATGAAGTTACTGTGGAAAGCCCCTAGTCGCCACACTCTGGCACCTGTTCGGGTACAACGAGGGAGAATTCAGAATGTCCAATTCCCCTAACAGCATGTTTTTCAGGACTGTGGGAGGAAAGCGGAGCGTCCGGCGGAAACACACGCCGGCACGGGGAGAACGTGCAGACTCCGCACAGACAGAGAGCCAAGCAAGGAATTGAACCTGGGACCCTGGCGCTGTGAAGCAACAGTGCTACCCACTGTGCTACCGTCCCAGAGTGATGGATTGAGAATGGATTTCAATTCATTGAATTTCTTAATGGGAAGCAATGAAACCAAAAAATTAATTGTGGGATAGAAGGGATAATTTGATTAAAATATGCGGTGGAAATTCAGTTCATGAAGTACAGTCATGGCTCATGGGGAGAATTCTAACCCTCCCATAACAGGAAGACGCTGGCCGGGGGGGGGGGGGGGGGGGGGGTTAAAATGAAGCATCATGCAACACAAACCAAACTGTTACGTAACCACCCATTGCCATGTTTAACAGTGGGGGGTTTGTGCAACGTATCTGTATCCCACTCTGACGAGGCAGCGTGAGGCTGGGAGTCTAATTTACAGTTAATGGTAACTGATGCGGTTTAGGGTCGGGAAATCGAGCTGCGAAATAGCGGCAGGAGTAGCTGAGTCGAGCAGGTGATTGCTTTTTACACCACTGCTTGTGGGCCAATAGGAGCAGGGGGGGCTCCTCCCTCCCCAACTCCGCCAATCAAGCAAATCTTCAGCTGTGATCATTGACCCCAATTTTGCCACCGCCAACTCCACCCTGCCCTGCTCCGCCATTGACACCCAATCTTTTCTCAATGTCTGGGACTGACCCCAAATGATTCCCAGCTGGGATCTGCGCCATGGGCTTTCCCGCCTTTCAGCTTGACAGCTTGTTGATCCGAACACTATGAATATGAGGCGCTGCCCTTAAATTCAGGCGGGCCACCACGTTACTGGTTCTTCCTCCACAAAACACGCTCAGCAAATATGCTCTCCCACTCCCACCCCACCTCTCCATATACATCCTGGACACTTTGATTGACGACTGAGAGTCTTGTTGAGTGAAGGGAGGTTGCCTATCAAACCTGGAAGTTTAGTAAAATGTTTACTTTGTAGAAATCAATCCAGGTCTTCTTCCAGGCGATCTACTGGCAGTTGTTTGGCTGTCTGAAGAGGAAATGTTTGACTCACAGGGACAGGGGAGCATGTTGATAGTTCTATTAATATCTGAATGATTAAGCAGCTTCCATAATTCATTATAAAATAATTGGCGTGTAGTAAATGTATTCAATCTTATTCATGGGGTGATGATGAGTGAACAAGCTCGATTTCAATCTTACAGCCCACTGAGATGGAAGCGGGCCACTCCTGCTGCCCACTCACTAGTCTAGATCACTTATTACTGTTTGGGATGTTAGTGGCCGTGGGTTTGGAAGATTCTGTCGGAGGAGCATTGATGAATTCCTGCAGCGCATCTTCTAGATGGCACAGACTGCTGCTACTGGTGTGTTGGTGGTGGAGGGAGTGAATGTTTGTGGAAGTGGTGCTAAGTGTTGTTGGAGCTGCGCTCATCCAGGCAAGTGGAGAGTATTCCATTACACTCCTGACTTGTGCCCTGTAGATAATGATAGGCTCTGGGGAGTCAGGAGGTGAGTTACTTTTGGGAAGGAAATCTGCAGTCCAGAGAATCCCTACAGTTCAGAAGTAGGCCATTTGGCCCCATCAAGTCTGCACTGACCCTCTGAAAGAACACCCTACCGAGGTCTACTCTCCTGCCCCATCCCTATAACCTAACCTGCACATGTTTGGACACTAAAGAGCAATTTATCATGACCAATCCACCTAACCTGCACATCTCTGGACTGTGGGAGGAAACCGGAGCACCCGGAGGAATCCCACGCACACACGGCGAGAACGTGCTAACTCCACACAGACAGGTTGTAATTGAACTCAGGTCCCTGGCACTGTGTGGCAGCAGTGCTAACCATTGTGCCACAGTACTTATATGACTAGTCCAGTTGAGTTACTCGTTCATGGTAAACCCCAGGATGTTGTTCGTGGGGGAGTCAGCGATGGCAATGCCATTGAATGTCATGAGGCGATGGCTAGATTCTCTCTCTTGGAGATGGTCATTGCCTGGCACTTGTGTGGCACGAATGTAACTTGCCGCTTGTCAGCCCAAGCTTGGATATTATCCAAGCCTTGCTGCATTTGTACATGGATTGCTTCATTGGGGATGGTTTAGCACAGGGCTAAATCACTGGCAGGCCAGCTACGCGGGTTCAATTCCCGTACCAGCCTCCCCGAACAGGCGCTGGAATGTGGCGACTAGGGGCTTTTCACAGTAACTTCATTTGAAGCCTACTTGTGACAATAAGCGATTTTCATTTTTTCATTTCAGCTCATTATCCGAGGAGTTGCGAATGGTGCTGAACATTGTGCAATCATCCACAAACATCCCCACTTCTGACCTTATGTTGGAAGGGAGATCACTGATGAAGTGACTGAAGATGGTAACTCGTGGTCGTTATCCAGGAGGCAATCTTTAAGCATTCACTGTGCAGAAATCAGACAATGTCACGTCAAATTGTTTAACCTCATCCAGCACAGACGAACCGGAAGACACGTCCAGCCAGCGGGACGTGAATTCCGGACGAATCTGTGCTTTGGCCGCAATGAGCATTCGGGTTGCAAATTGAGCCCAAGGCTACGCTTGGCTGAAAAATATTAACATTTCTCCTTTTTCCACCGAAAGGCATTTGCAGATTTCCAGCTACATAATCTGCCAGAAACCAGCAACATCAGGCAGCACAGTCTTCAAATAGTTTTGAAAAGAAAACTGGCTTTCTGAAATATTCCTTGAAGTATTTCAGAGTCGTAACTTGGCGCAGTTTGATTGACAGAGCTGAAAATTGACTTATCACAAGAAGTGCTGCCAGGTGTTTAAGATGATCGAAGAATCTGATAGGGCAGAGAGCGAGAGAGAGAGAGATACCAAAGAGAAAATGCTGGAAAATCTCAGCAGGTCTGGCAGCATCTGTAGGGAGAGAAAAGAGCCAATGTTTCGAGTCCAGATGACCCTTTGACAAAGCTCAAAGAGAGAGATAAATGTTTTCCTCTGGGTGAAGGAGTACAACAACGAGAGCTAGGCCATTCAAGGGGTGATGTCAGGGACCTCTTCCTCACACAAAGGTTAGTAGAAACCTGGAACACTCTCCGCTGGAATGGTATCGAGGTTGGAGGGGGGAGGGGGGCAGGGGTGATAGATAGATTTTTGATAGTCAACCATATTAAGGGTTACAGAACCAAAGAGGTGAGGTGGAGTTAAGATACAGATCAGCCATGACCTAAGCTGCATAGTGGAATTGACACTGAGACCATTAGTATGTAAAATTGTCAGGAACCTTGGGAGTCCCTTGAAAATGATTGCCTGTTACCCCGGCGCCTGGTAATCAGACAGACGGTTTGAGAGTGCTCGCTCAAATTAACTCCAACTTGTATCCCAGTGCACAACAGTCCAGGAATGATCAACTGACGGTATTAAGGGGCAAAGGGCCGGTTTGCCATTTAAAGAAATGGCACTTACCTCTCGCCTCTTTGAGATAACCGAATTGTATGATGGTGTTGGGGATATTGTGAACCAGAGTTTCGTAATCCATTGCCACAATGCGTAATTCTTTTAAATTCTTGCATGGGGTCTGGGCATTGCTGACTGCGCCAGCAGTTATTTCCCACCCCTACTTGCCCTTGAGGGGGCATTTAAGAGTCAACCACATTGCTGTGGGTCTGAAGTCACATGTAGGCCAGATCAGGTAAGGACGGCAGATTTCCTTCCCCAAAGAACATTAGTGAAGCAGATGGGTTTTTACAACAATCAACAAGGATTTCCTGGTCTTTGTCGGAGTTTTAATTCCAGATTTGTTCTGTTCAATTCACCATCTTCCGTCGTGGGATTTGAACCTGGTTCCCCAGAGTGTTACCCTGGGCCTCTGGGTGACTAGTCCAGTGACAATATCTGAATGGCACCACCTCTCCTAAACAGCAGTAAAGTGTTTGACTCTGTTTGTCTGTTGTATCAGAATTCCAAAGGGAGCGTTTCCTCCAAGACACCCCGGTCCCCTCCTCAGGCGCCTCCTTCCCACCCCACAGCAGGAAATTCAACATCTGACCTTTCACCTTCTCCCTCCCCACTGCCCAGGACTCCACACATTCATTCCAGATGAAACAATGCTTTACTCGTACTTCTTTCAATTTAGCTCACTTCACGGTGAGTCGTGGTATCGCTGCCAGACCCGTAACCCAGGGTGATGACCTGGGGACCCGGGGTCGAATCCCACCAGGGCAGATGCTGAAATTTGAACTCAATAAAAATCTAAGTCGGGGGAAGACCATGAAACTATTTCCGGTTGTCGTAAAGGAAGGAAATCTGTCGTCCTTACCTGGTCTGGCCTAGATGTGAACTCGAGGCTTACAGCAATGTGGTTGACTCTTAAACGCTCTCAGGAATGACAATAAATGCTGGCCCACATCCAATGGGCGAATAAAAAAAGTCACTGCTCACAATTCTCCCATCTTCCTATTCTGAACCCCCTACCTCCTACACTTCCAATCAAGCTTGAGGAAGAGATATCTCACAGCAATCCCTCAGTTAGCCACTTCCCACTCTCAATGCTGAATTCACCATTTCCATTCAATTCCATCGTGCTGCTGTGACAGGAGCTCATGTGCGACTGTTTTGGTTTCCAGACACATCTTTTGTTTCTTTTCCGATGCCATCCATTTTAATCTGCCGCTCACCCTCGAACGATCCTTTCTCTGCATGTGCTTACGAAATGTTAAATCTCTTCACGTTACAACACACACGAGACCTGTGGAGTTGGAGCAATCAATCTCCCCGTCAGTCCCGTCCACGGTTAAGTTCTGTGTATAGTCGGACAGATATGGTACCGGCAGCACAGACCCGGCTGGGATCTGATGTATATTGTAAATGTTAGTGTGAAACCAACTTTGCTTTAACCTCCTCGGTTCGAACTCGTTTGTGGTCTGCAAAACCTAACCTCTCCCAAGTTCTTTTTAAAAAATTAATTTAGAGTACCCAATTATTTTTTTTCCAATTAAGGGACAACCTATCTATCCCCCACAGCCCGGCCATTTTTTATTTCCCTTTTGAAGTGTAATTATTGTTGTAATGTCAGAAACCTGGCATCCAATGTGTGCACAGCAGGATTCCACAAACAGCAATGGCGTAATAAATCCAATAGAATCCATAGAATCCTTACAGTACATCAGGAGGCCATTCGGCCCATCTAGTCTGCACCAACCTTCCGTAAGAACACTCTACTCCCATCCCCGTACATCCGTGCATTGATCATGGCCAATCCGCCTAACACGCACATCTTTGGTCTGTGGGAGGAAACCGGAGCACCCGGACTAAACCCACGCAGACACGGGGAGAAAGTGCAAACTCCACACAGTCACCAGAGGCTGAAATTGAACCCGAGTCCCTGGCACTGTGAGGTATCAATGCTGACCACTGTGCCATCGTGCTGCCTTTAATGGCTGATAGTGAGGTTGATTAAGGGTGAAATATTGGTCGGGAAACTGGGGACAAATCCTCAGCTCTTCTTCAAAGTTTTGCCACGGGTTAGTTCACATTCACATGAGAGGGTCGACAGAGGGGACGGAGGACAGGGTCCTTGATTTGATTCCCTTCTGAAACCATTTACCAAGTCTCCTTTAGAAAGTGGCTGTTGAATCTGCTTCCACTGGCCTTTCAGACAGCGCAGTTCATTTATTTAACTCCAGTAGTGCATGCTATCTAACGCCAAAGATGCGCAGATTGCAAAAGAGTGCAGATCTCAAAGAGGACGAACTGTTGAAAATACCGACATTTTTGACAGCTTAATTCTGGGGTAGGGTAACTGGTGAAATAAGGCAACTGTGTGTTCCTATGGTAACCTAGGTCTGCTATGGCCTAGTTAACCCTTTGAGTATAGAATTATATCTGCAGTTCAGATAGCATCTGTTAGTAGTAGATTGGTTAAGTGTTTAATTGTATTCACGTGGTGGCATTAACCTGAGAATCCTTGTTCTCATACATCGGAGCCAGCTGAAACTCCTGTTGTTGGGTTTGGAGATGCTTGCATGTAATATGAATCTCAGTAAATAAAAGCTGATAAAGTATGTGAAGACCATGCCTCAGTTCCATCCGTTACTGCTTGGCTTTCCAGAACTGGAAATACCACATAAATGCTTTCAATAAAATTACATTAAACTTTGAAGGTTTTCATTCCGTCTTGAAATAAAAATGCCGCCATAGTCTTGGAAGGGTTAGCTAGCTGACTACAAGATGCCCAAGAGCATAAATGAGATTGTGCAATGTTATGGGTGGCACGGTAGCACAGTGGCTAGCACTGTTGCTTCACAGCTCTAGGGCCCCAGGTTTGATTCCCGGCTTGGGTCACAGTCTGTGCGGAGTCTGTATGTTCTCCCCGTGTCTGCGTGGGTTTCCTCCGGGTGCTCCGGTTTCCTCCCACAAGTCCCAGAAGATGTGCTTGTTAGGTGACTTGGACATTGCGAATTCCCCCTCTGTGTACCCGAACAGGCGCCGGAATGTGGCGACTAGGGGCTTTTCACAGTGACTTCATTGCAGTGACAATGTAAGCCTACTTGTGACAATAATAAAGGTTATTATTATGGTGTGGGTTAGATATAGCTATTTCATCTCTGGGTCTGGATTATAACTAAGTGGAGTGGGAGGAGGCCTTTCAGCCCCTCAAGCTGCCTTCATTATTGGTATATGATTGTTGCAAATGGGGCCCACCAGCCCTGCTGCAGTTGACCGTACAGCACAGTGGGAGTACCTACACCACATAGACTGCGGCAGTTCAAGAAGGCGGCACACCACCACCGTCTGAAGGGTAATTAGGGATGGGCAATAAATGTTGGCCCAGCCAGTGATGCCAACCTCCAATGAATGAATAAATGAAAAAATAGCCACTGGAAAAATGGGTGTCTGAATCATGTCAGTCAATCCCTTTATCCAGCCAAACACAGAGGATTTATGAGGCACCACACTGTGCTTTGTAGATACAAGTGATGGCTCTCTCAATTCTATAGCAGAGCAGCTGGATATAAAAGTTCCCACAGCACTATTTGAAGAATTACGCAGGAGTGGTACTGGCTAACTTTCATCCTATAACCTCCGCCTTATAACTCATTGCTGTTTGTGGAGTTTGCTGCATGCACATTGGCTTCCACACTTCCTATATTACAATAGTCTGCGCAAAGAATTAGACAGAATTTCGAGCACAGCAATAATCCATTTGGCCCATTTGGTCGGTGCTGGTGTTTGTGCTTCACGCAAGCCTTCTGTCACCTTACTTCTGTTAAGGGTAATTTAGTGGTAATATCACTGGATTAGTAATCCAGCAAGGCAGATTGATGCTCAAGGGCCACAGGTTCAAATCCCACCATGGCGGCTGGTGGAATGTGAACCAACAAAACCGAAAGCTAATGGTAGCCATGAAATTACTGTTGATTTCCCGTTTGGGTTCACTGTTCATTATGGGATGTTTGCTTTATGGAAAGGAAATCTGGGGCTGCACGATGACGCAGTGAGTCGCGCTGCTGCCTCACGGCGCCGAGGACCCAGGTTCGATCCCGGACCCGGGTCGCTGTCCGTGTGGAGTTTGCACATTCTCCCCGTGTCTGCGTGGGTTTCGCCCCCACAGCCCAAAGATGTGCAGGTTGGGTGGAATTTCTAGAGGAAAGAGACATTTCACGAAAAGACTGTTACTTCATTGGTTGTAAAGCACTTTGGGTTATGAGAGTTGCTGCAATATTATCAAAGCCTGTTGTAGTGATGGCTATAGAGGAAATGTTAATGTTTAAAATGGTTTCTGGATTATTAAGCAAGCTGTAAATACAGTTTGCAGTCTCCAGCTGTCACTTTAGTGGGTCATCATCAATGGAGACACCACAGAAATGGCTGTCTATTTCTGGGGGTTCTGCCAAGCCCCTGTCAATGTCACATTGGGGGAATTGGAAAAATTCCTGTGAAACTTCAGTCTGCATTATGAAGAGTCCCTGTACTGTGTACCACGGACCCCTCATGCGGCCCAATAACTAAAAGGGCAACTGGCTTATTTGATAGGTTGTCCACAGGGACATGACACAAATGCAGGATACACTGTGGAAATATCTCTACCACCTCTAAACTCAGCTTTCCAAAGCTCTCCTGGTCAACTTCTCATCTTTACCCCTCAACAAAATTGAGATCATCCATAAATCTACTGCCTGTACCGTTACTCCCACCAACTCCCAATCACCCATTGCGCCTGCTCTCACTGACCTACATTGGCCCTCGATCTGAGAATGTTAAAATTCCAACCCAGCTTTCATAGATACACATGGCCTCTCTCTTTCCTATTAGCCTGTAGCCTCCTCTGGCCCTCCAACCCTCCATGATCTCTGTGCTCCTTCAGTTCAGGCCTCTAGAACAATCCACGACTTCAATCACTCCATTGGAGGCCATGGCTGCCTAGCATCTAACATCTGGAATTCTCTCTCTAAACTTTTCCACTTCCCTATCTCACCCTCTTTCGACCTGGGCCTTCCCATGAACCGTCTAATGACGCATGAGGTAGACAAAGTTAGCCTGTCGCCAGAGGCTATAGCTTGAGGGACACAAATCCACATCAAGCATGGCTGACCAGGAGTCTCTTCCACTCCTAGCACCTGCCGTGGGCACATTGGAAGGATTTACAGCTTGATAATCGACCTGTTTTGCCACATTATGGATCCACCTTCCATGGGCATCAGGTACTGGAGTAGGACTTGAACCAGGAGCTTCTGATTTGGAAGCAGGGGCACAACACACTGTGCCCCGAGACCCCTTTCTCACCTCCTTTCCAACCCTGCTTAAAATCTCCCACTTTGACTTTGCCCTCACAACCCCGCATGTGGCTTGGTGTCAGATGATGTTTGATAATGCTCCTGTTGAACACCGTGGGATGTTTAAAAGGCACTATGTAAAGGCAGGCTGTTGTTGAGGTTATGGAGTGAAGCAGATTAAAATCGGCCTGTGTGACATTAATAATCTGTATATATTGGATGCCCCAGCCTAGTATTTTGCCAGAAGGATTAATCTGAAATAGGTTAACATCAACTTTACAATAAAGAATCAAGGAATTTAGCAGATGTCACCCATAACTCATGGCACGATTTCAACCCAAGTGAGGAAGTGTTTGGGTGTGAGGTGGAACCGGGGGCAAAATGTTGATGAAGATGTTGTGATGAGTTCTGGGGACTCTTCAATCTGTCGGCGGGAGAGAGAGAGGGTCTGTGATTACCAACAGCAGGGCTGACAACTACTTTCTAATAAAATATGGGCCTCCTAGTGAGAAACTGTAATTCTGACCTAAATACACTGGATTTGTCATAAATGAGCGGTTATTTGTGACACCGTCTGACCCAAGATCTACTGGCCTTGTCCGTCTAAATCTAATCTACAGAATGCTCAGGATTAGTTAAGCATCAATTTAGCAAATTGCAATATATTGGAAGTTAATGCATTGTGATGTTTTTGACTAACATTCCCCATCACATTATGATCTGAGGAGGCTGAGGGGAGGTTTCATTGAAGCATATAAAATGATGATGGGCTCAGATAGAGTGGGTAAAAAGGCCCCCATTCTCCTTGGCTATGGGCTCCATAATCAGGTGGCATAGATTGAGGGTCAGAGGTCGGAGGTTTGAAAGGGATTCTACGGAAAATGCTTTCAGCCAGAGAGCGGTGACCATCTGGAACTCACTGCCCGGGTGTCACTGTCAGACTGGCAAGGGCACTACCAGGGTGCCAGGCTGGTAGAGACAGGGTGCCAAGTTAGCACTGCCAGGGATCTGGCCCGGGGGGGAGGGGCTTACCAGGTAAAGGGGGGAGGGGTTTTTCCAGAGGCCTCCCCAATGTTGGGGTGGGGATAAGGGGGCGAGGAAGATTGGGGGAGCATTCCAAAATGGTGCCCCGATCTGTGAGGAGCCCTTCCTGCTGGCAAACAGGCCAAAAAACATCAAAATGCCATTGAATAGCGGGGTGTTTCCCAGCACTGCAGGCACCAAGAACCACCCCGCCAAACACGCCATAGCACTGCTGTCTCACGACGCCGATGACCCGGTTTCGAATCCCGGCCCCGGGTAACTGCCCGTGTGGAGTTTGCACATTCTCCCCGTGTCTGTGTGGGCCTCACCCCCACAACCCAAAGATGAGCAGGGTAGGTGGATTTGTCGCACCAAATTGCCCCTTAATTGGAAAAAAAGAAATTGGGCACTCTAACTTTATAGAAAAAATACCTCAAGTCCGCTGAATGACACTCATGAGCGACAGACTACTGACCAAGAACTGTAAAGTGGGGTTAGGCTGGATGGCTTGTTGTCGGGTGGCACAGACCCAATGGCCGAATGGCCTTCTTTCATACTGTAAATTTCTATGATGCCATAATTTCTGTTAACCTCAGAGAACATATAATGGGAAGAGATACATAATGGGCTGCCAACTCACTTTAAATGTCACGAAAACAGATTACCTGGCAAGCATCAATTGGCTGCCCCATTTCCCATGTTACAACAGTGAATATACTTCAAAGAGCGATCCATTAGATGTAAAATGTTTTGGGACGTTATGAGGTCTTGAAAGAGGCTGTCTAAATGCAATGTTTCAATTTTATTTCACACAATTGCACAAAGTCACAATCCTATCCCCAACGTGTGGGATCTTTACACACATGCATGATGTAGCAAGGAGGCATTCGATGCAGGAATGTCTGTTTCACATATGGTATGTGTTACAATGCAGGTTACTGAGAGGGATGTGCACTAAGCTGAGTATGTTATAGCAGGGAACACCTATTATCGAATGGCGAATATGTTACAAAATAGATGTTACACAGAGAGGAAATAGTTTCTCTGTACCTAACCTTTCAAATCCTTTGAACATTTTAAGCGTCTTGGGTGAGGGAGTTGTCAGATGAGGAAAAAATTGAGCAGATGAGGTCTGAATTCTCTGGAATGTAGAGGACCGACAGACGATCTCATTGATACAATTAAAATTCTTAATTGACAGGCTAGATGCTGATAAATGTCTTCCCTGGCTGGGAACCGGTAGCACACGGTTGAAGTCTCAGATTAAGGGATTGGCTATTATTTTGGACAAAAATGAGGAAACTTTTCTTCACTCAAAGTGCTGCGGATCTTTGGATTTCTCGATTCCGAGGACTGCGGATATTCAGTCTTTGAATATGTTCAAGGTGCAGGTTGATCAATGTTTAGGTGCTTAAGGGAATGAAGAGATATGGCGCTAGTGTGAGAAGGTGGAGTTGAGGTAAAAGGTGTGTAAAATAGCAGGGGAATTACAAAGAGCCAAAGTGTCCATTTCAGCTCCAATATTCTGGTGTTCCTCTATTCTCAAGGAAATACAAGACAAGTCCTCATGAATTAACCGTCTAATCTCCAGGGTTAGAAGAGGGTTACACAGGGGATTGTCTCACACAGAGATCTGGATCCTTCCGATTCTCTTCATGCACCTCGTGGTTCACTCAGGCAGACTTTCGTCTGTTTTGGTAGCTAGTAATTCTTGGTTGCTAGTCTGTCGGCAGAGGCTTATAGCTTGAGGGGGCACCACTCCACATTAAGTATGGCCAATCAGGAGTCTCTCCCGCTCTTATCGCCAGCCATTGGTGTTTTGGAATGATTTTACAGGTTGACACTTGTTGGAACCAACAATTCTACGGACACGTGCTTGTAGGATTAGAATAGCGGTTTTAATATACTTACAACAGAGCCAGCCTGTTAGCCGTTGAACTTTCGGTGAACTGGCCGGCTTACCCTGTGGCACTGATCTTTATACAGCAGCTTCCGGGGAGGAGTCCTGGGCGGAGCCGAGGGAGAAGCCCCGTACAACTCTCAAGCATTCCCAGAGCTACTCCCCTGGAGGTCAGATAGTGCAACTGCACTTACAATATAGACATGTATATACAGGTTATAATCCGGTGTGAATCACATTCACCACATTCACCCCCTGTGAACAAAATCGAGTCCAGCGGGGGTGGTGGCTCACAGAGTTAGTCTGTCCGGTGGACGAATTGTTCTTTTCGATCTGCGGAGCACCGGGGTTGCAGCCTCTTGCGGTGGCTGGGTGGGTGTTGAGAGCTGGGGTATGATGGCAGACTCCGGGGCGGGTCTCGTCCGAACTTTATACACCTCTGGCTCGACCGGAGACTGGGGGCGCTGGGGGCGGGCTGGTTCTGGCGCGTGGAACCAGTGGGGTGAGCTTGCGGGATCGGGGGCGCTAGGGGGCGGCAGCATAGGGAACGGGGTAAGGGGTTCCTCAGTGGGGGTGGGGGGGGGGGCTGGATCCAGCGGGTGCCAGGTCCCGAAGGGATACTGTGTCCTGGCGACCGTCTGGGAACTCCACGAATGCGTACTGGGGGTTGGAATGGAGGAGGCGCACCTTTTCAACAAGGAGGTCAGTTTTGTGCCCCCTGACGTGCTTCCTCAGGGGGACCGGGCCTGGTGTCCTCAGCCACGCCGGAAGTGAGACTCCCGTGGTAGTGCCCCTAGGAAAAATGAAGAGTCGCTCGTGAGGGGTTTGATTGGTCGCTGTACAGAGGAGGGATCTGATTGCGTGGAGCGCGTCTGGGAGGACTTCTTGCCATTGGGAGACTTGGAGTTTTCTAGACCGGAGGGTCAGCAGGACGGCCTTCCAGACCGTCGCGTTCTCCCTCTCCACTTGTCCGTTCCCCCTGGGGTTGTAGCTGGTAGTCCTGCTCGAGGCGATGCCCTTGTCGAGCAGGTACTGACGCAGCTCGTCGCTCATAAAGGACGAAACCCGGTCGCTGTGCACGTAGCTGGGGAAATTGAACAGGGTGAAGACACTATGCAGGGCCCTAATGACTGTGTGGGAGGTCATATCAGGGCATGGAATGGCAAAAGGGAATCGGGAGAACTCGTCGATGATGTTGAGGAAATAGATGTTCTTGTTAGTGGAGGGGAGTGGCCCTTTGAAATCGATCGCAAGGCGTTCAAAAGGCCTAGAAGCCTTGACCAGGTGGGCCCTGTCTGGTCTATAGAAGTGCGGTTTGCACTCCACACAGATCGGGCAGTCCCTGGTGACCGCTTTTACCTCCTCGTTGGAGAAAGGCAGGTTTCGGGCTCTGATGTAGTGGGCGAGCCGGGTGACCCCTGGATGGCAGAGGTCCACGTGGATGGCTTTCAGATGGCTGATCTGCGCGCTGGCGCATGTCCTGCGGGATAGGGCATCCGAGGGCTCGTTGAGCTTCCCCGGTCGATATTTAATATCGTAACTATTGGTGGAGAGTTCGATCCTCCACCGAAGGATTTTATCATTTTTTATTTTGCCCCTTTGCGAGTTGTCAAACATAAAGGCAACCGATCGTTGGTCGGTGATGAGGGTGAACCTCCTACCTGCGAGGTAGTGCCTCCAGTGACGAACAGCCTCCACGATGGCTTATACTTCCATCTCGACTGAGGAGTGTCGGAGTTCTGAAGCGGATAGGGTACAGGAGAAAAATGCAACGGGCCTCCCTGCCTGATTTAAAGTGGCTGCTAGAGCTACCTCTGAGGCGTTGCTCTCAACCTGAAAGGGAGTGGATTCATCCACCGCCCGCATGGCTGCTTTGGCGATGTCCTCCTTGATGCAGCTGAAGGCCTGGCGCGCCTCAGCAGACAGGGGAAATCGTGTGGCCTTAAAGAGTGGGCGGGCTTTGTCCACATGTTGAGGGACCCACTGGGCGTAGTATGAAAAGAACCGCAAGCACCGTTTGAGGGCCTTGGGGCAATGAGGGAGGGGGTGTTCTAAGAGCATGCGGTCCGGGTCTGGGCCCAGGACTCCGTTCTCCACGACGTAGCCGAGGATGGCCAGTCTGCGCGGAAAACGTATTTCTCCTTGTATTAAGTGAGGTTTAATTTCTGTGCCGTTTGGAGAAACCGGTGGAGGTTGGCAGTGCTGGCGCGGTGCTGGCTTTGGCCACAGAAATGGCAGGCTGGGGCAGCTGAGTAGCTGGCTGGAGCAGCTGAGCAGCTGGCTGGGGCAGCAGAGTAACTGGCTTTGGCAGCGCGGTAGCTGGGGGGCCATGCGGCACAGGCCTGGGGGGACTGTTGGTCGGGGGTCCATGATGGGGTCACGGGGTCCGCGGGAAACGACGTGAGGCTGCGGAAGGAAATTTCCATAGTGGTAGCAGCCTCCACAGTAGTGTCTAAGTCCTGGGCCCCCTTTTCTAGCAGTCTTTGGCGCACATAGTTAGACCTAAGGCCCGCTATGAAAACGTCCCGCACAGCAAGCTCCCTATGTTCAGCCGCGGTAACGGCTTGATAATTACAGTCATTGGAAAGGTCGTTCAATTCCCTTACAAATTCGGCAAGCGTTTCTGTAGGCCGCTGATGGCGAGTTGTAAACACGTGGCGTGCATAAACCTCGTTAATGGGCCTAACATACATTTTGTCCAGTATTGCCAGCACTGCGGTGTAAGATCCGGCCGGATTTAGCTGTGTGGATATTCTGTGGCTTACCCTAGCATGCAGTAGGCTGAGTTTTTGTTCCTCCGTTGTTCCAGCGGTGCTGGCTTCTGCCAGGTAGGCTTTAAAACATCTCAGCCAGTGGGAAAAGATTTCCTTAGCCTCTGCATCCTGTGGGTCGCGTTCTAGGCGTCCGGGCTTGAGGGCTGCTTCCATGATTTCTTCGACCGTTTCCAAAGTATATTAAATTGCTGGAACCAACAATTTTACGGACACGTGCTTGTAGGGTTAGAATAGCGGTTTTAATATACTTACAACAGAGCCAGCCTGTCAGCCGTTGAACTTTCGGGGAACTGGCCGGCTGATCCTGTGGCACTGATCTTTATACAGCAGCTCCTGGGGGAGGAGTTCTGGGCGGAGCCAAGGGAGAAGCCCCGTACAACTCTAAAGCATTCCCAGAGCTACTCCCCCTGAAGGTCAGATAGTGCAACTGCACTCACAATATAGACACATGTATATACAGATTATAATCCGGTGTGAATCACATTCACCACAACACTGAATCTGTTTTGGCCGCATTATAAACGCACCTTCCGCGGTTGTCAAGTCCAGGACTGGGACTCCAACCTGGAGCTTCCGGATCAGAGGCACACACACTTCCCAGTGGTTATCACTGTTGCTGCACAGCGCCAGGGTCCCAGGTTTGATTCCCGGCTTGGGTCACTGTCTGTGCGGAGTCTGCACGTTCTCCCCGTGTCTGCGTGGGTTTCCTCCGGGGGCTCCGGTTTCCTCCCACAAGTCCCGAAAAACGTGCTTGTTAGGTGAATTAGGCACTCAGAATTCTCCCTCTGCGTACCCGAACAGGCGCCAGAATGTGGCGACTCGGGGCTTTTCATAGTAACTTCATTGCAGCGTTAATGAAAGCCTACTTGTGGCACTCAAGATTATTATTATCCACAGCACCACAAGATGTCCGGTCTAGTTCATAATAGGTTGCACAACCATAAAAGGAAATAGTTCTGCATCAGCAGCCCCAAATCATCAGGCAAGCCTATACAAAATTGTGTAGTCTGTTCCGGAATACAACAGTTAAAAATCCAGACCTGACCGATTCAGTTTCTGTTGGCTGGTGGCGGTCCTGTTGAATATTATGTACAAAATTGCTGCCTTTATGCTTTCACAGAAATACAGGCTGGAATATGATTCCCAAAGCACTGATAAAAATCCTGGAATCTCATGTAATAAAAACCCAATTTGATTTATTTAATTTCCATAAACCAGTGTCTCCGCTCCTAAGCAGTTTTGTCCAGGTTCAGTGGCAGCCTGCTGATTTTTAATGCTCTACTTAAAATGCAAAATCGGCCAGCAAACCCTTGCAATAATTCTCTTTAATTTTATCTAGATGTTTTATAATAGCATTTACATTATCAGGAAAGCAATATGTGACTGTTTTATGAATTATTTCTCACAATTAGACAAAGATGGTTCTCCTGAGGAAGGTAATATTAACTCTTTGAGGTTTAATACACCATTTACGACAGCAGATGAATTTTGATTGTTTTCTCTTCACTGCTTATTTCACTTTCTGGTTTGAGCACATGAAATGCATGCTTATGGTTTTAAAGATTTTTTTATTGTTCGTTCATGGGGTGTTGGCATCGCTGGCTGGGCCAGCACTTGTTCCTGATTGACCTTGAGAAGGTGGTGGTGAGCTGCCTTCTCGAACAGCTGCAGTCCATGTGGTGCGGGTACACCCACTGTGCTGTTGGGGAGGGAATCCCATGATTTTGACCCAGCGGAGGTGAAGGAACGGCTGATATATTTCCAAGTCGGGGAGGTGAGTGACTCGGAGCGGAGCCTCCAGGTGGTGGGGTTCCCATGAATCCACTGCCCTTGTCCTTCTAGACAGTAGTGGTCGCAAGAGTTTGGAAGGTGCCGTTGAAGAAACTTTGCTGAGTTACTACAGTGCGCCTTGTACATGGTACACACGATTGCCATTGTGCGTCACTGGTGGAGGGAGTGAATGTTTGTGGATGGGGTGCCAATCAAGTGGGCTGCTTGGTCCAGGATGGTGCGAGCGTCTTGAGTGTTGAAGGAGCTGCGTCCAAGCAACGTGTATTCCATCACATACCTGACCTGTGAGGTGGGGATGACGGAGAGCCTCTGAGGTGGGTTACTCTCTGCCCAGTTCCCAGTCTCTGACCTCCTCCTGGGATTTATATGGACGATTGACGTCAAATCTAGTGGGGCCTTTCGAACTGTTCAGCTACCAATCGGGCAGGCCATTGCTCTCCACCACAGCTTGCAGAGATGTTTGCCGAGAAAGAAGAAATGAAGACTTGCATTTTTGTAGCGCCTTTCATGACCTCAGGACTTCCTGAAGTGTCAAGTCAAGTGCTTTTGAAGTGTAGTCCCTGTTGTAATGTAGAAAACGCAGCAGCGAATTTACACACAGCAAGATCCCACAAACAGCAGCAAGCTACTGGCCAGCTTTTAAAAATAAATTTAGATGACCCAATAATTTTTTTTCCAATTGAGGGGCCATTTAGCCTGGCCAATCCACCTACCCTGCACATCTTTGGGTTGTGGGGGGTGAGACCCACGCAGGCAAGGGGAGGATGTGCAAACTCCACACGGGTAGTGACCCGGGGCCAGGATCGAACCTGGGACCTCGGCGCCGTAAAATAGCAGTGCTAACCACGGTGCCACCCGCTACTGACCAGTTAATCTGTTTTTAGTGATGCTTGGTTGGGGGATAAATAATGGCCAGAACACCAGCAAGAAAGTCCTTTTCTTCTTTGAAACAGTGCTATGGCAAACAGCGAGGCATTGTACAAAGGTAAGTTAAAGTAGTTTATTCCCTAGCCACAGTCAGGAAATACAACGGCAAAGAACGCCCCTAGTCCCAGCTGGGTCCATCCGAAGATGCCGGCTGCCCTCCAGGCTGGCTTTTATCTCGGGATTTAGCAAGCCCTGCTGTCGGGCCTCCGCCCCTCAGTGGGGGAGCTGTATTCCACCAGCCCCCCCCCCCTGGGGAGAACGATGGGGTCGTCCCCATGGGTCTCGTGGGGGGGGTTACATCATGTGCCCTGGGATTTTTTTTACAGTCGCCAGAGAGGACAGGTGGGAGCAGGCGGCTGGAGACATGGCCATTAGTAGTGAGGCAATTAGAAGCGGGGGAGGCACAGGAGGCCCGATTGGAGGGATGTGGAAATCTCAGGGGTTTGTGGGGGGGGGGGGGGGGGGGTGAAGGAGGTTTCAGAGATAGGGAGGGGTTTGAAAACGAGTGTCATAATATATACCAATATAACATGGTGCAGACACACACTGATGGACACTCACAGGGACCAATCAACATGTACAAACACCGCAGCCAATCACCAGTTAGAATACACACACTATAAAGGCAGAGGGCACCATGGTTCCCGCTCATTCTGGGTGCTGCCTCTCAGTGTAACAAGAACTCATCCAGCCCAGCACTGACTCACACCACGTGCTGAGAGAATCAACTGGTTCGGACAAGGTTTAGGTCTCTAGTTTAAGTTAGCATCACTTAGACCCACAGTCATCGTGTGTTAGTTAGTTAGAAGTAGTTAATAAAATTGAGTTGAACCTTCATCAGTGTTGGAAGTGTCTGTTCATCTCTCAAGTCTACACTAGCCAACACTTCACCACCCAGACAGGAGGAGGAAGTGTAAAGTCCGGACAGACAGTCATCCGAGGTCGGAATCAGTTTGAAGATTACAGATAAAAAAGGGAAGGGCTCAGCACCTATTAGTATGAACAATGTATAATTCAGGTTGAATATATATAGCACTGCTGTTTCACAGCGCCAGGGACCTGGGTTCAATTCCCGGCATGGGTCGCTGTCTGTGTGGAGTCTGCACGTTCTCCCCGTGTCTGCGTGGGTTTCCTCCGGGTGCTCCGGTTTCCTCCCACAAGTCCCGAAAGATGTGCTTGTTAGGTGAATTGGACATCCTGAATTCTCCCTCTGTGTACACGAACAGGCGCCGGAATGTGGCAACGAGGGGATTTTCACAGTAACTTCATTGCAGTGTTAATGTAAGCCTACTTGTGACAATAATAAAGATTATTATTAGAATGTATATATTTGTTAAGAAAGGTAAAAATGGTTTCTGTTTCATTTTGCTTTTGAACCTTGATGCCAGGGAGTCTGGATAGTCTTGTGACTGAAAGGCTTCAGGTCTTCTGGATTTATTCGTACAATACACATTGTTAATGATGTTTACAACCTCTGAATTTAAAGAGATGGGTTCAAAGGGGTTGAACATTCAGTGACTATATGCTTTCCTGTTTCCTGGAGACAGTGACCCAGGGACACTGGAAAGACAGGGATTGAGAGAGGGGCAGTTCAGTGTGTGTGCCAGAGAGGGGTGACAGGGATTTCGTAAACTCGCTGAGAATATAAACTGCGAGGCTAGTGGGACAATAAATCATGGAATTTACAGTGCAGAAGGAGGCCATTTGGCCCATCGAGTCTGCACCGGCTCTTGGAAAGAGCACCCTACCCAAGGTCCACACCTCCACCCAATCCCCATAACCCAGTAACCCCACCCAACACTAAGGGCAATTTTGGACACTAAAGACAATTTATCATGGCCAATCCACCTAACCTGCACATCTTTGGACTGTGGGAGGAAACCGGAGCACCCGGAGGAAACCCACGCACACACGGGGAGAACGTGCAGACTCCGCACAGACAGTGACCCAAGCCGCGAATCGAACCTGGGACCCTGGAGCTGTGACGCAATTGTGCTAACCACAATGCTACCATGCTGAATCATCAGCAATGGGGCTGCGTAAAGTGATCAGTTTAGCAGAGGTGCTGCTGGAAGAATGAGTTTAGGGAACAGATTTGTTTGCTTTGCAACTGAAGAAACAGTTTGAATGCAGTTTTTGGGTGTGTCAGGGAGAGACACGAGTTGGGTGAGAAACATCGAGTGAATGCTCAGGAAATCACTGGAAGAAAACCATTTGCACCTCTGCCAATCCTGAGCCTTTGTCTCAAGCTTGTGGTAACTCTTCACTGGTTTTTTTGTCTGTAAAGACATTGCTGGGGAAAGAAATAGTGGGAATTTAAATCATCTTCTTGCATTTGTATTGAGATCTTTCCAACCTTTGATTTGGTGCAATATAGTTCATTTTTCTTGTTTTAATGAATATTTTATACTTTGTATTAAATGTTTATCAGCAGATTCCTGTGAATTTGTTCAGTAACTTACCGCCCTTGTTTAAAAAAAGTTGGTAACTATTGTGTTCTATGGCTCCCACTGATCATGCAGACACGCATAGAACATGAGTTTATAGTTGCAACAAGTATTTATTCTTGACATGTAGAAAAGTAACCAGCAATTCTATATACAGACAAAGAACATAGAACGTACAGTGCAAAAGAAGGCCATTCGGCCCATCGAGTCTGCACCGACCCACTTAAGCCCTCATTTTCCACCCTATCCCCATAACTCAATAGCCCCTCCTATCCTTTTTGGGCACTAAGGGGCAATTTATCATGGCCAATCCACCTGACCTGCACATCTTTGGACTGTGGGAGGAAACCGGAGCTGCCGGAGGAAACCCACGCAGACACGGGGAGAACATGCTGACTCCGCACAGACAGTGACCCAGCGGGGAATCGAACCTGGGACCCTGGCGCTGTGAAGCCACAGTGCTATCCACTTCTGCTACCAATTACATCTAAGTTACTGTAGAGCTAAGGTGAGATGCAACTGTCTTGTTGTCCGTCGTACTACCAAGTGCTGCTGTCTCGTTCATCCCTCGATGGCTCCATGTGTGTCTGGTTCCACCTACTGGCAGGAGGTCATAACTGTCACTACGTGTACTGTTCATCAGCTATATACATTGGTACTGTTATATACAGTTATATACATTGGTGCAACTATGTACTGTTGTATACAGGTATGCGTGTGTGCATATCACCACAACTATCAAGCCAGCTTTTAGCCTGGGACCTGACTTGTTCGGTATGACCATCAGCTGGAATCAGAACACTATCATGTTCTCAGCTTAGAACCTGTCTGGCAGAGAAGAGCCATCCTTCTCACTGATATCACCAGCTGTCAAATACAACTTAAGCGGGAAGACCGACTGAGTAAAAGAAATTAAAATCCTGCAGGGATATACTTTTCATGATATTCCAGAGCTACTCACAGTCAATCACGTATTTCTTGGAGGGCAGCCACTTGAACAACCTGCTGACTCGGTATCAGTGAGCCAAGCTAGGCAGTCATCTTCAGGGCTCTGCTTAACGTCAAGCACAAGATTACATTCCGATTCTTTCACCCAGCTTGCAGAGGATCAATATTAATCATTTAAATACGAGGAGAGACTAGTGCGTTTCCTCATAAAAGTACCACTAATTCCATTTTTACCAAATATAAATCTTGCTAAATGTGCCTAAGATAGTGAGAGACAGATCTTCAGCACTGCTCTTCAATCTTCATCTTACATTACCGTTGTCCCGCCAGTTTTGCCAATTAGGACTCATTCTTTAGTACGGTTGAGTGTCAGGTGTGTGTCAAATGGTGGGCCCCACAGGTCAGCCTCACGTCTAATAAAGGATAGACCTGGGTACAAACAGATGCTGTGAAGACAGGAACAGAGCAGACCTCACTAATCAATTATATCGCCTGGTACTCAGTCAGCGTGGATTCCGATGCTAACATTTGGCTGTTGGGATAAAATCCTGGAGGTGAATTTATAGCAATGGCCGAATTTGACCGAATCATTCGCGCGCTGTGCTGCCAGAAAGGGCCTTGTACCTCATGATGCTTCAGCTGATACCTGTGCTAAAATTAAATTTCAATTTGTGTCTGCCTACTTGCTGGGCGGAATTCAATGTCCTCTCCGCCACGTGTTTCTTGGCGGAGAATCCCGCCGACGTGAATCCAGGTCGGCTGCTGTGCTTCCTGCATTAGCGAGTGAACATTTCAAACACACTCCATTGGCTGTAAAGCTCCGAGGGACACCTGGTGGTTGTGACAGGTGCTAAAGAAATGCAAGCCATTCTTAGCGGTTTCAAAGGTCATCCTGGTCACCCAGTGATTACATTTTTTTTGACTGACAGGTGATCCACTGGAGCTATACAGGGTGATCTCCCATTGGCTTTTGGACAATTTGTCTGTCAGTGTTCACAGTGAGAAGAGTAAAAACTCTCACAACACCAGGTGACAGTCCAACAAGCTTGTTTCGAATCACTAGCTTTCGGAGCACAGCTCCTTCCTCAGGAGAATGAGAGAAGCACCGTGAGAAGCACACAGCTGAAGGTTTTAGTGTTTTAAATGAACTTCTGCTCCCATTCTGTTTTGTTTTTGAGAAGTAGTTGGTGACGATGGCTCCGCCTTTCCCAATTCCAGCTCTTACTGATCCATCTTCTGTCTCTTTACTTGTCTCATTTACCATGTCATAGAACCGAAGAGACTGAGAATCAAAGGAAGTTATGGCACAGAAGTAGGTCATGCGGCCCATTGTGTTGATGCCAGCCAGGTTGAAGAGCTATCTTGCCTATTCCTGCTATCCAACCCCCGCTCCATAGACATTTAGATTATGGGACTTAATATCATATAGAAGTGTTTTTTTGCAAATGTGATGAGGGTTTTTCTGCTTCAACCACCCTTTCAGACAGTGAGTTCCAGACCCAGACCACACTCTGGATGAAGAAAATCCTCCTCAACCCCCTCCCAATCCTTCTCCCAGCTACTTCAAATATCCCTGTCTTGTGTCTGTCCACTTTTATCTCGTCTGCCTCACATCATCATTTATTTTGTCCTTTAATCCCTTCCACCTTCCACTCTATTATATGCCTTCCCTAGAGCCATAGTGTCATAGCGTCACACAGTACAGCAGAGGCCCTTCTGTCAACCAAGCCTGTACCAACAAAACAACACTAAATCTACACAAATCCCACTTTCCAGCACTTAGCCTTGACCATCAATTGGACTCGAGTCGTGAAGAAGTTCCAAATAACAGGCTTTAATATACTAGATGTGTGCCCAGCAGTTGGCTTACAGAGAAAGGCCGACTGCCAGCTGGTACGGGTTCTTATACCCCGCCACGTAGGCGGAGCTACCGGCCTCTCGGCCAATCGGTGAGCAGTCACATGACTAGCCTCAGCCAATTGGCAGAGAGGCACATGACCTGCCTGAGCCAATGGGCAGCGAATCTTCTGCACCAATGGCAGCACTGCACCGAGGTACCGTAATTACCCTAGCCATACTACCACACACACTTACTTTTTAGAGGTTGTGAGGTTTCCCGCCACTACTCCCCTCCTAGGCAGTGCGTTCCAGACTCCTATCATCCTCAGGGTGAATTTCTGTTTTCTTAAATCCCCTCATCTTAAAATTATCCCCCCTTCTTATTGATCCTTCAACTAAGGGGAACAGATTCTTCCTATCACCCTGCCCATACCCCTCACAATCTTATACACCTCAGTTTGGTCCCTTCTCAGTCTCTTTCTCTAAAGGAGACAACCCCAGTCTATCCAGCCTGTCTTCAAAGCTCAAATTCTCCATCTCAGGCAGTATCCTGGTGAATCTCCTCTGCACCCTCTCCAGGGCAATCATATCCCTCCTATAGTGAGGTGGCCAGAATTGTACGCAGCACTCCAGCTGTGCACTAACCAAAGTTTTGTACAGCTCCTACATAACCTCCCTGGTCTTAGAATCTACGCTCCAATTGATAAAGGCAAGTGTCCCGTATGCCTTCTTAACCAGCGCATCTAATGAAGGATGTGCTGGCCTTGGAAAGGGTCCAGAGGAGACTCACAAGATGATTCCTGGAATGAAGAGCTTCTTGTATGAGGAACGGTTGAGGACTCTAGATCTGTACTCGTTGGAGTTTAGAAGAATGAGGGGGGACCTTATTGAAACTTACAGGATATTGCGAGGTCTGGATAGAGTGGATGTGGAGAGGATGTTTCCACTTGCAGGAAAAACTAGAAGCAGAGGACACAATCCCAGATTAAAGGGATGATCCTTCAGAACAGAGATGAGGAGGAATTTCTTCAGCCAGAGGGTGGTGAATCGGTGGAACTCTTTGCCGCAGAAGGCTGTGGAAGCCAAATCTCTGTAGAAAAGCACTCAAGATCCCCCCGTTCCTCTGAACTTCCTCGTGTCCTGCCATTCACTGAGTACTCCCTTGTCTTGTTACTCCTTCCAAAGTACATCACCTCGCATTTGCTTGTTCCTGTTTCCTCTTTCCCAATCCCTCCTTCCTCTGCCTTTGTACCTGCTGAAGACTTGTTTCACCTCCACCTTTTTCAGTTCGAATGAAAGACGACAGACCTGAAATACTGAAATCTCTGCTTCTCCCACCACGGAAACAGCCTGACCCTCTGGGCATTTCTAGGGTTTCCTGATTTCATTTCAGCTTTCCCGAATCCATGTTTTATTCTATCATTTTCCCATTTAATCCCGCGTCTTGTGATCGGAAGGGAAGAGATTCTGCCAAACCTTCATTGGCAGCCGAGGACCAAAAAAAATTAGAATTCAAGTCGTACTCTGACTCCCCATTTTATTCTGCCCCATCTGTGTTTTGGATTGGGATAATGTCTTCGATCTCAAGAGCTGCCAGAAATCCTGTTCATCTTTCAGTTTTAAAAATTAATCCTGCACAACGGCGAGTCTTTCAGTGTATCATCTGCTCTTGCAATCAGGTGAGGGGAGATAGGCTGGCTTGGGAAAGAACAAATGAAATTGGGAAAGTGTTTATCAGACCTGAGCAATATTCTAACTAATCCCAGGGTGTCTAACGTCTTTAAGACACGGCCCATTTCATAAGATTTGTGAGGACAAAGAATAACCCTTGACACTAAAAACTCAATTTCAAATCAACTGTAGCTTATGATGTTCATTAAATTATTAACTGGGGGGAAGAAAGCTCATATAAGTATGTTTACACAAGACTCAAAAAAGAGCATCCCTCAAATTGCTTTGGACTGAAGTGCGTGTTACGTTGGGATTGGTTTTCTATTAATGCTCAGTACCTGTTGTGTGCATTACCCATGTGGTTTTGGCTCTTAGGGATCCACCAGGTCCGCCTGAACCTGAGTTTTAAAATTCTCATCCTTACTTACAAAACACTCTTGTGGGACTACCATTGCCTTTTCCTGTAACCTCCTCCAGCTCCGCCTCCTCTGTGATCTCTGCACTCGTCCACTTTGGGCCTCTTGTGGGTTCCCACTTTTCGTATGTGCAGGTTAGGTGGATTGGCGATGTTAAATTTCCCCTTTAGTGTCCAAAAGGTTAGGTGGGGTTACTGGGTTACGGGCATAGGGTGGAGGTGTGGCCTTAAGTAGGGTGCTCTTTCCAAGGGCCAGTGCAGGTGGGCCGAATGGCCTCCTTCTGCACTGTAAATTCTACGATTTTATGATATCGGTAGCATATTGGTTAGCACCGTTGTTTCACAGCACCAGGGTCCTAGGTTCGATTCCCAGCTTGTGTCACTGTCTGTGCGGAGTCTGCACGTTCTCCCCGTGTCTGCGTGGGTTTCCTCCGGGTGCTCCGGTTTCCTCCCACAAGTCCCAAAAGACGTGCTGTTAGGTGAATCGGACATTCTGAATTCTCCCTCTGTGTGCCCGAACAGGCGCCGGAATGTGGTGACTAGGGGCTTTTCACAGTAACTTGATTGCAGTGTTAATGTAAGCCTACTTGTGATAATAAAGATTATTATTATTATTACATACTGCGCTGATGTTGGTGGCTCTGTGAATCTTCTCAACCTCTCTCTGCTCCCTGAAACCTACCGGGCGGGATTCTCCGTAGCCCGAGGCTGAAATCGTAATTGGCGATCGGGCAGAGAATCCCTTCCGACGCCCAAATTGGGGACGCCGACGGTTTGACGTCGGTTTTCTAGTTTCCGCTTCCTCCGGAATGGCATCATCACGTTGCGCGACGGAAGCCGTTAGAATGTCGTTGGCGCGCCATCGGAATGCCCTCCCCGATGCTCCGCCCCAATGGGATGAGTTCCCGAGTGTGCGGTCGAAGTGTGGTCTGAGCGGTCAGGAACCTGCGTGGTGGCTGCAGACTGTGTCCAGCCCCTCCACACTTGGCCGGTATCCGTTCCGCTGGCCGGCGGGGGGGGGGGGGTACGGCCAGGGCTAGGGGGGGTGGGACTGGTGAGGGGTGGCCAGTGGGGTTGCATTTGGCCGGTCGGGTCAGCGCACAGCCGCCGCCATGTTGCGCGGAGCGACCGCTGCAGGCCGTCGCTGTGCTCATGCGCGGCCACGAACCCGGCAATTCTCCAGCTGTTTTTGGCGCGGGAGCAGGAGGTTTCACCCAGCGCTGCAGCTAGCCCCTCACCAGTCCTGGAATCGGTTAGGGTTTGGCGCCGATTTTGGCGTCGTTAAACACCCGCGAATTCTCCGTTTCAGCCGGCACTTAGCCGCTGAATCCAGCCCACCATGGGGGCGATTCTCCCAAATGGAGCCCAAGTGTTCGTGCTGTCGTGAACGCCATCGCGTTTCCCGAAAGTGTGAAATGGGCACGGGGACGACTGATTCTGGCCCCCACAGGGACCGGCACGGCGCTGGAGCGGTTAACGCTGCTCCAGCCTAACTTTCCCGGCACCAAATGGGCACTGCGCCAACCCGCGCATGTACGGGGGACTTCTTTAGCACGCCGGCCCTGACTCAACAAGGCGTCAGGGTTCAGGGGCCGGCGCGCAGGAAAGTAGGCCCGGAGTGGGGGGGGGGGGGGAGAGGCCGGCCGCCGATCGGTGGGCCCCGATCGCCGGCCAGACCCCATCAGAGGCCCCCCCCACCCCGGGACGAAGCGCCCCCTCCTCCCTCCACAGGCCACCCCCAACCCTTCGTGCAGAGTTCCCGCCGGCAGCGACCAGGGGTGAACAGCGCCGGCGGGACTCTGTCGTATCTGCGTAGCCGCTCGGCCCATCCGGGCCGGAGAATGGCGGCCCCGCCGATTCCAGCGGCCTGTGGTCAGTGCCACGCCAACCGCGCCGGTGCAAATGGAGCGATTCTCCGCACCCCGGAGAATAGCGAACGTTTCGGGGCGCGGTTCCGGCGATTCTCCGGCCCGGCGCGGGCTCAGAGAATCGCGCCCCGTGTTTTTGCTCTGAATGACCATGACAGTCAACCGTTTCAGCCACTCGCCTTCAGATCTGGCTGGACCACATGAAGCACTTTGTGGTCTGGCTACCCTGATCTAGAAACGTCCACAAATTCAACGGTGACCCCTGAGTCCTTTTATCTACTCTTCAAAAACCCCTTCTCCATCCTCACCTCCAAAATGGAGGAATTGGACTCCAATTTATATAGCATCCTGAAGTGTAAAAGGAGGCCATTCGGCAAATCGAGTCTGCCCTCCGAAATAGCACCCTACCTAGGTCCACTCCCTGCCCTATCCATATAACCCCGTAACCCCACCCAACCTTTGGACATTAAAGGTAATTTGGCATGGCCAATCCAACTAACCTGCAGATCTTTGGACTGTGGGAGGAAACCGGATCACCCGGAGGAAACCCACGCAGACACGGAGAGAACGTGCAGACTCTGCACAGACAGTGACCCAAGGTCGTAATTGAACCCGTTTCTCTGGTGCTTGCGAGGTAGCGGTGCTAACCACTGTGCCACCCTGCCGTCCCCTTGAAGCACTTTCCCACGTGTTTTACTGTAAGTGAAGTACCTTTAAAGCACGGTCACTGTTGTAATGGCGGAAATATGGCAGCATTTGCACACAGCAAGACCCCACAGACAGCAATGTGATAATGACCAGATCATCTGTTTTTGTGACGTTGATTGAGGGGTAAACATTGGCCGAGACACCAGGAAGAACGCCCCTGTTCTTCTTCAAAACATGTCATGGGACCTTTTACTTGCCCCCCCTTTTATATTCCTGTATTTTCTGCTTTTATTTCAGATTTCCATCATCTCAATATTTTGCATTTGTTCTTTTACATCCCTGAAGTGGTAAACGAGGCCACTGTTTGACATCTCATCCCAAACACAGCAACGCCAACATTGCAGCAATCCCTCACTACTGCACTGTAGATCTTTGTGCTCACCCTGAAATGGAATGAAGAGCTAGAGCAGGGGTGGGCAAACTACGGCCCTCGGGCGGCATGCGGCCCGCCAAAGGTCTTTATGCGGCCCACCAAGATCAAGTCATCAAAAAAAAATTTTTTTTTTTTTTATATATTTTTTTTTTAAATAATTTTTTTTTAAAATAAGGTTAATGGGGGGGGGGGGGCTGTTGGGTTACTGGTATAGGGTGGATACGTTGACTTGAGTAGGGCGATCATTGCTCAGCACAACATCGAGGGCCGAAAGGCCTGTTCTGTACTGTTCTATGTTCTATATTAGGCGCCCAGAATCATAACCGGGTGAAGCGCGATTTTTGAAAAGTAGAGAAAAAGAGGGCTAAAGGCAGGATGCCGCCGGGGGAAGCGCTGAGGTATATGCCGCACGCTAATTGGTTACAACCGGGACTATTAATTAATATACTATGCGGCCCTTTAAAATTGTGAATTTCTGAATGAGGCCCTTGCACGGAAAAATTTGCCCACCCCTGAGCTAGAGGGAGGAGAATGTCAACGGAACCACGGATCACACCTATTGACATCTCCTCCGATGGCAAGAGCGAAGAGTTTCGTGGATTTTTCTGTCACCAAAATTGAGATTTTCCAAGCTGCTGCCTCAGTCACTTCCCTCTCTTCCCCTGGCCCGGTGGTCCCAACTTTCCTCCCTGCCTGCCCTAGTCCTGAACTTGCATCTATCTCTAGTTTCTCTCCTATCTCCCCTCAGGCCTTCTCTGACCTCTTTTTGTCCACGGTACCCGCCTCCTGCTCTCTCAATCCCATTCCCACTAAAACAATGAACAGAAAAACTTCCTTTCCTGGCCACCAAATATGTTGACACCGCTACCAGTTCTCTTACCTCAGATTCTGCCCCTCTCTCCTTCAAATTTGCCATCACCATCCCTCTCCACAAAAAAAAAAACGCCCTGGGTCCTTTCGTCCTTGAGAACTATCGCGACATCTCCAGCCTCCCTTTCCTCTACAAATTCCTTGAATGTCCTGTCACCTTCCGAATCTGTGCCCATCCACCTTCGCTGGGACTCCAGGTTTGAATCTCTCCAATCAGATTTTCATCTCAACCTTAGTACAGAAACTGCTCTTATCAGTCACAAAGCACACCCTATGTGGCTGTGTCAAAACTATTCCTCCTCTAACACACCTGGCTCCAGCCTTTTGAAACGGTTTACCACACCATCCTCCTCCAATGCCGCAGCTGTCATCTAGCTGGGTACTCGCCTGGCTCCGCTCATACCAATCCAAAGGTACCATCATTTTGGTCGTCTCTTTCCATTCTTGAACAATTGCCTAAGGATATTGTTGAACGAGAAAGAGGGCAGAAGAGATTCACGAGGATGCTACCAGGACTTGATGGTCTGAGTCATAAGGAGAGGCTGGATAGGCTGGGACTTTTTTCCCTGGAGCGTAGGAGGCTTAGGCGTGATCTTATCGAGGTCTATAAAATAACGAGGAGCATAGATAAGGTAGATGGACAACATCTTTTCTCAAAGGTAGAGGAGTCTAGAATGAGAAGGCATAGGTTTACGGTGAGAGGGGAGTGAAACAAAAGAGACCAGAGGGGAAATTCTTCCACGCAGAGGGTGGTAAGCATCTGGAATGAGCTGCCAGAGGCAGTGGTAGAGGCGGGTGAAATATTTTGTCCTTTAAAAAGCAGTTGGACATGGGCAGGGTGGGTATAGAGGAACATGGGCCAAATGCGGGTAAGTGGGGCTAGCTGAGTGATCAAAACTGGGCGGCATGGTCAAGCTGGGCCGAAGGGCCTGTTTCCATGTTGTAAACATCTATGACTCTGGTGTTCCCCAAGGATCTATCCTTGGGCCCCTCCTATTTCCCATCTACGTACTGCCACTCAGTAACATCAACCAAGAACACAATATCAGTTCCGGAAAGTATGCTGACAACATCCAGCTTCAGTTGATCACCGTTTCTCTAAACTGTCAAACGACTTGTCTGATATCTAGTACTGGATGAATAGAAATTTCCTCCAGTTACATGTTGGAAAGATTGATGCCATTAGCTTCGGTCCCCACCATGATCTCCAATCACAAATCTCTCCCTGGCAACTGGCTGAGGTTCAACCAGACTACTTACAACCTCAGGGCCCGACTTGAGCTTCTGACCACATATCTGCTGAGGCCACCTATTTCTAAGATCGGGAGTGTGTTCCGCCATGACCTTTTACATCAGTTCGCTGCTCATCCCTTCTCATTACACAATGTTCCATTTCCAATCATCCTGTGCTTATCCCAGCCCATCATAAAATATTCCTGTTCAATAATCCCTTCGCAAATCCCAAGCAAATTTCAGCCCTTAATACAAGGCCTCTGCATAGCAACCGTTCCCCAGCCCGTCACACGAGGGTTTTCACAGCAACCTGTTCATCCAAGCCCCATGCATTACATTGCATAGCAACCCAGTGCTCATCCTCGCCCATCGTACAATACTTCTGCATAGCAACCCCATGTCCTGTCCATTCCATCTGTCAAGGGCTCTGCATCAGAACTCAGTGCTCATCCCAGCCCATCGCAGAAGGCCTCTGCATAGCAATGCTCTGCCTTATCCTTCCCATCGGACGAGCGCTCTCCATAGCAACCCAGTCTCCCCGTTTTATTAACCACAATTTGAGTTATTTGTGTGACAGATATGAGGGTGGAAATATACATCGAATGTTAAAATATGCCATATATTGCTTTATACACAGTGCATCCACTTAATTAATGCAATGGGCAAAAATCTGCTTGGAGCTATGAACATGAGGTAAAACTATTATTCTTCAATTTCGCAGCCTCCTGTTTTTTTAAAAATCACAGATGCGTTGTACTAACCGTATCAGGTTGTCGCTACATTTCTCCTACGAGGGGGGGAGGGGGTAGTGTTGGTGAGGATGTGATTTTTTTTAATGCATTGAAACACCAGGGATTCGGACCTGAGACAGGAAGAAAATCAGAGATTAAGGGATGCCACAGTCAAAAACGAACGTCTGCGAGCGAGGAAGCGTCCGGATAATTTCTAATTCTCCGTCACATGAAGCAACAAGATACAGCCACCTGTCGAGGAGTGTAACCCTACAGCCGCATATTATTTTAAGGATTCATTCAGTGGACAGTTCGGTTCTATGTGTACGGATGCTCGATGCATTGGTATCAACCTACTTTGTCCATGCTCGTTTATCAGAGGTGTTCGCACTTCAACGGGGGTGACACTTGCATTAAAATATTGGGCAAAGGGATATGATCTGGAAGTTTCAAGAACTGATATAACATGGTGCAGTTTCCAAGCCCTGAATTACGAGCGTGCAGTGCTTTTGAAAATAAATCATGTTCATTTTTTTTTTAAAAAGCGTGTACTTTATAAAAGACACTGAATGAAAGGCCATCGATCTGAGATTACAAGATAAAGAAGGGGTCTGAGGCGAACCCATGAATCGTGCCGGAGATATGATGTGATAATTAATTAGTTAACATCGCACTCTTTGAAAGCTGCAGCCATTGCTCAGTGCCGGCAGCTCACGTCCTATGGGGTATTAGGAATTCAGATCACATCCTACTGTCTGAAAAGCCAGACAGGGATGATGTTAGGAAGCAGCGGAACAGCAGTGATTGTCTGATCAACCTTACATAAGAGCTTGAATTGAATAATATGAAAAATTAAATATCTGCTCACCAATCAGCACTCACAAAGTGCCCAAGGACAGTTACCCTGCCATCCCAGAATACCTGGGAGATCAGCAATCAGGGAAAAGAGAAGGAGAGACTAAGAATCCTTACAGGCTGGGTGCTGGTAAATTAACCCTTGCGTTGCTGGCACTGCTCGGTCTTTCTCCATCCACTTTCAAGAGTGGATGCGACAGAGGCCTTTACGCAAACCTTGATGTTTAGTCCCCAGAGCTGACACTCCTTGCACTGTCCGAGGTGCCGTCTATTGGATGAGACCTTAAACTGAGGCCCTATCCGCCTGCTCGAAAAGATGCAAAAGGACCCAAGGGGAGGCGGTGGCGTAATGGTATTGTTACTGGACTAGTAATCCAGAAATCCAGGGTAATGCTCTGGGCTCGAATCCCACCACGGCAGATGGTGGATTTTGAATTCGATAAAAATCTGGAATTAAAAGTCTAATGACAACCTTGAAACCATTGTCGATTGTTGTAAAAACCCAGCTTGCTCACTAATGTCCTTTAGGGAAGGAGATCTGTCCTCGTTACCCACCGCAGACCCACTGCGATGTGGTTGACTCTTAAATGCCCTCAGGGATGGGCAATAAATGCTGGCTCAGCGACGCCCTCATCCCATGAACGAATAAAGAAAAAAATTATTATTTCAGGTGAAGTCATCCCCAGGTGTCCTCAAACAGATAATCTGGTCACTCTCACGTTGCTGAATGTGGGAGCTTGCTTTGCGCAAATTGCTTGCTGTTTCCTACATTTCAACAACTTCAAAAAGAACTTCATTGGCTGGAAAGTGCTTTGAGTTGTCCGCCAGTTGTAAAAGATGGGGTTTGATAGGGTGTGTGCAGGAAAAAAGCTTTTCTACTTGTAAGGGGCGGACTAGGAGCCATAAATACGAGATAGTCACCAAGGAATCCAAAAGGGAAATCAGGAGAAACTTCTTTACCCAGAGAATGGTGAGATTGTAGAACTCCAGGATACCACATGGAACAGCTGAGGCAAATAGTAATGATGTATTTCAGGGGAAGCTAATTAAAAACGTAAGGGAGAAAGGAATAGAGAATCATGTTGATGGTGTTGGTGAAGTAGGGGGGAGGAGGCTCATGTGAAGCATTGACCCCAGCATAGACCAGTTGGGCTGAATGATCTATATCAAACTTTCTTCAGTTCCCAGGCACTGCTGGGGTTGTTGGAACAGTTAGGATGGTGCAATTGGCTTTGATGTCCTCGAATAGGGGTAAAAATAGCTGGGATTGTTCTCCTTTGAAAAGGTTTTGGGGAGATTTAGCAGATTGTTCAAAATTATGAAATGATCTGATAGTTCTTAAAAACACCTTATTGACGGAATGTGGGAGTGATTGGCAAGATCTCTAATTACCCTTGAACTGAGTGGTTTGCTCGGCCATTTCAGAGGGCAATTAAGATTCAACCACATTGCTGTGGGTCTGGAGTCACACGTAGGCCAGACCGGGTAAGGACAGCAGATTTCCTTCCCTAAAGGACATTAGTGAACCAGCTGGCTTTTAAAAACAATCAATGATAGTTTCATTGTCACCTTTCCTGAGACTGGCTTTACATTCCAGATTTTGTTCTTAATTGAATTTTAAATTCCACCAGCTGCCACGTCCCAGAATTAGCTTGTGTCTCTGGATTAATAGTCCAGTTCAATCACCAATACACCATCATCTGATCCCAGTTGTTAACAGTGTGGCTAACCAGGGGACACAGATTGAAAATAATTGTCAAAGAATCGAAGGGAAGACGAGGAGCTTTGTTTTTACTCAGTGAGTTGCTCTGACCCGAATGCAGTGCCTGAATTCCTGGTTGAAGCAGATTCAACAATCATTTTCAAAAGGGGTAGATGAGATACGTTTGAAAATGAAACTGTTTCGGGACCACACAGATTGAGCAGAGGGAGAGGACAGATCGGAGGACTTTTTCAATGACCGAACCCAGGTATGATGGGCTGAATGGCCTCCTTCTGCTTTGTATGATTCTATGCTCTGGACAGGCTCCACTGCTGTGTCCTTAAAGGTGTGGGACACCTGCTCTACGCCATGCAAATTAATCCATCTCTTTATCTCAAACCTCCCCTGATTTGGGGAGAATCCATAGAATCCCTACAGTGCAGAAGGAGGTCACTTTGGTCCATTGAGTCAACACCAACTCTCTGAACGAGCATCCTATCTAGGCCCACTCCCTTTTGGGGAGTCCTTTTTATTAAAAAATTTAGGGTACCCAATTCATTTTATTCTAATTAAGGGGCAATTTAGCGTGGCCAGTCCACCCACCCTGCACATCTTTGGGTTGTGGGGGCGAAACCCATGCAGACACGGGGAGAATGTGCAAACTCCACACGGACAGTGACCCAGAGCCGGGATCGAACCTGGGGCCTCGGCGCCGTGAGGCACCAGCGTTAACCACTGCGCCACCGTGCTGCCAACTGGGGAGTCCTTTTTGACACCAAGGGCAGTTTAGCATGACCAATCCACCTAACCTGCGTATCTTTGCATTGTGGGAGGAAACCGGAGCCCCCGGAGGAAATCCATGCAGACAGGGGGAGAAAGTCACTCAAGGCCAGAATTGAACCCCGGTGCCTGCCGCTGTGAGGCAGCAGTGCTAACCACTGTGCCACCCTCTCGCCCTACATCTGAATTCACTCTTCTGTTGGACCGCTGACATGAGTGGCCCCATTTGAACTTTGACCCCTTGCTGTCAAGAATCACATACAGGTGGTCTGACAGACAAGCTATAAAAGGGTCTCTATTCCTTAAAGGCAAATGTTATTCTGAGATTTGGAATTAAGCACATAAGGACTAGTGACATATGTGAATTTATGTCTCTGTGGCTCATTATCTGTGTTAATGGCTATGAGTGTCAGCTTAGTCCAGTGATATTATTCTCGAAAGAATCAAAAGGTTAGGGGTTTAAGCCTCACTCCAGCAACTTCGCCCCATAGCCAGTCTGACGTGCAGTACTGAGTGAGCACCGCACTGTCAGAGGTGCCGTCTTTCTGGTGGGGTGTGAAAACAAGGGCCACCTGAGATCAAGGTAAAGGAACCTACCGGCAAGCTATATCAGAGAAGAGCAGGGGGGGGGGTTCTGCCCAGTGTCCTGACCAACTTCTACCCCTCAACCAATATCACTGAAACTGATTATTTGATCATTGCTGTGTTGCTGCAGGACAACCCACAAAACTACAGTGACCAGACATCAAAACGTATTTCACCGGCTGCGAAATAGTTTGGGGTACACTGAGATTGTGATATTGGACAGATATTCAATGAACCATCGGATTGCCAGTCCGGCTGTACTTCCCTATAGCTTAACTCTGCTCCGTATTTCTGTCCCGCTATTGGGGTCATTATTTATTCAAAAATATCTGAAAGCTGTTTGACTGACAGTGAAGACTCGTCCAATCAAGTATTGAGGATACAACACATTTTCTGATTGGCTATGGGAAGGTGAGGAACTACATCGCTGGACATGTTGGGTGAAGCATTCCAAGAGTGTAGGGCAGGACGGTTCAAGTAGGAGGGCGGACTAACAGAGATGGCTGAAATATGATCAGACTGATGATCTTCCTTGTCCTAGCCCAGATCCTTGGGTGGAGGGGGGGGGGGGGGGGGGGGGGGGGGGGGGGCGCGACATGGACCCCCAGCTGATGTATTTTCAGACAAGTGGTAGATAAAACAAAGCGGATGGCAAGCCACCACCCTTCTGCCCGCTTCTGAGCTGTGCCTCATTATATGGTGGGTGGGTAAGGCATCAGTCAGCCCTGAGGTCTATTGAGGTCCTTAACTGGCCAATTAATGTGGCTGGGGAAAGCGGAACGAAGGAGGCCAGCTCATTACTTCACCACTTCAGGTGAAAAGGCAGGTAGGAAGGGAGTCATCTCCTTTGAGGGATCGCCCTGTGCACATTAGGGGCAACCCCCTCCAAGATGCTACCTCACCTTTCGTGTTTCTCCTCGTCTTCACTCCACTCCCCCTCCCTCATGAGGGTCCCGTTCTCTCCCTGCCCAAGAACCTCGGACTTAACTCAAAGGCCGGAATTGTACACCGCCCGCACCCCTCCCCGCCAGCAGGATTTTGAATGGGGGGAGGATAATGAAATTGGAGGGATAGGATTCCTTCCGTGTTCCGGCCCACCCCAAACACACAGTGATTTCACACTGGGAGGGGTGGGGGGGGGGGGGGTAAGACCTCAGATGGAAGTCCGCCCTTGCCCCTATTGAGGTCCTTAAGTAGCCAATTATCACCACTGAAGGGAGGTTTTCCACACAGCCTCAATTTTTCGGCCATTATGAGGATTGAACTGGCGTGGGGGATGGACACAAATCAGCAGCATTATATCTCAAGCAGCAAGGTTGGGGTGGGGGCTGTACCTCCATCAGAAACACTCTTCTGAGGTTGGGTGCCCCCAACTTTTATTTTAATTTTGAGTACCCAATTATTATGTTTTCCAATTAAGGGGCGATTTAGTGTGGCCAATCTGGAAGTAGACTCTCCCCCCACCTGCCGCATCGCACCCCTCTTCGGGCGGCACGCGGTTGGTAGCTCACGCCCTTAGTCTCATGCATCCTCCTGCATTTTCCTCTTCTGTCCACTTCAGTGCTGTTGCTGCAAGGGCTGGAGAGCTGCCGGCCAATCAGATTGGCTGGTCGCTCGCTTAGGCAGGACATCCTCCCGAGCGGGGGATGGAAGTCCCACCTACAGCCACTTAACACTCAGTCGAGCGTGTATTAGCTGCGGGGTACTCGGAGTAACGTACACAAGCTTCCTCAGAGATCAATCACCTCAGTATCCAACGAGGACCAACCTGTGCCCTGCTCCTGTTGCCGGATTTGTTGCTACCTTCGCTTGCGAGGCAAGTTCCATGGGCCGCTGATTTAATACAGATCCTGCGAAGAAAGATTTGTGTTCAGATATCGCCTTGCATTTTCACCGCACATCCCACACAGCACTTTCTAAAGTACTTCTGAAGTACAGTCAATGTTGCAATCCATTGTGCTCATGACCAAATAATCAGATTGAGAGAGAAATATTGGCCAGGGCACGTTGAAAGTGTTGCATAAACTCCAGCTCTTGCTACTCTACCTGTTCCGTGAACGAGACACTTTCCTCATTTCATTGAATACCGATGAAATGTTGAAACTCCGAAATAATGTCTGGCCCTGGTTTACTGACTGCCACGGCAGCAATGAGGCCTATGAACTGGAGCCATGATCGGGCCTCTAGATGTCTTCCTTTATTGTACAATTCAGGAGAGAGCACTTCACCCTGAATGAGAAATTTTCACATATTAGTTCCCATCAAGAGAAATGAGAGCACACCAGGTAGCTGGGTATAGATCTGACACGCTGAGGGTGCGGTAAACTGGCCAGTTGGAGCTTGCAAACTGATTCAATATCGGCATTGGGCCCAATATGAATTAACCTGCTGTTTCAGCCTGCCTTCTCCCTCCGTGCACAAAACCAGGACCCAATGAATATTCCTGGTGAGTCGTGGGAATGTATGGGAGATTTGAGGCGGGATTCTCCCGGATCGGCGCGATGGCCCGACGCCGGCGTAAAAACGGCGCAAACCACTCCGGCGTCGGGCCGGCCGGAATTTGCGGAATTCTCCGCACTTCCGAGGGCTAGGCTGGCGCCGGAGGGGTTGGCGCTGTGCCAGCCGGCGCCGAAGGGACTGTGCGAGTTAGCGCATGTGCAGAACCGCAGGCGTGGTTCTGCGCATGCGCAGACCGGCCGGCGTATTCTGGCACATGCCCAGGGGAGTGTCTTCTCCGTGCCGGCCATGGCGGAGCCCTACAGGGGCCGGCGCGGAAGGAAGAAGTGCCCCCACGGCACAGGCCCGCCCGCAGATCGGTGGGCCCCGATCGTGGGACAGGCCACCATGGGGGACCCCCCCCTGGGGTCGGATACTCTCGTGCCCCCCCCCCCCGAGGACCGCACCAGCCAACTTACCTGCCAGGTCCCGCCGTGTGGGACCATGTCCAATCCACGCCGGCGGGACTGGCCTGAAACCGACGGCCGCTTGGCCCATTAGGGCCAGGAGAATTGCCGGGGGGGCCGCTGCCAACGGCCCCCGACCGACGTGGCGTGATCCCTGCCTGAAAACCAGCACCGGAGAATACGGCAGCCGGCGTCGGAGCAGCGGGGCGGGATTCACGCCGCCCCCCCCGGGGATTCTCCGACCCGGCAGTGGGTTGGAGAATCCCGCCCTTGAATACGAATCAGGAGACCTGTGAGGGAATCTTCTCGACTGGGACTTACCATACTCCAACTGTGCAATCTGAGGCAATCTGGGCTTACCTTTGCAATCTCACACAAGGAGGCTGCAAGGACGTGGGCCATTTGGTTGAATACGCCCATCTCCTTGTTTGATAGATTGCAACTTTACCGCGTTGCTCAATCATTCTCAACATATCACTCAATCTTGCTGACAGCGGCACATCTAATTGCTTCCTCAGCCAATTCATAATGTCTGGTTTGATGGGAGGTATCAGAGGGGTCCTCTGAGGTTAGAACATGGCAATGATGCTGGGATGGAGCCGATCGAAGTATGTCTTCCCTTGGGCCTTGCTATACATAAGCTGATCTCAGAGAGCTTCTGGCAGACATTGTGTGATAAAGGACGGTCAAATGGACGTCCTCTATCTTCGGGGTGTACACAGAATTTAAAAAGTACATATAATTAAATTAAATTGATGGGACTAGTGAGGATGCATTGAAAATGGAAGTACAGCTCTCAAAGGAATGATACTTGTGCAAGGGTTTATAGATAGCGAGGAGCAGCATTGACAATCGGTGGACACACAGTTAAGATGAGTGGAAACAGAGGGGAGATGCGGGGAACTTATTTTGTGCAGCAAGTTGTTGCGTACAACTGCCCTGGATTTGCTGCGCAGGAAGAGGCCTTTTACCCAACTGGTCTATACTGGTTTTTACACTCCATTGTAATGATTGACTGGTTAAAAGGGAAGCAGATTCGATGGTGGCTTTCAGAAGGAAGCGGGGGGGGGGGGGGGGGGGGGCGGGCGGCAGGGTGGATCATGGAGCTTGCAGGCTACGGGAGGATTGAGCTGGGCTACGGTCCTTACTGGAAAGCTCTTTTAGGGGGCTAGGGTTGGCATCGAGGACCGAACAGCCTCCTTGTGCACCACACAATTCCATGACCGTACAGCAGGTTAGCGGGTTGGAGCTTGGGTGGTTTAACAAAACCGGCTGGCGGCCACTGAAGAGGTCCCTTGCAGTGGTTTGCACTGATGTTTCACAACGTCGGGGTCTCCAGTTCGATTCCCGGCTGGGCCCCTGTCTGTGCGGAGTCTGCACGTTCTCCCCCGTGTGTGCGTGGGTTTCCTCCGGGTGCTCCGGTTTCCTCCCACAAGTACCGAAAAACGTGCCGGTAGGTGAGTTGGACATTCTGAATTCTCCCTCCGTGTACCCGAACAGGCGCCGGAATGTGGTGACTAGGGGCTTTTCACAGTAACTTCATTGCAGTGTTAATGTAAGCCTACTTGTGACACGAATAAAGATTATTATTATGATGTCAGAAACGTGGGACGCGGAGGAGCTCAGAGCTTCGGGGGGACCACGAGGACATGAAGAAAGAAACAGCTTAATACAAAGTGCCACAGCAGCCAGCTTAACGGCAGCTCCCAATCTCCGGCTCAAATTCTGACACGTTCCCTCCCTCAGCAGCCCCTCCCCCCCCCTCCCCCCCAAAAAAATAAACGGAACTGGGAATTTCGAAAGAATAATTCGGGAGGGGAGATAGAAGAAACACAAAGAGGATGGGAAGGGAAGAAAAGGAAAGAGAGAAAAGGAAAAATAATAATTTTAGAAGGAAGAGAAAAGTGAAAAGGATGGCCTCCTTCTGACGTGTGAAAACCAAAGACTGATCTCTGGAAATCTGCAGTGAAAACTGGAAACCGGCAGCAATAATCTCTGCCTTTTCTGTCTCAGAAAGGTGACATTCAAACCAGACAGCGCCCGAGGATGGGCAGCTGGGAATTTCATCGGCAGCCTGCTCTCGGGAAGACTGATTGTGTGAGGCACCGGCCAAGAAAAGCGTTCCATCTTATTCTTCCAGCTGCTCCCACAGTTCAGTCAGCGGATAAGGAGAGAGGGAATGATGGACAGCACGGGGAGAAAGGACCTGCATTCCCCTAGCGCCTTTCATGAGCACAGGGTTTGCCCCAAAGCGGCGTGCCTCCAATAACGCGCCTTTGAAGTGTCGCCAATTGTTGGAAAGTAGGGAACGTGGCAACCAGTTTGCGCACAGCCAGCCCCCACAAACGGCAGAGTGATAATGGCCACGCCATCTTTTTAATGTTTGGTTGGTTGAGGGATAACCATCGACACGGAGAATTCCCTGTCTCCTCCTTGAAATGGAATCACAGATTGCCGTGTGTGTATCTGAGAGGGCGCATGGGGCTTCAGTTTAATTTCACGGGCGCGATCGAACCACCTCGTCGCCGTGACTCAGTGACGCGACGAGGCCGCTAAACCTGGCGAGGCCTCGGAATGCCTTGCGTGATCTGGCGAGACGTCGCGATCTGGATCTTGCTCGGAATTCCAGGTTTAAGTGAGCAGTTAGGCTCATTTCAATCTGTCTGCGCCACATTCCCTCTGAGGCCCAGAGAGCGAACGCACTCACCTGGGAGGCCTCAATGTGGTGCCATTTAGTCCTGGTCCACACAAACATGGATCAGGCGGAAGGGCACCTGGCGGGGTCTCCGGGCCATCGGAGGCCCCCGTGAGGTCGGGCTCTGGGCAGGGTGGGTACCCTAGCATCCCGGCATCTTGACACTGCCACCCGGGCTCCCTGGCAGTGCTGCCCAGGCACTGGCGGGGTACCCAGGTGGCACGTCCAGGCTGGCAGGGGCACTGCCAGGGGACCAGGCTGGCAGGGGCACTGCCAGGGGACCAGGCTGGCAGGGGCACTGCCAGGGGACCAGGCTGGCAGGGGCACTGCCAGGGGACCAGGCTGGCAGGGGCACTGCCAGGGGACCAGGCTGGCAGTCGCAAGGCACCCGGGTGCCAAGTTGCCCATGCCAGAGATTGGGCCGGGGCTGCCCTGTCCTTATGAGGTGGGATGAGGATGGGCTCAAGGATATGTTGGAGGCGTTGTGGGGGTCCGGAGGCGGCTGGGGGCTTCGCAAGATTGGGGCAGCATTTAAAAATGGAGCGCAGGTACCGAGGTAAGGGGGGGCCCCGGTGAGGCATTCCCTACCGAGGCTGAAAATCAGAGTCCCATTTGATAACGGGCTTGTTCTCGGAGAAACATTCCCACAAAATGTTTCTTTGGGCGTTAAGTCGTACCCCTCATCTTAAAGACAGCCCTTCTGATAGTGCAGCACTCCCTCAGTAGGGGTGACTGGGTTACAATAAAACACTGGATTCCCTTGAACATGTGAACTGGACTCCAATACACAGGTTGAGGCACATCGTGAACTTTAGGGGAAATTGTTTGCAACATTCACCTGACCCCTAAGAATAAAGTAAAACGAAAGCAAAATACTGTAGATGGTGGAAATCTGAAATAACCAACATCAGCAAGTGGAGAGCACTTTGCAGAGATGAGGCAACATCAGCAATGCCACAGGCAACAACGTTTCACGATTGGTGGCCTTCCATCAGAACCTACCACTTTCCTCTGAGCTCCTCTGATCTCTATCACTGACTATTCCAATGTTCTTCTGGTCGGCCTCCCATCACCCAGCCTCCAAGAACTTGCGTTCGTCCAAAGGTCTGTCGTACGTATCCCAAATTGTATCAAGTCCCTTTCACATCTCCCCTGCCCTCACTGACCTACATTGGTTTCCAGTGTCTGGAAGCCTCCTTATGAAATTCACATCCTCATGTTTACATTGCTCCGCGATCTTGCCCCTCCCTATCTCTGTGACCTCCTCTGGCCCTACAATCTTCTGAGACCTCTGCGCACCTCCAATTCTGCCCATTCCCACGTCGTTCACCCATTGGTGGATGTGTTTTCAGCTGCCCAGGCTCTTGGCTGTCCAGGTATGCCCTTCCCAAAACTCCCCCCTCTCTCTCCTCCCTAAAAAACTACCTCTTTGACCAAGCTTTTGGCCATCTGTCCTAAAATCTCCTATGTGGTTCAGTGTGAAATTCTAACTGATAACACTCCTGTGAAACACTTTAGGACCTCTTACTATATTGAAGATGCTATCTAAATGCGAGCTGTTATCTGTTTTTGGGAGGTGCTGTAAATGGGTGCCTCGTGAGATTAATTAGAAACTAATTGCTGTTTTTGGAAATTGATCCAGATTTACAGCTATGTTCCTTGAAGAAACAAGGTCATATGAAGGTCAGAGAATCTAGTGGGCAACAGCTGCCATTTTCTTGCTCTCAGTTATATGTTAAGTTCTTTCATGCTGAAGTTTGCAGCAGACATGCCCCACGCAAACTATATTCAATCTGGAAATTTAATAGGAGCATCCGTAATCGTGAGGGGTTTTGATAAGAGTAATAGGTTGTCACCGCCGCCATGGTGACCAGGTGACGCAGATTTGAAGCAATGGCATTGGGAACCAAAGCAGGAATAAGGAGAATTAGTTTTACTCATTGAGTTACGATCAGGAATGCACTTCCTGAGAGGGTGCAGCAAACAGTCTCAATGGTAACGTTCAAAATCGAATTGGATAAGCCAGTGAGGAAAGAGCAAGGGTGTGGCTCTCGTTAGAAAGGTAAGAGTTGGCACAGGTACGGTGGCCTGAATGGCCTCCTTCTGAACGATAAGATTCAAAACATTTAGTGGATCACCTGTGGCATTGCTGATGTTGAGTCATCGGCTGCTTTCCCGGAAGATGGTGAGATGTAATCGTGGGCAACATCATTGTGAGCAATGCCAATGATTCTTGGATTGATTCCAGACATAATTGCCTCTGCCGTCAGATATCTACAATTAAGGTGTCATTCACCAAGGCTGCCACTGTCATCTGTCTGGTGTGCAAGTACAGCGAGTAACCATTTCCAAAGTGATAAGCAGTAACCTTTGAGGAAGCGATTTGAGGTCCAACTCAACCCAATGTGGGACTCAAACCCAGCACCTTCCAAACCCACAATCTCTACCACCGCCAAGGCAGCAGCAGATGCACGGGAGCGCCGCCACCGGCGCGTTCCCCTCCACGTCACGCACCATCCCGACTTGGAACTATATCGGCTGTTCCTTCACTGTCGCTGGGTCAAAAGCCTGGAACCCCCCCCCAACAGCGCTGTGGGTACACCTACATCACGCGGACTGCAGCGGTTCAAGAAGGCAGCTCTCCCTCGTCTTCTCAAGGGTCTTAGGGATGGTCAACAAATGCTGGCTCTGCCAGCGACGTCAACAATGTGTGGAAGAATTAATTAGTATTTTCCACAGGATGCTGTTTGGCTCCTGTATAAGCCTACTCAAGGGGTCTAGCACTCACGTTGGGTACTTGCAACTCCTGGACCACCAGATTAGAAGCTTAGTTGCCCGTTTTATGCCTGAAAAATGGACTCTTAACACCCTCGGAATTCTAGGTTACTGCACTTTTGGGAACATTCAGAAAGAGTGCCCACTCTTGTCCTGTCCCCCAGGTGGCATGGCACATTGTCATACCAGCTCATTGTGCCACCATGAGCACCACGCCAAGGAGAGGGAGGTGGAGAGGTTTGTGTCAGAAGGTTGGATGAGGCGGCACGGTAGCGGAGTGGCTGGCACTGCTGCTTCACAGCGCCAGGGACCCGGGTTCGATTCCCGGCTTGGGCCACTGTTTGTGCGGAGTCGGCACATTCTCCCCGTGTCTGCGTGGGTTTCCTCCGGGTGCCCCGGTTTCCACCCACAGTCCAAGAATGTGCGGGTTAGGTGGATCGGTCACGCTAAATTACCCCGTAGAGTCCAAACGTTAGGTGGGAGTTGCTGGGTTACGGGGATAGGTGTGGGCTGAGGTAGGATGCTCTTTCAGGGGCCGAATCTGACTTGATGGGCCGAATGGCCTCCTTCTGCACTGTAGATTCTATGATTCTATGTTTAGAGAGGGAATTCTAGAGCTTGTACAGCCCTGGCAGCTTAAAGAGCATCCAATGGTGGAGTGATGGTAATCAAGGATTAAACCCCACCTCTTTGACTGAGCTCTTGACATAACCCAGTAACCCCACCCAACACTAAAGGCAATTTTGGTCACTGAGGGTAATTTAGCACGGCCAATCCACCTAACCTGCACATCTTTGGACTGTGGGAGGAAACCGGAGCACCCGGAGGAAACCCACGCACACACGGGGAGAACGTGCAGATTCCGCACACAGTTTCCCAAGCTGGGAATCGAACCTGGGACCCTGGAGCTGTGACGCAATTGTGCTATCCACAATGCTACCGTGCTGCCCTAAATGCTGGAAGGTTCCGGGTCTCTGACCTTTCATCACATCTGGGAAAAGCACCTCTCCTGCTGGAACCATTCCAGCATTTTCTGTTTTTATTATAGTCTCTCCCTAAACCCCTCTGCCTGGCTTGTCCCTCAAGACCCCCCTTCAAGCTCACATCCCTGTCCAAGGATTTTGCAACCACGCCCCACCCCCAGCCCTGCGGATTGATCAACCCGCCCCCGTTTCCGGGATCACGTCTCTGTGAACGGCCTGGGGGCGTTTCTCTACCGCGGAGGCACGATACAGAGGCAGGCTTCTCACCCCGCTGCCGTCTTGCTCTTCTCTTGAACTCTTAGGGGTGGTTCAAGTGCAGACCTTCGGCGCCGGCAGTGTGCAGTTTTCCTGCCACATATAAACCTTCCTTCGGGTTCTGAAGCTAGAATGCAACAAACAGAAGACTGAGAAGCAGGAAAGCAAAAGCAATGGACTAAAGATGAATGTTCTGCCCCTTTAAAAACATCATTCCTTCCCTTATTGTCCCCTCTAATCGGACAATGAAAATGAAGATCACTTATTGTCACAAGTAGGCTTCAAATGAAGTTACTGTGAAAAGCCCCTAGTCGCCACATTCTGGCGCCTGTCCGGGGAGGCTGGTACGGGAATTGAACCGTGCTGCTGGCCTGCTTTAAAAGCCAGCGATTTAGCCCAGTGTGCTAAACCAGGCCCTTAACAAGTGGACAATTGTGTTGAGGGGGGGGGGCTCTGTAATCCATTATCTCACTCAGTTCTTGCATGTGTTCTCACTCTACAGACTGGTTGCAGTGCTGTGTGAACAGGCAAGTCAAGGTTAAATTTAATGGACGCAATTTTACTAAAAGGGAACAAAGTTCCATAGCGAGCGGGTTTAGCCACGTGTTGCCCGGTGCTTACAGTGCACAGAAACGCATGGTAATAAAACACCACTCTCGTCAGGTAAGGGGCCACAGTGGGGAACATGTGGCTGAGGCTGCACATTGTCCCATTTTCTATACAAAGGAGCTGCGCTCGCCGGAACTCAGTGCAGTAAGAGATCGGGACGCCAATGGAATCCCAATCTCCAAGGCCCCCAAGGCAACCCTCTACCCACCCCCCCCCCCAAGCCCCAATGCACTACCCCAGCCATCCCCCTCCCACACACCCCAAACACTTACGCACGGCACCCCTGGCCCAGTCACTGGAATTGCGCACAAAAATTGCCAGCTTGGCACAATGTCAGTGCCAGGCTGGCACCCAGGTGGCACTGACAGGGTGCCAGCTTGGCAGTGCCAGGGTACCACCCTGCCCAAAGGGCATGCACGTGGGGGCCTCTGATCCCCTGGGAGACCCCCACAAGTGTCATTTTGACTGGTCCCCATTTCTGGAGACCAGTACCGAATGGCGCTGGCCCGAGTTCTCCGAGGGGAAGGAGATTGACCGCACGCACCCCTCGGGTAACTCGGGAATCTGCACATCAAAGTGAGATGAGCTCTGTCTCTCGCTTTAATATTCAGATTTGCTAAAAAGTGATCCCGCCCACAATGGGTGGGATTTACACTGCAACGTCTCGTGAGATCGGGTTAGATCTCGTGAGGTATTGCGAGCCGAGTCCGGGTAAATCCTGGGAGCGGAGTCTCCCGGCTTCTACCAGCCACACTGCAGCGCGGTGAGCTGCTTTTCAGCCAGTCGATCGCGCCCAATGTTTTTAACATACTTCAAATACGGTCCAGAAGGACGGACCAGGACTGGATAAGGAAGATGAGAAATCATTGCCCGTCACAAAGTGCTTCCAGACACACCTGTATTTGAACCTCCTGCGCTCAAATTGGCCACCTTGTTTTCTTCCAATGTAACATCGAACAAACAAAAAGTACTTAATGGTCCTTTGGAATGTCCTGATTTCAAGGAAGAAGCCCCAGGAATGCATGTTCTTCTGCTCTTTCACCGCCTAAAAGGCACGCACCTTGCCACCTCTATCAAACCAAACAGCAGAAATTGAATTCTACCTCTGCTCCTTCAAGATGCCGCCCATACCTACCCACTATCTGTACCCGCCCCCCCTCCCTACCCACAATACAACCCCTATATCATTTCAAGCAATGGAAATCACATCAAGGTTAGGACTGGACCAGAGCGGCACTGTGGCGCAGTGGTTAGCACTGCTGCCTCACAGCGCCATGGACCCAGGGTTCGATCCCGGCCCCGGGTCGCTGCCCATGTGGAGTTTGCACATTCTCCGCATATCTGCGTGGGTCTCACCCCCACAACCCAAAACCATGTGCAGAGTAGGTGGATTGGCTACGCTAAATAGCCCCTTAATTGGAAAAAAAATAATTGGGTACTCTAAATTTAAAAAAAGGTTAGGGTTGGACCATCATACGAGGGATGCTGATTGGACTATGAAATAGCCTCAGTGTTATAAAACAATGTTATTGGTTTTGCAAGTCTCCATACTCAAAGGTGAGATCCCAAAGGACCGGACACTGCTCCCTGGCCCAGGAAATGCTAAACTCCCCCCAACACAGGCAGAGACATAACTAACTACTGTGGGATTTTTCACCTGTTTTATATTTGGAAGTACAGCTGAGCAAACTCCCCCATCTTGTTGGAAAGCAGGAATACCGTCAATGAATGGGTGCTTGATTACTGCGTATTAAATAATACCTTTAATGCACAAGTCGATAATATTTAAAAAAACAGATGAAGGTGAAAGGATGGATTTGTTTATTTGTTTGTTCTGATTGTTTCCAGTCAGGTGCTCACTGCACCAAAGGAATCTCCCTGAATTTCCCCTCAAGGGTAATTACTCGATTACCCCTCACTCACAGTTCTTCGATATGATAGTAAACCAGCATGTCACGGGTTAATCAGCACCGGGACTAGACTTCCCATCCTGCAGAATCTCAAGAAGACAATGTGATATATTCAATAAGCTTGCTGCTCACTCTAAATCATCCTCCAACAACATCCCCAGACCCCTTCCTTAATCTCCACTCTGCACCCCTTCAATCTGACATCATTCTGACCCCCCACTCCTTCACCCTTCTGCAATCCCTCCCTCGCTCCCCTCCCTCCACTGTTCCCACTCCCTACCTTACTCATACTACAGTCCTCCCTTGCTTTTTATCCTCCCTGACTCCATTTTACCCTCCCTCACTCCCACTCCCCTCACTCCCACAAACACTCCCACTCTCTCTTCCACTCCCCCTCCTTCACCCTACTGTCCAACCTTGACCCCCCCAATCCCTCTCCCTCACCTCACTCCCTGAACCTCAATCCAAGCCCACTATCACTCCCCCAATTTTCCTTTCTCTCCCTCACATGCCATCGTTCTCCTTCTCTCATCCCACTCCCCTGCCCTCACCTCTTTCCCTTCCTGGCCCCCAGTCCACATGCCTTTCCCCCACTCTCATTCCCTCACTCCAGCCTCTCTCAATCTCCACCCTTCCTCCCTTTCGCCTCTTCCCCTCCCTCATTCCGCCCTGTCGTGCACAGCAACTCCTCCTCCATCTCCTCCACTCCCCCTCCCTCACTCCTCCTTCCCTGAATCCCACACCCCCTCGCTTTCTCCACTCCTGTTTCTTCACTCTGCTCTCCCTCACATACCCACTCCACCTCTATCTCCCCCTTTCCCGCCTCACTCTGCCCCCCCTCGCCCCTTCTCCCTTCTGCTCACCACTCCTCCCTTCACCCTCCCTGACCCCCATCCCCTCCTCCTCCCCCACACTGCCCTCCCCCAGCCCCCCCACTCCCTTTCCCTCTCCCCGACTCCTCCCCCTCCACACAGATTCTTTGCTTCAGGATTCAATGCTGTGTGTCGGAACACAGTCCGCCATGTTTTGCTGCACCATCCACCTCCTTTTCTGTTTCCATGGCTTGCGATTTGATGTCATCAAGCGAGGGGAAGAAAGAGTGAAAAGGAAAAACAGAGGAAGTATATCGGGATGGCAAAACACTTCGTAAAAAAGGATATGTGTTGAAGGAACATCGGACGCCCAGTAATCCTCCGAAGGTGAGTATTCTCGAATGGTTTGACTTCACCAACGAATATGCCACTGCAGCAGCACACAGCTCCCTCGCTGTTGCGTAGTCTGGACCTTCAATACTCCTGTGCAACCCGGAGAATCACTTTTTACATTTAATATATATACACACACACACACACGAGAGACATTGAAGTTGATCAACAATGCGTAGATTTTAACCGTTAAAAACATCCAGATGCGGATGCCAATTTAAATATCTGTGACTTGCACTGCAGTGCCTGACCTGATTCCTTCTGGATGTCAGAGAGTGTGTGAGTGTGGTAGAGAAGAGCAGGAGAGAACGAGAGAGAAGGCGACAAGGCAGGGAGTGAGAGAAAGGGGGAGAGAGAAAGAGTGAGAAAGAAAGAGAGAGAGAGCAAGAGGCAGAGAGAGAGAAAATGGTCCAGTTCCAGCACTGCTGTCCGCAGGCACAACCAGATTGTCCGTCCTCTCCTCGCGTCCACAGCCCCTCTCGTACTGCTGTCCTTCACCCTGAGAGGGATGTGCTTGGTAATGGGTAACTGCAGCCGATAAGCACAGAGCGATGAGAATATGGGACTGGAGAAACAAAATCCCATTGTCACAAGCTATTCCTGTGCTATTAGGCTGCTGATGCATCTCTTCTGCAGGCTGATTCCTGCCACTCGTTGGTGATAATCGCTCCAACAAGGCTTTACTGCTGAGATTTCACAAGCGCCCATGGGTTTCCTTTCCATCCTCCTGTTTTCGGCAGAGCTCCGCGTGTGCTCCCGATTTGAGCACTGACACAGCGGTGCCTCCTCTCCGAGCTGCCTTGCCTCCTTGCTGCTGCTCTTCCTGCTGCACTGACGCAGAATATCTACTGCAGGAAAGCTGAACACGGCCACAGCTCTGGAGGAGCGAGCAGCACTGTGCGTGACATAGGGAGTCAGCTGATTTTCAGCAGTGTTGTTTCTCATCTGACCAGCGACCCCCCCCCCCCCATCCAAGTGCACGAATGTGTGCGCGCACGCATGCACGCATTCCGCTGCACACATAGTCATGCAACTGTGAACAGTCTGTAATGGGGTTGTATGTACGCAAACATGCATGACTGTGAGAGCGAATGTGTGCGAGTATACATGAGTGTGAGTGTGTACATGTGATGTTTGTGTATGTGAATGTTTGTTTTTAAAATCGTTCACGAGATGCAGGCGTCACTGGCTGAATTTTTATCATTCATCTCTGAGGACATTTAAGATCCAACCGCATTGCTGTCACATTTAGGTCAGACCAGGCAAGGATGGCAGATTTCCTTCCCTGAAGGGCATTAGTGAACCAGATGGGTTTTATGGGTCATCGTGAGACTTTGAATTCCAGATTTCTATTGAACTCAAATTTCGCCATGGAGTGATTCGAACCTGGGTCCCCAGAGCATGACCCTGGGTCACCAGATTACTAGTCCAGCAGCAATACCAGCACGCCACTGCCTCCCATTGCGCACATGTGAGAGAAGTCGGAATGTGGGGCAGAGAGAAGTAGCAAAATCCTGCCACCAATCAGTCTCCACCATGTAGCAAAACCCAGACACCAATCAGTCTCCATCATGTAGCAAAACCCAGACACCAATCAGTCTCCACCATGTAGCAAAACCCAGACACCAATCAGTCTCCACCATGTAGCAAAACCCAGGCACCAATCAGTCTCCACCTGTAGCAAAACCCAGACACCAATCAGTCTCCACCATGTAGCAAAACCCAGACACCAATCAGTCTCCACCATGTAGCAAAACCCAGACACCAATCAGTCTCCACCATGTAGCAAAACCCGGACACCAATCAGTCTCCACCTGTAGCAAAACCCAGACACTAATCAGTCTCCACCATGTCGCAAAACACAGACACCAATCAGTCTCCACCTGTCGCAAAACCCAGACACCAATCAGTCTCCACCGGTAGCAAAACCCAGACACCAATCAGTCTCCATCATGTAGCAAAACCCAGACACCAATCAGTCTCCACCTGTAGCAAAACCCAGACACCAATCAGTCTCCACCATGTAGCAAAACCCGGACACCAATCAGTCTCCACCTGTAGCAAAACCCAGACACCAATCAGTCTCCACCATGTAGCAAAACCCAGACACTAATCAGTCTCCACCTGTAGCAAAACCCAGACACCAATCAGTCTCCACCTGTAGCAAACCCCAGTCACCAATCAGTCTCCACCATGTAGCAAAACCCAGACACCAATCAGTCTCCACCATGTAGCAAAACCCAGACACCAATCAGTCTCCACCATGTAGCAAAACCCGGACACCAATCAGTCTCCACCTGTAGCAAAACCCAGACACTAATCAGTCTCCACCATGTAGCAAAACCCAGACACCAATCAGTCTCCACCTGTCGCAAAACCCAGACACCAATCAGTCTCCACCTGTAGCAAATCCCAGACACCAATCAGTCTCCACCGGTAGCAAAACCCAGACACCAATCAGTCTCCACCTGTAGCAAAACCCAGACACCAATCAGTCTCCACCATGTAGCAAAACCCAGACACCAATCAGTCTCCACCTGTAGCAAAACCCAGACACCAATCAGTCTCCACCATGTAGCAAAACCCAGACACCAATCAGTCTCCACCATGTAGCAAAACCCGGACACCAATCAGTCTCCACCTGTAGCAAAACCCAGACACTAATCAGTCTCCACCTGTAGCAAAACCCAGACACCAATCAGTCTCCACCTGTAGCAAACCCCAGTCACCAATCAGTCTCCACCATGTAGCAAAACCCAGACACCACTCAGTCTCTACCTGTAGCAAAACTTGGACACCAATCAGTCTCCACCATGTAGCAAAACCCAGACACCAATCAGTCTCCACCATGTAGCAAAACCCAGACACTAATCAGTCTCCACCTGTAGCAAAACCAGACACCAATCAGTCTCCACCATGTAGCAAAACCCAGACACCAATCAGTCTCCACCATGTAGCAAAACCCGGACACCAATCAGTCTCCACCATGTAGCAAAACCGAGACACCAATCAGTCTCCACCTGTAGCAAAACCCGGACCCCAATCAGTCCCCACCTGTAGCAAAACCCAGACACTAATCAGTCTCCACCTGTAGCAAAACCCAGACACCAATCAGTCTCCACCATGTAGCAAAACCCAGGCACCAATCAGTCTCCACCATGTAGCAAAACCCGGACCCCAATCAGTCCCCACCGGTAGCAAAACCCAGACACCAATCAGTCTCCACCATGTAGCAAAACCCAGACACCAATCAGTCTCCACCTGTAGCAAAACCCAGACACTAATCAGTCTCCACCTGTAGCAAAATCCAGACACCAATCAGTCTCCACCATGTAGCAAACCCCAGACACCAATCAGTCTCCACCATGTAGCAAAACCCAGACACCAATCAGTCTCCAAATGTAGCAAACCCCAGACACTAATCAGTTTCCACCTGTAGCAAAACCCAGACACCAAACACTCCCCACCTGTAGCAAAACCCAGACACCACTCAGTCTCTACCTGTAGCAAAACCCAGACACCAAACAGTCCCCACCTGTAGCAAAACCCAGACACCACTCAGTCTCCACCTGTAGCAAACCCCAGTCACCAATCAGTCCCCATCATGTAGCAAAACCCAGACACTAATCAGTCTCCACCTGTAGCAAAACCCAGACACCAATCAGTCTCCACCTGTAGCAAAACCCGAACACCAATCAGTCTCCACCTGTAGCAAAACCCGGACACCAATCAGTCTCCACCTGTAGCAAAATCCAGACACTAATCAGTCTCCACCTGTAGCAAAACCCAGGCACCAATCAGTCTCCACCTGTAGCAAATCCAGACACTAATCAGTCTCCACCTGTAGCAAAACCCAGGCACCAATCAGTCTCCACCTGTAGCAAAACCCAGACACCAATCAGTCTCCACCATGTAGCAAAACCCAGACACCAATCAGTCTCCACCTGTAGCAAAACCCAGACACCAATCAGTCTCCACCTGTAACAAAACCCAGACACCAATCAGTCTCCACCTGTAGCAAAACCCAGACACCAATCAGTCTCCACCATGTAGCAAAACCCAGACACCAATCAGTCTCCACCATGTAGCAAAACCCAGACACCAATCAGTCTCCACATGTAGCAAACCCCAGTCACCAATCAGTCCTGATTATACATAGATATACATAGAATTTACAGTGCGGAAAGGAGGCCATTCGGCCCATCGAGTCTGCACCGGCTCTTGGAAAGAGCACCCTACCCAAGGTCAACACAGTAACCCCACCCAACACTGAGGGCAATTTTGGACATTTAGGGCAATTTATCATGGCCAATCCACCTAACCTGCACATCTTTGGACTGTGGGAGGAAACCGGAGCACCCGGAGGAAACCCACGCACACACGGGGAGGATGTGCAGACTCCACACAGACAGTGACCCAAGCCGGAATCGAACCTGGGACCCTGGAGCTGTGAAGCGATTGTGCTATCCACAATGCTACCGTGCTACCATTATAGGAAGGATGTGGAAGCATTGGAAAGGTTGTAGGGGAGATTTACAAGGATGTTGCCTGGTATGGAGGGAAGATCTTACGAGGAAAGGCTGAAGGACTTGAGGCTGTTTTTGTTACAGAGAAGAAGGTGAAGAGGTGACTTAATAGAGACATACAAGATGATCAGAGGATTAGATAGGGTGGACATTGAGAGCCTTTCCCTCAGATGATGATGTTCAGCACGAGGGGACATCACTTTAAATTGAGGGGAGACAGAAATAGGACAGATGTCAGAGGTGGATTCTTTACTCAGAGAGTAGTAAGGACGTGGAATGCCCTGCCTGCAACAGTAGTGGACTCGCCAACACTAAAACGCATTCAAATGGTCATTGGATAGGCATATGGACGATAAGGAAATAGTGTATGTGGGCTTTAGAGGGGTTTCACAGGTCGGCGCAACATCGAGGGCCGAAGGGCCTGTAGTGCGCTGTAATGTTCTATGTTCTAGGTCTCCACCTGTAGCAAACCCCAGACACCAATCAGTCTCCACCTGTAGACAATCCCCAGACACCAATCAGTCTCCACCTGTAGCAACCCCAGTCACCAATCAGTCTCCACCTGTAGCAAACCCCAGACACCAATCAGTCTCCACATGTAGCAAAACCCAGACACCAATCAGTCTCCACCATGTAGCAAACCCAGACACCAATCAGTCTCCACCTGTAGCAAACCCCAGACAACAATCAGTCTTCCACCATGTAGCAAAACCCAGACACCAATCAGTCTCCACCATGTAGCAAAACCCAGACACCAATCAGTCTCCGCCATGTAGCAAAACCCGAGGACACCAATCAGTCTCCACCTGTAGCAAAACCCAGACACCAATCAGTCTCCACCTGTAGCAAACCACTCCCCACCTGGGGTTTGGCTCTGGTGACGGGGGTTGTCTGATGCGGTCGAGGCTGTTGATGGCCTATCCGGAGGCCACAGACTAACGCAGAGACCTGCTACAACGACTCCTACACAGCGACCAGGCAGAATCGGGAGGCTGCACAACATGTGCGCCAGAGCCAACATGCCAGGACACTCCTGATCGCCTCCAGGTTCGCCGACCAGGAGGGTGGGTGGCGAGGGGGTGGGAGGTCACCGCATCCTAACCCCAAACTCCCTCACTCCCCCCCCCCATCTCCACCCCACACGCTTGGGTGTTGGATGCTCCTCGAGTGTCCCAGGTAGCATGGTGCACCTGTTCTGCCCTTTCCCCACCAAATGTGCCAGGGAAGGAGGGGGGGGAGGGGCGGAGTCCGAGGTGCTGCAGTGTTCAGAACATTCCCTGCGGGAGTCACGGCACGGGGCCCCATCTTCTCCTCTTCCCTCGGAGTGCCCGATGGCCCCGGGCTGCCCATGGCACCGACGTTCCAGCTATGCCTGCTGTAAACTGCGGCCAAGCCTCAGGAGCGCCGCTCCAATGTCCTCGTGCCTCTGGCACATGGCTGCCTGTGAAAGGACAGCCCTGTCCTAGACCTTGGCCACCACCTGCACAGAATGCCACTGGCCTTGGACATGCTGATCCATAGTCAAAATCATCCCCCCCTAATACCTCCACTGCAAACTCCACCCCGGTGCCGTGCTGGCCTGGATGGCGCACGGGTGGGCACCACCTCTGCAGTCGGACTCCTCAACTCCACCGTAGGTGCTGGATGCTCGCGGCAACCCCTCATGTGGTCTCGTGGCTCCGCGGCTGCATCTCCACGATCGATGGGACTGTCCAAAGCCCGACTGGATGGCAGCTGGTCCCTGGGGTCGGCCCGCCCTCCGACCGGCTGCCTCCTCGGGTGCTCCTACCACATCTGCTGTACCGGATTATCTGTGTGGTGCACACAGATAGTGTCCCATGAGCCTCTTCCCTGACGCGGCAACTGAGGTGAGTGTGGTGAGTGTCAAGGATAGTAGTGGAAAGTTGTGTGTGGAATCAGAGGAGATAGGGGAAGCGTTAAATGGATATTTTCGTCAGTGTTGTTTATATTGGAGAAAGACAATGTTGTCGAGGAGAACACTCAGGTTCAGTCGACCAGGCTAGATGAATTGAGGTTCAAAAGGAGGAACCCGGGTCCCTGGCGCTGTGAGGCAGCAGTGCTAACCACCAACGCCACCTAACCCCACTTCAGCAGCATCGCTGGTACACCTCTTCGCCCTCTCCCGATTCCCCATCCCTTCCCACTCACCAGCATTCAGACTGCCCCTTCCTTGCCTCCTGGGCAACATCCTTCTGGTTCTCTTTCCCCTGTTCCTAACTCCTGAGTCAGCGAATCCACACAGCTTCAGTGACACTGTGACACGCCACAGTGGATGAAAATTAAACCCATTGAATTCATTTTATCATCATTCCAGCCTCCCGAACAATATCCTTCACAAAGTGTGTGTAAATTCTGTTTCATGAGATTTCCTGATCTGTCGTTGATTTAACCATCGTTAATAAATGCTGCCCCACTGCTCTGATTTCAAAAAGCAAAGCCTCGTTCACTCGATTGACATTGTTTCCACTGACCTTCCAGAAACTTCGAGAAAATGTTCATTTGATTTGATTTGATTTATTATTGTCACATGTATCAGTATACAGTGAAAAGTATTGTTTCTTGCATGCTGTACAAACAATGCATACCGTACATAGGGAAAGAAGGAGAGACTGCAGAATGTAATGGGCGGGATTCTCCGACCGCCCGCCGGGTCCGAGAATCGCCAGGGGCCGGCGTCAATCCCGCCCCCGCTGTGTCCCGAATTCTCCGCCACCCGGGATTCGGCAGGGGCGGCAATCGTGCCGCGTGGGTCGGCGGGCTCCCCGCGGCGATTCTCTGGCCCGCGATGGGCCGAAGTCCCGCCGCTGACAAGCCTCTCCCGCCGGCATGATTAACCCACCTACCTTACCGGCGGATTGGCGGCGCGGGTGGGCGCCAGGGTCCTGGAGGGGGGGGCGTGCGGGGGCGATCTGACCCCGGGGGGGGGGGTGCCCCCACGGTGGCCTGGCCCGCGATCGGGGCCCACCGATCGCCGGGTGGGCCTGTGCCGTGGGGGCACTCTTTTCTTCCGCCATCGCCATGGTCTTCACCATGGCGGAGGTGGAAGAGACCCCCTCCCCTGCGCATGTGCAGACTTACGCCGGCCGGCGAAGTCCTTTCGGCCCCGGCTGGCATGGCGCCAAAGGTTTGTTCACGCCAGCCGGCGGAGTGGGAACCACTCCGGCGTGGGCCTAGCCGTCAATGTAAAGGCTTGGCCCCTAAAGGTGCGGAGGACTTCCGCACCTTTGGGGCAGCCCGACGCCGGAGTGGTTCACGCCACTCCAACACGCTGGGACCCCCCGCCCCGCGGGTAGGGGAGCATCCCGGGCCAAGTTTACAGTTATAGCAAGGTGTAGAGATAAGATCAACTTAATGTGAGGTCGGTCCATTCAAAAATCTGATAGCAGTAGTCAATGCTGTTCTTGAGTCGGTTGGTACGTGACCTCAAACTTTGGTATCTTTCCCTGACGGAAGAACGTGGAAGAGAGTATGTTCGGGGCGCGTGGGGTCCTTAATTATGCTGGCTGCCCTTTCCGAGGCCAGTGGGGAATGTAGACAGAGTCGATGGATGGGAGGCTGGTTTGCGTGATGGACTGTGCTAATTCACGACCTTTTGTAATTTCCTGCGGTGTTGCACAGAGCAGGCTCCATACCAAGCTGTGATACAACAGGAAGAATGCTTTCTATGGTGCATCTGTAAATGTTGGTGAGAGTCATAGAACATGGATTAGAACATAGAACATAGAACGTACAGCACAGTACAGGCCCTTTCGGCCCACAATGTTGTACGAACTAGTCTGAAACTAAGATCAAATCAACCTACCCCCAATCATTCTAGTGCACTCCATATGCCGATCCAATAACCGCTTGAAAGTTCCCAAAGTGTCCGACTCCACTACCATAGCTGGGAGTGCGTTCCAGGCCCCAACCACTCTCTGAGTAAAGAACCTACCTCTGACATCCCTCCTATATCTTCCACCATGAACTTTATAGTTATGCCCCTTGTAACAGCTACAGCCACCCAGCGTCGGCCCTAGGATTGCTGGTTGCCCCGGTAAGCTGAACTTCGGCGCCCTTGGGGGGGGGGCCCGAGACGGGGGGGCGGGGCTGAGGCGGGGGGCGGGGCCGAGGCGGGGCGGGCGGACCCGAGGGGGGTCGGGGGGGCGGACCCGAGGGGGGTGCAGGGGGGGGCGGACCCGAGAGGGGGGGGGCGCGGGGGCGGGGGACCCGAGGGGGGGGGCGGACCCGCGGGGGGGGGGCAGGGGACCCGAGGGGGGGGGCGGGGGACCTGAGGGGGGGGGGCGGACCCGCGGGGGGGACCGCGGGAGGGGGGGCGGGGGGGCGGACCCGCGGGGGGGGACCGAGGGAGGGGGGGCAGGGGGGGCGGACCGAGGGGTGGGCGGACCGAGGGGGGGGCGGACCGAGGGGGCGGACCGCGGGGGAGGGCGGCCACCGCACATGCGCTGGTTGGCACCGGCCCAACTGCGCATGCGCGGGACCCGAGTCTCTGGCGCCCCCTAGCACATGGCGCCCCGGGCGACTGCCCGAGTTGCCGGTGCCTTGAGCCGGCCCTGCATCCACCCGAGGAAAAAGTCGCAGAACGTCCACTCTATCTATCCCTCTCATCATCTTATACACCTCAATTATCTCACCTCTCATCCTCCTCTGCTCGAATGAGAAAAGCCCGAGCGCCCTCAACCTTTCCTCATAAGGCCTACCCTCCAATCCAGGCAGCATCCTGGCAAATTTCCTTTGCACCCTTTCCAATGCTTCCACATCCTTCCTGTAATGAAGTGACCATAAAGGATTGAGAATTGTGATACCAATCACGTATTTTATTCATTTTTCTTTCTGTTGCAACAAACTTAATTCAAAAACATCCAATACATTTAAAATAGTTGCAACATGTAATCTATGAAAAGGTTGTTTTTTAAAAGAAGCTGACATTGTGGGGAACAAAATAGAATTTTCGTCTCTGAGTTCTTGACAATGAAATGAACAGTTTTCAAATAGGGATTAAAGCTTTGGATGATTATGCAAAATGGAGTGGTGGGACTTGGGGGAAAAGGTGGAAAAACTGGGATGATGCACAGCAAAAACATGATGTTGTTCAAATAGATTTTGTACCTCTGTCAATATGATTCATAATAAAGTACAGGTCAAATAACACTGACCTGATAGGTGACATGCCGAATTTCCTCAGTCTTCTGCGAAAGTAGAGTCGTTGGTGGCTTTCTTAACTATAGTGTTGGCATGGGGGATCCAGGACAGGTTGTTGGTGATTTGAACACCTAAAACCTTGATGCTCTCGACCCTTTCTACTTGGTTCCATTGATTTAGACAGGGGCATGTTCTCCACTACGCTTCCTGAAGTCGATGACAATCTCCTTAGTTTTGTTGACATTGAGGGACAGATTAAAGAATCTTTTGTGTTAATCGTTCAACCAGCGCATTCACCATCTCCCCCCCCCCCCCCCCCCCCAACCCCACCCCCACCCCCCCTGCGGCACCAACCACCATCTATCCCACAACAGTTTACAACAAATGCCTGTGGGATTTGACTGAGAACTCTCTGTTGCCACCTCATGGTTATATTTAAATATTTAATAGGTTGACGTGATTGAACTGGTCATTCGAGGGAGTAAGGTCTGTATGAACAGGATAAAGGGGGAAATAAAAGGCAGAAGGGAAATTATAGCACTTTTCACAATCACTGAATGTCTCAAAGTGGTTTCACAGCCAATGAAGTACTTTTGAAATTTAGTCACTGTCATCATGGAGGAAACCGATAGACCGCACAGCAAGATCCCAGAAGCAGCGTCCGGGTAACAAACCAGATTATCTGTTTCTGCGATGTCAATTGAGGAGTAAATATTGACCAGAGCACTGGAACTAACCCCTCTGCTTTTCCTGAAAATAGTGCAATGGGATTTATTACATCCAGCTAGGATGGAAGATGGAGCCTTGCCAGTCAGCACCAGCAGCAGTGCAGCACTGGGGGCTCAGCACCAGCAGCAGTGCAGCACTGGGGGCTCAGCACCAGCAGCAGTGCAGCACTGGGGTGTCCGCACCGCCACCAGTGCAGCACTGGGGGCTCAGCACCAGCAGCAGTGCAGCACTGGGGGCTCAGCACCAGCAGCAGTGTTGCACTGGGGCATCCGCACCATCGACAGCGTTGCTCTGGGGCGTCAGCCTTGATTTTTGTTCTCAAGCATTGGAGCTTGTCTTGATTTGGAACCTCAGAGGCAAGAGCGCCACTAACTGAGCCGCAGCCAATCCACACGAGGTGAATGTATCAGTGGGTAGATGGTGAAACGCTTGCTGAGACTCTGCCTCACAACATCAAAGCTGAAGGATAGAGCAATTGTTCACATTTGGTGAGCTGACAGTCTGTCCCGTTGCTTGACTCCACCTCTGTCACTCCCGAGCCCCTCTCCTTGATCTGAGGAAAGATATTCTGACTTTGGAGGCCGTTCAGAGAAGATTCACTGGATTGATCCTGGACATGGAGAGATTTTCTTGTGAGGCGAGGTTGAGGAGATTGTTCATGTGCTCATTGGAGTTTCGAGGAATGAGAGGCGACCTTATTGAGACATATCGGATTCTCAGGGGGTTTGACAGGGTCAATGCTGAGAGGATGTTTCCTCTTGTGGGAGAGTCTAGGACCAGAGGGCACAATCTCAGAGTAAGGGGTGGTCCACTTGAGACAGAGATGAGGAGGAATTTCTTCTCTCAGAGGGGAGTGAATCTGTGGAATTCTTTACCGCAGAGAGCTGTAGAGGCTCGGTCGTTAAGTATGTTCAAGGCTGAGACAGGCATTAATCAGTGAGGGAATCAAGGGGTACGGGGGTAAGGCGGGAAATGAGGATTATATCAGATGAGCCATGATCTCATTGAATGGCGGAGCAGACTTGATGGGCCGAATGGCCCACTCCTGCTCCTCACATTTTTATAGTCTTATCATAGAATAGGCTAGAACTTCACTGCAGAAAGGAGAACATTCAGCCCATCACAATAGAAAGAGCGGGATTCTCCGTGCCACCAGCCCCGTTTTCCGACATGACACGCCCCCACCGGCAGTGGGATCCTCCTCTCCGGCAGCCGGCCAATGTGGTTTCCCATCATGGCCACCCCACGCCATCGGGAACCCAGTGGCGTGGGTGTGGCTGCTGGCGAAGCGGAGAATCCCGCTGGACAGGTATCCCGCAGGCTATCTTTCCCACCCCTGCACCTTTTCCTGTTCAATAGCAATGCTGGATTGGCCTCCATTACTGTTTCCGGTTATATCCATGACCTCACAACCATACATTCAACAAACATCCCTCCAACTCTCCCCCTGTCTCCCGGTGACAATCTTAAATTGATGTCCTCACCGACCCATTTTTCTTCTTTATCTTATCAAGGCTGTAAATAATATTTCACATCTGTACCTTCACCCTCTGTGTCCTGTTAGGAACAGTAGCTGTTTGTCCTCTCCTCACAGTAACACCTCTCACCTTCATGAATCTCTCCTTGATTTCTCAGGTTCAGTCTCAAATGTCTTCCCTTCCCCCTCAGCCCCAACTCCCGATCACAGTGTCTTACACTGGGCTCTAATTACACAGGCCCTAGCACCACACAGGCATTTCACCTTTCTTCATGTCTCAGTGTCGACAAGCTATTTAACTCTTGGGGCATCAGAGTCAAGCAGATTCCTATTTTGACCAAACACATATACACTTTCAAGCACACACTCACACACACTCACATAAACATACGCACATATACACACACACATATACACACACACACACATGTACACACATACACACACACTCACATACACACACATATACACACACACATGTACACACATACACACACACTCACATACACACACATATACACACACACATATAAACACACACATATACACACGCATACACACACACACATATACATACATACACACACATATACACACACATACACACACACACACACATATACATACACACACATATGCACACACACATATATACACACACATACACACGCACATGTACACACACACATGTACACACACACACATGTACACACACATACACACATACACATACACATATACACACACACACATATAAACACACACACATATGTACACGTACACACATTCACACATTCAAACACACCCACATACACACACAAATACACACGCATACACATTTTGCATGTCCACTTTACAATTGTGAGAGGTGAAGCCTCTGTAGGTGAGTTCTGATGAAAACTCACAGAGCTGAAACGTTAACATTTTTTCTGCCTTTACAGATGCTGCCATGCCTGCTGAGTATTTCCAGCATTTTCTGTTTCCTTAGTATCCCACTGTGCCACTCTGTGCCACCACAGCATTCAGGTTAACAACAACTTGCATTTACGTGGCACCTTTAACGAAGGAGATGGTGTTACCAGCCAGAGAATTGACATGAGCCAAAGAACAAAAGATTTGCATTTGCATAGCTCTTGTCACTATCAGCCGATGTCCCAAAGGGCTTTACAATTCAAGACCCAATTCTCTTTTGAAAGTTCCGATTGAATCCACCCAATCAGGCAGCGCAATCCAGATCATCGTAACCTGCTGCGTAAAGACATAAATTCTTCCCGCCGCCTCTGGTTCTTTTGCCAATTATCTTAAATCTGCGCCCCCTGGTTACCCACTCTGTTGCCATCGGAGACAGCTTCTCGTATTTGTTTAATCTAAAATAATCATTTTCAATTTTTTTCCTTTCTGCTGTGCAATATCCTGTTCCAGGAAGTATGTGTGGCTGGCAGGCGAACAGAAGTGATAGAGATCGGACGGGTAGAACTGGGAACTGCAATCAACAGCGCTGCTTACTGACTCCACAGTGCAGTCCCCCAGGAGAGATGCCAGTCTGTAAAGTCTCCCCAAGATAATATGCTTATTGTCACACATAGGCTTCAATGAAATGAAATGAAAATCACTTATTGTCACAAGTAGGCTTCAATGAAATTATTGTGAAAAGGCACTGTGAAAAGCCCCTAGCCGCCACATTCCGGCAGCTGTTCGGGGAGGCCGGTATGGGAATTGAACCCGCGCTGCTAGCCTTGTTCTGCATTTCAAGCCAGCTGTTTAGCCCACTGTGCTAAACCAGCCCCTTCCGTTCAATGAAGGATTGAAGGGGCAGAGGTTCTGTGGTTAGAAACCTGGCTAAGAGAGACTGGAAACAGACAGGGGCAGTGAACGGGTATGCCTCCCAGTGCCCGAAAGGATGGTGGGATTAGATTGGATAATAACGCTCAACTTGATCAAACCTATGCGACTGGGAGGTGCAATTCGACCTGGTTGGCTCTGTTATTGTTTATTTTTCTCCTTGCCAATTGGGCTATTTCTGGTTATTTTGATGTCAAACGCAACACCCAAGAAAAGGAACGCTTCGCTTGACTTTGGAAATAGGTTTTAATTCAGAGAACTCCGACCTTTAAAGAAAAGGGCCGGCTCGTGATTCGGCCTACCCCAGAAGGGAATGACAGTAAAACAGGAGAATGGGAATGCTGGTCTAAGTGGGTCTTGTATACTTTAAACTGGAACACCAGCAAAACAGGGAAATTAAAGTTGGCATTGTCCTTGAGGACCACTCTCCCCTTTTGAGGAGGGTGGAGGGGGGGGGGGGGGGGGGGGGAGCTGACTGGTGGTGATTTAACCCAGGGGCCACCACACCTCAGGAGAGGGGCAAGGTTGAGAAGGTGGGGGCCTTCATGAATAATCTCAGACAGTACAGGGATTGAACCTGCACTGTTAGCATCGCTTCACATCACGGACCAGCCTTCAAGCCAACTGAACAAGCCGACAGTCCATGCTGGGTTTTTTTTTCCCCCAATAATAATCTTTATTGGCGAAAGTAGGTTACATTAACAATGCAATGAAGGTACGGTGAAAAGCCCCGAATCGCCACACTCCGGCGCCTGTTCGGGTGCAGAGAGGGAGAATTCAGAATGTCCAATTCACCTAACAGCACGTCTTTCAGGACTTGTGGGAGGAAACCGGAGCGCCAGGAGGAAACCCACGCAGACACGGGGAGAGCAAGCAGACTCCACACAGACAGCGACCCAAGCCGTGAATCGAACCTGGGACCCTGGCGCTGTGAAACAACAGTGCTAACCACTGTGCGACCGTGGAAAATGCAGGGAAGCTGGGACTCATTTGAAAGGGCTGGCCGAGGCAGGATGGGCCGAACGTGCTTCGCCTGTGCTGCACCATGGCTCTAACGTGACGAGCGTCTCTTTTCCATTAACACGTTGAAAACTGCAGCCTCGGCTGCAAGGCACTAATGAAATCCTACCTTGGCTATCACTGGCATTCACGTTGACAGCTTGCAAACAATTTAGAGAAAAAAAAAAATTGATGACCTTCATAACTAAAAGCACAATGATTGACAGGACTTGTTGTTGGATCTGAGCCAGAACTGCCATTTTGACTCAGCTGTGTAGCACAAGAATAAGAAATCCTCCCCTCCCCCCATCCTCCCATCCCCCACCAGCACCCCTTCCACAGTCTGAATGTGTTGCCACAGCAATATGTGTTAGAGATAAGATATTCTCCGATGTGTTACTGTACCTGAACCCGATGAAAAGTAAAGGACTTTAAAAAGAATACTAATCAATAATACAATAACTTAATTCCAAATTGAGGCGATGACATTTCGAATGGCACTCACGAATAGAATACATTAGATTTGAAAGTAATTTTACTGTAATGCTGAAATAAAGGATTAGATTCCCTTAACCGTGGAGACAAAACAACAGTTTTGTTTATGTAGCACCTTTTAACGCAATGAAACATCCCGAGGGGCTTCACGGAAATTTTAAATCACGCCCAAGAAGGGGATATTTGGGCTGGTGACCTCGGCCCCGGCAATGGGGTGCGTTGAAGGAGCATCTTAAAGGAGGAAAGAGAGAGAATTTATTATAAAGGATGGGATTAACTGGACACTTAAAAATAATTGGGAAAATTGGACAGAGTCAACATGGATTTATGAAAGAGAAATAATTTTTGACAAGCTATTTGGGAATTCTTTGAGGATATTATTAGATGGATTGGACATGATAAATTGCCCTTAGTGTCCAAAATTGCCCTTAGTATTGGGTGGGGTTACTGGGTTATGGGGATAGGGTGGAGGTGTTAACCTTGGGTAGGGTGCTCTTTCCAGGAGCCGGTGCAGACTCGATGGGCCGAATGGCCTCCTTCTGCACTGTAAATTCTATGATCTATGATCTATGAAGATCGAGGCGAAGGGAATTCCGGAGCTCAGCGACTGGGCAGCTGAAGAGGCGCTTGGCCACCGATGACTGGATCAGTGAAAATCGGGAATGCGCAAGAGATGCGATATGGACATAAAGCATCGTCTGAGGGAATGCGATTCGGGCAGGGACAATTACAGAACCACGTCAGAAGTGGTTAGATTTTGTTCTCTGCGTTCCACTGAGGTGAAGGCTTCTCAAAGGGGTTACAGACGAAGGTAGAACAGTATTGTCACTGGCCTGGCGATTCAGAGATCCGGGATAATACTCCGGGGACCTGGGTTTGAATCCCGCCACGCAGATGGTGGAAATTGAATCCAATAAATATCTGGAGTTAGAAGTGTTAACGATGTCTAATTTCTGTCCTTCCCAGAAGGAAATCTGCCCTCCTTACCTGGTCTGACCTACATGTGCCAAAGTTGGGAGCTCTGTCTCAGAGACTAGTCAAGCAACAGATTGTCATACTCACGGTACCATAGCTTACAGCTAATGTCCCAGACACGGCTATCCCCATCGCGGGATCAACCCTGGTTCAATGAAGAGTGCAAGCAGGCATGAAAGGCCAACAACAGGGACACCAAATAATGAAGTGTCGGCCTGGTGAAGCTACAATACAGGCTACTTGTGTGGCCAACAGCGTTAGCAACAAGTAATGTACAGAGCTAAGCGATCCTCTAACCAATGGATTAGATCTGCAGTCCTGACACATGTGGACTATTAAGCAACTCTCTGGAGGAGGAGGCACCACACATATCCCCATCCTCAATGGTGGAGGAACCCAGCATATCTGTGCAAAAGACAAGCTTGAGCCATATGCAACAATCTACAGCCAGAAGTGCCGAGTGGATGATCCATCTCGGTCTGCTCCGGACGCCCCCAGCATCACAGATGTCAGTCTTCAGCCAATACGATCCACTCCACGTGATACCAAGAACTGACTGAAGACACTGGATGCAGCAAAGACTATGGGGCCTGACAATATTCCGGCAATAGTACTGAAGGCTTGTGCTCCAGAACTTTGTCACACCCCTAGCCAAGCTGCTCCAGTACAGCGACAACACTGGCATCCAACCGGCAATGAGGAAAATTGTTCCAGTGTGTTCTGTGCACAAGAAACACGACAAATCCAACCCAGCCAATCAGTCTACTCTCCAGCATCAGCAAAGTGATGGAAGGAGTCGTCAGCAGTGCTATCAAGCGGTACTTACTCAGCAATAACCTACTCATGGATACTCAGATTGGGTTCCGCCAGGGTCACTCAGCTCCTGACCTCATTACAGCCTTGGTTCAAACATGGGCAAGAGAGCTAAGCTGAGGTGAGAGTGACTGCCCTTGACAACAAGGCAGCATTTGACCAAGTAAGGCATCAAGGAGCCCTAGCAAAACTGGAGTCAATGGAAATCAAGGGAAAATCTCTCCACTGGTTGGAGTCATGCCTGACACGAAGGAAAATGGTTGTGGTGGTTGGAGGTCAATCATCTCAGTCCCAGGACACCACTGCTGTAGTTTCTCAGGGAAGTGTCCCAGGCCCAACCATCTACAGCTGCTTCAACAATGACCATCCATCATCAGTCAGAAGTGGGGATGCCTGCTGATGGCTGCACAATGTTCAGCACCATGTGGCTCTGTCTTGAAAATTAGACAGATCGAGAATGCCCAATATTTGATGAAGATCAGGTGATCTTTTTACCCAGTGTCCTGACCAATATTTATCTGTCAACCGACATGTTTGAAAAAAAAAGATGATCTGATCAATATCGCATTACTTTTAGTGGGATCTTTCTGTGTGCAATTTGGCTGCCACATTTCGCACACATCAACAGTGACTACACTCTGAGAAGTGCTTCTTGGCTGTAAAGTGCTTTGAGCTACCCCAAGATTATGGGCTGGTTTAGCTCACAGGGTTAAATCGCTGGCTTTTAAAGCAGGCCAGCAGCACGGTTCAATTCCTGTACCAGCCTACCCGGACAGGCGCCGGACTGTGGCGACTAGGGGCTTTTCACAGTAACTTCATTGAAGCCTACTCCTGACAATAAGCGATTTTCATTTCATTTTTTTATTTTCATGTTCAAACATTGTCCAGGTGAATGATCTTCAATTCCTAAATGCTGCAGGAAAATCCAGGGCGGTTGGCCTGGTTGTCTGGAGGCATTGAATCCTTAGGCCTGTGCCCCATGCTCCCCAATGACGTGTGGTCACCTGGCATGTAATCTCGGCCTACCCTTTACCTGGCCCACTGGCCATCGCCTGCTAGTTCATCCTCATCATCCATAGCTCTGCCCTTCCTCACTCCTTCACCTATCCTCGCTTTCCCAGCTTTATCGTTTTTGCGCATTATGTTGGGAAAATCAGCAGGTGGTGTCAGTTTATTAGTGATGTGACCATCAATTCGCAAGACACGTGGTTGGAAGTGAACAGTGGTTTTAATAATCTCACAACAGAGCCTGCCTGCGGCGAGATGAACTGGCAGGCAGGCTCAGACTGCCAAGCTTTATACAACCAGTTGGTGGGAGGAGCCATGGGCGGAGCCAAGGGTGGAGCCCAGTACAAACTCCCGTACACTCTCAGTACATCTCCCCCTAGGGGCAGAGCCGCGCAACTGCTCGTGTCCACAGACATAGTACATCATCTGTAATAACAGTGTGAATTACGCTACTGTGATTCACCACAATTAGCTTCCCAGTTTATCGGCCTTAGTGACTCAGAGGAGGCTGTTGGAAAATTAACATAGATTTATTTACACTGTTTACAAAGGGCTGCAGAATGCAGCTTATCGCTCCTAGTACAATCCTAGCTGGGAGGACAAATCATTCCGTCCCTGTTTTGGGCCTGCTTTTATGTTAGCTCACAACAAGCCCCAGGTGGTTGACCTCCGCCCCCTACCTGGGAAGCCCCTACTCCACGGGTCCCGCGGTGAGATCAATGCTGGCTTCCGCATGGTCCTCGTGGGGGTTAATAACACCAGCGAACCTTGGGGGCATGCTGCTACAGAGGAATGGGATACAAAGGTTGAAGTGGAGGAAACGGTTAAGAAAACAAAAGTCAAGGAGTCACAATCATACAGTTTTACAGCAGAGAAAGAAGGGTTAAGTTCTGAGAAATTGTATGATTTTGGCCAATCCTTGAGATCAGAAGATGAAAAGGATTCAAGAGGGTAGATGGAAATGATTCACTTCGCGCATTGTACAAACCTAGGAACACAAAACAAAAGCACGCAATCTTAAACTTAGAGCGAGGTTATTTCACCGGGAAAACAGGAGTCGATTACTCACAGGAGGAATAGTGGAAATCCGAGACTTGCTCCTCCAAAACGTTGGGAAAGTTGGATCACTTGAAATTTTCAAGAGATTTTAATTGGGTAAGTTTACCAAGAGATATCAATCGATAGCAGGTAGATGGACTTGAGGACATATCAGCCACAATTTAATTAATAACCTCCTCCTGTGTTCCACCCATCGTTCACTGGATATTTAAAAAAATAAATTTAAGCGTATCCAATTTTTTATTTTTCCCAATGAAGGGGCAGTTTTGCGTGGCCAATCCACCTCCCCTGCACATCTTTGGATTGTGGGGGTGAGATCCACGCAGACATGGGGAGAATGTGCAAACTCCACACGGACAGTGACCCGGAGCCGGGATCGAACCCGGGTCCTCAGCATTGTAACCAAAAAGAAAATGCTGGAAAATCTCAGCAGGTCTGGCAGCATCTGTAGGGAGAGAAAAGAGCTAACGTTTCGAGGCAATGATGACCCTTTGTCAAAGCTAAAAGATAGAGAAAGTGGGAAATATTTATACTGTGGAGTGAGACGGAAAGATGAGTCATAGCCACAGAAACCCAGGGAAACGTGGTGCTAATAGCCACAGTAAGCAAGGGGAAGGAGTGCTAATGGCAGTCCCCAGAGAGAACAAAAGGTGTGAAAGGCCAAACTGCAGAGAAACTAACATCAGAGGGTAAACTGCGACAGATGTAGAACATCCGTCCTGAAACGTTGGCTCTTTTCTCTCCGTACAGATGCTGCCAGACCTGCTGAGATTTTCCAGCATTTTCTCTTTGGTTTCAGATTCCAGCACCGCAGTAATTTGCATTTATCCTCAGCGACGTAGGCAGCAGTGCTAAACAATGCGCCACCGTGCTACCCCATCATTCACTGGAGTTACAGCAACAATCAGAATCTATGAGGACATTCCTGGAATAGAGGAATTCTCCTCTGCCTCTTTATTAATGGACATCGCTGGGCTATCGACAAAACATTGCTGATCGAAAAGGGACAATTGTGGTAAATAAACCTACAGCGCATGCTGTGATTTATTTCCCTCCAGTTAAGTACGCAAAGTGGTTCTGGTCCTAGTAGATGGCCCTGCAAATCCAATGTGATGCGCACATGAGCTGAAATCTACTTTGAACTGTGTGTAAAAGTAAAGTTGGCATAGTCCCCAACGACAATAGGTTGTTTTCTCCTTTGAGGGGGAGAGCTGATTGGTGGGGATTTAACTTCAGACAAGGGGCCAGATTGAGAAGGTGGGGCCTTCATGAATAACCTTAGTCAATACAGGAATTGAACCCAACACTGCTGGCTTCGCTCTGCATCAAGAACCAGCCAACTGAGCTAAACCCACAGCGCGCCAGACTGCCACTGAACTAAACAAATGCTCGTAGAGTAGACACTACTCCAAATGACAATGATTGATTAATATGCTGCTTATTTATCTACTCATAATATGTTCTGATAAAGTCACCCGCAGTGAGCACTCCCGTCAAATCTTTCTTTATAAATTTGAGAGATGAAGTTCACCGGCATCCAGGAGATGTTCCTGAAGTGGTGATTAAACTACTGTGGATGACAGATGTGGATCACAAATATTCCCGCTCTCAAAGCAGCTCCTTCAAAGGCCTATTTATATTAAATATAATCCTGGCATAATTTAATTTAGACAAAGGTAAATGGGGAGGCACGGTGGGGGCAGTGGTTAGCACTGCTGCCTCAAGGCGCCGAGGACCCATGTTCGATCCCAGCTGTCCGTGTGGAGTTTGCACATTCTCCCCGTATTTATGTGGGTCCCACAGGATGTGCAGGGTCAGTGGATTGGCCAGGCTAAATTGCGCCTTAATTGGAAAAAATAATTGAGTACTCTAAATTTGTTTTAAAAAAAGACAAAGGTGAGTGACTAATTAGTGATGAGAAAAGGTATGGAGAGGATCCTGCTGAAGAATCAGGGGCGAAATTCTCTGACCCCCCCCCCCCCCCCCCCCCACCCCCCCGGCAGGGTCGTAGAATCGCCCGGGACCAGCGTAAATCCCGCCCCCGCCGTGGCTGGAATTCTCTGCCACCCGCGAAACGGCGGGAGCAGGAATCGCGCCCCCTGCGCCGATTCTCCGGCCCGCGATGGGCCGAAGTCCTGCCGCTGAGAGGCCTCTCTCGCCGCCGAGGTTTGAACCACCTTTGGTGGCGGCGGGATTGGTGGCGCGAGCGGGCCCCCGGGGTCCTGGGGGGGGCGCGGAGCGATCGGACCCCGGTGGGTGGCCCCATGGTGGCCTGGCCCGCGATCGGGGCCCACCGATTGGTGGGCGGGCCTGTGCCGTGGGGGCACTCTTTTTCTTCCGCCGCCGCCACGGCCGCCACCATGGCGGAGGCGGAAGAGAACCCCCCTACCGCGCATGCGCTGGTGGTGACGTCAGCGGTAGCTGACGCACTGGCGCATGCGTGAACCGGCGATGGCCTTTCGGCCAACCCCGATGCCAGCTGGCGGTCATCAAAGGCCGTTGGCACCGGTTTTGGCGGCAGTTGGCGTGGTGCCAACCACTACGGCGCGGGCCTAGCCCCCAAAGGTGTGGAGAATTCCGCACCTCTGGGGAAGCCCGACGCCAGAGTGGTTGGCGCCACTCTGCTACACCGGGACCCCCCGCCCCGCCGGGTAGGGGAGAATCCCGGCCCAGATCTAAACTGAGTGATGCATTACCGAGAGAGCTGGATGGTGTATTAAAACAACTTCCATTTATATGGCACCTTTCATGTAATAAAATGTCTGGAGGTGCTTCACAAGAGCAACATAAAATTTTAAACAGACACGAGTGTTAATTGGATCCCAAGCAAGTTGGTGAAGTGTGAAATTAGACACTAACATTTTTATTGATAATAGGTTTATTTACAGAATGCAACATTATGGGTGGGATTCTCCATCCAGCGAAGCCAGAATCCTGCAATACGATTGGGCGGAGAATTCGGTGTCAGCCGAAAATCGAAGTTGGAGGCGGGCGCCAAACGACAGCGATGTGAATGCTTTCTACACTGCATGCTAGCGTGGTCATGAAAATTGTACAATAAAGGCCATTGGCAGGTCATTAACGGGCCCGAGCCGGCATTTTCTGGGTCTTCCGCGATGCTCCACCTCTGCCAGGAGGAATTACCGATGGCAAGGTTCACTTGTGGTATTTCAAATTGGGCACAGGCACCGTGGCTGCTGAGGGTGGGGGAGGGGGTACAAACAGTGTCCAACATCACTATAGTAGCTGACAGTTGTGCCGCTGGCCGGGGGGGGGGTGGGGGTGGGGTGGGGTCGGGGGGGGGGTGCGTCTGCCACGGGAGTAGCGGAGGGAAGCTAGGCGATGGGCCATGGGGCCGGGGTGGCCAGGCAGGGACGCCGTTGCCGGAGTCTGCAAGGCAGCCATGCGACTGCCCATTGTCAACTTAGCACCACGGGTCGTTATGGGTGACCCCCCCCCCCCCCCCCCCCCCCAGGCCAGTCCCAAAGGTAACATCTGTCCACAGCCAACCCATCAACGGAATGGGCAAGCTCCAACGCAACCAGTGCAAATATCTTGGCTGGGACAGGGATCGGCATGCATTGAAATTGTGCGATTCCACGTGGCATTGGTGCTAGCTTACTAATGGGACCTGAATCACTCCGGGACTGGCACAGCTTTCGTCCACATAGAGCCACTCGCGATTCAGTCCCGGCATCCACACTTAGCCTCTCTCCAATGGAGAATTTGCCTCAATATCAGGGGTGAGCTGGCAAGATGGATACAGAACTGGCTAGGTCATAGAACAGTAAGAAGTCTTACAACATCAGGTTAAAGTCCAACAGGTTTGTTTCAAACACTAGCTTTCGGAGCATTGCTCCGAAAGCTCGTGTTTGAAACAAACCTGTTGGACTTTAACCAGGTGTTGTAAGACTTCTTACTGTGCTCACCCCAGTCCAACGCCGGCATCTCCACCTCATAGGTCATAGAAGGCAGAGAGTAGCAATGGAAGGGTGCTTTTCTAATTGGAGGGCTGTGATCCGCAGGGATCAGTGCTGGGACCTTTGCTGTTCATAGTATATATAAATGATTGGGAGGAAAATGTAACTGGTCTGATTATTAAGTTTGCAGACGACACAATGGTTGGTGGAATTGCGGATAGCGATGAGGACTGTCAGAGGATACAGCAGGATTTATATCATTTGGAGACTTGGGCAGAGAGATGGCAGATGGAGTTTAATCCAGACAAATGTGAGGTAATGTATTTTGGAAGGTCTAATGCAGGTGGGGAATATACAGTCAATGGTAGAACCCTCAAGAGTATTGAAAGTCAGAGAGATCTAGGTGTACAGGTCCACAGGTCACTGAAAGGGGCAACACAGGTGGAGAAGGTAGTCAAGAAGGCATACGGCATGCTTGCCTTCATTGGCCGGGGCATTGAGTATAAGAATTGGCAAGTCATGTTTGAGGCAGCGACAGCCAATTTGCACACAGGAAGGACCCACAGGTAACAATGTGGTAGATAACTAGTTAATCTGAGTGTTGTTATTGAGGGATAGATACTGAGGTAGGATATTAAGGGACCCCCTCTTCTCTTTGAGGATGGACAAATGCCTCATCTGAAAGACACACCTCCAACAGTGCAGCACTCCCTCAGTCAGGATTGTGTCGGGGGTGGCAACAATAACTTGCATTTCTATGGCACCTTTAGAGTTGAAATGATCCCAAGGGACCTTTCAGTGATGTCACCGAGGAAAATGGCCACCAATCCATGGAGATATAACGAGGGATAGCAAGAAGTGTGATCAAAGAGGTGGATTTGGAGGAGCATTTTAAAGGAGGAGAAATGATGGGCTGTTGAAGGTAACCCCAGTCTGCCATGTAGGTGGCACAGACACCATTGGTAGAGCAAATGAATTAGGGATACACAATAGCTCAGTCAGAGGAAAGAGGCAGGTTCTGAAGGAGTTGAAACATGTCTGGCCCAACGTGATGGACGTTTCGGGTTTAGTTGAGCTGAAAGATAGATGGGAGGCCAACCAGTAAAACAATGGGGTAAATGGGTATGGAGTTGACAAGGCTGCAAATAGAACTTCAAACAGCACATCAATACAAATACAGATGTAGCAACAGATGGGCTAACGGAAGGATACAGTCGGCCAATGTTACAGGAATGGAAGTAAAGGCAAATTACTGGAATCTGAAGCACAAACAGAAAATACTGGATAATCTCATCATGTGCCTTGACAAAGAGTCATCCAGACTGGAAACGTTCGCTCCCCGTTCTCTCTCCACAGATGCTATCAGACCTACTGAGATTGCCCAGTATTTTCTGTTTTTGCTACAGGAATGGAAGTAGGCAGCCTTTGTGATGGAGCGGTTACCTGGTCAGAAGCTCGGTGTGTGTGGTCAAAGAGGATGCCGATATTGGTCGGATAAAGTAAATGGCTCACAGACAATGAGCTCAGGTCTAAAGTAGCAGTCAAATCACATCATAAAGTGGTTACAAAGGGAATTGAGATTACATAAAACACAAGAAAGGTTGAGGGAAGAATCCTAAACTTTGGAATTCCCTTAATTATCCTCTCTGACTCTTTCTCCTCCTCTGTGAAATCTATCTCATGAACTAAGATTTTAACCATCTGTCCTAATATCATCATATGTGGTTTGGTATCAAATTGTCTTTGGTAATTGCCCCTGTGACGTACCTTGGAGCATCTTTCGACATTAAAGGTGCTACATAAGTGTAAGTTTTTGTTGTTGATGTGTAACTCTCTCAAATGGAGCGTCTGCGAGTGAGGCTGGAACCCAGAACTTTCCAAGTTAGGAACCAGCGTACTATCACTGAGGCAAGGAAGCTATCAGACATGTTAGACTGGTCAGTGTGCTACAATTTGGGCATCTTTTAAATTATTCCACTCATTAGAATCTCAGTTATCAGTTACAAGCTCCAAACCTCAGTCTCTCATATTTAAATTTTTCTGTCAAAATCGAATCTTTAAAAAATTTAGCATCAGGATGTGAGAAATAAATAAATACATCTCCACAGTTACTGGTGCTGTACAAAATCAATCAAAATCTTAGCTTTGATAATGAATAATTCAACTTTTGAATTGCAAGTTGCATGTGGCTCCATTGCACAAGTGCACTTGGGGGCTGAGATCATTTTATGTTATAGTAATCAGAAAATGTGTTTGCATTAAATTCCTCTGTCTGCTTTTTTAATGAGAACGGTGAGATCTATGGCTCGGCTGGTTGCACACTGCCTTCTGGGGGTTTGGGTTCCAGGGTTTGGGACTAAGGCTGACTCTGACACTCCAGTGCAGTGCTGATGAGAGTTCTCCATGCTGGGAGGTGCTGGGCGGAATTGTCCGTTGCCTGGCGCCGATATCGTAATCGGTGATTGGGCGGGGAACCCCTTCCAACGTCCCAATCGGGGGCGCCGGATGTTTGACGCCCGTTTTTGAATCTCCACCCACTTCAAAATGACATCATCGTGTTGCGCACTGCAGTTGAAGTGGCATTGCCGAATCATGGGAAGGCCCTCCCGCGATGCTCTGCCCCCGACGGGCCGAGTTCCCGACCACGCGGTTGGCGTGTGGTCTGAGCGGTCGAGAACCAGGAGTAGCGGCTGCGGATGGTGTCCAGCGCCGCCACACTCGGCCGGGAACTGTTCCGCTGGCCGGGGGGCTTCCGCGAGGGCTGGGGGGACTGGTAGGGGGTGGCAGGGGGCAGCCAGTGGGGTTTCATTTAGCGGGTCGCGTCCAAGAACATCCAGCGCCATGTTGTACGGCGCAACGGCTGCAGGTAGTCGCCATGCGCATGCGCAGCCGCGGGTCCGGCTATTCTCTAGCTGTTTTTGGCGCAGGAGCCAGGAGTTTCACCTGGCGCCACTGTTAGCCCCTCACCGGTCCCGGAATTGGTGAGGTTCGGTGCCAATTTTGGCATTGTAAGATGCCCGCACATTCTCCGTTTCCGCTAGCACTTAGCCGGTGAAACGGAGAATCCAGCCCACTGTCTTTTCAATTGAGACATTAAACCCTATTGGACTGTTTGGGGTGCATGTAAAAGACACCAAGCCACTATTTCAAGGACGAGGAGGGTTTATTTTATTCGTACATGGGCGTCGCTGGGCCAGCATTTATTGCCCGTCCCTGAGGCCATTTAAGAGTCAACCACATTGCTGTGGGTCTGCAGTAGGTCAGACCAGGTAAGGATAGTAGATTTCCTTCCCCAAGGGACATTAGGGAACGAGATAGATTAATCGACAATGGATTCATGGTCATCATTAGACTTTTAATTCCGGATTTTTATTCAAATTTCACCATTTAGTGTGGTGGGATTGGAACCGGGTTTGCCAGAGTATAACTCTGGGTTTCTGGATTACTAGATAAAACCATTACGCCGCTGCCAACCCTGGGGTGTTGTTCCCAGTATCCTGGTCAATATATATCTCTTAAGCAATGTCACTAAAAGCAACCCACCTGGTTATTGTCTTATTGCTGACTGCGGGATCTTGCTGTGCGCAAATTGGCTGCTGCGTTTTCCACATTACAACAGTGACCACTTCAAAAGCACTTTATTATCTGGAGAGCGCTTTGAGACATTTGGTGGTTGTGAAATGGGCGTTATAAAAGCGCATCTTTCTTTCTTAAATGGGTCAATACAGGACAGGTTTCATCACTAGTGGAGTGCAGCATAACCCTCGGTGTTCTAAACTCTGAGTTACGGGGTGATGTTAGTGTCTGGTGCTGTAGATGAGGCCAACATTAACATTGGTTAACATCATCACAGATTGAAATAAAAATGGGAAGAGAAAGTGACAAAGAAAGAAAAGAGGGAACTTTCACCATCGAGCACATTTGACAACTTCAGGACATCTCAAAGTGCTTTGCAGACAAATAAATATTTTCAAAGTGTCTTCTTAGGGAGTCCTTTAGGATCCAGGATGACTTGCTTCTGAAGGTTTGATGGGCTCAGTAAATGCTGATAATCCAATGCATGATCTGCAGACGCTGCCACATGTGGGGCAAACGCTACCTGGATAGTGGGTAATTCGGCTGTTTAAGGTTTGCGTGCTCCCTCCGAAGCTTCGATGTCTCTGCAAGTCTCTGGCGGCGTCTCACCAGGAAACCCGCGCAGACACGGGGAGAACGTGCAGACTCCGCACAGTGACCCAAGCCGGGAATCGAACCCGGGACCCTGGAGCTGTGAAGCAACTGTGATAACCACTGTGCTGCCGTGTCCCCCGATGGGGGCTATGGGGAGATTTGACAAAGGTGTCATGGGCACAAGACTGATGTGTTTTCAAGGGGGTACCCCATATCCTCTTGGTGCGCCCCTTCTCTGTAACCTACAGTAGCACAGTGGTTAGCACTGTTGCTTCACAGCGCCAGAGTCCCGGGTTCGATTCCCGGCTTGGGCCACTGTCTGTGTGGAGTCTGCACGTTCTCCCCGTGTCTGCGTGCCCTCCGGTTTCCTCCTACAAGTCCCGAAAGACGTGCTTGTCAGGTGAATTGGACATTCAGAATTCTCCCTCCGTGTACCCGAACAGGCGCCGGAATGTGCCGACTCGAGGCTTTTCACAGTAACTTCATTGCAGTGTTAATGTAAGCCTACTATTGACACTAATAAAGATTATTATTCTTATAACCACCTCCAGCCCCACAGCCCACCATGACCTCTGTGACTTATTGCCTAACGCCGATTGTCATCCCTTCGCCATTGGCTAGGGGCCCTCAGCAGCCCAGACTCAGGAGTAGCCTCCCTAACCTACTCCCGCCCCCCCCCCCCCCCCTCCACACTGTGGAAACCCCGCCCCCACTGACCAGCCCCTCTGACCCAGCTGGAATGGGGAGGGGGGGCGGTGTCACTCACTGTCTGACTGCGCCCCCGTGCTGCGCTTGGGGGAGGTTCCATCCCACTGGCGGCGCTATATAAAGGCGGGTGGTTGCTGAATGAAACGGGACGCTATCTGTTTGGGGTCGGTCCCTGAGCTGCTGGGAGAGTGGAATTAGACACAAACAGTCAGAGAAAGACGGCAACAAAAACCCTTTCCGTGTGGCTGGGAGAAGCAGCGGTTTTCCTGTCAATGGGTTTGGAGCTGAGTTGCTGGAGGTGTGTGTGTGTGTGTGTGTTCCCAGCCCTGTGTTGTGTCTCTGGGTTTGGCTGATAGGTGGGTGGGCAGATTGTAATGCTGTGAGGCAGCCAATGGGAGGGGTGTCTGGGTGGGATTTGCAGGATGAATATTCACACACACACTCACACAGTGGGAGGGTGGGGAGCTGGTCAGCGGGCAGACAGCAGTGGAGGGGGATCCCAGTGTGCTGGGGGTGCGGAGCTTTTCACAGCAGCTCACCTCTCAACTGGGCACAGGGGGTGAGAGGGGCAAAGGGAGGGGGTGTGAGCACTGCCTTCCCTCCCACACACACAGACAACCACACACACCCCCACCCCTCTCTGCTCCTTCCACACATCCCAAAAGCATATTGCTGCCTCCCCCCTCTATCTCTCTCCCTCCCCTCTCCCTCTATCTCTCCCTCACCTCAATTTCTCCCTCCACCCCCTCTATCTCTCCCTCACCTCTATCTCTCTCCCTCCCCTCTCCCTCTGTCTCCCCCACCTCTATCTCTCTCCCTCCCCCTTTCTCTCCCTCCTCCTCCCTCTCCTCTCCCTCCCTCTTTCTCTCCTTCCTCCTCCCTCTCTCTATCTCTCACTCCTCCCCCTCTCTCTCCCTAACCCCCTCTATCTCTCTCCTCTCCCTCCCCTATCGCTCCCTTCTCCCCTCTATCTCTCCCTCCTCCTCTCTATCTCTCTCCCTCCCTCCACCCCTCTATCTCGCTCCCTCCTCTCCCTCTATCTCTCCCTCCTCCCCTCTATCTCTCTCCCTCCTCCCTCTCTATCTCTCTCCTTCCCTCTATCTCTCTCCCTCCTTCTATCTCTCCCTCCTCCCCCTCTATCTCTCCCTCGTCCCCCTCTATCTGTCCCTCGTCCCCTCTATCTCTCCCTCCCTCCTCCCCCTCTATCTCTCTGCCCCCCTCTATCTCTCCCTCCCTCTACCTCTCTCCCTCCCCATCCCTCTATCCCTCCCTCCTCCCCCTCTCACTCCCTCCCTCTATCTCACCCTCCCTCTATCTCTCTCCCTCCGCCCCCTCTATCTTACCCTCCCCTCTCCCTCCCTCTATCTCTCTCCCTCCTCCCCCTCTCCCTCCCTCTATCTCTCTCCCTCCTCCCCCTCTCCCTCCCTCTATCTCTCTCCCTCCTCCCCCTCTCCCTCCCTCTATCTCTCTCCCTCCTCCCCCTCTCTCTCCCTCCCCTCTCCTTCCCTCTATCTCTCCCTCCCCTCTCCCTCCTCTATCTCTCTCCCCCCCCTCCCCCTCTCTGTCTGTGTATCTGACAAACTTTGTCAGGATGGTTGCTGAAGACTCCAGCGATGCCGAGCCGGGTATGGCAGAGCCCCTGCGCCTGAGTGCCGAGCCGGGCTGGTGCAAAACGGCCAGCGGTCACATCAAGAGGCCGATGAACGCGTTCATGGTGTGGTCCCAGATCGAGAGGAGGAAGATCATGGAGCAGTCCCCGGACATGCACAACGCCGAGATCTCCAAGCGGCTGGGTAAGCGCTGGAAGGCGCTGCAGGAGCCGGAGAAGATGCCCTTTATCCGGGAGGCGGAGAGGCTGCGGCTCAAACACATGGCCGACTACCCGGACTACAAGTACCGGCCCAGGAAGAAGGGCAAGAGCGGGGCCATGGCCAAGGCGCTGAGCAGGAAGGCGGCCTCGGCCAGGAAGAGCGCAGGCAGCCGGGCGCACAGGGGCCGGGGCTGCCCCATGGCCAAGCCAGCCTGCAGGGCGGAGAGGGGAGTCCCGGGCCGGAGCGGGGGGCTGGAAGACCCCCAGCCAACCCTCACCCCCAGCCAGCCACCCCTCTCGCCCACCTCCACCAGGTCGCTGCCCTCCTCCACCTCCCCTTCCTCCTCCTCCTCGGACGAAGAGTTGGAGGACGAGATCCTGGACATCATCTCCGGTTCCAACTTTGAGAACCTCGCCCTGGGCTCCCTGGATAAGGATGTGGAAAACTCCCTCTCGAACTGTGCCTCCCACTTCGACTTCCCAGACTACTGCACCCCAGAAGTGAACGAAATGATATCTGGAGACTGGTTAGTGTCCAGTGTGTCTGATATGGTCTTTACTTATTAAAGCAGGGACCCCCTTTCCAAAAAAAAAAGAAAAGTTTGTTTTAATATATATATATATATCATTTACTCCCTCCCAAAGTGAACTCAGCCACAAGGAGGATTTGAACCAGCACTTCCCAGTGTGGCTGGGTCTGTATTTTTCTAGATTTCCATTCTAATCACTGGAGCATCTGGGGGGGTTGAATGAGAATTTAAAAAAAATTAGCCAAGTCATTTTTAAAATGCCACCACCTCTTCAAAGTAAGGCATCTTTTAACTGTACCATATTTTTGATGTATCCTTTTACGCAATAACATTGAGCCGTGGCCAATCTATGGGATGTGCATCAGCCTTCTGCTGTCTGGGGGCATTTTTATAAATATATATATGTGTGTGAAATATTTGTCCCTTATTGGATTTGAGTATTGTTCTGGAATTACAAAAGGGCAGCTTTGTCCCAACACTGTGCATTCGCCCGGGCTCGACAGCAGGATTTTGTTTGGTTTTTGGGAAAAGACAATTGTTTTGTGGATTTTGAGCAGATTCGGGACACAGCAGCGTGGAAGGAGAGCGGGGAGGCTCCAATCTCACACTTCAGCAAGTTCGAACTGATGCGAGGACAGCTTTGAAAAGCACCGGCCGGCACATCTCCCTTTGAACCGGAGCCGTCTCCCGGGAATCCGGACTTGGGAATAACTGGCATGCCGTGTATGGGGCCAGGCAGCAGCTTTCTGGAGAGCATTACGGCGTGGAGAGGCTTTCAGTGAATGGAGAGCTTCCTCCAGGTCCTAGCGAGCAATCCCTCTCTCTCTCTCTGCAGTCAATCCCTGAGGAGGGGAAGAAGGGGGCTTTGGGGACAGGACATTAAGGTAATCGAGAAGGGGAAGCAAGGCTTCAGTACACATTGCAGCTGGAGCCTCCAGCTTTCACAACACTGTGGTGGACATTTAGCGCCTCTCGGCTGAATGTTAATTGTTTTGAATTTGTCACACTCATTCCAGTGTCACAGTGTTGTATCACTATGTATACCCTGGGTTAGGGAGGGGGGGGGAGGTTGTCTACTTCTGGGGTGGGTGTGTGGGTGGTGAGGTGAGTGTGCGGTGGGGTGGGCGTGTGAGGGGTGGGTGTTTGGTGGGGTGGGTGAGTGAGGGATGAGTGGGTGAGTGAGGTGGGTGAGTGTGCGGTGGGGTGGGTGAGTGAGTGCTGGGGTGGGCGTGAGGGGTCAGTGAGTGCGGGGGTGGGTGTGGGTGAGTGAGGGGTGGTGTGAGAGAGTGGTGAAGTGGGTGAGTGAGTGCAGGGGTAGGGTGAGTGAGGGGTGGGGTAGGTGTGTGGGTGAGGTGAGTGAGGGGTGGGTGTGTGAGGAGTGTGTGTGTGGGTGAGTGAATGCGGGGGTGGGTGAGTGGTGAGGTGAGTGAGGGGTGAGGTAAGTGAGGGGTGGGTGTGTGAGGAGTGTGTGTGTGGGTGAGTGAATGCGGGGTGGGTGTGAATGGTGAGGTGAGTGAGGGGTGGGGTGAGTGAGGGGTGGGTGTGTGAGGAGTGTGTGTGTGGGTGAGTGAATGCGGGGGTGAGTGAGGGGTGAGGTAAGTGAGGGGTGTGTGTGTGAGGAGTGTGTGTGGGTGAGTGAATGCGGGTGTGGGTGAGTGGTGAGCTAATTGATGGGGTGGGGTCTGTGAGGAGTGTGTGTGGGTGAGTGAATGCGGGGGTGGGTGTGAATGGTGAGGTGAGTGAGGGGTGGGGTGAGTGAGGGGTGGGTGTGTGAGGAGTGTGTGTGTGGGTGAGTGAATGCGGGGGTGGGTGAGAGGTGAGTGAGGGGTGGGTGTGTGAGGAGTGTGTGTGTGGGTGAGTGAATGCGGGGGCGGTGAGTGGTGAGGTGAGTGAGGGGTGAGGTAAGTGAGGGGTGTGTGTGTGAGGAGTGTGTGTGGGTGAGTGAATGCGGGGGTGGGTGAGTGGTGAGGTGAGAGGGATGGGTGTGTGAGGAGTGTGTGTGTGTGTGTGGGTGAGTGAATGAGTGCAGGGGTGGGTGAGTGGTGAGCTGATTGATGGGGTGGGGTCTGTGAGGAGTGTGTGTGGGTGAATGATGCGGGGGTAGGGGTGAACGGTGAGCTGAGTGAGGGGTGGGGTGTGTGATGGGTGGGTGTGTGAGGGGTGTGTGCGTGGGTGAATGAGTGCGGGGGTGAGTGAGGGGTGAGGTGAGTGAGGGGTGGGTGTGTGAGGGGTGGGTGTGTGAGGGGTGGGGTGTGTGAGGAGTGTGTGTGTGGGTGAATGAGTGTGTGTGTGGGGGTGGGTGTGAGTGGTGAGGTGGGTGCACAGAAGGGGAAGGAATTGGATCCGTCAAACAGAAAATCATACAAATTGGTGTCAGATTTTAACCTGGAGGTGTGAGGTGGGACGGGGGAGGGGGTCGGAAACCCAACTTTTAAAATCCAAAACGTTCGATCAGGCAACTGAAATTTGTCGTCCGGACTATTTGGCTGGGCAAACCAGATTTCCTCCAATCAGAAGGCTAAATTTCCATGTGGATGCTCCCAGGTCACATTTAGGTTGCATTTGGCTTTGGTATAGGATTAAACCATTCTCAGTGAGGGGTCGGGGATGGGTCTTGACTGAATTTCTATAACTAGGGAGTGGCAAAGGGCAGTACCCATAATCCACCCCCCCACCCCTTGTGCTGGGCTCTGGTACCTGCACAGCCCTGCCTCCCTTACCCTTTCCTATGTTAATGTTAACTTTGACTTCACTTTGAAAAACAAGAAAGTACAAGGTGGTGACTGAGCACTGTGCCGTCACCACCTTGTGTTTATAATTCTATTTGGTTAGAGTATTTGAGGACAAAGAGACAAGATGCACAAGTGAATGGGGAACAGTGTGTAGATTCTGTTACGTTGGTGTTACTGTTCTGATGGTAGTATTCCATGATTTGTTTACCGCGATGCATGTTTGGAGGGGGTTCAAGAGCGGAGGAGTAAATGGCTGTCAGAGAATTCAGAGGCACGTTTAAAAGTATTCGCTCATTAGCTGTTTCCAGGCTGATTGCAAGATGCATTAACCCTTTGAGAGCAGCAGCACTCTGCTCTTTCAGTGAAAAGTGAATATATTATGAAGGTGAATTCTATGAGTCCTGTAATTTTGAAATGAATGGAATGTCTCAACATGTGTTGACTGAGTGCCAGACCCTTATGCCATTCAACCCACATTCTGATCCCCTCCTTAAACAATCACCCCACGTCGGGAGTTTCAATGCTGCGCTACAGTGAGGGATTTGCACTAAATGCCAGAAATCTTCTATGCTGCAAACACAATATTTTGTGCTTTCTTGGAACAGGAATAGGCCATTGAGTCACTCGAGCCCATTCAATTATATCCTGGCTATTCTGCACCTCTAAATTATTTACTCTCCTTTGTTAAATATCACTTAATACCCCTACCCACCAAAATCCCCAGTTTTTGTGTCGCAAAAATGTACTTTATTCGTAAAATATCTGAAAGAACATTACAAAATGACCGTCCCAGAAAGTACAACAATATTCAGGTTTTCTGCATGGAGTGTGTTGCTCCCTCAAGTGGTGTTCAGCGATCAAAGGGTTAACACGCATCAGCGGGATAGGGTTGGGGAACTGAAAGTGTCTCCTCTTGCCTCCAGCCTGCATTGAGAGATATTAAGGTCATTGTAGACTGTGTAGACCGACAGGACATGAGTTTATGGTAGTGCATTAATGTAAATATTTGTCATAGATTTATTTTCAGAGATTTATAACTGTACATTTGGTTAAATTATTAAATTTTTTTTGCAATTTTCTGTTACCTGTGTAAAGAATGTTTTAATTATGGAAATTAAGTCATTAATATTAAAACGTTTACATCACTGACCAGTTTTGCGTCCGCCACTCATCTGTGCCAGCACACGGCTCAAAATAAACAATAACCCATTGGGAAGATAGACCTGAAACTCTATCACCCCTTTCATAACCACAGGATGTCCCAGGGTACTTTAGAACCAATCAATGTACTTGTTGAAATGTTGTCACGTAGGAAGCATGACAGCCAATTTGGGCGCAGCAAGTTCCCACAGACAGCGACGTGCTAATGATCATCGATTTTCCTTAGCAATTCTGTCATCAAGGGATGGTCGAACCTGCATTGAGTCAGTGACTGCATGAGTCTGCCAGGTTGATGGGATCATTCTGTGCATAGTTAGCGCCAAATAAAAACAATGCTGAAACAGCACGGTCGCTCAGTGGTTAGCACTGTTGATTCACAACGCCAGGGGCCTGTGTTCGATTCCTGGCTTGGGTCACTGCCTGTGCCGAGCTTGCACATTCTCCCCATGTCCTCCGGGTGCTCCGGTTTCCTCCCACAAGTCCCGAAAGACTCACCCACACCCACCCCCGCACTCACTATTGGATGGATTGGACATTCTGAATTTTCCCTCCGTGTACCCGAACATGCACCGGAATGTGGTGACTAGGGGATTTTCACAGTAAGCCTACTTTTGACACTAATAAAGATTGTAAAAAAAGTAATTTTGGGGTAGAAGGGGAGAGGGGTTTCTGTGATGGACAGTACTGACCTTTGACAAAATTGATCACGCCAGCCACCTCCAACATCTCTCTAGCTGGGTGGGACTACTCGTGCCTGATTGCATTATCACCTTATCTAGTTTTTGTAGGGTTGCCAACTGAGATTCAATGTGGTGGCATGGTTGCACAGTGGTTAGCACTACTGCCTCACAGCTCCAGGGTCCCGGGTTCAATTCTGGCCTCGGGTGACTGTATGGAGTTTGCACTTTCTCCCCGTGTCTGTGTGGGTTTCTTCCGGGTGCTCCGGTTTTCTCCCACAGTCCAAAGATGTGGCTTTTCACAGTAACTTCATTGAAGCCTACTTGTGACAATAAGCTATTATTATGTGCAGGTTTAGAACATAGAACATGAAATGCATGAGACACATAGAACATAGGTTAGGTGGATTGGCCATGCTAAATTGCCCCTGAGTGTTCAAAAGGTTAGCTGGGGTTACTGGGTTGTGGGGATAGGGTGGAGGCGTGGGCTTAAGCAGTGTGCACTTTCCAAGGGTCAGTGCAGACTCGATAGGCCGAATGGCTTCCTTCTGCACAGTAAATTCTATAATTCTGATACCTCCCAGTCATCGCTAGCCACAAACTGTGGTTTTGAATGTGGTTAAGGTTCCTCCCACAGGATCCTCAACTCTCATATATGTCTATGAGTAGCTGGTAATGTACACCAACAGACTAACCCTGGTACCTCATCTCAGCTAAACTCAGCTTGGTATAATGTCGATAGGGGATGTCCCGAAGTGGGGTTACGGGGATAGGGTGGGGGATTTGCCTAGGTAGGTTTTTCTTTCAGAGGGCCGGTGCAGACTCGATGGGCCGAATAGCCTCCATCTGCATTGCAGGGATTCTCTATGAATGATGACCATGAAACTATCATCGATTGTTGTAAAAACCCATCTGGTTCACTGTGTCCTTTAGGGCGGAAATCCTCCGTCCTTACCTGGTCTGGCCTACATCTGACTCCAGGCTCTTCACTGCCCTCTGACATGGCCAAACAAGCCAATCAGTTCAAGGGTAATTAAGGATGGGTAACAAATGCTGGCACTGCCAGTGATGCCCATATCTCTTGAAAGAATTAAAAAAAACATAGAGTTCACTGCACAGAAAGGACAATTTGGCTCAGAGTAGGAAATGGAGAAGGCTATCCAGCCCCTTGGGTATGCTCATAATTCAAATAGATCATGGTTAATATTGACCTCAACCACATTTATCCATCTTTGGTTCATTTCCTGCGATAGCCTCATAAACAAACTGCCGATCTTGTTCTTGAAAGCACCCAGTAATCCCCGGCGTCTCATAGCCTTTTCTTTGAGGCGGAGGTTCCAGATTTCTGTGCCCTTGAGCGAAGGAATACCTCATGACTTCACTCCCAAGTGACTTGCCTCTAACTTTCAGATTATGGTCTCTCTTCAGACCAAAACCAGATTGGTGCGTTTTGGCAATTTGGTCAACGACTTCTTACTGATTTCAATATTTCTATTGAAGCATTGCTTGGAAAATTTAAATTTCCACATTTTACTCCCAACAATGCAGCCAAATGCTTAAGAAGCACACAGGGTTAAGGCTTGGCATCTGTTTTCCATGGAGTGATAGTGTATTGATGCTATCACATCTCTTTGCAAGCTGAAGGTCGATGTGCTGTATGCACAGATCAATATGGGCCTCTAGTGGCAAGAACCTGACACTGCAGCGATATAAGATCATTTGTAAGAGGAGCAAGGCGAGGCTATCTGGCCCCCAGAGCCTGTTCTGCCATTCAGTAAGGTCCTGGCACATCTCCCACCTCAACTCCCCTTTCCTGCCCCATCACCTTGCCACACGATTCCCTTTGAATCCAAAACTCTATTGGGTTTTATGATGGGTTTAGCAACCACAGCCGTCTGGGGGAGTGCATTCCAAATATTCACATTCCTTTGCGCGAAGAAATCTCTCCTCAGCTCGTCCTGAATAGCTGACCCCTCATTCTGAGGTTGTGACCCCTAGTTCTAGACTCTGTAACCAAGGGCAACGTCCTCCCAACATCTATTCCATCTGCCGCATTCTTGCCCGCTCATTTCATAGAATCATAGAATCCCTGCAGTGCAGAAGGAGGCCATTTGGCCCATCGAATCTGCACCGATGCTTGGAAAGAGCATCCCACCTAGGCCCCATTACCCCACCTAACCTTTAGGCACTTGGGGGCAATTGATGATGGCCAATCCACCTAACCTGCACACCTTTAGACTGTGGGAGGAAACCGGAGCACCCGGAGGAAACCCACGCAGGCACAGGGAGAGAGCGCAAACCCCTCATAGACAGTCACCTGAGGCCGGAATTGAACCCTGATCCCTGGCGCTGTGAGGCAACAGTGCTAACCACTGTGCCTCCCGTGACTGCATTTAACATGACTGTGACTCTTTGCCACCTCTTTGCATCCTGCACATTATCCCACTTAGCTTAGTATCGTATCAAACTTGGGTACAATACACTCTGTGTCCTCATCTAAATCAGTGATCTTCAAACTTTTTTCCGGGGACCCATTTTTACCAACCGGCCAACCTTCAGGACCCAACCCTGCCGACTTTCGGGAGCCAACCCGCCCGACTTTCGTGACCCACGCCGGCCGACCTTTGCGACCTGAGCGACCCACCATTTTCTCTTACCTTGTTTGCTGCTGATAAAAATGGAGGAAATGGTTTTGGGTCCCTTTGGCCCTCGTACACGCTCCTCCAATGGAACCTGTTGGATGAAGGTGAAGCCTTCCGGTGTCGGAAAGTCTGGAGTCTCCATCTGTTCTGCATTTTTTTCCGTAAAATTGTATTGAATAAAACCCTCCCGAACTTGCAAAAAAAAATGACATGAATAAAATAAATGAAAAAAATAAAAATTAAATGAATAAAACCGCCCCCCCCCCCCGAACTTGAGAAAAAAGATGCGACCGTTTAAAAAAATAGCGGCCGCACTGCGCATGCGTGCCCGATCATCGGCGTGCATGATCATAGGTTTGCGGCCATTTTAAAGGCTGCTGTGCAGGGGCTTGCGCGATCGGGAGCGCTGCGAAGGACGACTCCGTAACCCGACACCCGTTCACCACCCACCCGCGGGGTTGCGCCCTCGAGTTTGAAGAACACTGATTGAAATAAACTGCAATAGCTGAGCTCTGATTCTGGCAGAATACCAGTGGCTACAGCCTCCTGACCTGAAATGTTCAGTTTTGGTCCATTAACGAATCCATCCCATAATATTCCGCCCATCGTATGAGACCTAGTTTCATATAATAATCTCTTGTGTGGCATCTTACTGAATAATGTTTTGACACCCAAACATGCTGCACGTCCACTGATGCCTCATTATCTACACTGCTCACAATGACCTGAAAATAAGCTCTTAACAGATTTTTCAATTTCCCTTTCGGCTTAATCATATCATGATTTGCTAAATGCCTTATCACCACATCCTAACACTAGATTCTCGCATGTTCCCTGCTACTGATGCCAGGCTAACTGGCCGAGCATTCTCTTGTAAGATCACAGGTTAAGAGAGGGGAATATGGGGGGGGATTGACTTTCAACAAAGTTTGAGGAGCTGAATATTTAACAGTTCTGGTTTAGCACACTCTTATCGCTCCTGCAACAAATTCCTTTTGTTATTACTTTACTTTTTTTTTGAACCAGAAAAAGGCGATTGAGAAGTGACAGAATCTGACACTGTGCTACCTGGGAGAAATATTTAAAACACACCTCCCCACAGTTATATGTTTTCTTTTTTAAAATGTTTTTCTTTTCTAATTTTTCCAATTAAGGGACAATTTAGCGTGGCCAATCCACCTACACTGCACATCTTTGGGTTGTGGAGGCGATACGCAAACACGGGGAGAATGTGCAAACTCCACACGGACAGTAACACGGAGCTGGAATCGAACCCGAGTTCTCGGACGCGTGAGGCAGCAGTTCTAACCACTGCACCCCCGTGCAGACCCCTAGTTATATTTTTTCCGTTAAAAGAGCTCAAAATGGGGCAGCACAGTGGCGCAGTGGGTTAGCACGGCTGCCTCACGGCGCCGAGGTCCCAGGTCCAATCCCGGCTCTGGGTCACTGTCCGTGTGGAGTTTGCACATTCTCCCCGTGTCTGCGTGGGTTTCACCCCCGCAGCCCAAAGATGTGCAGGGCAGGTGGATTGGACACGCTAAATTGCCCCTTAATTGGAAAAAAAATGAATTGGGAACGCTAAATTTATTTTAAAAAATAGCTCGAAATGTTTTTCACTGGACAATCACAGAATCGCAGGATTGTTACAGTGCTGGAGGCCATTCAGCCCATCGTGTCTGCACGGGGTCTCTCCAAATGAGCAATTCACGAGTTCCATTTTCCTGCCTTCTCCCTGTAACTCTGTCTTTTCAGGCGACAGTCTAATTCTCTCTGGAAAGCCTCGATTGAATCTGCCTCCACCACACTCTCAGACAGTGCACCCCAGACCATAAACACTCACTGCGTGAAAAAGAATAAAAATGAATTTTATCTTACAGTGTCCCTGAGTAATGAACAGCATGTCAGTACATTAACAGATATTGGCACAAATCACAAAACACAGTATTAATTAATTGAGAATAAATGGAAAAATACTGCTACTTGGAAAAGTAATGACGAGCAGACATTCATTTACGCAACACCCTTTACAACCACTGGCCATCCAAAAGTGCTTTAAGACTATAAGACATAGTGCACGATTGAACGGAAACAATCATTGTGGGAACCATTTTGGGAACGTTTGGGTGTTTCTCGACAGCCACGTTGGTGAGATCGCAGCCCATTTTCAACGGCACTTAGTGCCACAAATGACTCCCCACGGGACTCTCGTCATTACTGGCTCTCTCGGGGCGGCACGGCGGCGCAGTGGTTAGCACTGGGACTACAGCGCTGAGGACCCGGGTTCGAATCCCGGCCCTGGGTCACTGTCCCTGTGGAGTTTGCACGTTCTCCCCCCGTGTCTGCGTGGGTTTCACCCCCACAACCCAAAGATGTGCAGGTTAGGTGGATTGGCCACGCTAAATTGACCCTTAATTGGAAAAGAAAAATAACTGGATACTCTAAATTTATTTTTAAAAATAAATTACTGGCTCTCTCGCCGTCTGATTCGCCCGACTTGCGCCTCCGCGTCTCGCCGCTAACAAAAGGAATTACTTTTAGCGCTCCCTCACCACTCACTCCCAGTCAATGCACAAGCATGGCAGCGTACAGACCTGCTCCTCGCTTTGGGGATGAAAAATAAAAAAACGAAAATCGCTTATTGTCACGAGTAGGCTTCAATGAAGTTACTGTGAAAAGCCCCTAGTCGCCACATGGTTCCGCTGGTACGGGAATCGAACCGTGCTGCTGGCCTGTTTGGTCTGCTTTAAAAGCCAATGATTTAGCCCAGTGAGCTAAACCAGCCCTGGTTGCAGACCTGGCCAGGATTCTCAATGCCGTCGATCAGGAACAGACCACCTTGTTCCCCTGAGGGGGTCAGAGGACCAGTGGCAGGGTCAGCAATGCCGCCTGGGAGGCAGTGGCAGCGGCTGTCTGTGCGGGCAGCGTGACCAGGAGGACCAGCGGCAGGGTCAGCAATGCCGCCTGGGAGGCAGTGGCAGCGGCTGTCAGTGCGGGCAGCGTGACCAGGAGGACCAGTGGCAGGGTCAGCAATGCCGCCTGGGAGGCAGTGGCAGCGGCTGTCAGTGCGGGCAGCGTGACCAGGAGGACCAGCTGCAGGGTCAGCAATGCCGCCTGGGAGGCAGTGGCCGCGGCTGTCTGTGCGGGCAGCGTGACCAGGAGGACCAGCTGCAGGGTCAGCAATGCTGCCTGGGAGGTAGTGGCAGCGGCTGTCAGTGCGGGCAGCGTGACCAGGAGGACCAGCGGCAGGGTCAGCAATGCCGCCTGGGAGGCAGTGGCAGCGGCTGTCAGTGTGGGCAGCGTGACCAGGAGGACCAGCTGCAGGGTCAGCAATGCTGCCTGGGAGGCAGTGGCAGCGGCTGTCTGTGCGGGCAGCGTGACCAGGAGGACCAGTGGCAGGGTCAGCAATGCCGCCTGGGAGGCAGTGGCAGCGGCTGTCAGTGTGGGCAGCGTGACCAGGAGGACCAGCTGCAGGGTCAGCAATGCCGCCTGGGAGGCAGTGGCAGCGGCTGTCAGTGCGGGCAGCGTGACCAGGAGGACCAGTGGCAGGGTCAGCAATGCCGCCTGGGAGGCAGTGGCAGCGGCTGTCAGTGCGGGCAGCGTGACCAGGAGGACCAGCGCGCAATGTAGGAAGAAGACCAATGACCTGCACCGAGCTGCAAGGGTAAGTTACCCCCTCTCTCCTGGCATCAGTTCCGCCTGCCACCCCTCAAATTACCCCACCCTGCACGCCCACAAATGACTGGCTGACACCCCGCACCCTCCCAACTTCCTATCTTCGTGCATATTCCTCAGCACCTGCTAGCACTCACCAGCACAGCCCCTTCATGTCTGGGTGCGGTGCCCACACATGCCAGCTGCTATAGACCCCTCTGACCCATCAAGCCTGCGGCTCACAATGCCCTCTCTTTGTCCCCACAGGAGAAGATAACCCAGCACGGTAGCACAGTGGTTTGCACTGTTGCTTCATAGCGCCAGGGTCCCAGGTTCGATTCCCGGCTTGGGTCACTGTGTGTGCGGAGTCTGCACGTTCTCCCCATGTCTGCGTGCGTTTCCTCCGGGTGCTCCGGTTTCCTCCCACAAGTCCCAAAAGACGCATTGTTCGGTGAATTGGACATTCTGAATTCTCCCTCAGTGTACCCAAACAGGTGCCGGAATATGGTGACTAGGGGCTTTTCACAGTAACTTCATTGCAGTGTTTAAATGTAAGCCTACTTATGACAATAAAGATTATTATTATCCATGCATTTGTCAAGATGCCTTTTGAACGCCGTTAATGTATCTGCTTCCACAACCTCCCCTGGCAATGCATTCCAGGCACTCACCACCCTCTGTGTAAAAACCCTGCCTCGCTCATCTCCTCTAAACCTTGCACCACGGACCTTAAACCTATGCACCCTGGTGAGTGACCCCTCCATCCTGGGAAAGAGTGCCTGCCCATCCGCTCTATCCATGCCCCTCATAATCTTGCAGACCTCTATCAGGTCACCCCGCAACCTCCATCGTTCTAATGAAAACAGCCCGAGTCTACTCAGCCTCTCCACATGTCTAACACCCTCCAGACCAGGCAACATCCTGGTAAACCTCCTCTGCACCCTCTCCAAAGCCTCCACATCCTTCTGGTAGTGTGGCGACCAGAATTGTGCACAGTATTCCAAGTGCGGCCGTACAATGGATCTATACAACTGCAGCATGACTTGCTAGTTTTTATATTCGACTACCTTGTTCACTTGTCTTCCCACTTTCAAAGATCTGTGAACCTGCACACCCAGATCTTTCTGACTTTGTACATTCCTAAAGGTTCTGCCCCATTATCGCTCTCTTTGATCTTGCATCTCCAGCTCAAGCGGGGTCCCCCTGCCCCTCCCTCGCACCACCCACGGTGGGCAACCCCGGTCTGATTACGCGGGTGCAAACAATGCCAGCTTGGCACCGCAAACCCGGTACCCTGGCAGTGCCACCTGGGCACCCTGGCAGTGCCACCTGGGCACCCTGGCAGTGCCACCCGGGCACCTTGGCAGTGCCACCTGGGCACCCTGGCAGTGTCAGGATGCCAGGCCAGCACTGCCAAGATACCCGGGTGGCACCAGCAGTGCCAGGGCAGAACCCTGCACAATGGGCATGCAGCTGGGAGCCCCCGATCCCCTTGGAGATCCCCATGAGTATCATTCAATCTGGTCCCTGTTTGTGGGGCTCAGTACCAAACGCCGCTTGCCCGAAGTCCCTGAGGCACCACGCGCGATGCTTTTTCGGTGCATGCAGGGGTGGGTGTCACTGGGAGGCCTCTGCCCTGAGAGGGACAGGGAAGCAGGGAGGCCTCTAAAGGCTGCGGTGCAGGTGTCCTCTGGTTGGGGTGAGCTTTGTGGATCGCCTGCTTCCCCTGCAATGGGGCAGCGCTTTGGAGGTGTGTCAACACCTGGTGGGCCCCTGATTCTTTTTTTTAACTTTAGATTATCCAATTCATTTTTTCCAATTAAGGGGCAATTTAGCATGGCCAATTAAACTGTGCACATCTTTTGGGTTGTGGGGGCGAAACCCACGCAATCACGGGCAGAATGTGCAAACTCCACACAGACAGTGACCCAGAGCCGGGATAGAACCTGGGACCTCAGTGCCGTGAGGTTCCAGCAGTAACCACTGCGCCACCGTGCTGCCCTGTGGGCCCCTGATTGAGCGTGGCCACGCCCATCCCCTTAATGAAACAGCTAGGGGCAAGAGGGTGCCCAGAGGGTGGGCTGATGGGCTCCCAGATGACCAGAGGCTCTCTGAGAACACACACGACCCAGGCAGCACTCAACAGTGTGAGCAGCCAGGGGCCTGTAAGTTGCACCAAATGGGTGGGTTTGGAAACAGACTGCAGCAATGGTGGTCTGAGCCAGGTCATCCTGATCCTGAGGAGGACATCCCGAGCCTACGGAAGTGGCGTCAATCACTACCCACTACTGCCCCCCGGCCCCGGCAGTCAGTCTCCAGCCAAGCACAACACGTTTTGAGGCACTATGACTGGTTTTGTAGAGTCCTGCTCTCCCCTCCGCAGCCATGGTGCCCAGTCCCCGCATGTAAATACTTGCACTAATTCATGCCTGAGAGGGGCGGAGCTTCATTGGGGGTGGAGCATCACAGGGGTGGAGCATCACAGGGGTGGAGCATCACAGGGGTGGAGCTATTGAGGTGGAGCATAATGGGGGTGGAATATCACAGGGGTGGAGCGTCATGGGGGTGGAGCATCACAGGGGTGGAGCATCATGGGGGTGGAGCATCACAGGGGTGGAGCATCATGGGGGTGGAGCATCACAGGGGTGGAGCATCATGGGGGTGGAGCATCACAGGGGTGGAGCATCATGGGGGTGGGACATCACATGGGGTGGAGCATCACAGCGGTGGAGCATCACAGGGGGTGAAGCATCATGGGGTGGAGTGTCACAGGGGCGGAGTATCACGGTGGTGGAGCATCACGGGGGATGGAGTATCGCAGGGGGCGGAGCATCACGGGAGTGGAGTATCGCAGGGGCTTCACGGTGGTGGAGCATCACAGAGGGTGGCGCATCACAGGGGGTGGAGCATCACAGGGGGTGGAGCATCAGAGGGTGGAGCATCATAGGGGTGGAGCATTGCAGGGGCGGAGCATCACTGGGGTGGAGCATCACAGAGGGTGGAGCATCATAGGGGTGGAGCATCATAGGGGGTGGAGCATCATAGGGGTGGAGCATCATGGGGTGGAGTGTCACAGGGGGTGGCGCATCACAGGGGGTGAAGCATCATGGGGTGGAGTGTCACAGGGGGTGGCGCATCACAGGGGGTGGAGCATCAGAGGGTGGAGCATCATAGGGGGTGGAGCATTGCAGGGGCGGAGCATCACTGGGGTGGAGCATCAAAGTGGTGGAGCATCACAGGGGGTGAAGCATCATGGGGTGGAGTGTCACAGGGGCGGAGCACCTCGGGGGGAGTGGAGTATCGCAGGGGGCGGAGCATCATAGGGGTGGAGCATTGCAGGGGCGGAGCATCACCAGGGTGGAGCATCACAGGGGGTGGAGCATCACAGGGTGGAGCATCATAGGGGGTGGAGCATTGCAGGGGCGGAGCATCACTGGGGTGGAGCATCACAGGGTGGGGCATTGTGGGGGCGGAGCATCACCGGGGTGGAGCATTGCAGGGGGTGGAGCATTGCAGGGGGTGGGGCATCGGGGGGGGGGCAGAGCATTAAGCGTCCCAGCGACTAATGATATTAAAATCCATGTAAATGATGGTATTGCATGGACCTTCTGGAGTGTGGGGGTAAACATCAATATCACTGCGAGTGAGGGACCAGAGCATGGCGTCAGAATCAGTTTCAGACGCAAATGGATTTTTTCCAATTCTCTGCTGATCGCAATTTCCGTTTCCAACATCGCAAAGTGGAGAATCCAGCCCAGGATATTTGACTGTGGGCAGCGTCACATCTGGAATTTGATTCAATCTTCAACTGTTTGCATTGTTTTGTAGCACTTTAATACAATTGAAAGGTTTATTTAGGCAGTTAGCAGTCACAATGATGGATCAAAACCCCAAATTACATGCAGGCATACTGAACTTTAAATAAAACATGGTTTTAAATAATTGGACATACAAATGGTTGAGAATGTAAATCCAGTCTCTGACTGAATCGTTCTGGTGTGGGAAGGAAGGTGCAGCAGACTGTAATCTCCTGTGGAGATAGTGGTAGCTGATTATCATCTCGGCAGAAAGTGACGCCCCAGAGCTGTTGTGGATTTCCCCCCTTCCAGGAATACAGAGGGGACTGGGATAAACAGTCAGCTGGAAAAACCTGGTCAGTGTGGACTGGCGCTGGGTGTGTGATACAGAAACAAGGAAAGACGGCAGAGTCACCCCTGCTTCTCTCTCTGATTGCTGGTCGCAGAGCCTTGCCCTCTCTCTGATTGCTGGTCGCAGGCCGAGCCAGCAAAGCCCCAGCTGTCAAAGGAGCCGGCCAAGCCCTCTCATCTCAACTGCAGAACCCTGGAATCTCGAAACCAACTGCTCAACTGTGGAAGTCAATGACACCAGATCACCGAATTGTAATGGCCGAAACATTTCACCATCTATTCCTCCCGGCCAAGTCACGGATTGATAGCTTTTCACAGTAACTTCACTGTAGTGTTAATGCAAGCCTACTTGTGACAATAAAGATAATTATTCTTATTATTAGAAACTTATTGTTGGACTTACTTCCCAATGCTCATCTGTGTGAATATATGTGCATGTTTATATTATTTTCTAATACTGTAATACCTAATAAACTCACTCTTTCTTTAACTCAAGAAATCTTGGTTGAATTGGCTCCTTTCAAAGCATAAATACACTTGGACCGGGGAAGGGTGACCACAAACTAGGAAAGGGATCTTTTTAAATTAATCTTGTATTGACGAAAGAGGGGATTGAATAAAAGAAGGGAGCTAGTTTTTTTACACAGAGGGTAGTGGGTGCCTGGAACTCGCTGCCGGAGGAGGTGGTGGAAGCAGGGACGATAGTGATATTTAAGGGGCATCTTGACAAATACATGAATAGGATGGGAATAGAGGGATACGGACCCAGGAAGTGTCGAAGATTTTAGTTTCGTCGGGCAGCATGGTCCGCACAGGCTTGGGGGGCCGAAGGGCTTGTTCCTGTGCTGTACTTTACTTTGTTCTTTGTTAGCTTACCCCTCCTCACCCGGGGCATAATAATTTGGGAGTATCACGTCCGGAATCTGTCGAATTGGGGCCTGTGCCGAGATAGTTCCTACAGAAGGGATGGAGGGTACCAAACTGGGGGACCTCAACCAGTTGTAAGATCAGTCGTGTTTGTGTGGAGTCACATATAGATCAGTCAGGGGGCACAAACATTAGTCGTCCGGTTGGGATTTTAAGACAGCCTGTCAGCTCCATGCTCACTTCTACGGATATTCGCTTTTTTATTTCCAAAATCTGAAACACCCGATTTTCAAAATTGCTGTGGTGGCCTTTGAACTCACAGTTCCTTGGCATAACTAGTCCTGTAGCAGAACAACAGTTGCGCCCTCTGATTGTACAACGGCCAATGTTTCCTTTCCAATCCCTCGATGCTTTGATGTGTGAGTCACTTCGCTATCTAGCCAGATAGGAACAAGTTAAAGTCAAGATACCTGATGATAACTATGCTCTTGGGAAGCCACATGATTCTGAAGTCGGAGTTCTTGGAATCGATTGCAATTTGGGTCACTGTGTGACCTGCAGCTCTTCCAGGCACCAGGAAAGATTGTCCTCAGTGAAAGGTGGGCCCTATGTTGTCCCGGAGACTCGGGACCACAGTCCACGCTGACACTCCTGCACTGTACCGAGGGAGTGCTGCAGCACCCGAGGTGCAATCTTTCAGGTAAGACATTTAACTGAAGCCCCACCTGCCCTCTCAGGTGGATGTACAAGATCCCACAGCACTACCCAAAGAAACGCGGAACAATATTTGACCCTAAACCAACCTTAGCGAAAAAAATTAGATGACCTGCTCATTTATGTCATCGGGTTGTGTTTATTGGAGTCTGCCAGAGCAAGCCATCCTGCTGGGCTGTTCGGTGAGTCAGATGGGAGTACCCACATATAATTCAGGAGAACTACCTCCAATTTAGTCGGGGGTAAGGCCCCACACGGGCAAGCTCACCTGTGAGCGTCGGGAGGACAATTAGGCTCATTAATGAGCCATTTAAAGCCAATTTATCTGAGCCCACCCAAATTTAGCACTGGTTCAGGGATTTAACAGGGGTTATAGGGTCTCCGTGGCGCCTGAAGGCTGCCCAGCAAATCCTGCCAGTTGACAGGCACTAAGTACCCAATCGAGGGATCCAGCATCAGAAATTGCGTTGGGGGAATGAGTGGGAACTGAAACCCGTGTCCAGGCCCTTGCATCCAACCTCCTTCCCGCCTTCAACGATCGCCCCCTGCATGTAATCCCCACCGTGTCCCACTTACCTGTGCCCTGGGGCTGGGCCTTGGGGCAGTACCTGCAGCAGCCACTGCTCCTGGTGGCGCTGTAGGAATTGGAGTCTTAAATTGACCAGCGGTCAGATTTCCGCCTCACGGGATATAATTGTGAGGGAGGCCAGGCCTGAAGGCATTTAAACTGAGCTGTGCCTTCTGCATAGAAGTGTCGCGGGGCTCCCATTGGTTCTCCAATTAGCAGAGGGCAGCGGGGGGTGGGAGAGGCGGGGTCACAAATTGCTGAACCTAAATTCTGTTTGTTGCTGTTTGTGGGATCTTGCTGTGCTCGCTATGGCTGCTGCATTTCCTACATAACAACAGTGGCTGCACTTTATTGCCCGTAATAATTTGATTGAAGATGGCACCACATGGCGACTCTCAGCGAGCTCTCTCAATCTATCAGTAAAATACTTTGTTCCTCAGGTTGTGGAAGGCACGACAGGAATGAAAGTTCTAATTCCTTCTGCTTGTTTGTTTCTCTTTTCACTTTCAGCCTTTGCAAGGCTATTCTTTTATATGTTTCCTTCTCCATCTTATTTCTGGAGTGTTCCTTAAGTTTGACACACAGGCCTACCTGCACAGTGGAAGAATAATCAACCCATGAGCTTGGATGATTCCTGGCAGGGCAGTCGCCTGATAATGTGTCGCCCAAAATATAGGCTGTCATAACATCCAGAGAAACCAAATCAGGCTCTGGAATGACTTGAGTGCCGCTGGATGCAGAGAAGGCCTCTGATGGGGTGGAGTGGAGTTACCTGTTTGCGGTGTGAAATGGTTTGGGATAGGGCCCACGTTTGTGTGGTGGGTTAAGTTGCTTCGTAGGGTCCTCCGGTGGCGGAATGCACCAGGCGGACACCCGGAAGGTGGCTCTTACTAAGAACCCAAAATTAGGCTCTTTAACCCTAAATAACCCACTAGAACAGGAAAAAAGCATCCCCTCAACCAATCCAACAGCAACATGAGGAACGATGAGGAGCAACAGTCGCTCGAGAGGCCGCAAAGAGACAAAAAGTGGCAGAAGCCAAGAGAGGCGAGTGACCGAGATGGCGGACACACGAGGCCAAGGGACGCTGGTCGCCCCAGAACGAGAGGGACCAACAAACAGCAGATGGGGTTCCCCCCCCTCATCAGAGGGTGGATGGAGGACGTTTCTCACCAGGGAGCGAAGGAAGCTCAACAAGGAGATAAAGATGGACGTTAAAGCGCGGTCAGGGTGGCGGTTCTGGAGGCCCTGGCCACCATGTATGTGGCCCTGGACAAGGCAGAGATTTCTTGTCACGTGTACTGAGGTACAGTGAAAAGTATTGTTCTGCGTACAGTCCAGGCAGATCGTTCCATACATGAAAGCCATAGGATATACGATAAGTACACATAGACACAGACATCGGGTGAAGCATACAGAGTATAGTACAGTAGAGAAGATGTGTGAAGAGATCAGTTCAGTCCATAAGAGGGTCATTCAGGAGTCTGGTAACAGCGGGGAAGAAGCTGTTTTAGAATCTGTTAGTGCGTGCTCTCAGACTTCTGTATCTCCTGCCCGATGGAAGAAGTTGGAAGAGTGAGTAAGCCGGGTGGGAGGGGTTCTTTGATTATGCTGCCCTCTTTCCCCAGGCAGCGTGAGGTGCAGACAGAGTCAATAGATGGGAGGCGGGTTCGCGTGATGGACTGGGCTGTGTTCACGATTCTCTGTAGTCGAGGATCCAGTTGCAGAGGGAGGAGCCAGGTTCTAAGTTTTGGAGTTTGGATATGAGCTTGGCTGGGATTATGGTGTTGAAGGTGGAGCTGTAGTCAATGAACGTCTGACATAGGAGTCCTTGTTGTCGAGATACTCCAAGGATGAACAAAGGGTCAGGGAGATATCATCTGCTGTAGACCGGTTGTGGCAGTAGGTGAATTGCAGTGGATCAAGACAATCTGGAAATCTTTGTTTCAGGTATTTAAACACCAGTTTAAAATTTGAGCTCAAGTTCCTCAACATAGCCGTAAACACCCATTGATATATGAAAGGGTTTCAGCACATCTACACTAATATTTATGCATCCCTATCAGGCTGCTCACAACCTCAAGACATCCCACAGCATTTTTCAAGGTATTTTCAAGGTTTTGTTACTCCAGTTAGCTCTCCCCGTCAAAGAGGGAAAGCAGCCTATGGTCATCTGAGACTATGGTGACATTATTTTTACTGAACAGAAACACAATGGTTACTTCACTCACGGTTTGATTCCACAAACAACGATGCGGTAATACGCGGATAACCTGACTTATCTCATAGTCCCGTTGAACTTTTTACATCCGTCTGAGAGGACAGACAGGGACCAGGAATTACACATCATCCGAAAAACAGGGGGTGGGATTCTCAGACCCTCTGCGCCAGTTGTCCCTGGGGAATCGCGCGCGCGGTCTACGCAGAGCAGGAAGGGGGCGATTCTCCGAGGACGACTGGCCGAGTTCCCGATGGAGTTCTAATGGTTCTAATGGTTCTAACCATGTTTTGCCTGTCAGGAATGGCCGGTGGCAGCTGCAGACTCGATCCCCGGCCGCCCAGGTGGGGGGGGGGGCGGGGGGGGATCCTTCACCGGTGGGGGGACCTCACAGACGGCCAGGGAGGCGATCGGGTGGCACCGATCCGCGGGCGCGCACAATCTCGAGGGGACCTACATTCCTGGTGCCGCTCTGTGGGCTGAGTCCGCCATATCGCACAGGCGGCCGCTGCAGGCCGTCGCCATGCGCATGTGCGGACTCCCGACCGGAGGTTCAGGGCCCCGTATCCGCAGCCAGAGCTGCGGGAAGCACTCCGGGGCCCTGCCAGCCCCCTGCAGGTAGGAGAATCGCTGTGGCCTTTCTTAAGGAAAGTCCAGAGTGAAACGCCCGCATTTTGACGCTGGAGTGGGGACACAGCTCTGCTATTGGAGAATACCGCCCAGTGACTGGGATTTCCAGGCCCACTACCCCACACAGCGGAGTTTTCCCGCCGCCGTTGGCGGTTTTCTGCATGGATCGCCCACTGCTGTGGGGTGTGTGTGTGTGGGGGTGGTGGGGGTCGCCTTCGCTGGTTCTGGAAGATGCCTTTGGCGGGAACGGCCAGAAAATCCTGTCCGGTATCTCCTGCACTGCACTGGGATGTCAGCCTAGTCTGTGTCCTCAACGTTCTGCAGAGGGGCTTGAAGCAACATGTTCAGCTCCGGTCATGTAGCAAGATCGGAGAAGTCGGGGCAATTGTCCTTGGGGATGTGAAGGCTGAGAGGAGACTTGATAGAGGTGTTCAAAATCATGAGGGGTCTGGACAGAGTAAATAGGGAAAAAAAAGTTCCCATTGGTGAAAGGATTGTGAACAAGAGGCAACGGGTTTAAGGTTACTGGCCAAAGAATCACTGGCGACATGAGGAAAAACCGTCTCAGGCAGCGAGTGACTGGGATCCGGAATGAGAGTGTGGGAGAGTGCAGGCAGGTTCAATCGAGGCAACCGGGGAGGGAACTGGGGCCGTGATCTGAAAAGGGGGAATGTGTAGGGCTATGGGGAGAAGGTAGGAGTTGTGCCATTTGGTGAATTGCAAAGAACCAGCAGAGACATGATAGGCCGAATGGCCACCTTCTGCCCTGTAACCATTCTGTGATGCTGTGAATTCAGAAGCGGCAATGCTATTCTCTGAGACGCAGCTGATCCTTAGCTTGATAAACTATTTTTGGAATGGGGTGAGTGGGGGTTTTAAGGCGTGAATACTGTTAGGCACCTTGAGATGTCTGGCATTGTCTGAAACCCCCCAAATATTATTCTGCGGTGACACGAACCATAGGAAATGAAACAAATTCTCCGTCAAGGTCACAAAGGTGCCTTTCTCATTCAAAACCGCAAGAATTTTGCAATCCAATATTGTGGTTCACACAGTCCAAAAAAACACTTCCAAGGCCTTATTTAACCACTTCCTCTCTCTCTCCCAGCCTCACACGCAGGCACGCACTCAAACCTCTTTGTTTTTGGCAGGACTATTTTTATTTTTTTTTTATAAATTTAGATTACCCAATTATTTTTTCTATTAAGGGGCAATTTAGTGTGGCCAATCCACCTACTCTGCACATTTTTGGGTTGTGGGGGCGAAACCCACGCAGACACGGGGAGAATGTACAAACTCCACACGGACAGTGACCCAGAGTCGGGATCGAACCTGGGACCTCAGCGCCGTGAGGCGGTTATGCTAACCACTAGGCCACCGTGCTGCCCTGGCAGGACTATTTTTATCAATAATTTGGAGATGTGAGCGGGGAAGCGGCTGTGTTTCTGCGAGCTCTGGCTCTACCCACCTTTTTAATCCGTCTTTTAATCATTGTCCACATTCCGTATTTGTTTTTTCTTGGTGTACATGATTGACTGGTGTCTCGACACAAAAGAGTTGAGATAAAATGGTTAAATCCTCGTTTGTTTGTGTCGGCTTGGCTGGGCCCTGCTTATAGTGGCGCCGTTGCTACTGAGCGGGCTCTCGCCCTGGCGGTGCCGTGCGCACTGGCAGACGATGGGTGCTGACGAAGATGTCGCGGTGGCTGAAACCCTCGACTCGGCAGAACAGGGCAGCAGGGCTCAATTCCAAGAGTCGCGGGGTACGTTTGTGGAGGCGATGGAGGCGCACGAGGAGGTGGTTTCTGCATTAGAGAGAGCAGTGTCGCTGATGAGGACTGGTCTGTCCGTGGTCCTGCTGCATAGCTGGTCCTCCATCCAGATGGATTCGGGAGAGAGAGAGAGAGAGGGAGGAGGACCAGGAGGGGAGCGCCGCTGGGTTCAATCCTCTATGCGAGGTGGGGGAAGATTCCCCGAGTGAGTTCGAGAATTGGCTGCCATGTTTCGGGGATCTTGGTTTGGAGGATGGTCGAATCCTATCAGGTTTCACGAGGCACAATATCTCCTGTCTTTGAGGTCGGAGGTCGGTTAGGCCTGCCAATCACTGGTCCTGTCTTGTCCTGTCCCTGATACTAGTCATGAGGGGTTGGAGTTGGCCAAACCAGCCGGGGCCTAGGCTGTGGACCGCCTGAGTGTTGGTGAGATCACATGGTGGAAGTATTGGTATGTTGTACCATTGCGATCCTTTAAAGATCCTGAGGGTTTCTCGTTGATCCTGTTTTTAAATTTTAAAAATATCCTTGCTTAAAGTTACAAAACCAATGTGTAGAGTGGACGGGACAAACTCTTAATCCATCTCATTGCGTGCTCCAAAATCCAATTCAAGTTGAAGCCAATTCATGGTCTCCACGAGAGAGACACACAAGATGCAAGCTGACAAGAAAAGGTGTCGCACCTCGTCTTAGACTTGATCTGACGCTTGATCCTAACCAAAAGGCCTCTGCTTGCTTTGTGCGTCCGGAAGTCTTTACCCTGGGGAGCGCCCTGCAACTCAGTCGTTATCCTGGACGTTGCTCCCAGTTGATCCAGTTGTTCTTGACTTGATTGGCTGTCGTGTCTTTCCCGACGGGGAGATGTGTAATATGGGCGTGATGATCTGCACAGTTGGTTTTCCTAATTTGACAAGTTCTTCTTATGTTGAGAAGAATGTTGAATGTGGGATTTGTGCACATTTTCAACCCTAAATGTATTGGGTCTTATAATGCCTGATAATTCTTGTGCTGGAGGGGGTGGGGGTGTGGGGGGGTGGGGGGGTGGGGGGGTCGGGGTGTTCCTTGTTGTTTCCCCCCCACGACTCGATCAGAGGGAAGATGAGCAGAGCCAGGGTACAGGGCAGAAGGTGTGGAAGGTCAGGGTGGTAGGTTAATTCACTCTCGCTGCAATTGAGGGTCCCCCCCTCCCCCAGCAGTTAGAGCTAATCAGTTTCGGGTTATTCGATTTTTCTGACTATTCACACCTCTTTAACCTGTGATTATCCTTCTCTCCAGTTGCACCGTCTGGACCTGTGAAGACTTCATTACCTGCAAAGACTTGCATTGAAAGGATCATTTGGCATCATTGACTAGGTCTATATATGTGTTTGTGGTGCCCATCTCTTCATTCACCTGATGAAGGAGCTGCGCTCCGAAAGCTTGTGTTTGGAAACAAACCTGTTGGACTTTAACCTGGCGTTGTGAGACTTCTTACTGTAACCACCCCAGTCCAACGCCGGCATCTCCACATTCGGGATGGTTCGCACAGGTTGGGGCTGCAATGGTTTGTGACGGTTACTGATCTCCAAAACGTGTTGGGAAACGGGAATTACCTCAAGGCTCCTGTTTGGCAAACAGGAGTCAGAGAGTGAAGACATCGTTGTCGTGACGATGGAGGAAACACCAGGGAATTATACAAGGAAATATTGGACTATGAAAAGGCCTGGGTTTTATCTTTTAAAATGGGGACAAACCCTGAAGATGGCTGAGAGTTAGCCACTGGCGGGAAAGGCTGCAAGAGGGTTTCTCGATAGAAAAGTGGAAGTAAGTCTAAAAGAATCCAAAGACTGGGTCCCATCTCTAGTAAAGGAACATAATGGGTATTTCACCTCAAAGACCCTGGTGTAATCGTTAGACTGATTATCTTGAAATATACAAAGGGGAGTTATAAGCAACTTGGGAGAGTGCTAACCTATGGCCTGCTGATGTCTGTCCTGCTGGTGTGTGTGTGTGTGTGTGTGCCATGAGGATGAACAGCTGGAAGTTTTCTGCACACTGAACGTGTGTGTGATACAGTAAGCAAAGCAGGTCCCCTGCAAAAATAGCCACCTTTTGCAGGAATACCTAAAAGCTCTCACTCTGCAGAGGTTATGGTGATGGTCACTGGGGTGTAGATAGGGAACACATAACACAGCGGTAGGAAGGGGGATGTTGTCACGGCGTTGGAGAAAAGAAAACATGGAATTATACACCGAGGCCCGGAGTCTCCTGACGGGCCCACCCCGCTACCGCTGCCAGCGAAGACGGAGAATTTGACGCTCAGAAAATCTCCCATTGACTGCAGCGGGACCCGAAAATCCCGCTCCCGGGAACGGACGGAGAATCCCGCCCAGAAATTCGGCACTTTAAAAAGACCTGAGTTTTGTCGTTTAAAATGGAGGTTAATAAGCCAGCAGAACAGGACCGGAGCTGAAAAGGGAACTAAAATATCATAGCAAGCCACAAAACACCTGAGTCGCAGAGTCAACGACTTGCCTGAAGATGTCAACTAGATTACGATCAATTTGCAGCCGCCGCAATGCTTCACTATCTACTCCTTACAACTCAAGGTCTGTTCGTATCACTTTTTATTTATAATCACTTATTATTGGCCTCAATTCTTACTTCTAATCTGTTTGAATGCAGATTCATGTGTTTTACCATTTTTCTCTTTACCTTTTTTTAAGTAGTTAATAAACTTACTCTATTTAACTCAAGAAAGTCTGGGTTAAATTGGTTCCTTTTCAACATAAATAATGGGCGGGATTCTCCGACACCCGTCGGGTGGGATAATCGCCGGGGGTTGGCATGAATCCCGCCCGTGCCGTCCTCGTAATTCTCCCACCCCCCCCCCCCCCCCCAAAGACCGGCCCGGGGAGAGTCGCGCCGCCCGTCTCGGAGAATGGCGGGCTCCGGCGCAACTCAATGGGCGCCGGGTCTGCCCGAAATCTCCGGCCCGCAATGGGCCGAAGTTCCGCCCGTCTGTTGCCGGTCCCACCGGCGTAAATTGGAGTAGGTTCCTTACCGGCGGGACCTGGCAGCGGGGCGGGTTCCGGAGTCCTTGGGGGGGGCGCGGGGGGGGGGGGGGAACTGGCCCTGGGAGGTGCCCCCACGGTGGCCTGGCCCGCAATCGGGGCCCACCGATCCGCCGGTGAGCCTGTGCCGTGGGGGCACTCTCTCCTTCCGCACCGGAGGCTGTGGTCCTCCGCCATTGCCGGTGCGGAAACAAAGCCCTCTGCACATGCGCGGGGATGACGGCAGCACATGCTGGTGCTCCCGCGCATGCGCTGACTCGCGTCGGCCGGCGGAGGCCCTTCGGCGCTGGTTGGCGTGGCGCCAAGCCCCTTTCCCGCCGGCCGGCAGGGCGCAAACCACTCCCGGGGTGGGCCTAGCTCCTGAAGGTGCGGAGGATTCTGCACCTTTGGGGTGGCCCAATGCCGGAATGGTTCACGCCACTCCATCCCGCCGGGACCCCCTGCCCCGCCGGGTAGGGGTGAATCCCGCCCTTGTCTGGAGAAGGTGTCCATGGGAAAGGGAGCCTTGTTAGATTAAACCTCTCCACAGTTTACAATACTTCCAAGTTTTGTGTCACCTGCAAACTTTGAAATTATCCCCCGCACATAAAGGTCTAGTTCATTAATATATATCAGGAAAAGCAAGGGCCCCAATATCACCCCCTGGGAAACTCCACCACAAACCTTCCTCCAGCCCGAAATCTATCCATTGACCATTACTCTCTGCCTCCTATTATTCAGACAATTTTGTATCTGCATTGTTGCTGTGGCTTTTATTTCATGAACAATAACTTTGCTCACAAGTCTGTTGTGTGACACTGCATCGCATGCCTTCTGTAGGTCCATGTACACCACATCAACAGCATTCGCCTCATCGATCCATTCTGTTACCAAATCTGCTCTAATAGCTCCTCATGTGCCTTGGTGTCACATTTTATTTTATAACATTCCTGTGAAGCACCTTCAGATGTTCTAGGTGAACATTGAAAATTCGGCGACCTAATCAGACCCTTACAGAGGTGCTATATAAAACAAAATGTTGGTGGTTCAGAACTTGGGTTTTGCTGAATTAAGAGGCATGCTGCTGATTTCTTTTGACTTGTGCCTATGCTGATGAGAGAGCAAGATGTAAAGCTTTGTCCACGTCCCTTTTTCCAGCGGTTAAAAATACAGGGGCTGGTTTAGCAAAGGGCTAAAGAGCTGGCTTTGAAAGCACACCAAGGTAGGCCAGCAGCACGGTTCAATTCCCATACCAGCCTCCCCGAACAGGCGCCGGAATGTGGCGACTAGGGGCTTTTCACTGTAACTTCATTTGAAGCCTACTTGTGACAATAAGCATTTTTCATTTCAATACAGGTGGTTTTGGTTAACCTTCTCTACCCCAGGTAGAAAAAAATCCCATCTCTCCGTATAACTGTAGACCCTCCTCCCTGTAATCGTTCTGTACTTTGAAACATTTCTTCTTCAATTTTTCTCTACGCTGCCTGCTGTTCTTTTTCTTCTATTTTGCTGATCGCAGCCGCTCAGAGATTGAATAAATTGCCTTTGTCGGGATCTCGAGATGGATCAAGACCCCAAACATTTCCCCTGAATTTTCTATGTTAATCTAGCCTTTGTCTCCTCTTCAGTAAATTGAATGACAGAATGATGGAGCATGGGAGGCGACCATTCTTCCCATCATGCACCGGTGTCAGCTCAAGACACTGATACCCAATTTACCCTACTCTCTCTGTTCTTCTGATAATGCCCTGAAAGATATTTCTCCAATTTATCCAATTATCTTTTAGCTGTTCAAATTGAATCTACTTCCACGACCCTTTAGGGTTGTGTACATATATACTAAAACAAACTATCCATGTGCCGTCCCCGGTTCTTTTGCCAATCACCGTAAATCCCTATCCATTGGTGACCAAATCCTTTGCCACTGGAAAGTTTCTCCACTCAAAACCATTCACAATTTTCAGCAGGATCATGCCTCAGGCCATCAGCAGACAATGAGCCCAGGACCTGCCTTTGGGCTGTGCACACATGACAAGGCACAATATCTCCTACCAATTGCCGTGTGCAGATAGCAAGGGAATAGTAGCAACCTACACATCGCACTAAGTGGCACGGGCGTCGCTGTGGCACAGTGGTTAGCACTGCTGCCTCGCAGCAGCAGGGTCCGGATTCAATTCCAGCCTCGGGTGGCTGCCGATGTGGAGTTTGCACGTTCTCCCCGGTTCTTTGTCTGCATGGGTTTCCTCCGGGTGCTCCGGTTTCCTCCGGGTGTTCCCGTACCTGCCTACCTGAACAGGCGCCGGAATGTGGCGACTCGGGGCGTTTCACAGTAACTTCATTGAAGCCTACTTGTGGCAATAAGCGATTATTATTGTTATTCCACCCACAGTCCAGAGATGGATTGGCCATTCTAAATCACCCACAGGTGGAATAACAGATAGAGTGTGGGGTTTGGGCCTGGTTGGGATGCTCTTTCGGAGGGTTTGTGTAGACTCCTTCTGCACTGTGGAGCTTCTATGATTGAGCCTGTGCTCTCTGATATCAACTCCTCCATCCACTTACTTTAGATAGCGAAGGTTGTTGAAATGAATGCATTAAGTGGTTGCACTGCAGTATCCTGTGAGCGATAGCGCTTCGGTAACAAAAGCAACACTGAACAGGCTATTTGGTCCCAGCTGTTCTGAGGTGTTGGCCTTTTAAATAAATCTGCATACCAAGCTTGGTTAATGGAGTTAACAAGTTAAAATGGGAACTTCACGGTTTTATCAATTACTCTCTGACCTTGGGTTGTGTCCCAGTAATTTACAGGAACATGACAGAAGCTCAATGGTGTGAAATTCACTCCTATTGGGAAAGCTTTGATGTCTTCATCACACTATGAAAAGAATATTTTAACAGGCCTCAAGTCTTAGAACCATAGAATTCCTACAATGCAGAAGGAGGCCATTCAGCCCATCGGGTCTACACCAACCCTCTGATAGAGCACCCTACCTGGGCCCACTCCCCCACCCGATCCCCGTAACCCCCACCTAACCTGCACACCTTTGGAAACTAAGGGGCAATTTATCATGGCCAATCCTTCTAACGTGCATTTCTTTTGGACGGTGGGAGGAAACCGAAGCACCCGGAGGAAACCCACGCAGACGCGGGGAGAACGTGCAGACTCCGCACAGACAGTCACCCAAGGCTGGACTTGAACCTGGGACCCTGACGCTGTGAGGCAGCTAACCACTGTGCCGCCATGCTGGAAGAGAAACAAGGGGTGAGAATTGTCATCACCTAAGGATATGACGGCATGAGAGACGGTGCGGAAAAGGTTCACCAGAACGCTCCCAGGAATGAAGGACTTCACTTACGTGGATAGGTTGGAGGGGCCAGGACTATTCTCGTTGAAGAGAAGAGGGGAGATGCGACAGAGGGGTTCAAAATCATGAGGGGCTGGAAAGGGTAGGCAGGAAGATGGTGGGAGTGGGCAACCACATCTACCCCCCCCCCCCTATTTTAGGTGCCCCTCCCCACCTGCCCAAAATACAACTGGCATGGGCACGCAAAGTACAGGTCCACATTCCCATCCATCAAGGTATACCCTAACCCCGTCACCCTTCAAAAACTGGGATTAGTGAAAAGGAATAACCTCATGATACAGAACTGCAAATATCATCAATTTTTTAAAGCAAGTGTGTCCTCCCACACTTTGTTTTCCTTTGGTGAATAGTGGAGAGGTGTAGGGAGCTTAAGGCCTGTGCAGCTGAAACATGACCACCAATCGTGACAGAATAATTAACATCATGGCTGCGCGGGAGGCCCAAATGAGAGGAACGCAGAGAACTTGTCGGGTTGTAGGTCCGTTGGAACAGACAATAAAAGAAGAAACTTTTAAAATCGAGGCATTGCTGGATCAGACGCTAATGTAAGCTAATCCCTCCTACAAACTGGGTTCTGTTAAATGTGTCAAATACATCATAGCATTTACAATGCAGTAGGAGGCCACTCGGCCCATCGAGTCTGCACCGGCTCCTGGAAAGAGCACCCTACCCAAGGTCAACACCTCCACCGTATCCCCATAACCCAGTAACCCCACCCAACACTAAGGGCAATTTTGGACACTAAGGGCAATTTAGCATGGCCAATCCACCTAACCTGCACATCTTTGGACTGTGGGAGGAAACCGGAGCACCCGGAGGAAACCCACGCAGACACGGGGAGAATGTGCAGACTCCGCACAGACAGTGACCCAAGCCGGGAATCGAACCTGGGACCCTGGAGCTGTGAAGCAATTGTGCTATCCACAATGCTACCGTGCTGTCCCACAAGACAAGTTGTTATTGCTGAACTAAAGTATTTCTAACATTCGAGTAGCTTTGTAACTATAATACCAGTGTTTTCCTCAGCGTCACCCAACAACAGCTAAAACATCAAAACAGTACGGCTGGGACTGGAAGACTGAAATTATAATGCATCCTCTGAGGTAATTTTATAGGGGTCAGTTAAAGTTCTGCTCGCCAATTATTCTCTCAGCTTGACCCAGTTGGAAGAAAGGTAGCAACAAACACACGCCTCATTTTTATTTTCTCTGCACAAGTGAGTAACAACAAAGAGGTTGTCCTAAATGATACCGAGCTCCAAAATTGAAGTGGGACAGCAGCAGGCGGCAATGCCTTAACTAAATCACTAACATCTGCTGCTGTCCCAAATTCAATATTTGGATGGTTTTCAAAAGACCAATCGATAATGATTAAAGTTTTCTCTCCCATCCTATTGAGCAGGGGCACAGTGAAGAGCTGACAGGCACTTGATAATTGCTACGGTTTGGCACCAATGGTAGGGCCAAGGTTTGGTGTTGGGAGAAGCAAACACCACAGGCGGGATTCCCCGACGGGTCGGAGAATTGTGGGGGTGGGGGGGGGGGGGGGGGGGGCGTAAATCTGCCCCGCTGCTCCGACGCTGGCTGCCGAATTCTCCAGCGCCAGTTTTGTGGCGAATGCAGGGATCGCGCCGCGCCGGTCAGGGGCCGTTGTTAGCGGCCCCCCCCTCCGGCAATTCTCCGGTCCCCGATGGGCCGAGCGGCCGCCCGTTTTCGGCCAGTCCCGCCGGGAATTCCGCACCTTCCGGGTGGCCCGACGCCGGATTGGTTCACGCCAGTCTTTGGCGCAGGTATGGCCTGCCCCACCGGATACCGGAGAATCCCGGCCCACAACTCCCCATTCCTAAACTGCGGCAACCTGGCCTTCTGATTCCTATCAAAAAACGTATCTTTACGTGGATGGTGGTTAACGTGCTCCTCAATGCCATTCCACTGCCTTTACTCCACATTCTTCGATAGCTTCAACTGACAAATACCTTATTGATTGCCTTATTGAAAGATCTAACTGACCCCTAGCATCCATAACTGTTCTGGGGGTGGGGTAGGTGGGATAAAGTTCCAAATTTCTGCCAGTAAAATAGCCATAGTCCCAGATGACCAGAGGCTGCTTTCCCCTTCTGCGGGGGAGAGCTGACTAATGGTGATTTAATCTGAGGATCACCACACCTCAGGTGAGAGACAAAGACGGGCCCTTCATGAATAACCTCAGTCACTGTGGGAATTGACCCCACGCTGTTGGCCTCGGCTCCAGATCGCCTATCAGCTGTCCAGCCAACTGAGCTAAACTACTCACTGGGTGAAAATATACTTCCCGATTTCCCCTCTGCAATGACTTAGCTCTAATATTTAAAATTATATTCCCTTTGATCCCTTCACCAGAGGAAAGCGGCCAGTCAATCAAAAGACAGAATCGCCTAATTTCATTCGGAACATTGGATTGGATTGGATTGGATTGGATTGGATTGGATTTGTTTATTGTCATGTGTACCGAGCTACAGTGAAAAGTATTTTTCTGCGAGCAGCTCAAACAGATCATTAAGTGCATGAAAATAAAAGAAAAGAAAAAGAAAATACATAATAGGGCAACACAAGGTACACAATGTGAATACATGGACACTGGCATCGGGTGAAGCATACGGGGGTGTAGTATTAATCAGGTCAGCCCATAAGAGGGTCATTTAGGAGTCTGGTGACAGTGGGGAAGAAGCTGTTTTTGAGTCTGTTCGTGCGTGTTCTCAGACTTCTGTATCTCCTGCTCGATGGAAGAAGTTGGAAGAATGAATAAGCCAGGTGGGAGGGGACGTTGATTATGCTGCCCGCTTTCCCCCGGCAGCGGGAGGTGTAGACAGAGTCAATGGATCGGAGGCAGGTTCGTGAGATGGGCTGTGCTGTGTTCACGACGCTCTGAAGTTTCTTGTGGTCTTGAGCCGAGCTGACCTTCTGATTCTATCAAAAAAATATCTCCACCTGATGGTGGCTAACGTGCTCCTCAATGCCATTCCACTGCTGTTACTCCACGTTCTTCGATAGCTTCAACTGAATACCGTGCAGGCTGTGATGCAGCCAAATAGGATGCTTTCTGTGGTGCATCTGTAAAAGTTGGTAAGAGTCAGTGTGGACATGCCGAATTTCCTTCTGAACTCAATATTGGGTACAACAATTTCAGACCCTAATCTCCCCTCCTAATTTTTTTTTCTTCTTTTTTTTATAATTTAGATTACCCAATTATATTTTCCAATTAAGGGGCAATTTAGCGTGGCCAATCCACCTACTCTGCACATTTTTGGGTTGTGGGGGCGAAACCCACGCAGACACAGAGAGAATGTGTAAACTCCACACGGACAGTGACCCAGAGCCAGGATCGAACCTGGGACCTCAACGCCGTGAGGCAGCTGTGCTAACCACTAGGCCACCGTGCTGCCCTATCTCCCCTCCTAATTTGGAGGGTCAGAGTGTTCTCCTCCTGTTTCCATGTTCTGAACCCTAGTGATTTAGTGAAATCGAATATCACTCAAGATGATTGTCCCAGTTATTCTTCCATGGGCTGTGTATGTCTCTGGGAAGGCCAGCATTTGTTGCCCATCCCTAATTGGCCTTGAACTGAATAGCTTGCTTGGCCATTTCAGAGGAACAGTTACATTGTTGTGAAAGGGAAATCTCGCTTCGGTTCGGCCAAAAACACCAAGTCTACAGTTTTTTCCTTAACCGAGATTTCCTTCCCACTGTGGTTGACAGGGACCTTAACTGGGTTCAACCCATGTCCGACACCTCTGACCTCACCGCTTCCCCTCCCTCCCAGAACCATGATAGGGTCTCCCTTGTGCTCATTTTTCACCCCACCAGCCTCCGCATTCAATGGAGCATTCTGCAGGGAGCATTCCCTCCATGACACCCTGGTCCACTCCTCCATCATGTCAATTGCCCATCCCCTTCCCACGCACCTTCCCTTGCAATCGCAGACACTGTTACACCTGCCCCTTTACTACCTCCCCCCACAAGGCCCACGGCCCTCCTTTCAGGTTAAGCAGTGTTTCACTTGCTCCTCCTTCAATTTGGTTTACTATATTCACCGCTCCCAATGCGGTCTGCTCTACATCGTGGAGACCAAATGTAGACTGGGTGACTGCTTTGCGGAACAACTTCGCTCAGTCTCAAGCAGGACTCTAACTTTTCCATTGCTTGCTATTCTAACTCAGCACCTTGCTCTCCTGCCCATGCTTGTCCTTGATATTCCTGCAATGTTGCAGTGAAACCCAACGCAAGCTGGAGGGGCAGCATCTCATCTTCGGGTTGGGCACATTGCTGCCCTCCGGACTCAAGATTGTGTTCGGGAACTTTTGATTTTGACCTTTCTCCATCTTAAACCCCCCCCACCTCCTTTCTTCTCTTTTCTTTTTTAAAATGTTCCATACATATATTGCTTCAATGCAAAACACCCTCTCCCCCTCACATCCTCTCCCCCTCTCACACCCCCTCCCCCTCTCACACCCTCTCCCCCTCTCACACCCCCTCCCCCCTCACACCCCCTCCCCCTCACATCCTCTCCCCCTCTCACACCCCCTCCCCCTCTCACAACCCCTCCCCCTCACATCCTCTCCTCCTCTCACACCCTCTCCCCCTCTCACACCCCCTCCCCCTCTCACACCCCCTCCCCCTCTCACTTCCTCTCTCACACCCCCTCCCCCTCTCACACCCCCTCCCCCTCTCGCATCCTCTCTCACACTCTGTCCCCCCTCACACCCTCTCCCCCTCTCTCACCCCCTCCCCCTCTCACATCCCCTCCCCCTCACATCCTCTCCCACACCCTCTCTGCCTCTCACACCCCCTCCCTCTCTCTCACCTCCTCCCCCTCACGCCCCTTCCCCTCTCACATCCCCTCCCCCTCAAATCCTCTCTTACACCCTCTCTGCCTCTCACACCCCCTCCCCCTCTCACACCCCCTCCCTCTCTCTCACCTCCTCCCCCTCACACCCCTTCCCCCTCTCACGCACCCTCCCCCTCACACCCTCACACTCCCTCCCTCTCTCTCACCCCTCCCCCTCTCACATCCCCTCCCCCTCTCACACCCCCTCTGCCACTCACAACCCCTCCCCCTCTCACAGCCCCACCCCCTATCACACCCCCTCCCCCTCTCACACCCCCTTCCCCATCACACCCTCTACCCCTCTCACACCCTCTCCCTCTCTCACGCCCCCTCCCCCTCTCACACCTCCTCTCCCTCTCACATCCCCTCACAACCCCTCCCTCTCTCTCACCCTCTCCCCCTCTCACACACCCTCCCTCTCGCACCACCTCCCCCTCTCACACCTCCTCCCTCTCACACCCTCTCCCCCTCTCACGCCCCCTCCCCCTCTCACACCTCCTCTCCCTCTCACATCCCCTCACACCCCCTCCCTCTCTTTCACCCCCTCCCTCTCACACCACCTCCCACTGTCACACCAGGCCACCTGTCCTTTGCTCTTAAAGTTGCGTCTTTTCTTTTGCTCAGACACTCTCCCTCCTTTCAGTTCCGATGAAGGGTCCGTGACTGAGAACATTAACTCTGGATTGGCCAACATCTATCGGGAGAGAAACAATGGATTTCGAGTCCCCTAACATTCAGACTACACCATTGTCTCCCGGAGCGCTGACGGGCAGTGGAGAGCTGCCTGCCTCTGTTTGGCTGGAACCTTTTGGGGAGATGGGATTCTCTCATCTCAGGGCCTGACCGGAGAATCGCCAGGACCGGCGCGAATCACGCCACTCCACCCCGCCAATTCTCCGGAGTGCGGAGATTCGGCACCATTGGCGCGGTCGGCGTGGCACGGGTCGGGGGCCGCACTACGGGGCCCTCCCCGGCGATTCTCGGCCCAGGGTGGGCCAAGCGGCCACGCCACGTAGCCGAGTCCCGCCAGCGCCGTCCACAGCTGTTCGTACCCGGCGGGACCTCGCCGTGGATACATCTGGAGGCGGCCTGGTTGGGTGAGGGGAGGGGGGGGTCCGACCCCGGGGTGGACCTCCGCTGTGGCCTGGCCCGCGATCGGTGCCTACTGATCGACAGGCCGGCCTCTCGGGCTGGGGACCTCTTTCGTTCTGCGCCGGCCCCTGTAGCCCTACCACATGTTGGGTCGGGGCCGGCTCAGAGAAGGGAGCCACTGCACATGCACGGCAATCGCGCCGGTCCCACTGCACATGCGCAGACCCGCGGCGTCCATCTGACGCCGGGATCGGCAGCTGGAGCGGCGTGGGTCGCTCCAGTGCCATGCGGGCCCCCTGTAGGGGTCAGAATCGCTGCTCCTGAGGCCATGTTAACGACAGTGTCAACACTTAGCCTCAGAATCGGAGAATCCAGCGCGGGATTTCTGTCCCCGGGGCTGGCGAGGTAAGTGTCTGATGGGCACATTGTGTTGGGCCTTTCCCAACAGAGACGATACGGGGGCTCTCACCAGCACCCCAGCTGGCGGTCGAGACACCATCGCCTGGATTAAACCTGTCCAATAGGCCTGTGTTGTTTCTCTGGCCCTGATACCCCATCCCCCCTCCGTCCCCACCCCCAGTAGCCCAGGGCGCTCACACATAACTGCTAGTGGCTAACCTGAAATTCATGCTTGTCATCTATCTGTTGAAAATCCTTCATTTCAAACCCTTTCAAAACACTTAGCCCATGGTCATCATTGAAACACACATTGCCACTCTCTGAGTAGCAGTTCCACGTTGAAAGCAGATCATTGTAATATGATTAAAAATGCTAATCGTAATGAATAGAATGCTAATGAAATGTGATTAATAGGTATTAACAATTGGGCTGTGACTGAACCGAATGATTGCATGCAGTGTGAAGCAAAGAATGATGGCAATCCGAATGGATTGCAATGAATCAAAGATTATTTGCTCTCTGAAATAAATCACAACGGTAGAAAGAGAAAACTTGCATTCCAACCCCTCATCACAGTCGCAGGGTCTCCTGATCTGCTGCGCAGCACATAAATGACTTTTGGTGTTTAGGCGCCATTCTTTCTGCAATAGCAATGGACAACGTTGGACAATAATGGACAATGGACAATACCACGGGCGGCTTGTTGCACAGTGGCTAGCACTGTTGTTCCACAGCGCCAGCTTCCCAGGTTCAATTCCCGGCTTGGGTGACTGTGCAGAGTCTGCACATTCTCCCCGTGTCTGCGTGGGTTTCCTCCGGGTGCCCCGGTTTCCTCCCAAAATCCCGAAATACGAGCTGGCAGGAGTGTGGCGACTCGGGGCTTTTCACAGTAACTTGATTGCAGTGTTAATGTAAGCCTACTTGTGACAATAAAGATTATTCTTATATGTGCGCAGCAAGATCTCACGAGTTGCAAATGAACAAACAACCGGACCATTTACTTTAGGTTGGGGATGGGGGGGCGGGGGGGGAGGGGGCTGTTGGCCAGGGCACTATGGATTACTCAGATAATCCCATGAAATATGTCACGTCTGCCTGAACAGGGAGAGAAATTAAATTTTAACTGGGGGCCAGTTGAGATGAAGTGGGTCCTCTCGCCCCTGAGTTAGAATGTTGTGGGTTCAGACACTTCTCCGGAGCGTTAACTGTGCAATCCAGGCTGACAATCTGGCCCACAACCAAGAGAGTGCTGTGATGTCTCTCAGGTTGGGCTGATGTCCCCTCAGGTGGGTGAAAAAGATCCCATTGCACTGTTTTGAAGAAGAGCAGGAGAGTTCACTCAGGTGTCCCGGCCAATATCTATCCCACTGGCAAGAGCTGCTGTTCACAAGAACTTAATGTGTGCAAATAGATTACCTCATTTCCTACATAACAAGAGTGGGGACACTTCAAAAGTTGGGATGCTGTGACGACATGGTGTCAATGGAAGTCTTAATTTTTCCTTTTATTCCCGCTCTTATGTGGTTTAAGTGGCACATCACAGCCAGGGACAAAGGGCACTGAGATTTGGGGAACAGGCCAGAGGCCTGGTTTCTTCAATAAGGTTGGCGTTCTGTCGCAGTCAGATCCACATGACTCCAACTAGTTGCTGTGGAACATCTTCCTCAAGAATTTGAGGGGAGCAGATTGGAAGTGAAAAGTCAGCTGTGGTCCATTTCACAATATTTTCTATTTTTTTTTAAATCCTCGCCATTCTCAAAATCTTTGGCATTCCATGAATTAAGTTTTCAGGCTGGAGGGGTCGAATTGGTGGCTTTCAGAACTATGCACGGTTTTAATTTAATAAAGAAAGGAAAAATTCCAAACATGTTTCGCACCACATGACAATGATTGGAAGGGGCGAGGGGAAGTTCAGACTCCGATGCTGACCTGGGTTTTTGGATAATCTCTTCTTGTGCTACTTTCAAATGAAAAGTGCCAATTGTGTATGAGTGACCTTCAGATCTGTTTATTAAATGGGCAGCAATCAAATGATTCTTACCTCTGGTCAGAGCAGACTGCAAGGCGAAGAATGACACTGCCTGCTTGACCTGAGTCTCAATGTCGGCTGTCAGAAAACCGCTTCCGGTGGCCAATTCCGATAATGCGATGTGCTCTTGGGTCCCCTCTTTGGTGGGGTGGAAACTTGAGAAGTTGATGAAGAAGCATCTCTGCACTTCCCACTTTCCCTGCAACAGGACGGCTGCTCCAAGATTCAACAAGCAGGACAATTCAGGACAAAGCAGCCCGCTTGATCGGCACCCCACCCCCTCCATCACCGACGATGCACAGGGGCAGCCGTGTGTCCCATCCACAAGATGCATTGCAGCAATTCACCAAGGCCCCTTAGACGGAACCTTGTAAATCTCTGAAAGGAACAAGGTGGCAGATGCATGGGAACCACCACCACCTGGAAGTTCCCTTATTTTGCGAGAATATACGTTATTCCTAAAAAAATGTATAAACATTTCAAAGTGGCCATCTCACAAAGTGAAATAATATTCAGGTTTTCTACGTAAATCATTTTGGGACAGTCATTACAAATGATACAAAAGAGTTTGCACTGCTGTCTCACGGCGCCGAGGTCCCAGGTTCGATCCCGGCTCTGGGTCACTGCCCGTGTGGAGTTTGCGCATTCTCCCCGTGTCTGCGTGGGTTTTGCCCCCACAACCCAAAGATGTGCAGGCTAGGTGAATTGGCCATGCTAAATTGCCCCCTTAATTGGATACAATTAACAGGGTACTCTAAATTTATTTTTAAAAAAACAAATGATACAAAGGTATTTAAGTTTTCTACATCAGGATTTTCAAAGTGCGGGTTGTGACCCGCGGGTTGGGACGCAGGCGGGTGTCGGTAGAGTTGTGGAGCGATGGGTTGCATTATTTCCACGTTGGTCCCGATCGCGGGAGAAGCACCCCACGGCCGCTACCGGCTTTTTAATGGAGAATGGCGTCTGCTGCTGCCTTTTAATAAGAAGAGAATTAGGCTGTGTGCAGTCATCCGGCCAGAAGTGGCAGCAGTGAGCAGGCCAGCGTGACCTGAACGTACGCTTGACGCCAAGCGCCCCGTACTGAGGTGGCTTTAGCGCCAAATCATGGAGGAGAGCTCCGTCTAGCTGCTGGCAAGCAAGGCAAGAGGACTGTGAAGATGAATTTCTTCCTTACAAGAAAAAGAGATGGCCAGAGAAACAAATAGGCAGTGAATCTACTGGGCTAGATTTCACATCTGAACCTACTGGAGACAGCAGTTCAGGAGAATCCAGGGCAAGACAGGGCTGTGGTTAACAGCCCAGATAGAAGAAACCTAACTCAGGAACAAAGCAGTAGAAAGATGAGTTCTTGAGGTACGGTTTTGTCAATTGTACCAATTCAAATAAGGAATGCAAAGCCCTTGTTTATTATATGCGGGGAAGTACTGGCAAGTGAGAGAAGTTTCAGAGAAGTGATGGGTGATCAATTCCTTTTGAGGTTCAGACCCTAGAGTCAATTGTTAACTTACAGCTGACTGCCAATGAAGAGACTACGTTGCTGTCCCTGACCTGTGACAGCACATTAAAAACATGCCAAAATCCCATGCGGCTGTCAGCATTCTGAAGTAACATCTCCTGAGTGTATCCAGTGCTGAGTAAAACAAGCATTTTGTTGCTATTGCCTTTCATGACGACCTACATGCGTGAGCTGGATTTTCCGTTCTCACAAAAATGAAGATGGCACAAATGAAGTGGCTGAATTCTGCACCTGATATGTGCATTGCCCTCTCCTCCTGTGATCCTTATTAGAGTGAGGACCATACAGGTCCCCTTTTGTATTAGTGGTAAGTGAACGTGACGTTTGTTGCAAAGATTGGCAGGCATAGGTCGCGAAGGTCAGCCAGTGTGGGCCATGAAGGTCGTATGGTTGGCAAAAGTGAATCCCGGGGAAAACAATTTGTAGAACACTACTTTATATAAATCAAGTTGCACTCTGCATTGCTTCAATACAATTGTGATACATGCAATATTCAAGCAATGCATACTCAATACTAGTCATACAGCCCGAAGGGGTTCTATATAATTCCCCTCCCTTTAGTTCACTATGGCTTAAAGATCTTAGACAGTGACCTACCCGCATTGCGCCTATGTGGCGGCTTCCCCAAGCTTTAGTGCGTTCCCCAGCATGTAGTCCTGGGATTTGGAATGTGCCCGTCTGCAACACTTGGTCGGAGACACCTCTTTGTGCTGGAAGGTCGATAGGTTTTGGGCAGACCAAAGAGCGTTATTCACTGAGCTGATGATCTCTCCTGACTTGGAAATATACCGCCCCTCATTCACTGTCGCTGGGTCAAAATTCTGGATCTCCCTCCCTAACAGCAGGGTGGGTGTACCTACACCACAAGGATTGCAACAGTTCAAGAAGACAGCTCACCATCACCTTCTCAAGGGCCACCAGGATGGGCAACAAATACTGCTACAGTCAGCGACGCCCACCTCCCGTTAAGAAAAAAGATCTGGAGCAGCATGCAGACTGTGACCTGAAATAAAAGTAAGCATTGGCCTTTAAATACAAAGGCAGTGAGTGTGTTTTTAAGTATAGAGAGGGAGTGGGGTTTTGAACAGAGTAGAGAGAATTAGGCTTTAGAGTGTACTGACAATGGCTTTAAATAGAGAGGGGAAGTGTGGCTTTCAGGAAAAGGCCAACGTTAGCTTTAAGGAGAGGCTTTAAATAGAAAGAGAGGGCGTTGGGTTTAAAATAGAGCTTTATTGCAGGCATTAATGCTGTGAGTGTTAACACAGTGTTGGTATGAAAGACGCGTGCCACTTTAAGAGACAGTAAGTGGCAGAGATTCGAGATGTCAGCCTCTACAATGTCTGCTCTGGTGTGATGCATTTTTAAAGGTGATGATTATCATCAACCTGTCAAAACCATCACACCATGACATCCCTATTCCCAATCAAGCAGTGCCAGGTTCGAGTCCCCAGGCTTGCTCACATTTAAAGTTGTCATCTTCAATTGTCATGAAATAAATTAATTCTTGACCTCTCCAATTATCCATGATTCTAATTGGATGCAGCACTGCCCTCCGAAAGGCATTCATCTCTGGCGGTTTCTGATTCCTTTCATGTTCGCTGCCTGCGTATCTTGTACCCAGGACCCTGTGGACCCGGTGCCCCCCTGACTTGGCTGTTGGGTGGCTTCAACGCAGACAGAAAACAATAATCTGGTCGCTATCACATTGCTGTCTGTGGCATCTTGCTGTGGGCAAATTGCCGGTTGCGTTTCCCACGTTACCACAATGAGTGCACTTCAAAAGTACTTTGTTGGCTGGAAGGAGCTTTGGGTTGCCCTTTTGGTTGTCAAGGGAGTTATATAAATGCAAATTTTTCTTCTTTCCGAATGCAGGAAAATCTGCGAGGGGATGGGGAGGGGCAAATAACTTGCATTTATATAGCACCTTTCTTAACTGCTGGTTACCTGAAAGCATTTGCAGCAATGAAACACAGGGACAACGTGCAGACTCCGCACTGACAGTTACCCAAAGCCGGAATCGAACCCGGGTCCATGGAGCTGTAAGGCAGCAGTGCTAACCACCGTGTCACTACGCTGCTCTTGGTCTCTTGCTCAGCAAAGCATGATGAAATTGGCCTAAACGTTTTTTTAAATAGATTTCGAGTACCCAATACATTTTTTCCAGTTAAGGGGCAATTTAGCGTGGCCAATCCACCTACCCTGCACATCTTTGGGTTGTGGGGGTGAAACCCACGCAGACACGGGGAGAATGTGCAAACTCCACACGGACAGTGACCCGGAGCCGGGATCGAACCTGGGACCTCGGCGCCCATGAGACAGCAGTGCTAACCACTGTGCCACCGTGGCGCCCTAATAATCACCAATTAAGGCCAATCTCCAACCCATTGTTGGGAAGGACACCCTATCTAGGGCCCCCGGGGGAATGGGCCTGTCCGGCGCGGGGGGGGGGGGGAGTGGGGGTGGGGTAGCCCCCAGGGGGAATGGGCCTAGCCGGTTGGGGAGAGGGGGGTAGCCCCCAGGGGGAATGGGCCTGGCCGGCGGGGAGGAGGAGGAGGACAGGGAGAATGGGGGTGGGGTAGCCCCCAGGGGGAGTGGGCCTGGCCGGCGGGGGGGGGGGAGGGGGGGCATGGGGAATGGGGGTAGGGTAGCCCCCAGGGGGAATGGGCCTGGCCGGCGGGGGGGGGGGCAGGGGGAATGGGGGTGGGGTAGCCCCCAGGGGGAATGGGCCCGGCCGGCGGGGGGGGGCAGGGGGAATGGGGGTGGGGTAGCCCCCAGGGAGAATGGGCCTGGCCGGCGGGGGGGGGGGGGGGCAGGGGGAATGGGGGTGGGGTAGCCCCCAGGGGGAATGGGCCTGGCCGGCAGGGGGGGGGGCAGGGGGAATGGGGGGGGGGGGTAGCCCCCAGGAGGAATGGGCCCGGCCGGTTGGGGAGAGGGGGGTAGCCCCCAGGGGGAATGGGGGGGGGGGTAGCCCCCAGGGGGAATGGGCCTGGCCGGTTGGGGAGAGGGGGGTAGCCCCCAGGGGGAATGGGGGGGGTAGCCCCCAGGGGGAATGGGCCTGGCCGGTTGGGGAGAGGGGGGTAGCCCCCAGGGGGCATGGGCCTGGCCGGCGGGGGGGGGGGGCAGGGGGAATGGGGGGGGTAGCCCCCGGGGGGAATGGGCCCGGCCGGTTGGGGAGGGGGGTAGCCCCCAGGGGGAATGGGGGTAGCCCCCAGGGGGAATGGGGGGTAGCCCCCAGGGGGAATGGGGGGGTAGCCCCCAGGGGGAATGGGGGGGTAGCCCCCAGGGGGAATGGGCCCGGCCGGTTGGGGAGAGGGGGTAGCCCCCGGGGGGAATGGGCCCGGCCGGTTGGGGAGAGGGGGGGGCAGGGGGAATGGGGGGGGTAGCCCCCGGGGGAATGGGCCCGGCCGGTTGGGGAGAGGGGGGGGGCAGGGGGAATGGGGGTAGCCCCCAGGGGGAATGGGGGGTAGCCCCCAGGGGGAATGGGGGTGTAGCCCCCAGGGGGAATGGGCCCGGCCGGTTGGGGAGAGGGGGGAAGGCCCCAGGGGGAATGGGCCCGGCCAGTGTGGGGGGGATGGGGACGTTGGCTGCAATCGGTGGAGGGTCACCACTGGGCTGGGTGTCGAGGGGCTCAGCACCCACGCGTCCAACGTGCCACCCCCTTGGATCGTGTATACTTCAGCTGCTGCCTATCTGTCTCACCGAACACGCCCAGGAAGAGCCCAGTCTGTGGTAATATGGTGCAGGTCACCGTAACCCCCACTGACCGTGGCCGCCCCTGCCTGCACAGCTGAAGGCTATCGCTCATAGGGAATTGACAATGTTAGCAATGTGAGAACTTCACAGCTCCCAAGTAGATCCCCGTGGGCAGACATGCCAAGTCGCAGGCGAGTGTTACTGCCTGGCATCCCGATCAGACTGTGAGGCCTGGGCACCTTGCCTGAACCCTGGAGGCATCAACACCACAGAGGCAGCAGCCAAGAACCAAACACCCAAGAGCCGGGCCGCAGCACTGGAGCATCTCAGTGACCAGAGTGTGAGTGTGGGGACCAACGCTCGGTCCAAGTAATGTATCCGGCGGGGTGTCTGGAGTCTGGGCCTGGGGTCCGGGTCCCAGGGACCCCCACTGTGACCAGGTGTGTGTGTAGCGCAGGGTCCCCCAGCATAACCGGTTCGTTGGCTGGCATCCTGAGAGACTGTGGTATGCCTAAGGGTGGGGGAGGCACCGGAGGATTTGAAGATCCCAGGGTGAAAGCCATAACTGATTGTTGGTTTGTCACTCGCCCCAGTTCCTTACAGATATCACGGTATGGGCGATATTGTGGACCCCGTAGCACCTGTCATCGCAGTGGCAGCCCAGGCGGCTCGATGCCAGAGAAGGTGGCGGCAGCAGGGTCAACAAAGGCTTGAGCGGCAGTCCATGCTCAGGGACCCATCCTACACCCTGAGCAACCGGCCGGCCATCAGGTAAGGGAGGGACCCAGAGGGGGAGGGGCTGGCGAAGGTGCAGGGTGTAGAGATGTGAAGAGATGTCAGAGAACATGGGGCGCAGGAGGCTCCGTCTCAACATGGGGACGGTGCGGCTCCTGTACCATGTCCTTGCAGACTTTGCACAACGTGGAGGAGGAGGATACCTGCTCCCGGCGGCTGTCAAGGTCACAACAGCCCTGAACCTTTACGCCTCATTCCGGGTTTATTCCAGGGCTGGATCGGGCACTTGTGTGGCCTATTCCAGCCAACAGCCCACAAGTTCATCCAGGAAGTCACAGATGCCCTGTTTCCCGGGCAGCTGTCTATATAAACTTTGACCTGGATCAGGCCCATTAAGACGCCCAGGCAGCAGGCACTGCTGGGGTGCCCCAGGTCACAGGGTAATAGCTGTCACGCATGTCGCCTTGCATGCACTGGGTGGTCCGGGAATGCCCTTTATTAACAGGAAGTGGTTACACTCCCTGAATGTTCAACCTGTGCGCGAGAACCACCTCAAGATCATTCACATGTGTGCGCCCTTCCCCGTGAGTGTGAACGACAGCTACTTCCTGGTTACTGCCGGAGAACCCTGATGTCTTCAGGATGACAGGTTGGCTCTTGGGGGATAAGGGGTACCTGCTGAGGTCCTGGCTGATGATGCCAGTGCAGAGGCTGCAGACCGATGCAGAGACTCGGTATATTGAGGCCCATGTGGCCACACGGGCTGTCATTGAACGGTGCATCAGACTGCTGAAAATGTGGTGCCACAACCACTCTGGTGGTGCCCCGCAGTACACCCCCCAGATGGTCGCCCGCTTTGTGGTGGTCTGCTGGGCCCTCCACAACCTGGCACAGCAGCGGGGTGACGGGCTGGAGGTGGAGGGGGTGGAACATGCGGCCTCACCTGAGGAGGAGCCAAGCCAGGAGGGGCTGGAGGACGGGTCTGGGAAGGACGGGGCAGCTGGAGGAAGGTGGACCAGGGAGGACCTCATCCTCACCCATTTCTCATGGGACATGACATTGTCCATCATCTCACCCCCTCTCCCCTTCCCACCCACTGTGCCTCCCCCCACCTGTACCCCCCTTCGCCCCACACGATCCACCACCCCCTTCCTCCCTCAAACCATTCCCCCACCCACCCATTCCACCTCCCCCCCCCCCCCCCCCCCTCCCTTCAATCGCCCTGTCCCACCCTCTCAGGGTCTGTGTAACACCACCCCAGGGTGATGGGCCTGTGTCGGCATTGTCAGTGGGTCAATGTACGAGACAGGAGGGTGATGATAACCCGCTGTGAACTGGGCTCTGGTGCCCCTCAATCTATGCCATAGTCTAACTCCTGTCTGTCTGCTGACAGTACGCTCCCACGCCTGTACGTGGTGTCTCTCGGCGGGGGAGTGGTTCCAGGTCTAGGACGACCGTGTCCAGGCAGCTGGGGCAGGGGGATGGCAGAGGACAACTGGGGGAGGGGGGGGGGGAAGCAGGCCGACTTGACGGTGACATATGCCTCGCCGTGCCCCCCTGTGCCGCCCGCTGACTTCAGGACGTGCCGTTGTCAGGAGGGGGGGGACTCAGGTGGGGCTCCGGGTTGACCTCCGGGCTCCCTCCACCCCATCGGTACTAGTAGGGCCCTGGGCATTACCTTGGGATGGAGCTCCAGAGGCCCTTGCATAATAACCTGGCTCTGCCAGTCTGGCGGCTCCCCATTGTCTGCACCATGGCGATTGACGCCCTCTGCGATGCCCCTCTGTGACCGGGCCACGATCTTCTGTGCCTTGCCAACGTCCACCTGAGACACAGTCTTCAGCAACTGGACAATGCTCTGGAGCATGTTGGCAATGGCCATGTGGGACATGCTGCGTGGCACCTCGGCAAGGTCCACCTGCTTCGAGGACACGTCCCTCAGCAACCTGGACACGCTTAGTGGTGCTCAGCCATGGCTGTCACTGACTGAGCAATGCCTTGGACACCACCACTAATGCTGCTGACGCCGTGCTCCAGGCTTTCCATTGTGGTCGCTCCCCTAGCTGTCTTGGCCTCAGTGCCATGCATTACTGGCACCATCGCCTGCACCTGTAGCTTTTAGGTTCCTCCAACCGGCTATGGACCCGCTGGAGTGTCGTTAAACCCCCTCTAGATCTCACAGTTGCACCGTAGCGTCTGCATCAGCTCCAGGATAACCTTGAGCAGAGGCTCGACATCTCTGCGACCCAGCTGGGTCCTGGGTTCCAGCAGACCTCCGACTGCTGTCACCTCCCTGGATGTTCCTGCCTCCACCTGATGCACATCGGCAACTGTGTGGTGCTCACCAGGCTGTGGCCCAGAAACCTGTCCACTAATGTCGTCCACCGAGGTGTGTGTCGGTGCTGGTGGAGGGTGGGGGCTGACAGCTGTGATGTCCCAAAGGCGGCACCTTCAGAGCCCTCCTCCGCGGGGTTCTCTTGGGAGCCAGGGTGGGGGGCTGGTTGGGGGAGGAGGGGGGGGGGGGGGGGGGGGAACCCAGATGGGCCGGCACCATCAGATGGGAGAATGGACATGTGGTCAGTGGGAGGGAAGGGTCATCATGTCTGGAATGAACAACCGACATGTGACAGGTTCTCTGGGTGGCGGCCGGAGGTACTCACATCTTGCGGTGCAAGACATGCTTGATGTTGGTGAAGGAGCTGTCCTCGGCCACCCCCCGTGACCCCCCCCAGTGCCCGTTCCTCGGAGGGGGTGAGGACTCTGATGTCCGGCACTCCACCATCCTTCCCCATCTGTTATAGGCCAAGTACCCCTGTGAGGAGAAAGAGAGAAAAAGAGAGAGGGCTTTGTGAGCCGCCGCTTCAGGCATCGCGGATGGAGGGGGGGGGGGCACAGGTGAGAGGCATGGCCGGGGGTACAGGTGTGGGCACCACTGCCAGTAATGTGTAGGGGGTGCTGGTGGGCGCCCTTTCGGGTACATCAGCACAGACATATTCAAGTCAGGCTAACAGCTAATATGCAAATCTGGATCTCACTCAGTGAGGGTGAGATCCAGATCACAGGACGGGATTCTCCCCAACCCGACGGGGCGAGGGGTCCCGGTGGGATGGCATGGCGTGAACCACTCCGGCGTCGGGCGGCCGCCCCAAAGGTGCGGAATCCTCCGCAGCTTCAGGGGCTAGACCGGCACCGGCGAGGTTGGCGCATGAGCGGGAGCGTCAGCTTCAGGGGTTGGCGCATGAGCGGGAGCGTCAGCGTGTGCTGGCGCCATCCCAGCGCATGCCCAGGGGGGTTCCTCTCCGCGCCAGCCATGGCGGACTGTTATACTGGCCGGCGTGGAGGGAAAGAGTGCCCCATGGCACAGGCCTGCCCGCGGATCGGTGGGCCCCGAACACGGGCCAGGCCACCATGGGAGGTCCCCCCCCGCGGGGCCAGATCTCCTCGCGCCCCCCCGAGGACTTCACAGGCCGCCCACAGAGCCAGGTCCCGCTGGTACGAACCTAGTGCAATATACGCCGGCGGGAGCAGCCGGAAATGGGCACCACTGCCAACGGCCCCTGACCGGCGTGGCGCGATTCCTGCCTCTGCCAAAGAAACAGCGGCGGAGAATCCTGCAGCGGGCGGCGGGACGGGATTCACGCCGCCCCCCCCCCCGGCAACGCCGGGCCAGAGAATCCCGCCCCAGATCGGAGAACCCCGGCCTTAATCATTTTTTGCGAGAACTCTGTCCAACTTCTTCAACCTCCAATCCATCTGCCACCTCCCCTGAACCACCTCTGCTTTATTACCATTCGAGGACAATCTCCTCCCTCTGTTAAAAAAAAGTTCTTAAACTTAAAGGGTTTAGAACATAGAATTTACAGTGCGGAAGGAGGTCATTCGGCCCATTGAGTCTGCACCGGCTCTTGGAAAGAGCACCCTACCCAAGGTCAACACCTCCACCCTATCCCCATAACCCAGTCACCACACCCAACACTAAGGGCAATTTTGGACACTACGGGCAATTTAGCATGGCCAATCCACCTAACCTGCACATCTTTGGACTGTGGGAGGAAACTGGAGCACCCGGAGGAAACCCACGCAGACACGGGGAGAACGTGCCGACTCCACACAGACAGTGACCCAAGCCGGGAATCGAACCTGGGACCCTGGAGCTGTGAAGCAATTGTGCTAACCACTGTGCTACCGTGCTGCCCTTACTCAGCCCTTACACCCTTCACAGCCTTACTCAGGGAGCCGGACCCTCAACATTCAGGAGCTGTTATACCTGCACTCTGTGAGCACGATCTTCCGTAAAAAATGTCCAAGTGTTGTAGGAGCGGTAATTGCCACGTGTTTCCCGGCGCGCAGCCCAGCGAGGCCGGCAACGCTATCCAACGTTAATTTGTCCACTTAACAAGGCCTCACAGGCTTCCCGTCCCAAATGCGGGCTTGCCAGCTGATTCACCGGGACTGCGCTCACCAGCTCCCCGCTAACAAGGTCGAGCAGCCCTTCCTCGGCCAACCCCAGCCAGCTCACCACAATGGCACTGAGGAGACCGGCCCCAAGATTTGGGGATACTGACCAGGGGAGGCTCCTGGACGCAGTGGAGGCCAAGAGGGATGTCCTGTCCCCCCGAGGGTCCCGGAGGGTGAGCCAGCGGGCAGCCAGTGCTACCTGGGACGACGCGGCGGCAGCTGGCAGCTCGGGCAGTCTGATCATGAGGTCAGGCCTCCAATGTCAGATGGTCAACGACCTGCATCGGGCAGCCAGAGTGAGTAGACACTAACGTCCCAAACACCCCACCCCCCCAAGGGAGTGTACCCCCCCACCCCCAGGCAACTCCCAACCCTTCCTCCACCCCTTTCCCATCAGCACTCCCTCCACCCACTCCTTCAACCCCCACCCCCACCCGAACCCTCCCCACACCCGCCCCCACAACAGTGAACCACGGGTGTGGCGAACGATGCCCTCTCTGTGTCTCCTCAGGAAAAGCTCTGCCACAATTGTCAGGAGCGGGCCTCGACTGGCGATGGGGTGCCGGACTTGAGTATCCTCGCCTCCTTCGAGGAGCGGGCCCTGGAGGTGACCGGTGTGGCCGAGGACAGGGCGGTCATCCACACGGAGGCTGGCAGACGCTGCAGAGGTGAGGGACCACCGGGCTCCACCCAGGGGATCTGTCAAATGTGAGTAGTGATTGCCTTACTGGCTGACCCATCGCTCCCACTGACCACATGTCCATTCTCCCACAGGTCATCCAGCCGATGGCGCCGGCCCATCCCGGGCGGCCTCCTCTCCTGACTCCGAGGAGAACAACTCGGAGGGGAGCTCCGAGGATGCAACTGTCATAGTCACGGCACAGCTGTCATCCCCACCCTCCACCAGCGCAGATACACCCACCTCAGTGGGAAATGTTAGTGGTCAGGCTTCTGGGGCACAATCTGGTGAGCACCACACAGCTGCTGATGTACATCTGGTGGAGGCAGGAACCCCTCCCAGGCGAGGCAGCGGTCGGAGGGCTGCTGGATCCCAGAATTCAGCTGGGTCCCAGCCTGACGCTGAGCCTCTGGAACAGAGTTACCTGGAGCTGATGGGGACAATAGGGACCAACCTGGACGTTCAGAGGGAAACGTCAGCATCCCTCCAGCAGATTCATAGCCGCTGGGAGAGGTCCCAAAGGCTACGGGTGCACGAGATGGTACTGCCAATGAGTGGCACTGAGGCCAACACTGCTGGGGTGGCGACCGCAGTGGAAAGCATGATGTCGGCACTGTACGTGAAGGTGTCCAAGGCGTCTTGCAGTTGGTGAAGGCCATGGCTGAGGTATGTCTCAGCAGTATGTCTGTCTCACCGGGGATTGTCACCCAGTACCAGGCCGACCTTGGTGGGGGTTCTGCGGGACATGTCCCGCTCTCAGATGGGCAAGGCCGAGGCTCTGCGGAGCTTGTCCCAGTCGCAGGTGGGCATGGCTGAGGCTCTGCGGAGCTTGTCCCAGTCGCAGGTGGGCATGGCTGAGGCGCTGCTGAGCTTGACCTGGTCAATGAGGAGCATTGCCGCGGGCATTGACGTGATAGTGCGGACTGTGGGGAAGTACCAGGTCTGGCAGAGCCGGATAATGCAGGGGCAGCCGGGGCCTGAACCAGCTGTGCCTCTGTCCCAAGGTGAACCGCAGGGCGCTATGGTCACCGAGCGGGAGGAGGGGGCGCTGAGTGCCAACCTGGACCCGTCCTATGGGGCGGCGACAGTGGCCATCAGCACTCCCGGGTTCCGCCCCTGTGATGAGGCGGCTGCTCACAGCCACAGGACAGGGCAGCACGGGCTGTGCACGTGCCGCCGACAAGTGATCCGGGACCCTCCGGCCCCAGAGCCCCCAAAGTGCACCCACCAGGGGCATCGAAGGCCACGGGACGAGGTAAGCAGCTGTCTACCCCCACCTCAGATGTACATCCGAGGGACACACCTCAACATAGTGGTGGAGCTGGGAGGGCACTGGGCTAGGAGGGAGGGGTTAGGTAAGGAGTGGGGAGGGAGTGAGGGTGGGGGCTGGGGGGTGGTACTATCGGGAATGGTGCATTGTACAGCTCATTAAACAACTTTCTGTACAACGATTATGATGCCGTGACCCCCGGACCCTTTGCCTGTCTCTCCAAGTAACCCCCCCACCCCGTGACACTCTCCCACCCTCCAGACATGGCCATGTCCCAGGAGCTGTGTCCTATCCACTGGGTGTTCGGATGTTGGCTGCTGCATGTGGTCCAGACATAATCAAAGACCCCTCCCACCCAGCTTACTCATTCTTCCAAATTGCTCCATCGGGCAGGAGACACAAAAAGCTGAGAACACGCACGAACTGACTCAAAAACAGCTTCTTCCCCACTGTTACCAAACCCCTAAATGACCCTCTTATGGACTGACCTGATTAATACTACACCCCTGTATGCTTCATATGTATGGACCCTGTGTTGCCCTATTATGTATTTTCTTTTTATTTTCTTTTCATGTCCTTAATGATCTGTTTGAGCTGCTCGCTGAAAAATATTTTTCACTGTAGCTCAGTAGACGTGGCAATAAACGAATCCAATCCAATCAAGGTGCGATCGGAATGCTAGACAGTGACTCCCACACGCTACAGGGTCCGCCTACACACAGGAACCCACTTTGTATGTGTCAACTGCTCACTTAACCACGATTGCCAGCTCCCTATTAGCGATCGCCTTCAGCCGCGCAGGTGTCTACTTCAGTCTCGTGCCGTTCCTCGAGGCACATGAGGCGGACATCTGCTTCGGTAGCTAGTTTCTCCCGGAGCAAGTCGCTAGCCTGTCGCCAGCTGGATGGGGTGCTACTCCGCAGCAAGCCTGGCAGCGCAGGGCACTCGCCCACTCTTACCGCCTGCCACAGTTGATAATCAAGCTATTTGGCCACGTTGTCAATGCACATTCTCTGTCCATCAGGTGGTGGAATGGGGCTTAAACGCAGAGCTTCGAGGCCAGAGGAAGCGCCGCCACCCACAGCTCCACGTGACCTCCCTCAGAAAATGTCAGTTTAGCCCAATTTAGGGCAGCACGGTGACGCAGTGGTTAGCACGGCTGCCTCACGGCGCCGAGCTCCCAGGTTCGATCCTGGCTCTGGGTCACTGTCCGTATAGAGTTTGCACATTCTCCCCATGTCTGCGTGGGTTTCACCCCCACAACCCAAAGATGTGCAGGGTAGGTGGATTGGCCACGCTAAATTGCCCCTTAACTGGAAAAAATGTATTGGGTACTCAAAATCTATTTTAAAAAAACGTTTAGGCCAATTTCATCATGCTTTGCTGAGCAAGAGACCAAGAGCGGCGTAGTGACACGGTGGTTAGCACTGCTGCCTTACAGCTCCAGGGACCCGGGTTCGATTCCGGCTTTGGGTAACTGTCAGTGCGGAGTCTGCACGTTGTCCCCGTGTGTGCGTGGGTTTCCTCCGGGTGCTCCGGTTTCCTCCCACAGTCCAAAGATGCGCAGGTCAGGTGGATCGGCCATGATCAACGCGTGGGGTTACGGGAATAGGATGGGGGAATGGGCCTTGTTATGGCGCTCTTTCAGAGTGTTGATGCAGACTTGATGGGCTGAATGGCCTCCTTCTACACTGTAGGGATTCTATGGAAGAAGGGAGGGACGGGGAGACACCGAGACTCTCAACGTCAGCCGAAAGTCAGATTGACCTTTTCCCTCGCAGTTGCAGTTGTCTTCGAAGGCCTGTGACAGGATTACCTCGCAAGGCAACACGCCAATAACCCAGCGGAGAATTCAGCCCGGGCGAGTCCCGGCGAACACAAAGCTCAGTCCTGTCCCAATTCATGTGTAAATCTCCTTTCACATTAGTTCCACGGCTCGCTTTCTCTCACCATCTGTTTGGTATCGAATCAGGAGCAGCCCGGTTTTTATTTTACCATTCATTTCTTGGAAGGAGTATTGTGATTTGCGAATTACACGGCTCTGCATGTTTTAAAGCACTTAGCTGGCAGCACTTACATTAAAGCAGCCTGGATTGCCTCATCTTTGAAGCATTTCTAGGCATTAATTGGATAACTGCTCCTTCATCCTGGACATTCCATTAGTTTAAGTGACTTTAGAGAGGATTACCTGACTTTATTCCCAGCACCTCAACTTGATATTTTATTTAGCGTTGGGCCGAGCAAAATGATCACCTCTGATGTTACTATGGTGACAGAGAGGCCTGGTAGAGTAGGGTAGATTGTCATGTTCCATCTGGGTGCAGAAGAAGCATAGAGAGGCACAAAAGGAGTGGGTCACAAATAACTATTTTTAAGTAAGCATGGAAAGTTCCTTTTTGACTTAATAGTTCAGGGTGAATAAAGAAAAACTGTTGCCAATTGGAAGACAGTGACTAGAGGACCCAGATGTAAGATAATAGGCGAAAGAGCCTGAGGGGGAGATAAGGAGAGGGTTTTATATGAGGGGTATTGTGAGCAGTAGTGGGCCCCGTATCTAAGGAAGGATGTGTTGGCCTTGGAAAGGGTTCAGAGGAGGTTCACAAGAATGACCCCTGGAATGAAGAGCTTGTCGTATGAGGAACGGTTGAGAACTCTGGGTCTGTACTCGTTGGGAGTTTAGAAGGATGAGGGGGGGATCTTCTTGAAACTTACAGAATACTGTGAGGCCTGGATAGAGTGGGTGTGGAGAGGATGTTTCCACTTGTAGGAAAAACTAGAAGCAGAGGGCACAATCTCATACTGAAGGGCCGATCCTTTAAAACAGAGATGAGGAGGAATTTCTTCAGCCAGATGGTGGTGAATCTGTGGAACTCTTTGCAGCAGAACTGTGGAGGCCAAATCACTGAGTGTCTTTAAGACAGAGATAGATGGGTTCTTGATTAATAAGGGGATCAGGGGTTATGGGGAGAAGGCAGGAGAATGGGGATGGAAAAAATATCAGCCATGATTGAATGGCTGAGCAGACTCAATGGGGCGAGTGGCCTAATTCTACTCCTATGTCTTATGGTCGGCGGGATAGGGGCACCAGCGCGTGCTGGCGTCATCCCCACGCATGCGCAGAGGGAATCGCTTTCGCACCGGGAATGGCGGAGGACCACGGCCTCTGGTGCGGAACAATAGAGTGCCCCCACGGCACAGGCCCGCCTGCGGGTTGGTGGGCCCCGACCGCGGGCCAGGCCACCGTGGGGGCACCACCCGGGGCCAGGAACCCTGCAGCCCGCCCGCGCCGCCAGGGCCCGCCGGTAAGGGACCTACTCTAATTTACGCCAGCGCGACCAGCTACAGACGGGAGGGATTTCAGCCCATCGCGGGCCGGAGAATTCAGGCGCCCCCGGTGCCCATTGAGTTGCGCCGGAACCCGCCATTCTCCAAGGTTTTTGGGGGGGGCGGGAGAATTGGGAGGACGGCGGGGCGGGATTCACGCCGACCCCCGGCGATTCTCCCATCCGGCGGGGGGGTCGGAGAAACCTGCCCACTGGTCGCCACGTTCCGGCGCCTGTTCGGGTACATAGAGGGAGAATTCAGAATGTCCAATTCTGCTAACAACACGGGCCGGATTCTCCGACACCCCGCCAGGTTGGAGAATCCCCGGGGGGATGTGCGAATCCCACCCCGCCACTCCGACGCCGGCTGACGTATTCTCCGGCGCTGGTTTTCAGGCTGGGGCGGGATTCACGCCACGTCGGTCGGGGGCTACCACACGGTGGGACCTGGCAGGTAGGTTGTCTGGGGCGGTCCTCGGGGGGGGGAGGGGGGGGGCATGGGGGGATCCAACCCCAGGGGGGCCCCTACAGTGGCCTGGCCCGTGATCGGGGCCCACCGATCTGCGGGCGGGCCTGTGCCGTGGGGGCACTTCTTCTTTCCGTGCCAGCCCCTGTGGGGCTCCGCCATGGCCGGTGGGGAGAAGACACCCCCCTGTGTATGCATCAGAATACACCGACGGAATAGCCCCCAGAAGTGCAAAGAATTCCACTACTTCCGGTCGGCCCCACGCCAGAGTGGTTCGCCCCGTTTTTGACGCCGATTTCGGTGAATTCCCCTCATGTCTTTCGGGACTAGTGGGAGGAAACCGGGGCACCTGGAGGAAACCCACGCAGACACGGGGAGAACGTGCAGACTCCGCACCGACAGTGACCCAAGCCGGGAATCGAACCTGGGATCCTGGCCCTGTGAAGCAACAGTGCTAACCACTGTGCTACCATAAGGTTAGTAGCATTGCGATTGGCCTTAGGCAGAGTACTTTAATGGCTTTAATTTCAGTCCAATGGCTCAGAGATGTGAATTTACAGGCCCATGCTTTTTACAATCCAGATTAGGGGCCTTGTGGTACAGTGGGTTGGGGACCCTGACTCTGAGCTGGAAGCTCCGGGTTCGAGTCCACTCAAGGACTTGACAGCCAAGGAAAACGCGTTCATAACACGGCCAACAAGTTGGGTGTCCACCTGCAAAACCATTCCAAACACACGGGAAAGCCCTTTAACTACATTTCAATTATTTAAATGAATTTAAATGAGGTTCCCGTTGTTACACCACTGGCGAGGGGCGGGGAAATCAGTTAACGAGATTTTGCCGCCGAGAATCTAATTTCTCACCTCTCACGGGATTTATGGACGCAAGTTGGTACACGCATGGCGAAGGTTGGCTCATACTGGCTCCCAGACTACCTGGTGCCTAACCACCTCCCCAGTGGCATGCCATGACACGCCGTGTCTCTGTGTGCAAATCCTTGTTCAGTCGTTATTTTTTATAAGTTCCAGATCAGCCTTTGGTCATCAGTCAGAATTCTTCCCCCTTCTTCCCGATGTCCTCCTCACACGTTCCCGCCACCCAGCTCTGAGCTCAGGACGCTGATCCACCTCACAACTGGTTACATTTTAACACAAATAAAACGCTCGGGCAAATTAAGCAGACACAAAATGAAGGCCATTCAAACAAATGCTGCACACCTGCCTCAATGGGGTCACCTCTCAGCTTGATCAAACTCCAGGGAATTTAGGCTTAGTCTATTCAAACTCGCTGTGCGGGAAAATCCCCTCAACCCAGGGACCAGTCTCGCCAACTTAATTTGTATTCCCTCCGGGGCAAGTCTGCCCTCCCTCGAGTGAGGAGACCAAAACTGCACACAGGTGTGGCCTCACCAATGCCCTGCATAATTGTGGTATGACTACTTTGCTCTTAAACCCCGATCCCTTTGTAACCAAAACTAACATGCAATTTGCCTTCCTAAGAACAGTTTTCTTTTTAAATTACAAAGGGAAATGTCTTTCATCTCATCCACTTGATGCTGGCTGCAGGCACTGCACTTCCGAACGCTTGGTGATTCTTGCTCGGTTCGCAAGTCTAGACTCACAGGTGAAACGTGGTCATTGGAACATGTATCAGGAGAAGCCGGGACATGAGAAAATTGGCAGGAAAAGGGGGAACGAGGATTAAAATAAAAACCCGGGATTTCTTGTGGTTGAAATGGGCTCGGGCCATTCCTAGTCGTCAGCCTCGGAGAATTACACCCCGAAAGGTTAGCAAATTGCGTTTTCGCTTCAAAGTTCCCCTTGGTGTTGGTGCGACTGAACTTTCTTTAAGGGGATGAATCAGAACTTTGGCACTTTGGTTTCCTGCTTGATGATGCTTGAACTCAGAATGTGGAATGTGGGACAGATTCAGACACAGAGCGCCACAGATTTACCTCCCACAGTTACAATAAAAGCACTGAGAACTGAACAGTGATGACGGGGCATTGATGAATGTGGCACAGTTAAAGCTACGATCAGCATTGCGGGTTGTATTTCCATAATAAAACAGTGCCAAACCTTTTGAGGTAAAAGCCAACTGATAATATATTACAAAGGATCAGTTTATTCCCTTTATTATTAGAAAAATTGCTTAACCTTTTTTCCCAAGTCTATCCAGGGATACAGCACCAGGAGTGCAGAATTTAAGGGTGCAACATTTCTTGATGCGTCAACTAGGGGGTCAGCGTTGTTCGTCGGGTTGTAGCAAGTGGGGAGCCACAGGGATCAGTGCTGGGGCTTCAACTTTTTACCATTTATAAAATTGACTTGGGTGAAGGGTGTTGCTAAATTTGCTGATGACACAAAGATAGGCGGGAAAGTAAATAGTGAAGAGGACGTAAGGAGGCGACAAAGGGGGCACAGGCTAAGTGAGTGGGCAAAGAACTAACAAATGGAGCGTAACGTGGTAAAATGTGAAATTGTCCATTTTGGCAGGAAGAATTAAGAAGCTTATTATCTAAATGGTGAGAGATTGCAGAGCTCTGAGACGCAGAGGGATCGGGGTGTCCTAGTGCACGAATTGCGAAAGGTTAATATGCAGGTGCAGCAAGTAATTAGGAAAGTTAATAGAACGTTATCATTGACTGTAAGTGCAATTTGTTACAAAAGTAAGCCGACAGGCAGTGGGGTGGCGCAGTGGGTAGCACTGCGGCCTCACGGCCCGGAGGTCCCAGGTTCGATCCCGACACTGGGTCACTGTCCGTGTGGAGTTTGCACAGTCTCCCCGTGTTTGCGTGGGTTTCGCCCCCATAGCCCAAAGATGTGCAGGGTAGGTGGATTAGCCACACAAATTGCCCCTTAATTAGTAAAAATGAATTGGGTAGTCAAATTTAGTTTTAAAAAAGTAAGCCGGATATGATTCAGTTTTACAGGACATTGGTGAGACCACATCTGGAGTACTATGTACAGCATTGGTCTCCTTCCACATCTGGAGTACTATGTACAGCATTGGTCTCCTTCCACATCTGGAGTACTGTGTAGAGTATTGGTCACCATCCACATCTGGAGTACTGTGTAGAGTATTGGCCTCCATCCACATCTGGAGTACTATGTACAGCATTGGTCTCCTTCCACATCTGGAGTACTGTGTAGAGTATTGGTCTCCATCCACATCTGGAGTACTATGTACAGCATTGGTCTCCTTCCACATCTGGAGCACTGTGTAGAGTATTGGTCTCCTTCCACATCTGGAGTACTGCGTAGAGTATTTGTCTCCATCCGCATCTGGAGTACTATGTACAGCATTGGTCTCCTTCCACATCTGGAGCACTGTGTAGAGTATTGGTCACCATCCACATCTGGAGTACTGTGTAGAGTATTGGTCTCCATCCACATCTGGAGTACTATGTACAGCATTGGTCTCCTTCCACATCTGGAGTACTGTGTAGAGTATTGGTCTCCATCCACATCTGGAATACTATGTACAGCATTGGTCTCCTTCCACATCTGGAGTACTATGTACAGCATTGGTCTCCTTCCACATCTGGAGCACTGTGTAGAGTATTGGTGTCCTTACTACCCTCTGTGTAAAAGAACTTGCCTCGTACATATCCTCTAAACCTTGCCCCTCGCACCTTAAACCTATGCCCCCTAGTAATTGACCCCTCTACCCTGGGGGAAAAGTCTCTGACTATCCACTCTGTCTATTCCCCTCATAATTTTGAAGACCTCTAACAGGCTCAACCTCTTTGTTCCAGTGCGAACAAACCAAGTTTATTCAACCTCTCCTCATAACTAATGCCCTCCACACCAGGCAACATCCTGGTAAATCTCTTCTGCACCCTCTCTAAAGCCTCCACATCCTTCTGGTAGTGTGGCGACCAGAATTGAACATTATACTCCAAGTGTGGCCGAACTAAGTTTCTATACAGCTGCAACATGACTTGCCAATTTTTATATTCAATGCCCCGGCCAATGAAGGCAAGCATGCCGTATGCCTTTTTGACTACCTTCTCCACCTGTGTTGCCCCTTTCAGTGACCTGTGGACCTGTACACCAAGATCTCTCTGACTGTCAATACTCTTGAGGGTTCTACCATTCACTGTATATTCTCTACCTCTATTAGATTTTCCAAAATGCATTACCTCACATTTGTCCGGATTAAACTCCATCTGCCATCTCGCCGTCCAAGTCTCCAAACAATCTAAATCCTGCTGTATCCTCTGACAGTCCTCATCGCTATCTGCAATTCCACCAACCTTTGTGTCGTCCGCAAACTTACCAATCAGACCAGTTACATTTTCCTCCAAATCATTAATATATACTACGAACAGCAAAGGTCCCAGCACTGATCCCTGTGGAACACCACTAGTCACAGCCCTCCAATCAGAAAAGCACCCTTCCATTGCTACTCTCTGCCTTCTATGACCTAGCCAGTTCTGTATCCACCTTGCCAGCTCACCTCTGATCCCGTGTGACTTCACCTTCTGTACCAGTCTGCCATGAAGGACCTTGTCAAAGGCCTTACTGAAGTCCACATAGACAACATCCACTGCCCTACCTGCATCAATCATCTTTGTGACCTCCTCGAAAAACTCTACATCTGCAACATAACTTGCCAATTTTTATACTCAATGCCCCGGCCAATGAAGGCAAGCATGCCGTATGCCTTCTTGACTACCTTCTCCACCTGTGTTGCCCCTTTCAGTGACCTGTGGACCTGTACACCTAGATCTCTCTGACTGTCAATCCTCAAGATGAAACTAGATGTTTCCCTATCTTCTGCAGTATAAGGATGTTCTTGATTGAAAAAATTAATCTGTGGGACTGGAGAAACAGCACCATTTAAGGGCAGCACGGTAGCATTGTGGATAGCACAATCGCTTCACAGCTCCAGGGTCCCAGGTTCGATTCCGGCTTGGGTCACTGTCTGTGCGGAGTCTGCACATCCTCCCCGTGGCTGCGTGGGTTTCCTCCGAGTGCTCCGGTTTCCTCCCACAGTCCAAAGATGTGCAGGTTAGGTGGATTGGCCATGATAAATTGCCCTTAGTGTCCAAAATTGCCCTTAGTGTTGGGTGGGGTTACTGGGTTATGGGGATAGGGTGGAGGTGTTGATCTTGGGTAGGGTGCTCTTTCCAAGAGCCAGTGCGGACTCGATGGGCCGAGTGGCCTCCTTCTGCACTGTAAATTCTATAATTAGCACAGTGGTTAGCGCTGTTGCTTCACAATGCCAGGGACCAGGGACGGTTCACGGCTTGGGTCACTGTCTGTGCGGTGTCTGCACATTCTCCCCGTGTGTGCGTGGGTTTCCTCCGGGTGCTCCGGTTTCCTCCCACAGTCCAAAGATGTGCAGGTTAGGTGGATTGGCCATGATAAATTGCCCTTAGTGTCCCTTAGTGTTGGGTGGGGTTACTGGATTATCGGGATAGGGTGGACGTGTTAACCTTGGGTAGGGTGCTCTTTCCAGGAGCCAGTGCAGTCTCGATGGGACGAATGGCCTCCTCTGCACTGTAAATTCTATGATCTATTCACACGATGATAAGAGAGAGTCACATGACTAGCAGTCTAGCAGGAGAACGCTCATGGCTGAGATTGAGTAGAACCTGAATTCCTGTTAACCTATGAACGTTCATACAATTAACCATTTGCTCTTGCGATGTATCTATGTCACCGCAGCCTTCCTTAGCCATCCAATACCAACACGAGACATTGTGGCAATGAATGACCTCCACATCTCAAAAGATCAACCTTAAAGAAGTATTAAGGGCAGCACGGTATTACCTAAAGAAAGGCAGTAAAACTGAAGATTTTGGTAAGACAGTAGGAAATCACTGGAAAAGCTCCATAGCTGATGTGGAGGCACAGAGGTAGAGCAGAAATCAATTGTTCATCTTACTAAGTGTGGAAGTGCATGTGGAAGTGCAGGGCTCTCAAAGACCTGCGACCAAGAACTTGTAACAAACAGCCTTCAGCCAGTCAGCACAGGTCATTGAAAAAGACATTGGGCGTGATTCTCCGCTCCCCAGGCCGGGTGGGAGAATAGCGGGAGGGCCTTCCCGACAATTTTCACAGCCTCCCGCTATTCTCCCCCCCTCCGGCCGCGCCCCGACACGAATCGCTGCTCGCCGTTTTTTACGGCGAACAGCGATTCTCCGCAGGCCGATGGGCCGAATACCGCGGCGTTTACGGCCGTTTTCACGGCCACGATCACACCTGCTTTCAGCGTTTGTGAAAACGTCCACAAAGTGCCCGTCCCGGACAACCATGGCACCGATTGGCACGGCCGCATCACGGCCGTGCCAAGGGTGGCATGGGCCTGCGATCGGTGGGCCCCGATCGCGGGCAGCGGGTCCGATACCCACGCACTATTTGTTCTTCCGCCGCCCTGCAGGATCAGTCCACGGGGCGGCTGAGGGGCGTGACGGCCTGCGCATGCGCGGGTTTTGACGTGTCTGCGTGATGACATCATTCGCGCATGCACGGGTTGGAGCCGTCCAACCCGCGCATGCGCGGCTGACGTCATCATGCGCGTCAGCCGGCGTGACGCTTGGCGCGCGGACTTAGCGACGGTCGCTAAGCCCACGATGCCATGCTTCACGGGGCCCCGCTGCTAGCCCTGCCCGGGGGGGAGAATCGGGTCACGGGAGGGGGCACAGAGGCTGCCGTGAAACACGACCAGTTTCACGGCAGCCTTTACGACTCGCCGCATTTGCGGAGAATCGCACCCATTGATGGATTCACCAAGTTTCTCGACCCTTACCTTGAACTTGTACAACTGAGGAGCTATATGGCCCATGCTCCTGGGGAGAACGCACGTACTCCTGTCATGGAACTCTTTAAGTAGCCACGCCATCACCTCGCCACGTGATCGCCCGGTCTACACAAGGTGAAAGGTAAGGGGCAGGCTTCCCCGAACTTCCGCACCAAAATCGTGCTCGGCGTGCGGGCGGAGAATGGGCATCAGACCCCAGATCTGGTCTGACGCCGCTCCCACGATTCTCAGGTCTGTGGAGAATCGGCGCCAATCGGGCACGTGCGGTCGACGCGGCGCTGGTCAGGGGCCATTGAAAGAGGCCCCCGCAACGATTCCCCAAGTTCAGCTGGTCGAGTTCCCGCCAGCCTGGTTCTCTCGTGGTTCCACTCAGCGTGGCCTGGTGGAGGGCAGGGGGATCATTCACCGGGGTGGGGGGGGGGACCCTCCAGGACGGGCAGGGTTCCGATCAGGGGCCACCGGTCCGCGGGATCTGTGGGAGGCCTATTTCTTGGTGCCGGTCCGCGGTGTGGGTCGGCCATCTTGCGTGGGGTGGCCGACACAGGCCACCGTTGTGCGCATGCGTGGACCCCCGACTGAACGTGTAGTGCCCCGTATCGGGGGCCGGAGCTGCGAGGGGCACTCTGCTGGTCCCTGGCAAATCGCAGAACCACCCTGAACTTACTCCAGGTAAGTCCAGAGTGATTCACACACGTTTTTACGCGGGCGTGGGGACATAGCCCCATCATTGGAGAATCACGTCCCTGGTCCCCATAGTTCCAGATGCTGCATTCCCCTTTGATGGGAGAGGTCTGGTGGTGATTTAACCTGAGGATCACCACATCTTGGCCAGGAGCAAGGTCGAGAAGACGGGGGCTTCATGAATGACCTCGGCCGGTACGGGAATTGAACCTGTGCTGCTGGCCTGACTCTGCATCACAAACTAGCTATCCAGCCAATTGAGCCATACTGAAAGTCCATGAATCGTGTCCCGGCATCAACACTTAGTCTCAGGAATGGAGAATCAAACCCCTTAACTTTGGCGAACGCAAATTTAGAGACATGCTAAGAGGGGAAGACGAACCATGGTTCAGGAAGCCCCTAACGATGGTATAGTTTACTGACTAAAAGAATGTCAAAGACATTTCAGCGAAGAAGACACCTTATGGAACACAGGTTCAAGATGCCATCAAACCATGTCAGCGCTGTGGTACTAAAAACAACCCCACAGGAACAAATATTGTCCTGCAGGCAATGCAGAATGCTTTATTGTAAAAGGTCTGGAAACTTTGGAAAGATGCGCAGAACTAAAACCTCTAGACACTCTGAGAACCTTCTCACACAACGCCATTAATGAACAAAGGACAAAGAACCAGGCACTCACCACCCTCTGTGGAAAAAAAACTTGCCTCGCACATCTCCTCTAAACTTTGTCCCTCGCATCTTATTTTATTATTTTTTTCATTTATTTTTTAAAAATTTAGCGTGGCAATCCATCCAGCCTGCACACCTTTGGGTTGTGGGAGTGAGACCCACGCAGACACGAGGCGAATGTGACCCGGGGCCGGGATCGCACCCGGGTCCTCGGCACCCTGAAGCAGCAGTGCTAACCGCTGTGCCACCTTTCCGCACAGTGCCCCTCACATCTTAAACCTATGTACCCTAGAAATAGACTTTTTGATCCTGGGAAACAGCTTCTGACTATCCACCCTGTCCATGCCACTCATAATTTTATAAACTTCTATCAAATCGCCCCTCAATTCCAGTGAAAACAATCCGAGTTTATCTAACCTGTCCTCATTGCTAAATTGAGGAATCTCAGCCTAGGTAGGCACCAAATTCCTTGGTGTGCACATCACTGAAAATCTGTCCTGGTCCACCCACGTCAACGCTACAACCAAGAAAGCACAACGGCCCCTATACTTCCTTCGGAAACTAAGGATATTTGGCATGTCCACATTGACTCGAACCAACGTTTACAGGTGTACCACAGAAAACATCGGGCGCGATTCTCCGCACTCACGACGGGGCGGAGAATAGCGGGCGGCGCATATTTTTACGGCGACGCTGGTCCGACGCCCTCCCGCTATTCTCCCCCCCCCACGCCCGCCCCCCGACACGAATCACTGCTCGCCGCTTTTCTACGGCGAGCAGCGATTCTCCCCTGGCCGATGGGCCGATTTCCAAGGCCTTTACGGCCGTTTTCAAGAATTTGAATACACCTGCTATACCAGTTCGTGAAAACGGCCGCAAAGTGCCGTTCTGCACAACCATGCCACCGATTGGCACGGCCGCATCACGGCCGTGCCAAGGGTGGCATGGGCCCGCGATCGGTGCCCACCGATCGCGGGCAGCGGGTCCGATTCCCACGCACTCTTTCTCCCTCCGCCGCCCCACAGGATAAGTCCGCGGGGCGGCTGAGGGGCATTACGGACCGCGCATGCGCGGGTCTGACGCATATGCGCGGATGACGTCATCATATGCGTCAGCCGTCGCTAACTTTGGCGCGCGGGCTTAGCGAAATTCGTTAAGCCCGCGATGCCGGAGTTCACGGGGCCACGATGCTAGCCCCGACCGGGGAGCAGAAACGGGTCCCGGGAGGGGGCGTGGATGCTGCCGTGAAACACGGCCGGTTTCGTGGCAGCCTTCACGACTCTCCGCCTTTGCGGAGAATCGTGCCCATCCTGTCTGGCTGCATCACAGACCACATCCCCAGACCGCAAGAAACTACAGATAGTCGTGAACACCACTCAGTCCATCACACAAACCTGCCTCCCATCCATTGACTTAGTCTACAACTCCTGCTGCCTGGGGAAAGCGGGCAGCATAATCAAAGACTCCTCCCACCCGACTTATTCATTCTTCCAACTTCTTCCATTGGGCAGGAGATACAAAAGTCTGAGAACACCCACGAACAGATTCAAAACAGCTTCTTCCCCGCTGATACCAGACTGCTAAACTACCCCCTTATGGTCTAATCTGACCTCTTCACACATCTTCTCTACTGAGTAGTACTACACTCCTGTATGCTTCACCCGATGCCTGTGTCTATGTATTTACATTGTGGATTTTATGTTTGCCCGATTATGTATTTTCCTTTCATGTATGCAATTATGTTTGAGCTGCACGCCGAACAATGCTTTTCACTGTACCTCGGTACACGTGGCAAGGAACAAATTCAACAATCCAATCCAACAATCCAGCCAGAAGGGGAACAACAATGTTCCCAGGAGAGATCAAAGATCTAAGATACATATGTGCAGGAGGAATTGAGCTCCAGGTTAGAGGCAAGTTGCAAGCAACACTTCAATATCAGAACGTACAGATACGTGAAATGTTATAGTGCTTCACAACCAGAAATTCTCTCTTATGAGGTGGAAAGCCTGGTCGAAGGCAATCCTACGGAACACATAGAGCTTCCCCTTAATATCGGAGGTACCGTACGACAGACCTGTCCAGGCTGATCAAAGGATACAAGGTTTAGATAAGAGAAAGAGGCAAAGAAGGCAGCATCATTCAAAGAGAACCTGTCATAACATGGGAGGACCAGATGTTGAGTCACAAGCTGACAATGCAGCAGTTACTGCTGCTCTTCCCAAAGATCAACCAGGTCAAAGCAAGATAGTCAATAGGGATACTACTGATCTCTTAAGCCTCACAAAGACACGATTAGGGAGAGCCATGAAATCTCCACACCGATTAAGTCTATGAAGTCAGAGTCACTTGGGGAGAAAATGGGTTGTGTGTAAGAATAAATGTAAAATATATCTGGTCAAAGACTTGGGGAGGAGATGTAGTATTGGCTGTTCAGGGCTGGAAGAGTTCATGTGAGGGACAAGAAAAACAGTACCTTCCTCATGATCATGCAAGAGAGAGTCACATGACTAAGAGTCCAGTTGGAGACGGATTTACATCTTTGCGGTCCCAGTTTCCCCTCTCTTAGCGGGGCCCAATAGCTCTCCTCGATTACCTAAGTTCACAGGTGTGCGAGTGGTGGCTCATTGGTTGCCTGGCTGCTGCATCTGTGTGACAACACCCTGCGAGTGCACGGTCAATTCCAGCCCCACATGCCCCAGAGTCACAATGCAAGTAAATGAACCAATTGTTCTTGTAAAAATACCTGAAGTCTCTGGCCTTTGCCTGCCTGATATTCGCATTTATAGAATCATAGAATCCCTATCGTACAGAAGGAGGCCATTCGGCCCATCGTGTCTGTATTGACCCTCTGAAAGAGCACCCTTCCTCGGCCCACTATCCCACTCTATACCCATACCTTAACCTTTAGAGTAAGAAGTCTTACAACACCAGGTTAAAGTCCAACAGGTTTGTTTCAAACACGAGCTTTCGGAGCACGGCTCCTTCTTCAGGTGAATGGAAAGGCTTGTTCCAGTCTGGAACAAGCCTTTCCATTCACCGGAAGAAGGAGCCGTGCTCCGAAAGCTCGTGTTTGAAACAAACCTGTTGGACTTTAACCTGGTGTTGTAAGACTTCTTACTGTGCTCACCCCAGTCCAACGCCGGCATCTCCACATCATGGTTAACCTTTAGACACTAAGGGATAATTTAACATGGTCAATCGACCGAACATGCAAATCTTTGGACTGTGGGAGGAAACTGGAGCACCCGGAGGAAACCCACGCAGACACGGGGAGAACGGCAGACACCACACAGTAGTGACCCAGCGGGGAATCAAACCCGGTCCCTGGCGTTGTGAGGCAGCAGTGCTAACCACTGTGCTGCCCATTGCAAACCTCCAGGTTTGTAAATATAAACACAATTGCTGTTTATTTATAACATGAACTATAATGAAATATGCAGCAAATACAACTGGTTAACTATAAGCTAATTCCTAATCCCCACTTTACCGTCCCCCATCTTCTACACACACAAGCCAGACAAACACAGAGGGGTGGAAAGGGGTAAAAATCATAAGTAAAAGAAAGAGTCTTTGTTTCAGATGATGGTTCGCAGCACACTTTTTTCACAGCACGCTTTCAGATTAAAGCCTTTGGTTTACAGACTGTAATGGTCATCTCTGTAGATTCAGTTATTCTGGTTCTCTGTAGTTTAGAAATACAATACTCATAGACCTTTCTGGAGAGGCACCTTATTGCTGTTCAAACTTTGCTTCCAGTTCATGGTTTGTCTTCAGGCATACAGAACCCACAGGCTTTCTGAGAGAGATAGCACTCACAGCCGGCATCTGGAGTGAGAGTTACTCACTTCTGCTTTTGCCTTTTCGGGAGATGCAGTTAGTTGTTTGCCTCTTGTGCTGCCAGAGTCAAAACTGAGACCTTGTTATTCTGAAAAGCATCCCAGTGGGATAGGATCCAATCACCGCCTATTACTGGGCAGAACACAGCCTTTTGGGCCAAATCAATCAAACCGAGTCCCAACCCCATCCTCTCACTGGTTCTGAAAAATCTGCAACTCCGGTTTAAACCAGCAGGTGATCTCTCCTGTAACTTCCAGATCCTTCTGCTTGAATTAAAGATACGGGCTGCTTGCCTTAAAGAGACATGTCCATTAGTTATCCATGGATCAAAATAATAACAGCAAAATAGAAGGAGAAAAAAAGGACTGAACAGGAAGGACCCCTTCAGATGGTTATCTGATCTGGCCTCTGTTCTTGTCCTCGCCGGTCCATTTGCCACCCTGCCCACTCACTCTCATCCCTGGCCTCTCGTTCTGGCCGGGTCGCCCTGCTGGCTGCTGCTCCCTGAAAACCGGGCCCCCAAAGCTTGCCTGGCCTTCACACCTACTGACTGCTCGCCTCTCGGCTCTCACATGGGCAGCTGGGCCTTGAGCCACGATGACCGCGGGTATGCTCCTGGCTGGTGACCTGGCTGCTGCTGCGTGCTGGCATTATCTAGCCTCGCCTCTGTTCTTTGGTTGCCTGCCTACCCATCCACCTTCCCTCGCTCCATCCCTCACTCCCTCCGGCCCTCGCCCCCTCCCTCCCTCTGGCCCTCACTCCCTGTCTCCATCCTTCACTCCCTTCCGCCCTCGCCCCCTCCCTCCCTCCCTCCGGCCCTCACTCCCTGTCTCCATCCCTCACTCCCTCCGGCCCTCGCCCCCTCCCTCCCTCCCTCCGGCCCTCACTCCCTGTCTCCATCCCTCACTCCCTCCGGCCCTCGCCCCCTCCCTCCCTCCGGCCCTCACTCCCTGTCTCCATCCTTCACTCCCTTCCGCCCTCGCCCACTCCCTTCCTCCCTCCGGCCCTCACTCCCTCCCTCCGACCCTCACTCCCTCCCTACCTCCCACCACCTCGCAATGTCTGGAAACCTGCTTTCCAGCTCTAAAGGGTAGTCCACCAATCAGAGTCTGACGTTCCGCGTTGCCTGCTGATAGGCTTATTCTTGACCCTGCCAACAAATTCCGAGCCATCTGATTGGTGCTCCCCCACACCACAGTCACCTCTCAGAATGAGGCCCCCAATTTATCCGGGGCAAGGGGAGGGGGTCGGAAACTAGATTTGATTTTGATGGACTGAGTTGTGATCTGGGGATGAACTGCCTGGGGATGGACACAGATTCAATTGTGACTTTGAAAAGGAAATTGGATAAATATATGAAAAAGGAAAATTTACACGGCTGTGGGTAAAGACTGGTTGAGTGGGATTCCTTGGATGGTTCATAGATTCATAGAATTTACAGTGCAGAAGGAGGCCATTCGGCCCATCGAGTCTGCACCGGCTCTTGGAAAGAGCACCCTACCCAAGGTCAACACCTCCACCCTATCCCCATAACCCAGTAACCCCACCCAACTCTAAGGGCAGTTTTGGACACTAAGGGCAATTTATCATGGCCAATCCACCTAACCTGCACATCTTTGTGACTGTGGGAGGAAACCGGAGCACCCGGAGGAAACCCACGCACGCACGGGGAGGATGTTCAGACTCTGCACAGACAGTGACCCAAGCCGGAATTGAACCTGGGACCCTGGAGCTGTGAAGCGATTGTGCTATCCGCAATGCTACCGTGCTGCCCTCCGTAAAGAAGCTGACACAACAATGATGGGCCAAGTGGCCTCCTTCTGTACTGTAAGACAATGGGAATAGTCCATTCACTGTTTGGATTTGTGGGCTGTCTCTTCCCTCTGGCGAGAGAATCTGGACCCAGGGGTCACAGTCTCAGGATAAGAGGTCAACAATTTTGTTCAAGGTGAAGCTAGAATCCGCAGCAACCCCACAGTGCAGAAGGAGGCCGTTGATCATGGTCAATCCACCTAAGCTATATGAAAGATTGATAGAACTTTTGGACAGTAAAGGACGCAAGAGACTGAGGGACAGGGTTGACGACACAGAAACAGACCAAAGCAGTCCCGGCTCGCATTTATTCTTCAGTTGTGCCTTCTCCCACGCACCTTCACCTAAATCTCCAATTGTAATTCTCCAATGCCTACTCCCGTATACACTTATCCAGATTCCCATCATACGGGAAAGCGATGTGCGGAGGTTCAGCCATGATCTTCGTGAATGGCGGAACACTTGAAGGGCTGCGTTGCCCAACCCTGTTCCTATTTCTGATGTTGGTAAAAGGAACTGGGCAGTTTTCAGGCTCTTGGTGGAGACCAGTTTTCTTCCTCTCACTCTGTACAAATCTGCATCACATAGTTCAACATCTGAGATCAGAGAAAGTACTCAGGTTACTGAGGCTGTTCGAGGGAGAACAGGATAACAGCCTCCACTGTGCCTTTTTCAAATTATTGTGCAGAATGTTCAAAGTTCATTAATTGAAACCAGCTTTTCTGTGGTGGAGTAAGGTTCTGACGCTCGAGTTAAAGAAGGATTTGTGCTGCAATCTTAGTGAAGGACAAACATCCTGGGCATTAACGGTGGGGCTGAGTGTCTTGTGATCAAGCACAGTTTGAACAGGTGCAATCTTCCCATCATATTCTTTCCTTGTCTCCCCCCCACCCCCCCACCCCCTCCCCCTCCCCCCTCCCCCCTCAACCCTCCCCCCACCCCTCACCCCCCTCACCCCCTCCCCCCCACCCCCCCTCACCCCCTCCCCCCACCCCCCCTCACCCCCCCTCTCCCCCACCCCCCCTCACCCCCCCTCCCCATCCCCCCCTCACCCCCCTCTCCCCCACCCCCCTCTCCCCCACCCCCCTCTCCCCCACCCCCCCTCACCCCCACCCCCCCCCTCCCCCCACCCCCCTTCCCCACCCCCCCACCCCCCCCACCCTTCCCCCCTCCCCCACCCCCCCTCCCCCTCCCCCCTCCCCCCCTCCCCTCCCCCCCTCCCCCACCCCCCTCCCCCTCCCCCCTCCCCCCCTCCCCCTCCCCCCTCCCCCCTCCCCCACCCCCCCTCCCCCCCATCCCCCCCACACCCCCCACACCCCCCACACCCCAACCTTCACCTTCTCATACCGTCACATTTTCTCCTTCTCCATAATCACCTCATGATCCCTCTTTTTCTCCAACTGTTTCCCTCCTTCCCTCTGGGGGCATTTTTAACCAGCCCCAGCAAGATTGGTGGACGGGGAAAGCTGTTGGGAGGTGGAGTGGGGGTGGTTTGAAGATAAGGCCGAGTCCGTTCCATTCCCAAATATTGCGACTTCACAATAATGGGTTGGCCAACTCTAATTGGATACTTTCCTGGAGGTTTCATCACATGGCCTTCCTACACCAATTGGAAGGCAAACAGATTCTTTGCCACCTGATTGGTTGATTATTGACTATCAGTCTTCTTCCCCGAAATCCAATATTTTCACAAAAAAAAGATCAAAGAATTGACACAAAAACAATGCCCCTGGGATTTTTCTCCTGCATGGTTTCGAATTAGGCCGAGGCCCCAGCCGTAGGTGAGGGAGGGGCCTAAATTAAATGTAAGGGCTGAAGCCTGGTGATGTCATCAATGTTGCGATGTGATTTTCCCAAACAGCTCTGGGAAGAATTGACTTCAAACCCATCAGAGAAACCACTGGTGAAAGGCGCGAGTCAGAGAACGACACGAGAACTCAACGTGTTTCAGTCATCTGGGGAGGAGGATGAAATTAGAATCATAGGGTCACAGGGCGGAATCTTGGATTTGGCAAAGTGTCAGGCTCAGACAGAACACTGGCGTGGAACTCTCCAGTTCCACAGACCAGTTTTCTCACAGAATCTATCATCACTTTGTCAAAAAGTGTGAGTGGGCGTGGTTTACGCCGCCACTCTGGCAGGGTGGGGCCAATTAGAGCTGGGAACCGGTTCCAAGCAGATTGGGGACATCGTCTTTTCATAAGAACTAGGAGCAGGAGTAGGAAATCCAGCCCCTCGAGCCCGCCATTCAATATAATCATGGCTGATCTCCTCTAGGTCCCAAGTCTACTTTCCTGCCCGTTCTCCATAACCCTTCAACCCTTTGCTAATGAAAAATCTGTCCACCTCCTCCTTAAATTTAGTCAATGTCCTGGCATTCACCGCACTCTGGGGAAGCGAATTCCACAGGTTCACAGGCCTTTGAGAGAGGCAATTTCTCCTCATCTCTATTTTAAATCTGCGACCCCTTATCCGAAAACTGTGACCTCTCATTCTAGGTTGTTCCATTCGAGGAACTTGGCCCATCGGGGGCGGAGCATCGGGGGAGGGCCTTCAGGTGATGTCCTGAGGCCGCTCCAACGGCTTGAAGCGTACTCCCCATTTTAGAGAGGGTGTCATTATTGGCATCAGGCAACGGAGAATCTCGCCCTGAGTGTTGACGCCGGGACAAGGATTTGTGGATTTTCAAAGCTGCCGCCGAATCTGTATCGATTCTGCAACTGTGGAGGAGCTAGCACAACGGCCTGCTTGCCTTCATTGGCTGGAGCATTGAGTATAAGAATTGGCAAGTCATGTTGCAGCTGTAGAGAACCTTAGTTAGGCCACACTTGGAGTATAGTGTTCAATTCTGGTCGGCACACTACCTGAAGGATGTGGAGGCTTTAGAGAGGGTGCAGAAGAGATTTACCAGGATGTTGCCTGGTATGGAGGGCATACCTATGAGGAGCGGTTGAATTAACTCGGTTTGTTCTCACTGGAACGACGGAGGTTGAGGGGCGACTTGATAGAGGTGTACAAAATTATGAGGGGCATAGACAGAGTGATTAGTCAGAGACTTTTCCCCAGGGTAAAGGGGTCAATTACTAGGGGGCATAGGTTTAAGGTGTGAGGGGCAAGGTTTAGAGGAGATGTACGAGGCAAGTTTTATTTTTTACACAGAGGGCAGTGGGTGCCTGGAACTCGCTGCCGGAGGAGGTGGTGGAAGCAATGACGATAGTGACGTTGAAGGGGCATCTTGACAAATACATGAATAGGATGGGAATAGAGGGATACGGACACAGGAAGTGCAGAAGATTTTAGTTTAGATGGGTAGCATGGTCGGCACAGGCTTGGAGGGCCGAAGGGCCTGTTCCTGTGCTGTACTTTTCTTTGTTCTGTGTTCTTTGTTCTCACACCTGCGCCACGTGGAACACAATCGACTCCAATGAAAAACGGTGCGGGATTCGGCAGATCCGTGATTGACACTCTGGCGGCTGACAAGATGCAGCCCCATATACACATTACACTCCCCACACACATTCATCCCAGCCAACATGATGGCACTGGTTGTGTTGGAGCGCACCCAGACAGCTGATGGGTTGGCTGTGGCCAGAGGGCACCTGGGGGGAAGGGTTGGCCTGGGGAAGACACCCATACAACCCATGGCCCTAGGTTGACAGTGGGCTGTTAGCGCTGTGCGTAGCTGCATGGCTGCCTTGCCGGCTGCGGCAATGGTGTTTCGTGCCCGTCCACCCCGACCCCACAGCCCACCTCCTGGCCACCCCCCACTACTCCCGCCGGCCCTGCGGCCCTGGCAGAAGCCCCCCCCCCGGCCAGCGGCACAGCTGTCAGCAAACAATGGCGATGTTGGACATTTTCCGTACCCCCTCTCTCTCCCTCACCAGGCACAATGCCGATTTCATGCTTTTTAAAAGCACAAGTGACCCGCGTCGCCGGGAACCCGGCCCATCAGAGAGAGAGAGCATTGCGGAGGCCGTTAATGATATGCAAAAGGTGTTTACTTCACATGCTTTCCGGACCGCATTGACGCCGCTGCCGAGGTGACAGAGAATTGCGATTTTGTGTCAAATCGGCCGCTACTCTCCGCCCAATCGCGTTCCGTGATTTCGGCATCAGCCAACGGAGAATCCCACCCCTTTCTCTGGATTCAATCTACTGAACCTCCTCTGAACTGTGACCAATGCAACTACATCCCTGCTCAAGTAAGGGGACAAATCTGTACACAGTACTCTAGGTGCGGTTTCACCAATGTATGGTTGCGTCCGACACCTCCCGACTGTTATACTCTATTCGTTTAGCTATAATGGCCAAAATTCCATTTTCCTTTGTTGTTACCTGCTGTACCTGCACACTAGTTTTCGGCAATTCATACGTGAGGCCACCCAGATCCCTCTACACCGAAGCACTCCATTTAGATAATAAGTTGCCTTTCCATTTTTCCAAGCAAAATGGATAACCTCATACTTATCCACCTTAAACTCCATCAGCTAAGTTTTGGCCCACTCGCTGAACCCAGCTATATCCATTTGTAAATTTCTTATTTCCCCACATTGCAACTGACTATCCCACCTACTTTAGTGTCATTTGCAAATTTGGCTGTGGTACCTTCTATCCCTCCATCCAAGTCATTAATATAGATTGTAAATAGTTGGAGCCTGAGGCCTGAAACTTGTGGTACACCACTAGTTACATCTTGCCATCCAGAAAAAGATTAATCCCGACTCTCTGCCTTCTGTCGGTTAACCAGTCCTCGATCCAAACTAATAAATTATCCCTAATCCCGGGTGATCTCACTTTGTTTGTATTAACCTTTTGAAAGCCTTTCTGAAAGCCAGATATACTACATCTACAGGATGTGCATTGTCCACTTGGCTTGTTACATCTTTGAAGAACTCTGGCAAATTAGTCAAACATGATTTGCCCTTCATAAAACCATGCTGACTCTGATGGATTGTGTTTTCACTTTCTAAATGTCCTGGGCGGGATTCCCTAATCCTGAGGCTAAGTGTTGACGCCGTCGGAAACGCCATCGCGTGTTTCCTGACGGTGTCAACATGGCCTCAGGATCAGCAATTCTGGCTCCTACGGGGGGGCCAGCACGGCACTGGAGCGACCCTTGCCGCTCCAGCTGCTGATCCCGGAATCAACTGGGCACCGGCGCCAACGCGCGCATGCGCAGTGGCTCCCTTCTCCGCGTCGGCACCAACGCAGCATGGTGCAGGGCTACAGGGGCCGGTGCAGAAGAAAGGAGGACCCCAGCCCAAGAAGCCGGCCCGCCGATCGGTGGGGCCCCGATCGCGGGCCAGGCCACAACGGAGCCCCCCCCCCCCCCCCCGGGAATTGGACCCCCCCTCACCCCCCCCCCCCCCCCCCCCCACACAGGCCGCCCTTCCACGCCGAGGTCCGGCCGGCTAAGAGCAGGTTAGAACGGCACCGGCGGGACTCGGGTTCTTATGTTACGGCCGCTCGGCTCATCCCGGGCCGAGAATCGCCGGGGGGGGGGGGGGGGGGGGCTGTAGAGCGGCCCCCGGCCAGCGGCGTGCCTACCACGGCGGTGCCAATGGTGCCGAATCTCCGCTCTGTGGAGAATTGCGTCCCGGCGTCGGGGCGGCGTGGCGTGATTCGTATCGGTCGCGGCTATTCTCCGGCCCGGACCCGGGCTGAGAGAATCCCGTCCAGTTACTACTTCCTTCAGAATGGATTCTAACAATTTCCCAATCAGACTTTAAACTAACTGGCCGATCGTTTCCTACTTTCTGCCTCCTTTCCTTTTGAATAAAGGTGTTATGCTCGCATTTTTCCAATCCACATATCCCGTATCCAGGGAATTTTGGAATATTAGAACCAATGGATCCACTATCTCTGCTGCCACTTCCTTTAACACCTGAGGATATAGGCCTTCAGGCCCTGGGGACTTGTTTGCCTTCAATCCCAATAGTTTGTCTCTCTCTCTCACACCCTCTCTTTCCATCTGTCTGTCTCTCCCTCTCTCTCCATCTGTCTCTCTGTCTCTCTCTCTCTCTCTCCTTCCACCTGTCTCTCACCCTCTCTTTCCATCTGTCTGTCTCTCGCTCCCTCTCTTTCTACCTGTCTGTCTGTCTCTCTTATTCTCTTTCGATCTGTCTGTCTCTCTCTCCCTCTCTCTCTCCATCTATCTACCTGTCTCTCTCTCTCTCCTTCCACCTGTCTCCCTCCCTCTCTTTCCATCTGTCTCTCTTCTCTTTCCATCTGTCTGTCTGTCTCTCCCTCTTTTCATCTGTTTATCTGTCTCTCTTCCTCTCTGTCCATCTGCCTGCCTTTCTCCCTCTTCCTCTGTTTCCATCTCTGTCTCTCTTTCCATCTCTTTATATCTGCCTGCCTGTCTCTCTCCCTCTCCCTCATTCCATCTTTCTGTCTCTCTCTCTCCTTCTCTTTCCATCTATCTGTCTGTCTCTCTCACTCTCTTTTCTCTCAGGTGGTCTGTCATTGATTTCTCCACATTTTCTAATGGAAACTCCCAGTAATTAAGTCCAGTATTTTTGAATGTATGATCCCAGAATATCAGTGCTCTTCAAAGAGATTTCAGTGTATTTAATTTCTAACTTTACTGGTTCAAACTTGAAGTATCCGGTTATAAATAACTGGAGCACTATCACCAACACAGGTTGTTAATATTAACCCTTTGATTCCCAACTTTCCTTTGGATTTTCATAACTAATAATAATCTTTATTAGTGTCACAAGTAGGCTTACATTAAAATTGCAATGAAGTTACTGTGAAAAACCCCTAGTCGCCACATTCTGGTGCCTGTTCGGGTACACAGAGGGAGAATTCAGAATGTCCAATTCACCCAACTTTCGGGATTTGTGGGAGGAAACTGGAGCACCCGGAGTAAACCCACCCAGACGCAGGGAGAATGTGCAGACTCCGCAGACAGTGGCCAAACCCGGGAATCGAACCCGGTGTGGCCCCAGTCCCAGGGCAGTCTGTTCAATATGCTCCCGACCGTGTAGCCTCAGCCCCAGGACAGTTTCTTACCACTGCACTCAGATCCTTCACTATCCCCTAGTCCTAGCTCCAACGCCCCAATCCTCTCTCGTGTTCCCCCACCATTCCTGCCTCTATCTCTCTCTCCTCTCTTGTGACCCGTCCATCCCACCCTCCCCGCCAACTTCCAAAAGGGCAGCACGGTAGCACAGTGGTTAGCACAGTTGCTTCACAGCGCCAGGGTCCCAGGTTCGATTCCTGGCTTGGGTCACTGTCTGTGCGGAGTCTGCACGCTCTCCCCGTGTCTGCGTGGGTTTCCTCCGGGTGCTCCGGTTTCCTCCCACAGTCCAAATATGTGCAGGTCAGGTGAATTGGCCGTGATAAATTGCCCTTAGAGTCCAATAAAGTTAGTTGGTGCTACTGGATTACGGGGATAGGTTAGAAGTGTGGCTTAAATGGGGTGCTCTTTCCAAGGGACGGTGCAGACTCGATGGGCCAAATGGCCTCCTTCTGCACTGTAAATTCTATGATTTCCTACCCCACCCAGTCGTGCCTCCTTCTCAACTCTCCCCGCTGGTCTTCCCTCCCGTGCCGAACCTTGGCAGAGCTTACGCGACAGGCGTCTGATCTTTAACAGCTAAAGACGTAAAGCCAGACGAAAACTGCGTCGACAGGCCTCCAGGTCCTGGGTGAACTGAAGCCTGCCAGGTTTGTGCCAGGTACATTCCGTCACCAAACGGACCTTTCGAATATCCACTGACGGGGACACTTATTTCGGGGAAGAACTTAATTCCAGTGAGCTTGCCTTTCCATGAGCACCCGTGAGATGCAAATGAATGCAAAAGTTGTTCCCGACATGGATCAGCGGGAGGCCTGGCCTGCCCTTCACCCACCGTAAAGGTTGAGTGAACAGAATTCAAACTTCATTTCCCATTGGCAGACACGGTGTTGGGTCGAGATCCTGGGAGGAGGAGGTAACCCTGAGCTCTCCTGAACTGCAGAGCCGCAGGCCAAAATAAAACTCTGAGGTTTCTGGCTTCCTTGCTCGAATGGAGCCTTCAAAGGGTTAATGGCAAACGACAGAGACGGAACGAGAGTGGGGGAACTGTTAGCAGCTAATCTCTGCTCCAGCCGCACTGACAGTTCACATCAAAGCTCTTCCTTCTGAGGTGAGCTTCCAAAATCAACCGCACCCCTTTGAAGTTCATTTGAAAGAAAACGAGGACAGGATGCTGACCACCAACTGGGTTTTTAATTTCCTCTTTAGGTAGGTCTTTATCGTGCATGTCTGAGCTTTCCCCACAAGAGTTTAAGAGGGTGATCAGATCCTTTTAGTGTCTTGTTCAGACACTCCCAGGGCCTCAGGCTAGCAAACCTGTGGTTGAAATGCAGTGCCCTGGCAGAGGTTTAAACATTGCTGTTCAATTAAGGAGCAGAAAGATACAATTTCAGCAACCTCATGTTGTCCGCTAAGAAGGAGGTTGCATTTAAATGGCGCCGTTCACAAACATAAGGGTGTCATAAAGGACTTAACAGCCAATAAGTCACTTTTCAAGTGTGGTGACTGTTGCAAAACTGGAAATGGAACAGCCAGTTTGTGCACAGGAAGCTCCCACAAACAGCAATGAAATAAATAACAGGCTAGGAAGTGAGGATTTCCAGCATTTATTTCCCACCTCTAATTGCCCTTGAATTGAGGGCAGTTCAGAGTCAACCACATTGCTGTGGGTCTAAAGTCACATGTCGGCCACACCAGGTAAGGACGGCAGATTTCCTTCCCTAAAGGACATTAGTGAACCAGATGGGTTTTTAATGACAATCAATGGTCCCCATGACTGAAACTAGCTTCAGAATCCCAGATTTTATTAATTGAATTTGAATTCCACCAGCTATTGGTGGGATTTGAACCCACGCCCCCAGAAAATTAGCCTGGGCCTCTGGGTTACTTGTCCACTGCTATTGCCACTACCTGCTACTAAGGTGAACAACAAATGACTCCCTTTGAAAGCTCATTGCTTAATCATTCATTTGACTCACTCTGGACTTTTAAAGATTTGCTTCCCCCTTCTTTCCTGAAGACACTCATGTACAGGGACCAACAGAGAACTTATTCAAATGGGCAACATTTATGGTCAGCCTAAGCAGTAAGTGACAATCAACTTATTGACCAAGAGAGGCATCATAACCAAACCCATATCTTCCCTCGCACGCTTCCCAGCCTAATCTTAAGGGGAAGAGCAAACGGATGTGGGAAGAGACTGATTTAATGCTTGATGTGAGAGAATATAGATGTGTGCCTGAGTGTGTTGTTTGTGTGTTTGTGTGCGTGTGTTTGTGTGCACGTGTTGTTTGTGTATGTTGTTTATGTGTTTGTGTTGCTTCTGTGTGTGTGTTGTTTGTGTCCATGTGTTGTTTGAGTGTTTTTGTTGTTTGTATGCGCAGGTTCTTTTTGTGTGTGTTGATTGTGTGTTTGTGCTGTTTGTGTGCATGTGTTTTTTGTGTGTGCATGGTGTTGTGTGCGTGTGTTGTTTGTGTGCGCATGTTGTTTGTATGGGCGTGTTTGTGTGTGTTTGTGTGCTTGTGTTGTTTGTGTGCATATATTGTTTGTGTGCGTGTGTTGTTTGCGTGCGTGTGTTGATTGTGTGCATGTATTGTTTGTGTGTGTGTGTATGCGCATGTTTGTGTGCGCATGTTGTTTGTGTGCACGTGTTGTTTGTGCGCATGTTGTTTGTGTGCATGTGTTGTTTGTGTGTGCTGTTTGTGCGCGTGTGTTTGTGTGTTTGTGTTGTTTGTGTGCGTATGTTGTTTTTGTTGTTTGTATATACATGTTGTTTGTGTGTGTGTTGTTTGTGTGCGTGTGTTGTTTGTGTGTGTGTTTGTATGTGTGTATTGATTGTGCGCGTGTGTTGTTTGTGTGTTTGTGTTGTTTGTGTGTGTATGTTGTTTGTGTGTGTATTGTTTGTGTGAGTGTGTTGTTTGTGTGTGTGTTTGTATGTGTGTATTGATTGTGTGCGTGTGTTGTTTGTGTGTTTGTGTGTGTTTGTGTGCGTGTGTTTCATCTATTTCAAAGAAATGGATATTTTGAAGATATTTCTTCAGTATGCAGGTTGACATGGCAGCTATCGTGATTTGGGAGGTCACACTTGAGTGGAAAAGAGAGAGAACCTTTCACTCACAGTAATTAACACATTCAGAGCTGGTTCATCAGCCAGGCTGCAGGCCCTAGGATTTGTCAGTCTGGGGTAGTTGTGATTGACAAGTCCCATCTGTTCTGGGTTCAGGATTCATCGCACATCATAAGACATTGTTGTACCAGTTCCAATTAAAATATCATGAAGGAAATATCATGAAGGTGGGGTCAACTGGAGCCTTCGCCCTGAGGCCTGATGGTGGTTATGGTGTTGTTCTGGGTATCGAGGGATATGGAACAAAGGGAGGCGGATGGAGTAGAGGCTTGCCCCGCAACATAATTACCCCCCAGCCCAACACCCCCCCCCCCCCCCCCCCCCCAGCACGAGTTAATAAAGTCAAACAGAAAGTGACCGTATTGACACCGATTTGTACTAAGTACCAGCTACTGGTTCCCTCTCTAATCAGTACCACACTGGCCAGTTCTATTTACACAGCTGAACTGCTAATGACTGCCCCACCCCCCCCCCCCCCCCCCCCCCCCACCCCTCCCTCATTTGGGGAGATCAGGGATCGTAGGGTAACCAACTTTCCCCAGCCATTTGGATCTGGGCAGGTTTTAATACACCCCCCCCTATAAGAGAGACCCCACAGAGACCTGTCTATAAGACCCCATTCCAGAGACCCCTGCCTGGAAGACCCCCATAAGAGAAACCCCTGCCTCTCAGACCCCCATTACAGAGGCCCCTGCCTGGAAGACCCCCATTCCAGAGACCCCTGCCTGGAAGACCCCCATTCCAGAGACCCCTGCCTGGAAGACCCCCATAAGAGAAACCCCTGCCTCTCAGACCCCCATTCCAGAGGCCCCTGCCTGGAAGACCCCCATAAGAGAAACCCCTGCCTCTCAGACCCCCATTCCAGAGGCCCCTGCCTGGAAGACCCCCATTCCAGAGACCACTGCCTGGAAGACCCCCATAAGAGAAACCCCTGCCTCTAAGACCCCCATTCCAGAGGCCCCTGCCTGGAAGACCCCCATAAGAGAAACCCCTGCCTCTAAGGCCCCCATTCCAGAGGCCCCTGCCTGGAAGACCCCCATAAGAGAAACCCCTGCCTCTAAGACCCCCATTCCAGAGGCCCCTGCCTGGAAGACCCCCATAAGAGAAACCCCTGCCTCTCAGACCCCCATTCCAGAGGCCCCTGCCTGGAAGACCCCCATTCCAGAGGCCCCTGCCTGGAAGACCCCATAAGAGAAACCCCTGCCTCTAAGACCCCCATTCCAGAGACCCCTGCCTGGAAGCTAGAGAGCAGCCCAGACCGAGACAGTAAAAAAAAATCACGGGCTGAGTCCTCGACCACCGGGATTCTCCTTTTTGCCAGCTGACGTGGTTTTCCGTCTTCAGGAATTTACAGCAGCTGCTTTCTCTGCCTGAGCCAGGATTGTGATTAGTGGGTTTTGATTCACTGTGCTCCGGGCCTTCGCGATGCTCCGCCCCTCTGCGGCAGAAATCACACGGGCACATTTTTCTCCAGGGTACTCCCAAACGGGGACTGGGCACCATGTCTGCCGAGGGGGGGGCGAGAGAAGGTCAGCAACGTTTTAAAGACTGTTAAATGATTGTAGCGCTTTCTGGGGGGGGGGGGGGGGGGGGGGTGTCTGCCAGGGCCGGGGAAATAAAGGGGAACAACTTTCTGATAGCTCCGTGGATTGGGGGCGGCATCTCAGGATCACGGTGGCCCAGCCCAGGCCGTTATTGCAGCACTATCTGTTTCAAACACACCCAATGTGTACAAGTTAAAGGCCCCTGGCTGCTCACACTGCTCACGGCTCACTGTGTCCTGTAAATGTTGACAGAGCCTCTGGTCACCTGGGACTCCACCCAGGCCGCCCCTCTGGTAAACCTCAGACTCCAGCGGTATCATCACCGGGATGGGCGTGGCCAAGCTCAATCATTGGCCCACCAGGTGCTGCCACCCCTCTGCTCCCCTTTCTCATCAGAAGCTCAGCCCCACTGCTGGGGAAGCAGGGGAATAGTAGAGCTCACCCCAAACAAAGGACAACTGCACCATGGCCTTTGGCACCCTCCCTGGCACACTGCCCCTCTCAGGGCAGAGGCTTCACCAGTGCCACCATCAGCTAGCCCACTCTGCAGGACCACCAGCTGTCTCCAAGCCGTGCCTGCCCACCGCGCCCCCTGCTCCCATCCACCCTGCCCCTGGTCAGGTCGTCACAACCTGTGTGTCACACCCAGGACCCACGTCACACGGCAGCTACGCTCCCAGCAGACACACACCTCCCTGCCTCACCCCCATCTGGGGGACCTGTCCACACACAGGCCTCGACACATGGAGGTGATTGGTGGCACACGGTGGCTTTCTCCACTG